>NC_134490.1:101069546-101669546 GCF_040206685.1 Ascaphus truei
TATATATATATATATATATATATATATATATATATATATGTATACATTACCGCATAGCAGCAAAAAGGAGACAGCACTCAGGTGAATGAAAATTAATGTATTAAATACAGCACATAACTCCAACGTTTCGATCCCACAGGGGGATCTTCCTCACCCTGAAGAAGATCCCCCTGTGGGATCGAAACGTTGGAGTTATGTGCTGTATTTAATACATTCATTTTCATTCACCTGAGTGCTGTCTCCTTTTTGCTGTTATGCGGTAATGTATACTTTTATTATTTGTATGGGACATGCACCTATTTATTATTGCATTTCTATTGGAGTGCCAGTGATTTTTTATCATATATATATATATATATATATATATATATATATATATATATATATATATATGAACAACAAGAAAAGAAAGCGCCCGATCCTAGTGCAACATGAAAAATACACTTTTAATAAAAATAGATTAGGTCCAACATAAATGCACTCACAAACAAAAAATCAATAAAAGCATTTAATGAGTATACTCATTCGCCTCCGTGTGCTGCTATGGCTCCGTTGGTGTACTGTATGCTCTCTCTCAAGTAGGATGTCAGCTGCTTCTGCCGTCTTTACTGAGTGCAGGAACTGTGCATGCCTCTGGAGCCGTGACCCGGAAGTGTAACAGTCTCTTTGGTAAACCGGATGCCAGGATCGTGGATATTTGTCCCCGTGCAATGTAATAACGGGCGAGGTACTAAGTCCTTTTAAAGTCCACACCAGGAGATTATCCTGTACCTGTACCTTCGCTGGCTAGCCGCTCTAGTAGAGAATAGGGCCCCGGTCTTCCCGCAACTATCTAGTGGAGATCGCTACTGGGGCTCTAACCCGGAAGTGATAGCGTGCCCTCTAAACAAACCGGATGTGTTTTAGCGAATGTATAGCCCCGCTTTTACCTACAGAGACCGGCACGTTCCAAATGTCCTGGCCGTGTCCAGGCACAGCAGACAAAGTATAAAGGCTGCGAATGAATACTATAATAAAATCTGTTATAAATACCAGTATAAAATCCTCCCTACGCGTTTCTTCACTCTTAGGGTGCATTTTTTATTTTTATTTTTATTTTTATTCATATTTATTTTTATCATTAAACAATTATTTGCTTTTCACATTTATACCACTATTATATATGTATTCTTAAGTATGTTTTATGGGTCTCAACTATTTTAGCTTTAATATACATTGGTCTAGAATCACATACATTTTTTATAGCATGTTCAGTGAATACCAGTATTAATTCAGCTATTGAAATTATATTTATTTAATGTATAGTCGATCATTTATGCTAATCTACAGTGCTTACTAGTACTTATACACTTATATCATTAGTACCAGTTGAGCGCAGTCTTCTTTCTGTGTATATATATATATATATATATATATATATATAAAATATATATATATATATATATATATATATATATATATATATATGATACACTGATCTCTTCTTCCGGCGATGGTACAAACAGTGCATATACTGTAGGAATGTTATCTGTGACTGAAACCTAACCCCCCACCCCTGTGTAGTATGCGCAGTCAATGACGTCAAGCTTGTCCAAATATGTGGATCACTTTCTACAACCCTATGTGGTCCGATTACGTTCATATCAACGGAACACGCTTCATGTCATTGACTCCATCTCTGCTATTCAATGGAAGCCCACATATTTGTGGGCTACATTATTTATTATTTATTTATTTCTAAAATATTTTACCAGGAAGTAATACATTGAGAGTTACCTCTCGTTTTCAAGTATGTCCTGGGCACAGGTAAAACAAAAAATACAGTTACTGTACATAAATGAACAGGGTATACATTATATATGTACAAGACATTGTGTGCACAGTTAAAGAAAATATATATTATGGGCGTATGAAACAGTTACAGACCAGATTAAAATGTGAGACAGCCTTAGATTTGAAAGAACTTAAACTGGTTGTGGATGTGAGAGTCTCTGGTAGGTTGTTCCAGTTTTGGGGTGCACGGTAAGAGAAGGAGGAACGGCCGGATACTTTGTTGAGCCTTGGGACCATGAACAGTCTTTTGGAGTCTGATCTCAGGTGATAAGTGCTGCAAGTGGTAGGGGTGAGGAGCTTGTTCAGATAGCTGGGTAGCTTGCCCATGAAGAATTTAAAGGCAAGACAGGAAAGGTGAACTTTGCGCCTAGACTCTAGTGATGACCAATTCTTTGAGCATTTCGCAGTGATGTGTGTTGTAGTTGCATTGGAGAACAAAATGACAAATTGAATTGTAGAGGGTGTCAAGTTTGTTAAGGTGGGTTTGAGGAGCCGAGCCATATACTATGTCTCCATAGTCAATAATTGGCATTAGCATCTGCTGTGCGATACGCTTTCTGACCAGGGGACTTAAGGAGGATTTGTTCCTGTAAAGCACCCCTAGTTTGGCATAGGTCTTGGCTGTCAGTGTATCAATGTGCATCCCGAATGTTAAGTGGGAGTCAAACCATATGCCCAGGTATTTAAAACTAGTGACAGGGGTTAGGGTGGTGTTAGCGTTGGTTCTAATCAGGAGCTCAGTCACTGGAAGCTTTACAAATTTAGTCTTGGTCCCAAATACCATTGTTACAGTCTTGTCAGTGTTTAAAAACAGTTTGTTTTGGGAAATCCAGTTTCCGAGTCTCAAAAAGTCAGACTGAAGTATGTGTTGAAGGTCAGAGAGGCTATGGCTATGTGCATATAGAATTGTGTCATCCGCATACATGTGTATTGAGGCTTCCTTACAAGCTGTGGGAAGATCATTAATGAACACTGAGAAGAGTAGGGGCCCCAGAACAGAGCCTTGCGGGACACCACAGGTGATATCCAGGGGGTTGGAGTTAGAGCCTGAGATGGACACATGTTGGGATCTTCCTGATAGGTAGGGCTGAAACCAGTTTAAAGCATGCTTCCCTATTCCAGAGCTCTGGAGTTTGTTAAGCAGGATAGCATGATCAACTGTGTCAAAAGCCTTTGCAAAATCTAGGAATACTGCACCAGTGAGTTGTCCCCGTTCCATTCCACACTGGATGTCATTGCAAACTTTTAGCAGGGTAGTTATGGTGGAGTGTTTGGGACGAAACCCAGATTGGAATTGGCTAGGGAAATTTGTCTTGGTATAGAAATCGCTTAATTGGTAGTGGACACATTTTTCCATGACTTTGGATAGAATTGGGAGAAGTGAGATTGGCTTGTAGTTTGAGACAGTGTTTTTGTCCCCACTTTTGAAGATTGGGACAACTCTGGCAGTTTTCCAGGTCTTAGGGATATGGCCTGCAGACAGGATAGAGTTGACTATGGACGCAATTGGTTTGGCAATGGCTGGGGCACCAAGTCGTAGGAACCTAGATTGTAGTAAGTCAGGTCCACATTGGCTGCTTAGTTTTAGTTTGAGGAGCGCTTGTATAATCTCCTCTTCAGATACTAGGCCAAATTGAAAATTGTGGGCAGTGTTGGGAGGGGGTGGGACTATGTGTGTACTCCCAGGATGAGATTCAGATTTGTGGTTTGTGCTGCGTTTTGCTAATAATTTAGTGGCACACCCCACAAAGTAATCATTGAATGCATTTGCAATGTCAGTGGGGTTTGTCAGAGTAATATCCCCCTTAGTGATATTACTTGGTTGTTGATGGTTAGGAGGCTGGAATATATTGTTGATAACTTTCCAGAAGTTAGCTGGGTTTGATGTATTTTGGTGGAGATTGTCAGAGTAATGTTGTGCTTTTGCTTGCCTTGTTTGCCCTGTGCACATATTCCGCATGCATCTGTAGTGATTGAGATCCTTGGTAGTGCCAGTTACTTTGTAGCTTTTCCACAAGGTATCCCTGAGCTGGTAGAGTGCAATAAGGTCAGTTGTAACCCATGGAAGGTGGGCCCCCCGTACCTTTATTTTGCGTAGTGGAGCATGGGTATTGCAGAGTTTTAAGAACTCGGATTGGAAATAGTCGAGCGCAGAATCAGGGTCGGGAATTAAATCGATTCTGTGCCATGGGCAGTTGGTAAGGTCATCCAGAAACTGTTGTGGGTTAAAGTTTTTAAATGTTCTAGTGAGGAGAACTTTAGGGCTTGAATGGGGTGGTTTAATTTTCCTTACACAGTACACTATTGCATGGTCACTGAAAATGTCAGGAAGGATGCCAGAGGATTGGATTCTGCTGGGGTTTGAGGAGAGAATCCAGTCTAGCAAGGAATGGTTATGCGATTTCAGGTTTATCCATGTGGGTTGGGAAATGAGTTGTGATAGGTTAAGTGACTTGAGTTGTATCTGGATTTTGTGGTTTTTAGGGTCAAGCCAATTGAAGTTGAAATCCCCAAGAACTAGAAGCTCACTCTTCCCATTCAGAGAGGAAATGGAGCCAAGAAATTGGGTGATATCAGTCAGAGATTGTAGAGGGGCTTTAGGGGGGCGGTAGATGCCAGCAACCAAGATGGGCGTAGAAAAGGGGAGGCAGATTTTGCCAACTAGAATTTCAAAAGAGGGTGGGCTTGGGGGGCAATTTAACAGTGTAAACTGTAAGGTGTCTGCAATATAAAATAATACCCCTCCTCCTCTCTTTGATCGCTCCTAAAAATGGAGTATCCCTGAATGGCGATATTTGCATCAGGGGTTTTAAGGGTTAGCCATGTTTCTGTAAGAACGATGGCTTTGGGTTTATGCATAAGGCACCATGCCCTTAGTTCGTCCAGTTTGGGCAGCAGGCTCCGGATGTTTATATAGGCGACAGATAGCCCTTTTTGGAATTTAAAGGTGGAATTCTCAGGGGCATGGGACAGATTTGAAATGGGAGGACCTGGGTTAGGTTCAATTTCACCTGCTAAAGAGAGTAACAGTACGAGTAGGAATTTGGGTAGTTGTTTGGAAGTTGTAAATTTGTGGTGTTTGCCATTAAAGTGAGCAGTGGTTGGTGTGCTGCTTTTTAGAGTTCTCCACCAACATTCAGTAGATAGTGCAAGGCTTTTGAGTAGTCCAGGGTGTATGGTGATGTTGGGTGTGGGCCAGGATGGAGGAGTTTGTAGTGGATAGAGGGAGTAACATCTCCATGAGGCCAGGAGAAAGAAAAAAGTTAAGATACATAGCAGGTTCATGATGCCAGAGGTAGGCAGTGCTGCATGGAGCTGTTGCGAGCAAAGTGATTGTGTGCAGACTAAACAGCAGGGGTTTGCCTGTTCCTTGTCAAAAGTTTAGCTGCATTGCAATGCTAGAGTCAATTCAGGGTTTCAGTGTATTGTGCAGTCAGTTTTGGGAGAGGCTGCAGTGAAATAAGTTGTAAAGGGGGGGGGGGGGTTAAAATATGCAGGTTAGCAAGCATGGTATCATAGTGTGATCTGAATAGCTTACCGTTTATTGTCTTGAGTAAAAGAGTTTGCAGAAAGATGCAGTCACCACTCACCCCTAGTCAAACTATAGTCTAACTATAACTTCTCACTTTAAAGTTCACTTTAAATTCTTCATTATTTCATACCAATGCAGTTTCTGCAAATGCATAAGGGTTATTGGTTTTATACAGCTAAAGCAATCACATGACCCTCCCCCCGCCCCAATAAATCAGCTTGTTCCAGTTGGTCAATTAACAGCACAGAGTTAAGAGGGGGAAAAAAAACCCACCTTTTGATATTCAAACATACTAACTTATATCAATGCTAAAAGCCAGAGTCAATCTTTTAAACAGGACTTGCACATCAGGAACATACTTTTATAAATGCTAAAGGCCAGAGTCAATCTTTTAAACAGGACTTGCAGATCAGGAACATACTTATATCAATGCTAAAGGCCAGAGTCAATATTTTAAACAGGACTTGCACATCAGGAACATACCTGTGAAGAGAATGCAATTAGATCCATGTCATATCAGCTGAGGTTATTGGTCTTGCATGAAGAAAGTAAGTATATTAACTATAGTCTATAGTCTAACTATAACTTCTCACTTAAAAGCTCACTTTAAATGCTTCACTATTTCATGCCAATGCAGTTTCTGCAAATGCAGAAGGGGTATTGGTTTTATACATGTGACGTACAATCTCTGTACACATGTATCGAACATACTATGGGACTGGTAACAATCGATTACTTCCTAAGCATGGACATGAATTTACATTAATCGCAACGCAAATTTCTACTCACATGTATTGAATTTATACTTGGAAACAACTACTTTCTGTTCTAGGACGTCTTCTATCTCCAGATCTGTGGCACGGCCATGGCCACTAGGTTCACGCCCAGCTATGCGAACCTCTATATGGGGTTCTGGGAGGAGCAATACCTCTGGGCCAACGAGTGGCTGGGCGCAGGCCTCGTGTTCTATGGCCACTACACTGATAATCTGCTCATCATTTGGGACGGGGACATCTTCGAACAGTTGGTCTAAATGACAATAAGTTAGGACTTAAGTTTACACACGAAATCAGTAAAGATCAGACTGTCTTCTTGGACCTTGCATTCAGTGTGGATCACAATTCTACCATCCAGACCAAGGTCCATTTTGAGGAAACTGGATAACATCGGGCCTATTCACATCCATCCCAAAGGCAATTTCAAATGTGGTAGGGCAAGATGCCTGATGTGCAGACATATTGTATTGGGAGATTCGTTTATCTCCCATTCCAATGGTTCAACACATAGGATCAATAGTCACATCCATTGTCTCACTACACACATAGGGGGCCATGCACTAAGCGGCGAAAAGTCACTTTTCGCCCGTTTTGCGCCAAAAATGCCTACCATGATTCAGTAAGCCCAGAGAACTTGGCGAAAAGCAAAAAAACCCGCTGTGTTTCTTGGCGGTTGTTTTCCCCGCCAGAGGCACGTCGAAAAGGCACTTTTTGCTGCTACTCGCCATGTTTTCAAACCCGCTCAATTCTAGTAGCCCCGAGCAGCGTTTCGCCACTACCCGCCGCTCTAGAATGGAGATTTTCACGCAAATCCGTCACGGCAACTCAAGTTGGCAAGTTGGTGGTGGAGATGCATTGGCAAGGGCGACACTTAGAAAAACTCAGACCTTTTTTCTGCCTGTGATTGATGCTGGGGGTCTCTGGAGCTGATACCCATTAATACCAGCACCGGAGACCCCCGGCATGCATCGGAGGCAGGAAAAATGCATTTACAGCCCACTTCATTACCTTAGCAGCTAACCGCTAAGGCAATGAAGGGGTTAACCATCCGTGCCAAATTTATTGTGGCATGAGGTAGCGGGGGTGGGTGAAGGGTGTATTTGGCCCTTGGTGGCTGTTTAGGGCTTGTGGGGGGGTTGCAAGGCCTAAACACCCACCGTTGTGGCTAATACACCCCCACCCCCGCTAGCCACAATAAAAACAATACACACTACAGCCCCACAATATATATATATATATATATATATATATATATATATATATAATAAAAAAATAAATAGATTATACCGTTCTGTGGCTAACGAAATGCTTTTATTTGTGCCAGCTTTCGAGATACACTCCAATTGATCTGGCCTGGGTTGGCGAGCAAGTTCATCCTTGATGGGGTTAGCCAGGCCTTGTCAGAATACAGAGACGAGAGCCTCCTGTCCCCAGTTAGTCTCGGCTGCGAGAGTCCAGAACTCCACGGCATACTGCGTCACCATTCGTCGCCCTTGCTTGATCGGAAGGAGAGAAACAGATGCCATCTCCTGGCGTGCTGGGGAATCGAATACTTGTTGGAACTCGGCCTTAAAAGCTGGATAATCCTGGGTAAGGTCAGAACATCGCTCCCAGACCGGGGAGGCCCAAGCCAGGGCTCTGCCCGTCAGGAGGTTATAAATGTAGGCTACCTTCTTACGTCCAGTATCGAAGTGATGGGGGCCATTTCGAACTGCACCTCACACTGGTTGAGAAAACCTCTACATTCTTGCGGTTCGCCAGCGTAGGTTTTGGGAGGCGGAATTTTGACGTCAGAGCTGCTAGCAACTGCTGCGCTTGCGGGCTGGGGGTTAACGCCAGAAGAGGGGTTGGCTGGTACTTGGGCCGTAAGTACCCACGGCCTGACAGGTTAATGCCACAATTTGATCCGCCATGGCCTGGTTTTGCTGATGCAGATCGGAGAGAAACTGCCTTAGTTCAGTCTGGTCTGCGTCTTGTGGGCTCAACATAGTGTTACGCCGGTGCTGCCCGCAGACCAGACCCGTCCCCTGTGCCGAAGGGGGAAGTAGGGATACACGCACCCGCAGCAAAGGGAGCGAGTCCAGAGTGTGGTGTTAAGTGTTGCCAGGCCAGATATAAGTAATGTAGACAATACTTGCCGGTACCGGGTATAGGAGCAGAATAGTGATTGCCTTGCTGAGGTCATTGAGTGGAGAGATGAGGAAGGTTGAAGTCCAAGCCGTGATCATGGGATGCCAGAGAATACGTTGTC
Organism: Ascaphus truei; assembly: GCF_040206685.1. Taxonomy (NCBI): domain Eukaryota; kingdom Metazoa; phylum Chordata; class Amphibia; order Anura; family Ascaphidae; genus Ascaphus; species Ascaphus truei. The sequence continues at coordinate 101,077,939 of NC_134490.1, forward strand.
CAAGGAGAGCCGAAGTCGAGAGCCAAAGGGGATAGTCGTACGAGCCGTGTCAAAACCTGTAGTAACCGAGAGTTCACCAAACACTTCCATACAGAGACTATGTCGAGCAATGAGTGAGGGCTCAGAGATGCTAGATAAGGCTGGGCTGACCAATTAGGGATGGAGGCGGGTCAGGAGGACTGCAGGGAGCCTCTCTGGATCAGTCTACCATCCACGGACGGATTGGTGGAAAGATTTAACCGAACTCTAAAAGGGATGCTGAGAAAATTTGTAGATTCAGAGAAGTGAGCCTGGGATGAACTTCTCTCTTTTCTGCTGTTTGCCATGCGGGAAGTTCCCCAGGCCTCCACGGGATTCTCTCCTTTTGAACTGCTGTATGGCCGCCAACCCCAGGGTATCCTAGATCTCCTAAAGGAATCCTGGGAGGAACAGCGGTCCCCTTCTAAGAATACCCTGCAATATGTATTGGACCTTAGGAAGCGCCTAGATGTGGTCGGCCATTTTGCTAGGGAGAATCTTAGATCAGACCAGGACAGCCAGGAGAGACATTACAATCAAAATGCTCGTATTAGAGTGTTTCACCCAGGAGACCAGGTGATGTTATTGTTACCCAGTTGTGAGAGCAAACTCCTAGCCAAATGGCAGGACCCATTCGAAGTACTCCGCCGCACGGGTGATGTGGATTACGAGATTGCTCAACCAGGGTCCAGGAAGGGTAAACAAATTTACCACGTGAACTTGCTGAAACCCTGGAAGGTGCAGCGGTCTCTATTCATCCACCCGGTGGAGGAGATAATGGACCTGGGTTCTCAGCCCCCACGGGGGAACATCTGTGGTGACGAGAAAACCCCAATGGGTAGAAAATTGTCCTCTGAACAAAAAGGTGACTTGTTAGAAATAATTACACAATTCAATGATGTTTTTTCTGATTTACCAGGGCAAACTAATTTAGTTTCACATGTGATAGAGACAGCACCTGGGGTAAAAGTACATTCCCGTCCTTATAGGTTGCCTGGAAGCCATAAAGCCCTGGTAGAGAAGGAGGTACAAGAAATGTTACACATAGGCGTGATTGAGGAATCATGCAGTGAGTGGTGTAGTCCACTAGTTATGGTCCCTAAACCCGATGGGAAGGTTAGATTTTGCGTGGACCTCCGAAAGGTCAATGCGATATCCAAGTTTGACGCATATCCGATGCCAAGGGTGGACGAGTTAATTGATGCCCTTGGTAACGCGGAATATATATCCACGCTGGACTTAACAAAAGGATACTGGCAAATACCTTTAAAGGAAAAGTCTAAGTGCAAAACAGCCTTTGCCACTTCCATGGGTTTATACCAGTTTGTGACAATGCCATTTGGACTGCATGGAGCCCCAGCCACATTTCAGAGACTCATGGATAAAGTGCTGAGACCTCATAGGGCTTATGCCGCAGCCTATCTAGATCACATTGTCATTTATAGTAAACAATGGCAGGCCCATCTAAATAGGCTGAAACCGGTCCTCAAATCTCTAAGAGAGGCAGGGCAACAAGCCAACCCTAAGAAATGTGCCTTAGGTAAGGCAGAAACCAAGTACTTAGGGTATGCAGTGGGAGGTGGAAAAGTAAGGCCACTAGCCGACAAGGTAGATGCCCTGAAAGAAGTTCCAACCCCCCCAAACAAAGACACAGGTACGCTCTCTGCTGGGTTTAGCAGGGTACTATCGGCGGTTCATCCCCAACTACTCGGAAGCTGCAGCCCCACCAACAGACCTCACAAAAAATTGTGCCCCTACACAAGTGGTATGGTTAAGGGAGTGCCAAAGAGCCTTTGAGGCAGTAAAAAGGTGTCTATCAGAGGGTCCCGTCCTTAGAAGCCCAGACATCGATAAGCCTTTTATCATGCAAACTGATGCCTCAGAGATAGGGCTAGGGGCAGTGCTCTCACAACAGTTTGAGTGAGTGGAACATCCGATCCTTTTTCTGAGTACGAAATTGTTCCCAACGAAAAAAACTACTCAGTAATTGAGAAGGATTGCCTCGCAGTAAAGTGGGCAATTGAGGCCCTGAGGCATTACCTGGCGGGAGTCCATTTCACGTTGGTAACAGACCATGCTCCATTGAAGTGGTTAAATAGTATGAAAGACTCTAATGCTAGGTTGACCAGGTGGTATATGGCCCTCCAACCCTTCTCGTTTGAGATTCAGCACAGACCAGGAAAAAAATGCGAATGCTGATTTCTTCTCTAGAGAAGGGGTGGATGGTCGGGCTTAAGGCGTGCGTGGCCCCAGCCACACACTAACAAGGGAGGAATGTGACAGGGTGAATAAACGTCCCCAGCCCTATGCCTGGCAGACTTATGTGTAGTGCAGCAGTGAGGAGGTTAACTTTCAGAGTTGATTAGTCTGATCCCAGCTGCCTCATCATGGTGTTTTAAAACCCCCAGGCTGTACACACATGCAGGCTGGCTGGTCAAGAGAGAGTACTGAAATGCTGAAGTAAGATTACTGTTGTCTTCAAAATACATTTTGATAAACTGTTTGTGTACTGTTACGGTGGAATCTAAACTGCCCTTGTTGGGAAAGGGCAAGCTCTGCTCAGGACTTAATTTCTGTTTTTTTATGCTGAAAAGAAGCTGTTTTGTTTTTGTGTGCTGTATTTTTAAGGCTCAATAAATAAGCCTTTGCAAGAAACCCACGTGTGGTTGCATGTACCCTGCAACATATGGTGTCAGAAGTGCCGGGATGTTGAGAGGCCACACACAAAATAAAAAAATGGAAAGAAATAATGGAAAAATGTTTAAAAGCGTTTCTCTGCAAACAGACCCGACAGCAGGGACTGTTAATGCAGGATCAGGCCCAATTACAGGCAAAGAGAGATGAAAGACTATTACAGCAGAGAGAGTACTGAAACGCTGAAGTAAGATTACTGCTGTAAGGTCTGTCTTCAAAATACATTTTGATAAACTGTGTGTGTACTGTTACGCTGGAATCTAAACAGCCCTTGTTGGGAAAGGGCAAGCTCTGCTCAGGACTTAATTTCTGTGTTTTTTATTCTGAAAAGAAGCTGTTTTGTTTTTGTGTGCTGTGTTTTTAAGGGGAAGTAAAAAACGAGTGACTCAGCGGTCACAGCTCCTCCAAACAGCCAGATGCATTGAAAAAGTAAAAAACTTTATTAAATCAAAAAAGTGAATATCAGCAAAAAGATACTCTGACGCGTTTCGTCCAGGAATGGACTTTTATCAAAGAGTAAATTCCCTTACCATGGGTCCATCCTTATGTAGGTGGTGACACAGCCTAATAGGCTAAAATCTCGCAGGGATGGACCTCCCCCTTCACCTGCAGACCAATGATTAAACCCAAGCTATGCTCCGTCACCAGATATATATAGGAGGCACTTCCTGCAAAACAAAACAAAATATCGAAACGTATATGTAATATATACTAAGAAAAAACAATAATAATACAAAAGAAAAGAAAAACAGAAAAAAGATAAAAACATAGGGTTAAAAACAAAGTTGCTGATTAATTAGCATTATACATTTTTTCTCATATATATATATATCTTTTTGCGTAGTCGTTTCAGCCAGCGCATTGTTTTATTATTTTTTTTTTTAATTAAAGGAAATTGCTTCATATACAGTTTTTTATATATATTATCTTTTTTTGTGATGCAAGATGTTGATACTGAAGCAGAGCACACAGATGTGGACACTTATGTGGATGCATGTGGAGACAACACGAAACGTTCTAAAAAGGCAGCACATTTATTTGATGAGATTAAAGAAATTATCTGTGAGGAACCATCTGACTTGACACATTATTTTGTTAAATTGGAGAGATTACTGGTACAAAATATAAGACTTTGCTGGGACATTACTTCACTGGAGAACTATATTAGAAGTAATAGGATCCCAAGGGGTTTACGCATTAAAAAAAACCCCTACGTTTGGGTTTATAAACAAACAATTTGATAAAGACTGGATAAAAACTCTGGATCAATGTTCAGTTAAATTAATGGAGCTCATCATTCAGCAGAAATCAACGGAAAAAGAGACATTAATGGCAGAAATTAATATTCTCAAGAACAACTTGAAACCATTTGCAAAAATGGATCAATTTATCAAGAATGATAAAACTCTTTTAACTAATATAGAGTCCATTGAGGATACGATTAGTGACAAGAAGCATAACAAATTTGAAAGGGGCCGCTCAGACTATATTAAGGGTCAGGTTTATTATTAGCAAAAACCGCAATTCAAAGATAATGTGGGGTCCAGTACACCTAGGGGCTCCCAATCATTCTCCAAAGGGTGGTCTAAGAAAACACCGAATAAATCTATACTTAAGAACAGACCTATAGAGGCCTCAAGTCTTGACTCAGACTTTTCTGACCACGAATCAAGGTCCCATTCTGTTTCGTTTGAAGGTCCATCTGATTGTATAAGGGATACCCATGGAAAATCTAGGAGTGATAGTAGATCTTCCATCGCATCAATCAATACTAAACCTAAACCACCGGATCAGTCTTCCTCCTCTTCTTTTTTACAGACAGGACCCAGAAATCGCCGAGAACCAGACGATCAAGGAGGAAAGGGAGAGGCACGCGGGAGAACAAAGAGGAAGAAATATACCTGGATATGACTAACAATAATGTTATCAATCTTTCAGGAGTGGAACTTTCCTTCGAGCTGTTATCTTTACTCAACAGAGGTTTGGGGTTCGCACCAGTTCAGGACTTTCATCTATTTCAAACGGTCATTGACCTTCAAAAATTTACAAGGAAGCTAACCTTTAAAAAAGCTGTGTGTGCTGTGCACGCGCATAGTAAGTGAAACTTCTTTGACTTTTGTCACAGAAATTGTATTTGTATTGGTGATGTTTTAATTAAAAATCAAAATAAAATTTCATTGACAAAACGCAAATAAATTTGACTTATAATGCGCGTGCTCGGCACACATCCCCTGTATTAGCTATTTGAACTAAGTGTGAATTCCTTGTGTTTGTGTGTCAGTCAGTGTGTGTATGTGTGTCAGTGTGTGTTTATATGTGTGTCAGTCAGTGTGTGTGTGTGTGTGTGTGTGTGTGTGTATGTGTGTCAGTCAGTGTGTGTGTATGTATGTCAGTCAGTCAGTGTGTGTGTATGTATGTCAGTGGGTGTGTGTGTATGTGTGTCAGTGTCTGTGTGTGTGTGTGTCAGTCAGTGTGTGTGTGTATGTGTGTCAGTCAGTGTGTGTGTGTGTATGTGTGTCAGTCAGTGTGTGTGTGTGTGTGTGTGTGTATGCGTGTCAGTCACTGTGTGTGTGTCAGTCAGTGTGTGTGTATATGTGTGTCAGTCAGTGTGTGTGTGTGTATGTGTGTCAGTCAGTGTGTGTATGTGTGTCAGTCAGTGTGTGTGTATGTGTGTCAGTCAGGGTGTGTGTGTGTGTGTTTATGTGTGTCAGTCAGTATGTGTGTGTGTGTGTGTGTATGTGTGTATGTGTGTCAGTCAGTGTGTGTATGTGTGTCAGTCAGTGTGTGTGTGTGTGTGTGTGTGTGTGTGTGTGTGTGTGTCAGTCAGGGTGTGTGTATGTGTGTCAGCCAGTGTGTGTGTGTGTATGTGGTCAGTCAGGGTGTGTGTGTATGTGTGTCAGTCAGTGTGTGTGTGTGTGTGTGTGTGTGTGTGTGTGTGTGTGTGTGTGTGTGTATGTGTGTCAGTCAGTGTGTGTATGTGTGTCAGTCAGTGTGTGTGTGTGTGTGTGTGTGTATGTGTGTCAGTCAGTGTGTGTGTGTGTGTATGTGTGTCAGTCAGTGTGTGTGTGTATGTGTGTCAGTCAGTGTGTATGTGTGTCAGTCAGTGTGTGTGTGTATGTGTGTCAGTCAGTGTGGGTGTATGTGTGTCAGTCAGTGTGTGTATGTGTGTCAGTCAGTGTGTGTATGTCAGTGTGTCAGTCAGTGTGTGTATGGGAGTCAGTGTGTGTATGTGTGTCAGTCAGTGTGTGTCAGTCAGTGTGTGTGTGTGTGTGTGTGTGTGTGTGTGTCAGTCAGTGTGGGTCAGTGTGTGTGTGTGTGTGTGTGTCAGTCAGTGTGGGTCAGTCAGTGTGTGTATGTGTGTGTGTGTGTGTCGGGTGTGTGGGGTGGGGGGGGGGTCTGGGGGTGTGGGTGGGTCAGTCAGTGTGTGGGTGGGTCAGTCAGTGTGTGGGTGGGTCAGTCAGTGTATGGGTGGGTCAGTCAGTGTGTGGAGGGGTGTGGGTGGGTCAGTCAATTGTGGGGGGGGTGTGGGTGGGTCATTCAGTGTGTGTGGGGGTGTGTGGGTGGGTCAGTCAGTGTGTGGGGGTTTGTGGGTGGGTCAGTCAGTGTGTGGGTGGGTCAGTCAGTGTGTGGGGGTGTGTGGGTGGGTCAGTCAGTGTGTGGGTGGGTCAGTCAGTGTGTGGGGGGTCAGTCAGTGTTCGGGAGGGGTGTGGGGGGGTCAGTCAGTGTGTGGGGGGGTGTGGGTGGGTAAGTCAGTGAGTGGGGGGGGGTGTGGGTGGGTCAGTCAGTGTGTGGGGGGTGTGGGTGGGTCAGTCAGTGTGTGGGGGTGTGTGGGTGGATCAGTCAGTGTGTGGGGGTGTGTGGGTGGGTCAGTCAGTGTGTGGGTGGGTCAGTCAGTGTGTATGTGTCCAGCTGCAGCCAGGGGCGGGGTGTAACATTGCGCACCACCTCTCTCCCCCCCATACGCAAATTCTGCACACACCCCCCCCGCATGCAAATTCTGCACACACCCCCCCCCCCGCACGCAAATTCTGCACACACACCTCCCCCGCGGGGTACATGCGTCAGTGGAGGGCTGAAGGAGCGTGTGGGTGGAACGATGCCGCTGCCAGCCGCTTCTGTGCATGTGTGGCATCCGTCAGCAGCACCATCACAACTGTGCATGCGCAGCATGGCAGCGGTCGTGGAACGGTTAGGCAGCCCGTTAGGAGCGGCGGCGGCAATCGCCGCCGCATATTTCAGCAGCCGGGTATGTGGTGGTGTGTGTGGGGGTGCGGCGTCGATTAGGAGCGTCAATTAGGAGCGTCGATTAGGAGCGGCGCCGGCGGCTATCGTCACCGCCACCGCATGTGACAGGGGACGTGTGAGCGGAGCGGCATCCATTACGTGATGTCACTTCCGTTTCACATTTCGCCCCCCATCTATCCAGCTTTGTTCTATCAGGACTAGGTGCCACGAAAGAAGTTTCACTTCAAAAAGTTTTTCTCCTCTAGGGGACGACTTGATACATTTGAGCCTGATGTTAATCCTTCTGACACGGAATTATTTGGTACTGTAAATGATTGTTTGATAGATTCTGATGTTCAGGTTGATAATTCCAATTTCAATTTTCAGGAAACATGTGTGTTGTCAGATATTATGAATGCATTATTAGAGCAACAAAGTGAACAACTGAATACTTTTCACAACCATTTTTAGGTAATCATGATTCAGGCCTTAAAAGGAAGTCTATTTTTTGCCCCAATTTAAAACTACGTTTGAAAGACTAGTGGAAAGAGATTTACGATTATTGGCTCAGGGATTTTCCCAATCTCATATGCATTCAAATAATCTGATTTACACAGAGGTTCAACAACTAAATCATCTGAAAAAAAGACCTGATATTATGGTTAGAAATGCAGACAAGGGAGGTGCCCTTGTGATATTATCCACTGAACAATACAAACGTGAGGCACTTAGACAATTAGGGGATAGAACTAATTATCAACTCCTCAAAGGAGAACCAACATCTAAATTTAATTTTCAATTTAATTAACTGATTGATTTTGGTGAGATTTTGTGTGTCATTAATAAAAAAGAGTATGATTATTTGAGCTGTCCACATCCCGTGATTCCGGTATTCCACCATCTCCCAAAGATCCATAAATCGCTGGTGGACCCTCCAGGCCGCCCTATAGTAGCGAGCATTGGATCTTTGGGAGATGGGTTATCGTGGTATGTGGACAGCTTCTTGCAACCATTGGTATTCCGTTTACCGTCATTCATTAAAGACTCGTTGGATCTTATGGTCAGTTCAGAGGACTTGGTCTGGAAAAAACAATATAGGTGGGTCACACTTGATGTGATCTCACTATACTCAATCATACATCACGATCACGGCCTTTTGGCCATAAGTCACTTTTTGGATTTATCAGAATTTTCTACTTCACTTTGCACATTTCTTTTGTAATTTATCACTTTTTTTATTAACTCACAATTATTTTTTATTTGACTCACAATTTTATTTACAAAAATTAGGCACTGCAATGGGCATGAGTTTTGCACCCTCTTACGCAAATTTATTTATGGATTTATGGGAAGCACAGCATATTTATCACTGTAATAATTTATTTCGTACTAATATTATATTCTTTAAGAGATATATTAATGATCTCATAATGATATGGGATGGTGATGAAGCATCACTCATATCCTTTATTGATATATTGAATAAAAATGATTTAAATATCAGGTTCACATATGAGCACAATATAAATCACATGAATTATCTAGACCTACTCCTGTACATTGACCATAATATGACCATTCAAACGGACATTTTCAGAAAACCTAATGCCAGAAATACGCTACTTTGTGCTCAAAGTTGCCACCCACGTTCACTTGTTAAAAGTATTCCCAAGGCTCAGTTCATCAGGCTTAAGAGATTGTGTTCTGATAATGATAGTTTCCTTCAACAGTCAAGGGAACTATCTGAGAGATTTATAGCCAGAGGCTATAGCAATACTGACATTCAATCTGCTTTTGATTCCGCGAACACTATTTATAGAAAAACACTTATTAAAAAGAGGAAACCATGGAGTCGTAAAGATAAGTTTAAATCTTTTTCTAATGACAGTGATATAAGTCCATTATTTATTACAACTTATAATCGACAATCTCGGTTAATATGTGATATATTCTATAAACATTGGCAAACATTGTCTTTGGATAAAGACATTTTCGAATTTGTTAAAGGCGGACTAAGATTTATTTATCGTAAGGCTAAAACACTTGCTTCTCACCTATCACCCAGCTTGTTTGACTCTCGTTCAGAATATTCACAGGTACGAGGGATAACCAAAGGTTTCTTTGCCTGTGGTAATTGCTCTATGTGCAAAGATGCTAATACCACTAAAGTCATAGGGGGTCATGCACTAAGCTCCATTAAGTCACTTTTAGAGCGCAAAGTGCTCTTAGAACGTGATGTTGCGCTGAACACGATGCACTAAGCAACGCAAACAGGCACTTTGCGTTCTAAAACTGACTTTTTCAGGATTTTTTTCTAAGTCCAACTTTGCTCGTTCATTACCCTGTTTGCGTTAAATTCTGCCCTTAAGCAGGATGCACTTATCAACGCAACCTTAGCGTACGCGAAAGTAGACGCAAAAAAAGCTGGACTTAGAAAAAATTATTGCTTTACATTTTTGCGTGCGCAAAACCCATACAACAGGCCGTCGGGTGTCCCCGGCTGACCCCGCGGGGGTCCCCGAGGGAGCCCGGTGGTCGTGCGGGTGTCCCTGGCTGACCTCGCGGGGGTCCCCGGCTCACCAAGCGGGGGTCCCCGTGGCTGTCCCGGGGTCCCCGCGGGAGTCCCGGGGTACTCGCGGGCCTGCAGTACCAATGTTGTGCCTCCAAAAATAATAAACAATATTTATAACTAAATACACCCCCCTAACACATACAATACAGTAATGGGCAAAATTACTATTATCCACATATGGATAATAATGCATTTGCCCATTTTAAAGACATATAACTTTCAATAAATACAGTAAAAACATATTACACTTACCTTTTACAGGCACCCACGATGAAGGCCGTCTTCATCCTCATTCTGCCCATGCCCCCTCCGATGCTGCAAAACATACACAAGAATAAAAACAGCCAATGTAATGTCCCCTAACCCCTTAATCACCATAGCGGTTATTAACCGCTACAGTTATTAAGGGGTTAATCCACCCTCACCCACCACTTGGGAGGCCTACATACCCTCCCCCACTAACCCCCCACCCCGTGAGGCCTAAACACCCTCAGCCACTACCCAGCCGGGAGGCCTACCCACATACACTTGGGGCCAATACCCCTTCCCCCACCCCCAGTACCCACAATAAAAACAATACACTGCCCCACAGTAAACATCATTATATTTATTAAATACATAACCCACCCCCTGTGCCCCCCCATACATACATGATTTATTATTTTACATACAGGGTTAATACCCCGGCCCACAGGAGTCCCCAGTGGGCCTGACGGGTCACCTCACAGACCTACAGGTGCCCAGCATCATGTTTCACACAGGGTCTGGAGGCCTGTTGGTGGTTCCTGCCAGGCGCCATGGTCCACCAGGTGGTCTCCGCCTGTCACCGTGGGCCACAATGGCATCTCCACGGTAGGCCCGTCGATGTCTGGGGCCCCGGGTCAGACCCACAGGTGTCTGAGGGGCCTCGGGTGGTTCCCACAGGGGTCTGGGGACCCACGGGTGGTCCCTAAGGGTCTGCGGTGCCCCCACAGATGTGGGGCCACGTTTTTTCCCAGCAGGTGTTCCCCGTGGACCCGGCAGCCTGGTACCCGTGAGAAGCCCGAGGATTCCGCAGGTGGTTTCCAGAGGTCCCCCGCAAACCAAAAGGAACCAACCCTGTATGTAAAAAAAATAAACCAGACCCATACATTAAATACATCAATCTCCCCCTCCCCCCCCAACACATACAGTAATAATGTGCAAAATAACTATTATCCAGATATGGATAATAGATTATTTGCCCATTATGAAACACATAAAACATGCATAAATCAAAACATGAATTCTTAATCTTAAAATCACCACATTGCATATTACAATAAATCCAGCTGCAATTGTAAATATAAACCAACAAACCAGCAGCTACACAAATGTATATGAAATGTCACACAATTGCATTGAGTGTGTCCATGATGCAATTAATCTGTGCATCATGTAACACTATGCAAATATATGTAACAATAAAATACACTATGAACAATGTCCCCTAACCACCAATGCCATCATGAAAATCAAATAGAAACTAAGCAACATCAATACAATTACCATCAATCAATTAATCCATTTCCTAAACCAATTACAATACAATACAAATCAATTATACAATTCCCTATTCAATTCCTAAAGCCAAACCATTGCCAAAAGAATTCTAATTGAAAGTAACCACCATCATTCTAATCTAACTACCAGAAAGAAGCCATTAAAAATAACGTGTAACTAAATACAAATTACATTATTCACACCAATGTCTAAATAAAGCTGATAAATACATTAGCCATACATGAAAAGAACATAAACATTAGCAAAACAATCAATTATTATCCCTGTATGTCAATCCATATAGATAAATATACATAACATACAGGGGCAATAAAAGAGCATAAAAAACAATGCATTTACATCCAAAAATCACATAGAATACACCCATTCAATGTCCGTGAATGTATGTATATACATAGGTACATTAACGGGCATTACATGGGACTGAAAAAAATAAAAGACATGAATCAAAAATCAAAAAAACCTGCAAAAGTTAAAATAATACACTTTTCTTTTGTTTACTTACTATTAGATGCCCACTCACCGAAATCCAGGCGACCCGGAAGCACTGGAACCAATCCACAGGTAACCATAAAATAATAAACCCTTACAATCCATAACGGTGTCTTCTTTCTTCTATTTGTAATCCTTCCCGTCAGTCTTGGGGTCTTCTTTTCTTCTTTGGGGTCTTCTCCGTCTTCTTCCGTCTTCTTCCGTCTTCTTCCATCTTCTTCTGCCATGCCCTTCTTCTCTTCTTAGGAGGGGAGTTGTTCCCTCCTCGGCGTCTGGCTTCAAAATGAGGCGACATAGGCTTTTATAGGCCTATGACGTCACATTTTGGTCAAATGTTTCCCACAGTCCTGATTGGGCCGTAAAAAACATGTGATTTGTAAAAAAAAAAAAGAAAGGATGACGTCATTTAAAGGCAATGACGCCAGCCAATCGGAATGGCTGAGTTTCAATTGCCTTTTAGAAGACGTCATCAAAACAAAGATGGCCGGTGACACATGGTACGGTAGCCAATCAGAGTGTGGGAACTCTGATTGGCTGAAGCAAAGCCTCTGTCACATGGTCTACTTGAGCCAATGGTTACCGGATACATTGATTTACCTTTAGGCATTTCCTTGGACATGCTTTTCTGTACTTCTACCGGTATTATATGCTTCACCGCCCCCACTCTAATTTAGTCTAGAGACGGATGAACTTCCTATAGCTTTTATAGCAACATTTCATGATGATGTGATGTATTTCTCCTTGTTCTATGGACTGATATATTTACATCCTCCTCTTTTTTTCAATCAGGGTTTTTTGCAAACGATATATAATATATATATATATATATACTATTTCTTTTTTACTCCCACATTGGAGTTTATTTTAACCTAGGAATTATTTCTAAATCTGTTGTTTTTTTGTGTATATTCATTATTTGTTTATTATTAGTTTTTATTGTAATTTTCTTTTATTATTATATGATTGTTTAGGTTAGGATATAGATATAGGGGTTTATATTTCTTTTGCATACTTGAAGGTTCATTCACTGTTGGAATGGACTCACATTATATGCAATATATGTCTTGGTTAATAGTTTATTATGTGTGTTTTTTAACGTATGCTTGTGTCAGTTTGATGGGCTAAACCGGACTCGCTGATAGTTGTAATGATTCTGCTTTGTACATTGTATCTGTGTATCGACATTGTGTGCCGAAACAAAGTAATCAACATGTTGCATATTATATGTGTCCACTTAAGTTTATGTGTATAAACAAGGGGCACACAGGGGAGAGTATACGTGATGCTTAATATGTGTTTTTTATATTGGTTGCCTGCTCTTTGTGCACGGATGCGTGGCGACTCACCCCCATTTACCACCACTTATCTATCAGCTGTTAAGCAGCAGAGACTGAGGGGAGGAGCCATGCACTGGTGCACGGGAGGAGGAGCTATATATAGCGAGGTCCGGTTACCCTAGATCACTCTTCGATAAAGTCCCATAAGGACGAAACGCGTCAGAGGATCCTCCTCATGTGGTTTTAACCTTGGCTTGTATGCCTGAATAAAGTTATTTTTTTCAGCACCTTGCCTCCCGCCTATCCTAACAGCAGTGCTCATCCGATTACTTCACTATCATATTTCCAGCCTTGGTAGTAGCTTCAGGTACATTTGGGGTTCATTCCCCATTTTTTCTTGCTGTATTTTTAAGGCTCAATAAATAAGCCTTTGCAAGAAACCCACGTGTGTTTGCATGTACCCTGCAACACCATCTCTTATGAAAGAATCCCAGATCCCAACGGTCTACCATCAATGGAGGAGATACTCAGGGGCATGTCCTTTCTCTGGAGAAGAATATTGATTCGCTGAGTGAAGTCTTTATCCACAAACATACCGGAGGCTCCATAATCCACTAAAGCCTTGGTTGTAACTGAATGATCCTGCCAAGATAAACAGATGGGGACCATCAGGCAACTGGGACATGGGGAGAAGATGCAGGTGCCCAGAGGAAACTCCCTTATTTGCGCTGGGCATTGGCATTTTACCTATTTATTAAGACAAGCTCGTATCATATGGCCCTTCTCACCACAGTAGAGGCACAATCCCAAGGAGCAACGGTGCTGCTTCTACCAGACGCATATTGCCCAACTGCATGGCCCCATCAGTTCTTCTTAAGTTTCACTGGGAGGAACCTGTAGAGATGGAGCCAGGGGAAGTTTAACGCGCGCGCTGCCCACAAACAAGACATGATCCCGGCACTGAGGTGGGAAGGTATAACACCACACACCTGCAGCAGTGGAGGTGTGCCTGGAAGGCGGATAGTTTAGCGTTGCCAGGTCTGGGTTGGAGAGTGTAGTAGATGTGATATACTTGCCGATTCCATGGATAGGAGAAGACAGGATAGTAGGGGTCCATAAACCGTGGTCTGGGATTGGAGAGAGCATCGTAGTCTGAGTCCGTATGCCGTGTTCAAGGGTAGGAGAGATCGCCGTAGTCGAGGGTATGCCAAAGTCCAAAATCCAGAAGGGTCCACAAACGAGTCGAGTCGGTACACAAGAGGTTAACTGCAAAAAAAACAGAGCACTGCACAACAGAAGTGAGCTTTACGAGGCTACATGGAATTATGCTGAGCAAAGCATGGGTGGATTCAGGAAGTATTTACAGGCAGGGCAGACCAATGGGAACAGGAGGCGGAGCGGAGGCGGAGCGGAGGCGCAGCTCCAGCTTAGCTGGGATAGGCTGCAGGCAACAAGCCAGGGAGGAGAGACTTGTCACACAGCTGGGGATTGTCGCACGTCATCACGTGTGCACGCCACGCGGGAGAGACCCGCGACGCATGCGGGAGGCGGGACCAGGTTCCGTGTGGCAGCTAGAAGAGCTACGTGTGCGCGCGCTCGGTAATGAGAGCATGGGAGCATGCATGGGCAGGAACAGTGGCCACGGCGGCAGTAGCAGCAGGTAAGGAGGGAACACGCTGCAATGAACGTGTTCCCCGATTCCTTACAGGAAGAGACCGGAACCTGTGAGAACGATCTTGCACTTGACGTCTCCCTCTCATCTGAAGATCAAGGGAAATGCAAAGGGTGAATGTGCATTCCAGTTCAGCGGCAGGTCCTTGTAAATGAATTCGTTCTTCAGTCTCTCCTGAATGCCTTGATGGAAAGCGGCCTTCAAAGCCCCTTAGTTAAAATCGGTCTCCGCTGCCAGGGTCCTAAACTCAATTGCATCTTGTCCTATGGTGTGGGAGCCTTGTTTAATCAGCAGAAGTGCAAATTTGACAGAAGTCGCACGACCAGGAGTATCGAAGATCATCCGGAAGCTCGGCATGAAGACGACGGAGTCATCCTACAGGGGGAAGCCTTTTTGATAAAGGGACAAAGCCCAAGCTATCGCTTCATCCGTGAAGATATATGCCACCCGAGAGCGGTGGGAAGAGAAGGATGATGGTTGCATGTCAAACTGCACCTGGCGTTGGTTCAGGAATCATCTGCAAGCTTAGGGGAGGCCTCCATAGCAGACAGGAGTAGGGAACTGGGGATCCTTTAAGACCACAGATCCTGGTGTGACTTCACCACCTAAACACGGGTGCATAGACTGAGCTACCCTGAGGATACTGAGGTGACTGCACAGGGTTTATAGCGTAGAGGAGATCGAGTCCAGTTTTTGATCCAACATTGCAAATGGGTGGCATGGGCTCCCAAGAGCTGGCCCTGATGTGTCACAGTGTTCGCTTCTTTTGCCGGGTCCATTGTGTGGCTCGTGCAACGTGTAACATTGCTGACTGCAAACAGATTATGGTCCCACAGGGCAGAGGTAGGGAGTAATACACCAACCTTGACCTTAGATCTAAGGACTGGGATGTAGGGGTAGTCAGGTCCAGTTCCAGGGTCAAGGCAGGTGGCAGGCAGTGGTAGTCAGGTCCAAGCAGGAGTTTAAACGCAGGCTGGCAATCACAGGAGAGCTCAAGGCAGAGCTCAAGCAGGAACAGGGAACAGAGTACTTTGCACTAGCAAAGAGAGAGAGAAACAGCCTGCTTTTTAAAGGCCAGAAGCAGCTGCTTGCCATAGAGGACCAGAGAGAGGCTGACTTCCTGTCTGCAGCCATCTTAGGTGGGACAATATATGACTTGGTCCGTCGGTCATCTTGATATCCAGACAGATCCCTTATACTGAAGTTGCCGTGATCAAACATACCTGCAAAGGATGGATGCAGTGACCAGCAACCTCATTTCTTGCAGGGAAGCGGAGGTGTTCTAATAAAGCAATCGTTCAAAGGGAGATTGTGTCACATATAATTAATCTAACCATGCGGGTTTGGTGAATTTTTGAATTATTCGTACTTGTCAATGATATAGTCATAGCTCTCAGATAGAGTCCTATGAACCTAAGGGATCATTCTTATCTGTCCCTACTTTAATTGCAGAAAATATCATGTACGCAAAACTGCATCCAGGTCTTGTGCTACATCTAGCTGACATCATGTTATGTCCCATGCGACACTCAGAAGTGAAGTCAATGTAAAATACATTCTGTATTCTAATAAAATATGAAACACATACATGAGATAAAGTCTTGAGTGGACAAGGTCATTTAACAAAGGAATACTGTGTATACAGCACCGTACATACAGTACTTTATAGCTGGCATTTTAGACACCTGTTCTTAGACATTGAACCGCACCGCTCTGTAGCATTAAGTATCCCCATATCCAAAGACATTCACTTTGCCATCTGCCGGACACGTACTGAAATGCAACCACACAAATCATAATTCCGACGGACCTCTAAATAAATTCGAACGGAGCAGGGACAACTCGCCGCCAATTCCAGCACCGCTGCACTAAAGGGGCCTAGCAAGTCCACTGAGGAAGTGGAAAATAATACACTAATGTTGTTTCAATAATAGGCAATCGATATGGGCAGGTGTCAAGCCCTATTCAGGGTCTGATCATTTCACAGCACATCCTTCACTTCTAGAACTCCCGAGCTCTAGTCCACCTACAGGGTCTACACATAGCTGAATCAATTACTTGACCCCTCAGCATGACTCTCATCTACTAAATTAATGGGGTATATGTTATCCCTCAGATTAATACTATAATACTGAGGTCAGTTGGTCTGTTCTCAGATATCATCCTAGGGTTTGACTGTTTTCCGATATCACCTTTTTGTGTCACCCTGGTTTGCTTTTACCTTGCCCCACTATTTTTGACCTTATGTCACATTTGCACATTTTGTCTATATGCTTCTTAGTTTCCAGGTGTCCTTACTGTATAATATGGTTTACTCAATCATTGTTTTTTTTTCAATGGTAACAAAGGCACTAGTCAGATTTAGTATTCAACAGGTGTGCATTACTTGACACACCTCCTATGACTAATCTTATCAGAGATTGAGAACACATATTTAACGATCACCTGGAGAACAGACTAGTCACTCTTTGACAAAGTTCCATTCCAGGAACGAAATGCGTCAGAGTTAGTTGTCATGTTACTGCACATTACATTTTTCTATACTCATTGATTGCTCTTGGTTTTTCTAAAGATCTGCCGATCAGCAGTGCACTGCCTTTGCAACTATTTTTTCTACTTCCGGATATTTGACTGGAGTACGCTGGTCTTGCGATACAATCCAGGCTGGTACTTCTGCGGCAGCAATATTGTGAATATCTTCCCATCACAAGACACCAGAGACTGTGTGGGACACCAGGTCTAGCAGGGGTTACGGTGCAGAGATTTGTATGTTTGCCGTGGGATACACCTAACCGTGAGTTTACCGGCATCCCCGGTTCCTCCTCCCGCCATATTCACCCCCTCCTGTGTGATAGTCCATATCAAACTAGGAGTCATTGAGGAACTGTATCATAACCAGCCTGACCGGGACAGTTTATACTGTATATGAAGAATTGCATATGAAGATTTATGCCATCTATCCTGGCAGCTCTAGAGCACTAATTACGGGGGCTAACCCCATTCTTCACAACTATTTTTAATTTGTTTTAACGATTAAAGATTTATTTTAACCCTTACCAGACCTCATTTTGTTCACCTCTAGGGGATTACATTATATATTATACCACTGAGCATACAGTATCACACAGTGGTGTTGCCCCTCTAACTAGTCTCTAAACATACACCTACTACTGATTATTCCTCCCACACACTTGGCAGTGTAGAGAGACTATTGGGCATTCTAGTCTCTCTCCATCTGTGGAGATATACATTTATTCTGTGCCATTGTGGTATGGCAGGTTGTTATATTGCTTCAGATGACAGAGAGCAGGAGCAGCTAACGTGGGCTTTTTTTTACATCTTTTTCTGCACTTCCTCAAATAGTTCAAAGAAATGGTTAACTACCAAGTTGAATACATAGACCAAGCAGGGAATATTAATCAGTTTATTTTTAGTAATGCTGTTACCAGGTTGTTTCTGTTATCTATGACCACTAGCCCAATCTCCAGGCCCATTTGTAACCCCTCACATTTCAAAAGAATATCAGGTGCTTTGTCTGCTTCTTAACGACACTTTGCAAATATACTGCTGCGTGCCTCCTCTAATTACTGTTGTTTCGTAGTGTACTCTGATGACTGCCATGAGGTCCAGTACTGAATTTTGGCCGCTGTTTCATTCAACCAAACAATCTCTGAGACATAACACCCGTGTTGCCCCAAAGGCATCTCCCTAAGGCAGAGTCCCCGCTGGCGCTGAGCTCGCTATGCGATTGGCGCTTAGCATGCTTACCTCTGTAAATGGGAATCCTCCCGCTGTGCGCGCGCGCTCATGTGTGTGCACGCACGCTCTCCCAAGCTTTGTGCTTGAGGAGACACTGGAGAGATACTTTCAGGCTCAGAGCAGGGTCACATGACCCTGCTCTGACCAATGGGAAGAGAGAGGGTGTGTTGTAATGCCGTGTCACTACACCAAACACAAACATGGGATTTCTAGCCTAGAGAAGGGGAAGGGGTGGACGGGGGGCAAACGGACTTGTGTGGTGGGGATGGTGGGGGGGGGGGGGGCAAACAGACTGGTGTGGTGTTGGGGGGTGGGGGGAAACAGACTGGTGTGGTGTGGGGGAGGGGGCAAACAGACTGGTGTGATGTGGGGGGGGGCAAACAGACAGGTGTGGTGGGGGGGCAAACGGACAGGTGGGGTGTGGGGTGGGGGGGCAAACGGACTGGTGTAGTGGGGGGGCAAATGGGCTGGTGTGGTGGGGGGGCAAACAGGCTGGTGTGGTGGGAGGGCAAACAAAGAGGTGTGGTGGGAGGGCAAACAAAGTGGTGTGGGGGGGCAATCAAAGTGGTGTGGTGGTTGGGAAAATGGAGGGAGGGGGGGAAGGAGAGATGGGGGAGAAAGGGGAGAAGGGGGGAGAAAGGAGAGAATGGGGGGAGAAAGGAGAGAAGGGAGGAGAAAGTAGAGAAGGGGGGGAGAAAGTAGCGAAAGGGGGGGAAGAGAGGAGGGAAAGGGGGGAGAGAGAGGAGGGAAAGGGGGGAGAGAGAGGAGGGAAGGGGGGAGAGAGAGGAGGGAAGGGGGGAGAGAGAGGAGGGAAGGGTGGAGAAAGAGGAGGGAAATGGGGGCAGAGAGAGGAGGGAAGGGTGGAAGAGAGAGGAGGGAAGGGGGGGAGAGAGTAGGGAAGGGGGAAGAGAGAGGAGGGAAGGGGGAAGAGAGAGGAGGGAAGGGGGGAGAGAGAGGAGAGAAATGGGGGGAGAGAGAGGAGGGAAGAGGGGAGAGAGAGGAGAGAAGGGGGAGAGAGAGGAGAGAAGGGGGAGAGAGAGGAGGGAAGGGGGAGAGAGAGGAGGGAAGGGGGAGAGAGAGGAGGGAAGGGTGGAGAGAGAGGAGGGAAATGGGGGGAGAGAGAGGAAGGAAGGGGGAGAGAGGAGGGAAGGGTGGGGAGAGAGGAGGGAAGGGGAGGGAGAGAGAGGAGGGAAGGCGGTGAGCGGGGAGGAGGGAAGGGGGAGAGAGAGGAGGGAAGGGGGCGAGAGGAGGGAAGGGGGCGAGAGAGGGGGGGAAGGAGGAGAGAGCTGGGGCGGGAGAGAGCAATGGGGGGGAGAGAGAGAGCAATGGGGGGGAGCAATGGGGGGAGAGAGAGAGCAATGGGGGGGAGAGAGTGCAATGGGGGGGGGGAGGGAGAGAGAGAGCAATGGGGGGGGAGAGATAGAGACCAATTGGGGAGAGAGAGAGCAATGGGGGAGAGAGCAGGGAGAGAGGAGGGAAGGGGGTAGAGAGAAAATGGAGAGACAGATAGACAGAGACAGAGACAGAGCCGGACACACAAATCCCCACACACACACAGAAACAGAGACAGCCCCTATTCAACCAATGACACGCCCGCTCCCCTAATAGCCACGTCCCCGCTCCTGCTCTAAAAAGTTGCAGGACAACCTATCGCTCATGCTTGGAGAGCTGGTGATGTCACCGCTCTCAAGCATGTGCGAGCTATGTGGCAGCGTGGACTCAGCCTTAGACAGGCTTCCCAGTATACCTTCACTGCCCCTGTCCACTAAGCCAGCAGAATGGGTGAACAACATGAGGAAAAGAGATGCTTCAAACACCACCTAGAGCTCATCAGCCCCTCCCTCCTGCATGCCTGCAGTGAGGTCCAGTATTGTGCAATGCCGCTTTTTAATTCTACCAAAAAATCTCTGGGACATATCACTCAAGTCACCCCAAAGGCATCTTCCTAAGAGAACCATGACTGCCTCTGTCCACTAAGCCAGCATGGAAGGGGTTAACAATATGAGGAAAAGAGATGCTTCAACGCTCATCATTCGCCCCCCCTGAATTTTTGTCATGGATTCCAGTACTGTGCAATGCTGCTGTTTCATTCTACCAAAGAATCTCCGGGACATAAAATCCTAGTTGCCACAAAGGCTTCAGCCAAAAGTTGTCATCATTTGCTGCCATTTGCTGATGTTTCGTAACGCTACAATTACTCTATTGCATTTTGAAACTCACCAACCCTCTCGTCCCTTGTACCCAATGTTTCAACCTACCCTGCCTATAGATTGTAGGCTCCTTGTGGCAGGGCCTCTTCTAACAACACATTGCAGGCCTGTCTTACCTCTCCTAACAACACATTGCAGGCCTGTCCTACCTCTCCGAACAACACATTGCAGGCCTGTCCTACCTCTCCTAACACACTGCAGGCCTGTCCTACCTCTCCTAACACACGGCAGGCCTGTCCTACCTCTCCTAACACACTGCAGGCCTGTCCTGCCTCCCCTAACAACACATTGCAGGCCTGTCCTGCCTCTCCTAACAACACATTGCAGGCCTGTCCTGCCTCTCGTAACAACACATTGCCGGCCTGTCCTACCTCTCTTAACACAATTTTAACCCTGTATGTTACTTATGCCCATAATCATGTCTCTAGTGTCCATGAAATGTCTGGAAATTGAAATGTATAATCTTTATTCATTTAATGCAACCATTTATTATAATTCAGGCTTTTCCTGTCTGTCTCATGTGTAACAAAATAATTGTATTTAATTGAAGTTTTTCTGAAACTGACTGTAAATTATTGCAGTGGAGGCCTGTATTTACTGTACATAAAAAATAAATCATGATAATGATGACTCTCAGCAGGACACCACCACCTCCAACAACCATCCTCTTTGAGAAAAGGGAAGAAAGTACACCCAATGGACAGTAACAGTCAAGTAATCCCAACTGTCATGTGCAATAGTCTGCTGTTAGGTGCATCCTTAAACTGTATGAACTATCAAGAGCCTGGACCACAAGTACAACAACTTATTGGTACATCTTTATCAAGATGATTACCTTCACTTCAACCTAAACCCTCTGAGTGTCCTGATCGACTAGTACCAGGGATTGAGCCTCCCCCAACTGTGCTATTGCTTGTGCTATTCTCCCCTGTTTGACAAGGAAGCTTTTGATGATGGATCATATACCTATAATGGCAAATGTACCAAGCTTTTTCCTGCCTTACAATGGTACAGCACAAACAGCAGTTGACTGCACCATCATCCTCACACTCATTGATAAAAAAAAACCACTCTCTTGATTTTCGAATACTTGAAAAACAGGATGTGAGCTCCTATGACCAGACCAAAATGTTGCTGCTGCGGACCTACTGTAAGTGTCATTCTAGAAACTGTCTTTCTCCTCCCCTTCTAGCTACTGTATCTCTGCAGCACACACCTAATTAACAGCATATGTATCTCCACTATCATTATAATCATCATACTCATCCATCAGGGCCATGCACTCTTGTTGGCGAGGAATAGGTATGGAAAATTGCCTCATTAATAGCCTTTTGTGATGACCACCACCACAACCACGTCACCTTCACATCCCCCCACATTTGCAAATATAATTAGACATAATTATTGACTGATTTATTATGTGTATTAATTGGTAGCACTCCCTCCCAATGCACAAGACAGTTCTGTATCTATCCACACTCCCTCCCCCAATGCACAAGCACATGGGTAATGTGTCTTATTGTCCAGACTTCGGTCCCAAATTCAAAAGCACATGACGGAGGTGTCCTTATTACAGGAATCTTCTTTAGGCGCAATTTGGAAAATTAGCAAATTTCAAAAGAGATCTTCATCGAAAACAACCAAACATGCAAGGCCCATTGACTATTTGTAGTAAGCAAACTTGAAAAGTTCTGTTACTAAAAAGCTCTCAAACCTCTCGTAACAAGAACTGCAGTATTTGTGGATAAAAAATATTTTATGGCGGATTTTCCATCAGTCATTTCATTTAGCCCCCTTCTGCTGCTCTCAGAGAATAACTTTTAAAGTTGCCTTTTACACGTTGCGGAATATTCAGAAATACAGTATATCAGATTTTGTGTCTGCTTTTGTAGTTTATAGTCCCTGAAGTTTGGCATCTACAGAACCTCAGAAGGAAAGCAAAATTGTATAAATGCAATGTACCTACAGTATGTGATCTATTTTGTTTCCTGTCATTACTTGTGGCTTTGCATGTAACCAAATTGATGTTTCTGATATGTCTTCCGACAAAACATTATGCTTTACATTTGTGATTCTTTTGCCAATTAAAGGAATAGACAACTCTGTTGTACAGTATGCACTTAAAAACTTGACCACTCAGTTTGTTCATTATCCTGGGAATCTAAAGTTGTTTGCAAAGATATAATTGAGCAATTTGCTTACAAGGAAGTCACTAGAAATTATATTGAAGCCAAGCTTTCTATTGCAGGCTTTGACCATAGATAAGGGCACTTATTTTGCTTAAAGAATCACCACTTGTTTTTTTCCTAACAATGTTAGTCAGCTCCTTGAATATACTTGAGCTAAATCCTGCTACTCTGTCCCCTTATTGTACGTCACTAAATGTTTGCTGCTTCTTTGTTCTTGCGTCAGCCTAATGCTGATTATTTCAGTACATCCTGCCTGAAGTGCTTGAAGTAGACTGTTTCAGTGATTTATGAACAAACAACCTTTTTTAAAATAAAAAATGATACTGCTAGATAAAAAGCCTTTCATAGGCATTTTATAAATAGAACATGTTATGAGATGTACAACATGTCCACAGTTTTTCTGCTAACGTTGCACTGAGTTCAAGAGCAACTTTTTCAGTGACTATTCATGTTGGGGAACAAAATGTAGTACACAAAATACAAATATACAACAGAAATGATGTTACCTGTTGGTTTAAAAACTGAATCCTTATTTAAAATCTAGGATCACTGTTTTTATTTCTAGGGAGTTTGAAATGTGCTTTAGTGGTTAGGATTTTGGAAATCAATGTTCAAACTGAATCATTCATGTCCTGCTTCAGTCCCTTACGTAATTTATCCCTTTGGGTGACTTTACTGTGACACGTACTGTATTACCCAATATTGGATAATAATCATATAATAATTTTACATTATTGCATGCTTTAGAATTTAAAGATATTGTATTAATACAATATAATATATATTAATGTAGCCCATTTACCCCCCTGGGTACTGAAATTACCTGTGTGGCTAACAGGAGACCTGAACCTCCGCAACTGAGAGCCTGGGATACTCTTATTACACAGTGCAGCGCCTCCACCGGTAAGGGATCCCAGCGTGGTGGGAGTATTCCCTCACCGGAACCAACATACAAAGTAAATGCACACAATTGTATATGTACAGTATTTACTAGGCACGTTTGATTGTATATACCATAACACATTCACAGCATAAAGCTCAATGTATTACCCACAATAACACCTCCAAGAGGGAAACCTCAAAGTACTGGAGTGCCTGGGCACTTAACCCCTGAGTGTCCACAAGCAAGTCCTCCCCAAGAAGTGTGTGTGTAGGATACCGCGCTTCCCTGTGTGTTGGGGCCCGTTGGTGCACATACTAATACCTCCCTGGTCTCAGTCCAGACCAGGAAAAACAACGGGACTCCTCAGATCAACGGCGTGGTTCCGCGCTGCAATAGGCTGCTTCTCTCCCGGGTGGATCCTTAGGCGGATGCCTCTGGAGGAGTCTCCCGACTGGAGTGTACCCCTACAAATAGTCTATATCAAGGAGTCTGTGTAGGCTCCTCTGCAACCAGCTGCACTCCCTCAGGCAATGTCCTGCAGCATCTCTCTCACTATTGCTATAGCGGAAAGGTCCCTACCCTAGGGCCTTTCCCTACAGTATACACAGAGTACTTCTACTGTGGCTCAGGGGATTAACTGGGCCTTGGGGGTAACTTCTGGCATAGTCCCTGGAGCACAGCTCTGTGGACACTACCTTCCCCATTCAGGTCCCGGTCTTCACTGGCGTGCTCCTCACAGCGCGTGAATTGTAGCAGATTCCGTGCACCCCATTGGTTCTTGTGGGGGATTGTAGTTCCCCATGCTGAGCCTATCATGTCTCGCCGCTTTTACTTGCCGCCCTGAGCATGTGCACCGTCCCTGACGTCCTGCTTTTGCGCGAACTGGTGCGGCGCGTGCTCCCGCCTCTCTCTCTCCCTGTGGAGGTCCGGCGATGCGCTCGCCACACTAGTGCACCCGCCCTGATCCCCGGCAACTCCCCGTATGAGCGCTCCTCCGGCAGCCATCGCACCTGGCACGGAGGTAAGGGGGGGTCACTAGCATCCCAAAGGGGCTCAGGTCTACACACTCTCCCTGGTAGAACCCCAACTACCTTGCTTGGGACAGCATACTTATGCAACTATATATACACATCAGTTATATAATAAAAATGCATAACATACTTATATAATGAAAATGCAATAATTAAATACAATCTTACACATCGAATTGGCTTTAAACAATGTTACATAATTCTGTCAGCATCACAATTACAGATTGTATTTTGCTACGAGACCACTGCTGAGCCTCATAGTGGGGTGCCCCAATTTGATCATAGGTTACCCGGTTTGGCGGGTACCTAACTCTTTGGCTCCTTCGGAGCTGTTCTTCAGCAACTCCCTCGGGGGAGTAAAAAATACAGTCCTGAGGCTCAGCCTCTTCCCTTGAGGGGAGAAATGTCTCTGAACAGTCTCTATTTGGTACAAAGCACAGGCTTCGTGGGTCCAGATGCTGGTTTTCTGGAACCACCTTAGTAGGCGTTTGCATACTGGGTCCTTTATCTGTAGCTCCTTCGGAAGATGCCCCTTGAATTGAAGGGTCCCTTTGAGAGGGTCCTTCCATAGGATCCTCAGGCAGTATTAGGTACAGTCTCTGAGCCAACCCCTGAGGACTCCGTCTCAACATCCATGGGTGTCGCCAGTATTTCGGGTTCATCATCTATTTGTGGAATGGGATACAGATGATTTCGGTGCCAGACCTTTACCCGGCCTTCAGTATCTTTGATATGATAGACTGGGAGGCCGGCATCTGTGATTTTACTTCATATACACCATCTCTCCAATGGTCAGACAGCTTATGCTTCCCTGGGACTCCATGATTGCGGAGCAACACTGCGTCCCTGGGACGGAGCTCCCGATGTTTGACCTTATGGTCGTAACGTCTTTTATTGTTGGCATTCAGTTTAGCAGCAGACTCCTCGACTTGCTGGTAAGCCTGTTGTAGACTGGTCTGTAGTCTTTGAACATATTTAAAATGGGTAGCATTGTGTATCCCATCCGTTGAAATGGTTGAATATCTACTAGTATATATAGGTTTCTGTGGGAGCTCAAATGCTATGTCCCTAAATGTCCATTCATGTATACAGAGGTAACCATACAGGGGAAATATAAAGGGTTAAGGATGCAGTTCTCAAGTTCCAACGTCACATATATTGACACATTGATCCCTGGAAATATTTGGTGAGGGTGTCATCAATTCTCCTCTCCTTAGGGAATTCATGAAATATAAGAGTACTCACTGTTGTTCACACGAAAAGCAGAAATGTCACTCCGCGCTAGAGATGTCACTGCAAAAAGTCCCTCTTGCTGCCGTCTGTCTGGGGGACTCCACACATTCCCTATAAAGGTGAGCTCCCACAAGGGAGCTCACAAACAAGAAAACAAATGACAGACAGGCGCACTAAGGGACAAGGTAACTTTATTATTAAAAATAAACATAATCATTACACAATAGGGATAAGGCAAGTTGCAACCAAACCCTATCGAGTAGAACAATTTAAAAATAGAAACGAATGTTAAAAAAGCTGGCTAAGCACCAGCAAGGAGCGGAGGAGTAAGGCAGGTCAAAACCACATCCACAATGTACCATAGAAAGGATCCGGAGCCGATCTCAGTACATACCCAGCTGAACAGAGGGAAGTGAAGTGAAGAGACCAGCACAGCTTCCGACTGCAAACTCCACAGGAACAGTCACACGTGACCTCTACACATTTCGCACATAGTGCTTCATCAGGAGGTCACATAACTCCAGGCAAAATACACAAAAAACACAGCGCACAACGCTCATAGTGCATTAAAAGATATATTGATAACCAACAGATGAGGTAAGTATTAAGCGTATTCCCTGATGAAGAGACCGTAAGGTTTTGAAACGCGTTGGATTAAAGGATCAAATTGTTTTATGTACTCTGAACTCTATACCACACTATTGCGGGCTCACTCGGTGATTGAAAAGATCGCGACGCGCTGTCGCTTCTAAGTGACGTCACGAACCCGGAAGCGCCGGATCGGTGAGCTGAGAAGCGTGTATCTAGCTGCTGCAGAAACTGTCTGGCTCAAGGACACCACTCGTTTATATTACGAGTTTGCTGGACTATCTATCACTGTGTTGGAGACCATCCAGGCTCTGCCCTGGGATCGAGAGATCGTGACACGAGGAGCTGCGTGTATCCCCGCTGATGACATTTCCACTGGCGTCCTGATCGGTGCATGGGTAACATTAACCCTTGACATGCCTGTTTAATTCTGTTTTAATGTACGCTTAATACTTACCACATCTGTTGGTTATCAATATATCTTTTAATGCACTATGAGCGTTGTGCGCTGTGTTTTTTTTGTATTTTGTCGGTATAATTAGGGGGTTTCTGAGCCATCCCTGGTACCACAGCTGCAGATGCTCCTAATATATTTTGAGTTCACCAGGTCACGTATTTTTTATACATTTATCACTTCACGTTTATGTATTGTTTGTAGTTGCGCACTTATTTTTCACTTCTATTCACATAAATCCAGGGACTGCGTCATCACGTGACTCCTGACGAAGCACTACGTGCGAAACGCGTAGAGGTCACGTGTGACTGTTCCTGTGGAGTTTGCAGTCGGAAGCTGAGCGGGTCTCTTCACTTCACTTCCCTTTGTTCAGCTTGGTATGTACTGAGATCGGCTCCGGATCCTTTCTATAGTATATTGTGGATGTGGTTGTGACCTGCCTTACTCCTCTGCTCCTTGCTGGTGCTTAGCCAGCTATTTTAACATTCGTTTCTATTTTTAAATTGTTCTACTAGATAGGAAAAAATAAACACAAAAGCGCACCAAGGATCAAGATTTATATAAAACAATGAAATAAAATAACAAGTAAAAACTTACATATAAGGATATATAAGTCCAGTAGAGCAGTGCATGGGTAACAGTCCAGATGGATTCCTAGGCGCAAGTGGGTAGGTGCTGAGGCTTACAGATCAGTCCCGCACGCTGGGGCTGGCTTGCTCGGCACCACGTTGTTGTCACTTCCGGGTTGCGGCTTCTCGCAGGACCCGTGTTTATTAGCCCACCATGATCGCCGGTCCTCCAGTATGAATCTCACTCGGGCACAGAGTCTCTAGCTGTTTGTCGGAGTACTGGAGCTTGTTCTACCAATTGACTGTGTACCAATAGCACTGTGTGAACTCCGCAACGCGTTTCACACGATACAGTGCTTCATCAGGGGGTGTTTAGGACACCTATAGGGGGGATTTTTATACAGTCACTCCGAGGTCCCAATTAAATAATTAATTATTCAATATGCGTAGCATGCACTGTAAGTGCAGTGCAGCAGCAAAAATGTGAAAGTGTGTTGCATTCATCTAGTAGTACATGGTGTAAATACAGTGTTGCAGGGTACATGTAACTACACACGTGGGTTTCTTGCCAAGGCTTATTTATTTAGCCTTAACAGATATACAACACACAAAACAAAAATAGCTTTTCTTCAGCAAAAAACAAAACGAAACAGTTTCTCTTTAGCAGACAGTGTGTAACTCAGGCAGCAATCCCTTTTCTAAGCAGGAGACAGACAGTTTATAATTCAGTTACTTTGTTTATCAGACCTTGTTTTCAGGAATAACTTTAGCAGCAGCTTACTCCTCTCTCATCAACAGCCTCCCTCTGTCTACAGCCTGGGTTTTAACACACCTTGATTAGGCAGCTGGGATCTAACTAATTATCCTGAGGTTCCCAGCTGAAGTTAACCTAGTATGTGCTGCACTGCAGACTAGACATAGGTTTTCCAGGCATATAACTGGTGTCTTTTGTTTACCCTGTCACATTCCTCCCCTGTTAGTGTGTGGCTGGGGCTACGCACGACTGAAGCCTGACCATCCACCCCTTCTCTAGAAAAGAAGTCAGCATTTGCGTTCTCTTTTCCCGGCCTATGCTGAATCTCAAATGAGAAGGGTTGGAGGGCCATATACCACCTAGTCAATCTAGCATTGGAATCCTTCATGCTATTTAACCACCTCAGTGGAGCATGATCCGTCACCAAAGTAAAATGGACTCCTGCCAGGTAATGCCTCAAAGCCTCGATTGCCCACTTTACTGTGAGGCACTCTTTCTCAATCACTGAGTAGTTTTTTTCCCTTGGGAACAATTTCCTACTCAGGAAAAGGATAGGATGTTCAACTCCCTCAAACTGTTGTGACAACACTGCCCCTAGCCCTATCTCTGATGCATCTGTTTGCACTATAAAAGGGCTGTTGAAGTCTGGGCTTCTAAGGATGGGACCCTCTGATAGACACATTTTTATGTCCTCAAAGGCTCTCTGACAATCCTTGACCACACCACTTGTGTAGGGGCACACTTTTTTGTGAAGTCCGTTAAAAGGGCTGCCACTTCCGAATAGTTGGGGATGAACCGCCGGTAGTACCCTGCTAAACCCAGCAGAGAGTGTACCTGCGTTTTTGTTTGGGGGGTCGGAACTTCTTTCAGGGCAGCTACCTTGTCGGCTAGTGGCCTTACTTTTCCATATCCCACTGCATACCCTAAGTATTTGGTTTCCGCTTTACCCAAGGCACATTTCTTAGGGTTGGCTGTGAGTCCTGCCTCTCTTAGAGATTTGAGGACCGCTTTCAGCCTATTTAGATGGGCCCGCCAGTGTTTACTATAAATGACAATGCATCTAGGTAGGCTGCGGCATAAGTCCTATGGGGCCTCAGTATCTTATCCATGAGTCTCTGAAATGTGGCTGGGGCTCCATGCAGTCCAAATGGCATTGTCACAAACTGGTATAAACCCATGGGAGTGGCAAAGGCTGTTTTGCATTTGGAATTTTCCTCTAAAGGTATTTGCCAGTATCCTTTTGTCAAGTGCAACGTGGATATATATTCTGCGTTACCAAGGGCGTCAATTAATTCGTCCACCCTTGGCATCGGATATGTGTCAAACTTGGATACTGCATTGACCTTTCGGAGGTCCACACAAAATCTTACCTTCCCATCGGGTTTAGGGACCATAATTAGTGGACTACACCACTCACTGCATGATTCCTCAATCACTCCTAAGTGTAACATTTCTTGTACCTCCTTCTCTACCAGAGCCCTACGACTTTTAGGCAACCTATAAGGACGGGAATGTACCTTTACCCCAGGTGCTGTCTCGATTGCAATGGAAATTATGTTAGTTTGTCCTGGTAAGTCAGAAAAAACATCCTGGAATTGTGTAATTATTGCTAACAAGTCCCCTTTTTGTTCAAAGGACAGTTGTTTACCCATTGGGATTTTATCATCACTCACAATGTTCTCCCGTGGAGGCTGAGGACCCAAGTCCGTTTCCTCCTCCACCGGGTGGATGAATAGAGACCGCTGCATCTTCCAGGGTTTCAGCAAGTTCACATGGTAAATTTGTTTACCCTTCCTGGACCCTGGTTGAGCGATTTCGTAATCCACATCACCCATACGGCGGAGCACTTCTAATGGGCCCTGCCATTTGGCCAGGAGTTTACTCTCACAACTGGGTAACAATAACATCACCTGGTCTCCTGGGTTAAACACTCTCATGCGAGCATTCTGATTGTAATGTCTCTCATGACCGTCCTGGGCTGATCTAAGATTCTCCCTGGCAAAATGGCCGACCACATCTAGGCGCTTCCTAAGGTCTAGTACATATTGCAGGGTATTCTTAGAAGGGGACTGCTGTTCCTCCCAGGACTCCTTTAGGAGGTCTAGGATACCCCGGGGTTGGCGGCAATAGAGCAATTCAAATGGAGAGAATCCCGTGGAGGCCTGGGGAACTTCCCGCACTGCAAACAGCAGAAAAGGGAGAAGTTCATCCCAGGCTCTCTTCTCTGAATCTACAAATTTCCTCTGCATCCCCTTTAGAGATCGGTTAAATCTTTCCACCAATTCGTCAGTCTGTGGATGGTAGACCGATGACCGAACAGACTTGACCTCTAGTAACTTTAAGACATCCTGCATCAGTTTAGCCATGAAATTTGTACCTTGGTCTGTCAACATAACCTGGGGAAGTCCAACCCGTGAGAACAGTTCCAACAACTTGTTGGCTACTTGCTTCGCCGTTGCTGTTCTCAGGGGGAACGCCTCAGGATATCTTGTTGCATAATCAACTATTACAAGGATAAACCTGTGTCCTTTTGCAGAAGGTTCTAGAGGTCCTACCAAGTCTACCCCAATCCTCTCAAAGGGAACTGACACCAAGGGTAGAGAAACCAAAGGGGCTAGTTTTTGTCCTTTTGGACTAGTTAGCTGACACTCCGGACATGCCGCACATAACTTAGCAATATCACTATGCATTCCTGGCCAATAGAATCGGGATGAAATACGGTCCAATGTTTTATCCCTGCCCAGGTGACCACCCCAAGGGACAGTATGGGCTAGAGTGAACACAGATTTAACAAACGCCTTGGGAACCAATATCTGTCTGGTGACCTTCCTTGTTTGTGTCTGCCTATTCACCCTATATAGGATATCATTTGATAGCTCAAATTGGGGGAATACTATCACCCCCTGTGCATCTAAAATCTGTTCATCAATTTTCACCACCTTGTCATACTGTCTAGCAAGGACTGGGTCTTCCCTTTGCTTCTGGCAAAAGTCAGGGAGATACAGGTCTGGTAAATCTCCAGGGCCCATATCCCCCTCCCCTTGGCCATCCCCAGTCATCATTGTGACCTCTGACTACTAGAATGGTCACCTTGAGACCCAGATTTCTGCAACCAGTCCTGTTTGTCCATGCGTCTTTGCTTCCGAGTCTTTTGAACCCGGTGTTTACTGGGAAAAAGGTCTGCCGAGAAGGGGAACAGTTTGCCAGGGTTCTCTTGAGCCCTAGAAGGAGGCTCCTCATGAAGGACTGGGGCCATTTGGTCCGAAAAGAAAGGCCAGTCCCGACCGAGCACAAAGGGGGCAGGGAGCCAAGGAGCGACTCCTACTTCGAGGTAAGCCTCCTGACCCTTTACCTGTAGCCGGATTTTGGCCGTCGGATAGCGTTTTACATCGCCGTGTATACATTCTATGCTCCATGGGGAGTCAAAAGAACACACGGGCGGTAACAGTTCCTGGAGGACCAGAGTTTTCCCAGAGCCCGAATCTACAAGGGCCTGGATGGTTTTTCCCCCAATCAGGGCTGGAAGTAGCCAGGGCTTGTAATTTTCCCCAGTAAAAGCCGAGGCGACGGTT
Source organism: Ascaphus truei (assembly GCF_040206685.1). Lineage (NCBI taxonomy): Eukaryota > Metazoa > Chordata > Amphibia > Anura > Ascaphidae > Ascaphus > Ascaphus truei. The sequence continues at coordinate 101,109,672 of NC_134490.1, forward strand.
CTGCTGAATGAACAATCCATCAGTGGACAGTCCACATACCGGTGGCCTTGTTCTCCGCAGGCGGAACATGGGGAGGGTTCCCTCGCAGGAGGGGGCTGTGGATAGCGCTCCGCTGGACCGGTTACTGGAGACCAGGCATCTGGTGGGTCCTGTGGGCGACGTCCTCGTAAGTTCCTCTCACTTTGTGATGAGCCGACATCCGGAAGGAGATGAGGGTCTCTGCGGGGACCAGCATTTGGACTCCGTCCTTGCTGGAACGACTGCTCCTTCCGTTGGATTTGGCGGTTCCGTGACGGGCAGTAGGTTCCCCATTGATCCGACCTCCCTCTTTGGGCGTCCGCTAGTGCCGGTGGAGTCGGGTCCAGGACACTCGCCTGCTGCTCAGCCCCAAGGAAGTTCTCCATGAGTCGGACCGCCAAAGCTAGGGTTTCAGCAGCGTGGCGTTTTACCCACGAGCGTGCGGAAGGGGGTATTATTTGTAGAAATTGTTCCAAAACCACCTGCTCAAGAATTGCCTCCTTAGTGCACTCCTCAGGTTGTATCCAGCGTGTACATAAGTCCAATAATCGCTGAGCGAGGACCCGGGGTCTCATCTTAGCGGTGTACTTCATGTTCCGGAACTGCTGCCGGTAGGTCTCTGGGGTCAGACCTAAGCGATCCAGTATGGCGGCTTTTACTTGTTGGTTGTCCATTGCCTGATCTGCTGGGAGACCCTGATATGAGGCCTGGGCTTCTCCTATGAGGAGCGGGGCCAAAGCAGTTGCCCAGCGATCTGTAGCCCAGCCCTGAGCTTCGGCGACTCTTTCAAAAGTCAGTAAAAAAACCTCTGGATCCTTGTTAGGTGCCATTTTCCTCAGGAGTATCGGGGGTCTGTTTGTAAGTTCTGGACTGGCAGACCCCTGGAATTGGGTCAACAGCTTGGCCATTCGCTCCTCCTGTGGTGCCTGCTGCTAGGTTAGGAGCTTGGTTTGCTGCTGCAAAAGTCTTTCATCTCTCTCTGCTTGCAGCCGGGCCTGCTCCTGCATTAACTGTCCCTGCTGTTTGGTCTGCTCGCACAAAACTCTTAAAAAAAATTCTTCCATTTTTTTCATTCTTGTGTGTATGTGTGTGTATGGCCCTTTAAGTGCAGGGGCCTTTCAAAATCCTTCCCAATTCTTGACACAATATGTTGCAGGGTACATGCAACTACACACGTGGGTTTCTTGCCAAGGCTTATTTATTTAGCCTTAACAGATATACAACACACAAAACAAAAATAGCTTTTCTTCAGCAAAAACAAAACGAAACAGTTTCTCTTTAGCAGACAGTGTGTAACTCAGGCAGCAATCCCTTTTCTAAGCAGGAGACAGACAGTTTATAATTCAGTTACTTTGTTTATCAAACCTTGTTTTCAGGAATCACTTTAGCAGCAGCTTACTCCTCTCTCATCAACAGCCTCCCTCTGTCTACAGCCTGGGTTTTAACACACCTTGATTAGGCAGCTGGGATCTAACTAATTATCCTGAGGCTCCCAGCTGAAGTTAACCTAGTCAGTGCTGCACTGCAGACTAGACATAGGTTTTCCAGGCACATAACTGGTGGCTTTTGTTTACCCTGTCACATACAGCATAATTATGTATGTCATTATGTAGATATATAATGTAATAAAATGTATAAAAAGTAATCAATTAGTGATAACATTTTAAATGGAGTGTTTGGTTAATGTACTGTTAAAAGCCACCTGTGTAGATGATAAAAACATAAATAGTCAGGCAATAATACAATAGTATCACAAGACCACATTTGATCACAATAGTACATACAATAATATGCATAAAAATACATTGAAATGTAAAGGAAAAAAGGGGGAGGGGGGAAAAGGGAAGGTGGGGGAAAGGTGGGGAAAGGGGGATGGATGGAGAGGAAGGGGAGGGGGGCGAGAGGGGGATGGGGAAGATGGAAGGAATGAGGAGTGGGAAAAGGATAAAAGGAAGAGGGAGGGGGGGTAATGGAAATGGGAGGGGGAAGTGGGCAACCAAGGGACTGGGGAGGGGGGAGGGGGGAGGAAATGGAAATAGACAACCTGGGGGAAGGATAGGAGGGGGGGGAACCAGGGGGGGGGGATTGAAGGGGGGAAGTGGGAAGTGGGGAAAATAGGGTTGAGGCGTGGGAATTGAAAAGAAAGGGGAGGGGAGGAGGTGGGGGGGAGGGAGGGAAAGGAAGGGGGAATGAGAAATAAGAACAATAAATGAAATAGAAAACCTGTATGGTCATGTTACAAACACTACTCCCCATCTATCTCAAAAAATGTGTAAGTTCAATATAGTCATTGAGACCTCCCGGGTGTTTTGACTGCAGGGTAAAGATCCAAAATTGCTCTCGTTTGGCAAGTTGTAGATCTCTATCTCCTGCTCTTGTATCACCCATAACCCTCTCAATTCCCATGTATTGTACACCCACTGTACTACAGTTATGCACATCTTTGTAGTGGGCCAAGAGGTGGGTGAGAGGTTTGGAGGTGACTTCTAATTTGGGGATATTAGTGATGTTACGTAGGTGCTCCATGATGCGCAGCTTCAGATTTCGCATTGTTCTGCCCACGTATTGCAGTCCACAACTGCACTGCAGTATGTACACTACATACGTGGACAGACAATCAATGTAATTCGATATTTTATAATTAAGCCCTGTAACATGAGATTTGAAGGTTTTGTACGTTAGCATTTTCGGACAAATCTTGCACCTAGCGCATCTGTGGTTTCCCACTACTCCTAATGTATCCCTTAGGTCTCTCTTTAATTGTTTTTCTGTGCCTTTTAGCAAACTGGGGGCAAGAATAGTTTTTAGTGTTTGTGCTTTTTTAAAAACAATGGGGTTTTTTTTGGCAAGGAATTTGTTTAAAATTGGATCCATAAGTAAAATGTGCCAATGTTTGGTCAAGATGTTTTTTATGAAATTGTGAGATGCATTAAATTGGGTTACAAAAAATGGCGTCTCCTGTTTGACTTTTTTATGGTCTGCAGAAAAGGGATTAGTTACATGTATGTTATCAGCTTGTGAGCTACTATGAATACATACTTTATTTTTTGCAGTAGACTGTTTTCTGTTTTTTTTTTTTTTATAGGGAATCTCTATTCTTATTCAATGATTTAAGGTAGGATTCAGATATAAGTTCCTCCTGATAGCCTTTTTGCCTGAAACGTTTAATAAGTACTTTTGACTGTTCCATATAAGTATCCATGATTGCACAATTTCTTCTAATGCGGAGAAATTGGCTATATGGAATATTAGCAATGCACTTTTTTTGATGTCCGCTTTTAGAATGTAGGTAGGAATTAACATTCGTTTCTTTAAAAAAGGTTTTAGTTAGGAGGGAATCCCCCTGAGTGTAAATAGATAAGTCCAAGAAGGTGACATGATCCTTCTGGACATCGCTGGTAAAAATAAGATTAAAATTATTGATATTAATCCTGTGAACAAAGTTGTCAAATTTCGCCTTATCGCCATCCCAAATAACTAAAATATCGTCGATGTATCTCCTCCAAAGTTTTAGCTGAGGGGGTGATATATCGGTACCCCAAATGTGCACTGACTCCCACCATCCCATGTAGAGATTGGCAAAAGATGGTGCAAAGCGTGTCCCAATTGCAGTACCACAGTGCTGTAAATAAAATTCGTGCTGAAATAAGAAATAATTGTGATGTAAAATAAACTCAATGGAATCGTGAATAAAATGACGTTGGATAAGTGGAAGTGTGTCGTGAAGTGCTAAGTAAAAATCTATAGCCTCTAATCCACCTTGGTGTAGTATCGATGTGTAAAGTGCCTGCACATCTAGAGTGGCTAATAAATAAGTGTTCACCCAAGGGAAATCATTAAGTAGAGTAAGAACCGAAGTGGTGTCTAATAAGTGTGAAGGTAATGTCGGCACAAGTGGTTGTAAAAATGTGTCCACATAATGGGAAAGGTTAGCTGTAAGAGAATTAATACCGGAAATAATAGGTCGCCCAGGAGGATCAATTAGTGATTTGTGAATTGTTGGTGTGATAAAGAATAGGGATGGTGGGAGCAGTGCAAAAGAGGTAATCATATTCTGCCTTGCTTAACACATCAGAGTGTCGTGCCCTCTCCAGTAACAATTTGAGATCTTCCTGGTATTGTATAGTGGGATCTTTAGGTAATTTGCAATAAGAATTACTGTCAGATAACAACCTTATTGCCTCCTTGCAGTAGTCAGTCCTATTTTGAAGGACGATGGCCCCACCCTTATCTGCCTCACGTATGATGACATCCTGATTAGTTTTTAATTCTTGTAGTACCAATTTTCCTTGGGTGGTTAGGTTGCTTGTATGTTTGTACTTCCCTTCTTGTGTTTGGCATAATTCTCCAAAGTCCTTCTCTACCAATTTATTAAAGATTTCAATATAGTGACCACGGGAGTGATAAGGATAAAAAAACTGATCGAGGTTTATAGTTGGTATGGTTCACTGGATATTCAAGATGGGCAACCATATGCCCTTCATCAGCTAAATTGGTGAGGTCAACCAGCACAGCCTGTTCCTCAATAGTGAATTCCTCAATATTGGAACATACATTAAGGGGTGCTGGTTCTGAAATATTAGGGGCAGTTGAAAAATGTCTGCCCAATGTGAGTTTCCTAGTGAATTTTTGAAGATCCACATATAGGTCAAAGTTTTTTACCTTACATGTGGGGGCAAATGATAAACCTTTACTTAGCAACATCATAAGGGTATTATCTATAGTGATTGACGATAGATTAAAAAATAACATTATTAATCAGTGTAGTATTGTCTGGGTAGATTTTTTGGAGGGGTGTGGTGATTCGTCCTCTCCCCCTTGTTCCCCTTCGGAATTCTCTCTTTTTCTGGATACCTTCTGTTTGATCTCTGGTGGGTGGTTTGGATCCCAGGTCGGTATTGTTTGTCTTACTTGATTCAGCCTGGCTAAAAAATCCTCATTTTGTGTTTCTGGCATAGTGCCTAAAACCTCATATTTATTTTTCAAAGGAATTTGAGTATCTTTAGTATCTTTAATTTTTTGTTGTTGTTGTGTCACTGTGCTTCTTGAGTCCCTAGGGGGTTCTCTAGAGTTATGATCCCGTGTATAGTGGTATTTCTGATAGTTATTATTATTTTTGGATTTTTGATATTTCCAATGGGTAGGGGGTCCCGTTGGATGGCCCCATGGCGGTCTATATGAAGTATTTTCCCTATAATATTTAGGTGTATGTCTATACTTCCCCCTCCCCTTTCCATTACCCCCTTTCCCCCCCCTCCCTCTTCCTTTTTTCCTTTTTCCCCCTCCTCATTCCTTCCATCTTCCCCTTCCCCCTCTCCCCCCCTCCCCTTCCACTCCATCCATCCCCCTTTCCCCACCTTTCCCCCACCTTCCCTTTTCCCCCCTCCCCCTTTTTTCCTTTACATTTCAATGTATTTTTATGCATATTATTGTATGTACTATTGTGATCAAATATGGTCTTGTGATATTATTGTATTATTGCCTGACTATTTATGTTTTTATCATCTACACGGGTGGCTTTTAACAGTACATTAACCAAACACTCCATTTAAAATGTTATCACTAATTGATTTCTTTTTATACATTTTATTACATTATATATCTACATAATGACATACATAATTATGCTGTATTTACACCATGTACTACTAGATGAATGCAACACACTTTCCCATTTTTGCTGCTGCACTGCACTTACAGTGCATGCTACGCATATTGAATAATTAATTATTTAATTGAGTGACTGTATAAAAAGCACCCCTGTAGGTGTCCTAAACATTGCCTGATGAAGCACTGTATCGTGTGAAACGCGTTGCGGAGTTCACACAGTGCTATTGTTACTCCAGTACTCCCACAAACAGCTAGAGACTTTTCCTCTGTGCCCGAGTGAGATTCATACTGGAGGACCGGCGATCATGGTGGGCTACTAAACACGGGTCCTGCGAGAAGCCGTAACCCGGAAGTGACAACAACGTGTTACCGAGCAAGCCAGCCCCAGCGCGCGGGACTGATCTGTAAGCCTCAGCACCTACCCCTTGCGCCTAGGAATCCATCTGGACTGTTACCCATGCACTGCTCTACTGGACTTATATATCCTTATATGTAAGTTTTTACTTGTTATTTTATTTCATTGTTTTATATAATTCTTGACCCTTGGTGCGCTTTGTGTTTATTTTCTCATTGACACCTGACGTTTGGAGCCATCCTGCAACGGGACCTGTGGAGGAGGGGTGCCTTCACACCACATCAGCTGCAAGAGGGAAGAGTTGATCTATTTCAAGATCCTGCTAGGAAGCAAGAGCGCGGTTTGAATTTACTGTTCAACTAGCTAGGGTTTGGTTGCTACTTGCCTTATCCCTATTGTGTTATGCTTATGTTTATTTTTAATATTAAAGTTACCTTGTCCCTTAGTGCGCCTGTCTGTCATTTGTTTTCTTACGCACTGTTGTTCCCCTTCTGGTCCTCAGGCGTGCAACCGCGTCCAAAATCCAGAAGTATAGAAAAGTGTAGTGTGTGGTGCACAACGGCAAGAAGCAGGTCATGTGGCAATAAAAAATTATTTATTCAAGCTGCATTAAAAAACGGTAGAGAGTACAACACTCCTACGCATTTCGTGCTGTGAGGCACTTTATCAAGGAGTTACCTGATACTGAAACATACACGCAATTTATACACAATCTAGTACCAGAAGACATTCGCTCCAAAAAGTGAAATTTTACCCATGGTGCATTGTGTTCCAGGTTAAGCCAATCCCGCAAGCTCGTCAGTCCGTGAGAGGTGGGGCACGGCATGAGTAACCAGGATGCTTGACGGCCGCCATCCGCCTAGCAACGAAAGCCGCCATCATCCGCGTCCTGTCGCGCAAGTATCGCCCACCTCAACAACCAACTCGGTGCGCATGCGCGGGTTGCTGGGATACACCTAGCGGGTATAATAATCAAAACAACAACGGAGGGAATGAAGGCAGCGGTGCATCCCGCCCCCTATACAACGCAGGTGACATCAGACCAATACCTGGTACAGACACCAGCTACGTCGCGAGGCTCGGGTGCAACCTGCTCCCATCACCCCTGCTCAGACCCTCCCCACTGCATCCACACTAATAATGGAGCTCCATATAAGGGCTCTTTTATAGATCTAAAGTCCTTGAGTTAACAATTAAAGGATAAACAAAAGTTAGGTGCAGACCTACAGGGGGGATAAGGTCACAGAATATATACATAAGCATCAGCATCAGGGTACAGTACGTTCTCTGATTGAACGAATATCTCTGTTACAAATAAAGACAAAAACAAGAAAAGAGAAAAAAAGAAAGAAAAAACAACAGATTAATAAAATACTTCTTGTGGTACATAGTGTTGTGCAGATTTATAACAATGAAATAAAATCAATGAATACTCTTCCCTAATACGGGTGACTCGTACGGTATATATATATATATCCTTATGTTATTTCTCATGTCTATATATATATAGTTTTTCAATGAAAATAAAGTTTTATTATAAACCTTTACTATATCCAGCTATAAATACCATACAGAAAAGTCACATACTTCAAATTGGACTCTACTGAATGAGCTACAATGTAATATAGATATCTATATATGCTTATGTGTTGGTTTATTAGTCAGCAGTAAAGAACTACATCTGCCTATCCATAGGTAGTCTAGAAAATAGTGCTATTGTAAAATATATTCAATATATAAAGTACTAAAACCAATAAAGTGCTTGAGAAATGGTAGCAGTAATTCTTCATATTAATTAGTACTACTGAATGTGTTCGTTTTATGTATATACATATTAAACTAAATTAGTTATCAAGATATGGAGTTGAATGCATGATAAGTGTCCTCAAACATGCAACCCCATGATGAAAAATGAAAATCACATTTATTCATACAAAATACACATGAACTTAAAAAGCAAATACAATACAATACAAAAGAACGGGTATTAGTAGAGATTAGCACAGATAAATAAAATAGCTACAAACCTGATTTAGCATATAGCTTAAAAAACATATCCACATATTATCCAGATCTTTCGAGTTATTTTAATAATTTTTTAATATTTTAGAAATTTATTATTCAATCTATTAGTAATTTTAACTTCATAAGTTTTTTTTATCCTCCTTGCCGAATTTTAAGCTAAAATGAGATGTTTTTTAAGCTATATGCTAAATCAGGTTTTTAGCTATTTTATTTATCTGTGCTAATCTCTACTAATACCCGTTCTTTTGTCTCCTCTCTCTCCTCCTGCGACGATATTCCAATTAAATAATAAGTCCTTTTAATCACCATTTTTAGTTAATATTTGTATTTGATTTTTAAGTTCATGTGTATTTTGTATGAATAAATTTATTATATGTTTAGTATGTCTTTTTGAACCGTAGAGTGATGTGCCTCATTTATAGGCAAACCTGCGGTTTAATATACTATTTCTAAATTTGAAGATTAGCTATTTCAATTGAATTGTTAATTGATAGCAATCAGTGACACTATATAATAGGACCCACCCTTAAGGGAAGTTAATCTGCTCCTGAGGAAGTTGTCTATGTACAACGAAACGCGTAGAGCTTGAGTAAGTCAGTCTGCTGCAGCTGCCCACGAAGTGAAGACGACCGAGTTCTACTGCTGATCCATTGCTGTCCGTCGCTATCGCCTTCAACCGGATGTCGTCACCCCTTTACCGGAAGTGACGTCAGACGCCATCCATCGGCGGCGAGGTTGGAGTTGCGGGAGGACGGGAGTAACCCTCACCATCCAGGATCAGCTTTTCAACTGTCTCACGAAACCGTTATGTGTACAAATCATTGTAATTATTGTAAGTACATTTCCTATTCTATTTCTATGCGATAAAAGTGTCTGTGCAATCTATACCATTGGTCCGTTTATATATTTCATATATACTTCATCTCATCTGGATCTGAGCAAAAGATATCTGCAAGAAGTTTGTTGTGAAATTCTACCGAGCCAGAATTCATCTTCCTGTGTGGGATATACCTTCACCAACACTGACTGAGTCAGACCACTGCCAGTTTTTATTACACTTGTTGTAAGTAGGAATTTCTACAGAGCCAAGACATCTACTAAGCTCCAATTGCATTGATATACTGCACTATTATTGTTTTTATTTTCTTTATTTCCATGGTGTGTTCCTGATTTCATCGCTCCCTTCCCACCCCGAAACAAGAGTGCTACTGCTTCCCACATCTTGGGCCAGAAGAAGCGGTCTCGGAACAACCCAAAGGTCTTCTCTACACAGAGATGTCCATGTTCATCATGTAGGGACTTCAACACCATATACTGTAAGTTCCTAGGCAGGACCAATTGTCGTCTTTCTGGGTGGTTTTGATATTGCACCACCCGATAGAGTAAACTGTTGTCGATTTCAAATTTGTCCACCTCTCGCATCAGCAAAGCATCCAGGTCTCTGGGGGCACTCTTTATAAGGCCCGGGTTCTTCTTTTGAACAGCTTGCTGAATAATGCTGAGTACAGGATCTCTTAGTGGTAGTCCACTAGATCTTTCAACCGGATCACTTTGTCCTGCATTATGTTCATCCCTTATGGATCGCAGTCAGCGGCGGGAATAGCCCGCGACTGGCATCCTAAGGAGTCAGCAACCCGTAGTTCCGAAAAGGCCACTCGATCATCGATAATGGCGGCAGTGCTACACATGGCTCGCATCCCGGGTCCAGGAATCTCTTCCCACTGATCATCATCTGGAACAGCACTTAGTCCTGGAGCACCCGGGCAGGTATATCTACAAGTGCACCAACAATTCACATGGGCAGCGCTGTCGACTCACTTGGTATTGGCTATTGTGGCCTGGACACTGGGACACTGGTGCCCCTGCACCCAAGTACTGTGGGGATATTCCATGGGTCTGTATATGTATATACTGTATTGTTATATGCTATGTTGCATTGTTCCTGATATAAGTTACTGTCCAGTGATTTATTAAAGCAATGACAAAAAAGCAAACACATAACATAAAATACAAATCCTGGGGAGACCCTTACTATCAATACTGACTCGCTGCAAAAGTAAATAGTGAAGATACTAATAAACAGCCACCATAATTATGATGATATATAGTCCATCACAAAGTTCATTGCACACTGAGAAAATACAGTAATTCTCTTAGGTTAAAGTGAAAAAGATCTTTTACACCTTAACTCTAGAAGCACCGGACGATGTTAATAAACATCAATGAATAAGACATCCCTACATTGAATATACAGTTAGGTCCGGAAATAATTGGACACTGACACAATTTTCATAATTTTGGCTCTGTACGCCGCCACAATGGATTTGAAATGAAACAACCGAGATGCAATAGAAGTGCAGACTTTCAGCTTTAATTCAAGGGGTTGAAAAAAAATATTCTATGAAATGTTTAGGAATTGCAACCATTTTCATACACAGTCCCCTTATTTCAGGGGCTCAAATGTAATTGGACAAATTAACACAATCATAAATACAATGTTAATTTTTAATACTTTGTCGAGAATCCTTTGCAGGCAATGACTGCTTGAAGTCTGGAACGCATGGACATCACCAAACGCTGGGTTTCCTCCTTTGTGATGCTTTGCCAGGCCTTTATTGCAGCTGTCTTCAGTTGTTGTTTGTTCGTGGGTCTTTCTGCCTTAAGTTTTGTCTTCAGCAAGTGAAATGCATGTTCGATCGGGTTGAGATCAGGTGATTGACTCGGCCATTGTAGAATATTCCACTTAAAATACTCCTGGGTTGTTTTCGCAGTATGTTTTGGGTCATTGTCCATCTGTAAAGGGAAGTGCCGTCCAATCAACTTCTCTGAATTTGGCTGAATCTGAGCAGACAATATATCCCTATACACTTCAGAATTCATCCGGCTGCTTCTGTCTTCTGTCACATCATCAATAAACACTAGTGACCCAGTTCCATTGTAAGCCATGCATGTCCATGCCATCACTGCCTCCACCGTGTTTTACAGATGATGTGGTATGCTTCGGATCATTAGCCGTTCCAAGCCTTCTCCATACTTTTTTCTTCCCATACTTTTGGTACAGGTTGATCTTAGTTTCATCTGTCCAAAGAATACTGTTTCAGAACAGGGCTGGCTGTTTTAGATATTGTTTGGCAAAGTCTAATCTGGTCTTTCTATTCTTGAGGCTTATGAATGGTTTGCACCTTGTGGTGAACCCTCTGTATTTGCTCTCGTGAAGTCTTCTCTTTATGGTAGACTTGGATAATGATATGCCTACCTCCTGGAGAGTGTTCTTCACTTGGCTGGATGTTGTGAAGGGGGTTTTCTTTACCATGGAAAGGATCCTACGATCATCCACCACTGTTGTGTTCCGTTGACGTCCAGGCCTTTTTGTGTTGCAGAATTTTTTTTTCTCAGAATGTACCAAACTGTTGATTTGGTCACTCCTAACGTTTCTGCTATCTCTCTGATGGATTTTCTTTTTTTTGCAGCTTAAGGATGCCCTTTTTCACTTGCATTGAGAGCTCCTTTGACCGCATGTTGTGGGTTCACAGCAACAGCTTCCAAATACGAATGCCACACCTGGAATCAACTCCAGACCTTTTACCTGCTTAATTGATGATGAAATAATGAAGGAATAGCCCACACCTGTCCATGAAACAGCTTTTGAGTCAATTGTCCAATAACTTTTGGTCCCTTGAAAAAGAGGGGGCTACATATTAAAGAGATGTAATTCCTAAACCCTTCCTCCAATTTGGATGTTAATACCCTCAAATTAAAGCTGATAGACTGCACTTTAAGCCCATATTCATTATTTAATTGTAACTTGAATTTATTTTGGTACACAGCCGAAATAACAAATAACAAAATAACGAATAACAAAACTTGTATCAGTGTCCAATAATTTCCGGACCTAACTGTATGTACATATAATGATAGAGAGTATAGGAGGCTGTATTGTGAACACACTGCACACTGAGGGGGTCATGCAGTAAGCATCGAAAAGGCACTTTTTGCCACTTTCTCACCAAAAATGCGGTTTAGATTCAGTAAGCAGCGATAAGTTGCCGAGAACAAAAAAAAAATCGCCTTTTTTTCGCACCACTTTTCGCCACTTTTTTAAACTCGCTGAATTCTAATAGCCCCGATCAGCTTCTTGCCATTTTAGAATTGATAATTCCTCTCCAAACCTTCCCGGTACAAAAATTTGGGAAGAAGGTGGGGTTGAGCGGAGAGGATCGGTGAGACGGGACTTAGAAAAAATCAGGCCCTTTTACTGCATCGGATTGATGCCGGGGGTCTCCGGAGCTGATAACCTTTAATACCCGCACCGGAGCACCCCGGCATGCATCCGGTGCAGGAAAAATGCTTACCGCTAAGGCAATGAAGGGGTTAACCACCCGTCCTAGGCTTATTGTGGGTAGCGGGGGTGGGTGAAGGGGGTATTTCACCCTTGGTGGGTGTTTAGTCCTTGCGAAGGGACTGCGGGTGGACTCAATACCGTTAAGGTAATGAAGGGGTTAACCCCTCCCGCTACCCACCCGCAAGGTCTAAACACTCATCTTTGTTGCTAATACCACCTTCACCCACACCCGCTACCCACAATAAAAACACTACACACTACAGCCCAACTTCCCACCTCCTAGGCCCTTAATAAACATTACTATATCAAATACACCCCCCCCCTTCCCGCCCCCTAACACATACAGTACAGTAATGGGCATTTAAAATACAAGAAACAGAATAAATAAAATGAATACATCTTGCACTCACCCCTTCCAGGCACCCACGATGAAGGCCGTACTCATCCTCACCCCATCCCTGCTCTCTGGTGCTAGAAAACATACACAAGAATAAAAAGAGCGAATCTAATGTCCCCTAACCCCTTAATCACCGTAGCGTTTAGTAACCGCTAGAGTAATTAATGGGTTAACCCACCCTCACCCACTACCCACCCAGGAGGCCTAACCACCCTCCCCCACTACCAACCCGGGAGGCCTACCCACCCAACCTTGGGGACAATATCCCCTTCACCCACCCCCACTACCCACAAAAAAAACACTACAGAGAATAGCCCCACTACCCACCTCCTATGCCCCACAATAAACATTACCATATTTAATAAACATTAATACAGTGGCGACCAACTTTATTCGAAGTTGGATAGTTCCGCGAATTTCGGAATATCCCGGTGATGTGCGGTTTTGTATCGTTTTCTCCCGGGGTATATAGCGTTATATCGCGGCTGTGATTTAAGCATTTTATTCCAGCTGGCTGCAATACTGCAATGCCGTGTAAAAACGCATGGGGGCGTTTGCGAGCTGTTGTCTTTGAAGCCGAGAAATTCATGAATTGTAATGCAGTATATACTGTATATATACAGTATATACTGTATAACAACAACCCCTAACATACACATACAGTACTGTATATGCATATCAATGATACTATAGGCCGTCCCATGGCGAGATGTGTTTGCAGCAGAGAGAGAACCGCTGCTCTCTCTGCGCAAACATCGGCACATTAAAAATTATTTAATATACATTTTTATTCATGTGTACATGTGCAGGGGGTCTCCGGAGCTGAACCGCATTGGTTTCAGGTCCGGGGACCCCCTGCTCCCCGAGATACAGCCCCCTTTATGAGATGCCGGTATCCCTCTGCATTTAAAGGTCCCGATCACGTAACCGCGGCATGTAAATAAAGCAGAGGGATACCGGCACCCCCTAAAGGGGCCTGTATCTCGGGAAGCAGGGGGTCCCCGGACTTAAAACAAAAACGTTTCTGCTCCGGAGACCCTCTGCACATGTACAGTATAAATAAAACACATATATAAATAAACACTCGTTCCTTACCTTAGCGGCTATGTGCTATGGTAACGAAGCAGCATGACTGTATTTTTAATAATATTATACAGTGAGTAGGGGGTTCCCTGAGCCAGAAATTAATGCTCAGGGGACCCCCTGCTCCTGCACAATATTATTAAAATACAGAAATGCTGCTTCATTACCATAGCTGATAGCCGCTAAGGAAATTAAGGGGTTAACCCACCGTGCCCGCTTTATTGTGGGTAGCGGGGGTGGGTGAAGGGGGTATTTGGCCCTTGGTGTGAGTCTAGGACTTGCGGGGGGGGTTGCGGGTGCACTTAACCCCTTCACAACCGTAGCAGTTAATACCGCTACAGTCATGAAGGCGTTAACCCCTACCGCTACCCCCGCGCAAGCCCTAAACAACCACCATTGGGGCTAATACCCCCTTCACCCACCCCCGCTACCCACAATAAAAAAAACTCACACACAGCAGCAGCACAATACATTCTGATATGACTTAACCCCTTAATCATCTTATCGGTTAATAACCGCAGGAACCACCTGAGGGCCTCAGACACCTGTGGGGCTGACCCAGGGACCCCCAGACACCCGCGGGCCCATGGTGACCACCCGGAGGCCTCCAGACCCTGGAGTACTGGTACACTGTGGGGCCTGCGGACACACGTCGAGGCCACTGGGGACTCCCGTAGGTCTGGGGTATGAATCCTGTATGTCAAATATTAAATCATGTTTTATGGGGGGCACAGGGGGTGGGTGGGTTATGTATTGTTTATTAAATACAGTAATGTTTATTGTGGGGCTGTTCTGTGTATTGTTTTTCTTGTGGGTAGTGGGGGTCGGGGAAGGGGGTATTGTCCCCGAGGGTGGTTAGGCCTCCTGAGTGGGTAGTGGGTGAGGGTGGTTAGGCCTCATGGGTGGGTAGTGGGGGAGGGTGTTTAGTCCCCAGATGAGTGGTGGGGGAGGGTGGGTTAACCCCTTAATTACTATAGCGGTTAATAACCGCTAAGGTGATTAAGGGGTTAGGGGACATTACATTGGCTCTTTTTATTCTTGTTTATATTTTGCAGCACCCGAGGGCATGGACGGTGATGAAGATGAGGATGGCCTTCATCGTGGCAGCCAGGCAAGGGTGAGTGCCATATGTATTTATTTATTCTGCTTTATGTATTTTAAATTGGCAAATGCACTATTATCCATATGTGGATAATAGTAATTTTGCACATTACTGTAGTGTATGTGTTAGGGGGTGGGGGTGTATTTATTTATAAGTATTTATGTATTTTGTAATTATTTTTTGGGCATTACTCCCGGGCATCCTTTGGGTAGTGGAGCTGTAGTGTTTATTGTTTTTATTGTGGGTAGCGGGGGTGGGTGAAGGGGGTATTAGTCCCAAGGATGAGTATTTAAGCCTTGGGGGTGGGTAGCGGGATAGGGTTAACCCGTTCATTACCGTTGCAATTTTAACCGCTAAGGTAATGAAGGGGTTAAGTCCACCCGCAACCCCCACCCACCAAGGGCCAAATACCCCCTTCACTCACCCCCGCTAGCCACAATAAGCCTGGCACGGTTGGTTAACCCCTTCATTGCCTTAGCGGTGAGCCGCTACGGTAATGAAGTGGTCTGTAAATGCATTTTTCCTGCATCGGATGAATGCCGGGGGTCTCCGGTGCCGGTATTAATGGATATCAGCTCCGGGACTCCCGGCATCAATCCCATGCAGGAAAAGGACCTGATTTTTTCTATGTGCCGTCCCTCCGCCCTTGCCGATACTTCTCCCCACCAACTTGCCAACTTTTTGGGGCGGGACGGATTTGCGTGAAAATCTCAATTCTAGAGCGGTGAGTAGCGGCAAAACGCTGCTCGGGGCTACTAGAATTGAGCATGTTTGAAAACCTGGAGAGTAGCGGCGAAAAGCCACTTTTCGCCGCTACTCTGCCGCAAAAAACATTCACGACAAAAAGAGGTGCTTTTTTTGCATTTTGCCAGCTTCTCGGGGCTTACTGAATCGTAGTAGACATTTTTTGCGCAAAACGGGTAAAAACTGACTTTTCGCCGCTTAGTGCATGACCTCCATTGTGTGCTCATTTGCATGTCATTTCCCAGAATCCCTTGCTGCAGTTGGAGCACTGTATGCTAGGTGATAATGGTTGAAAGGCAGGGTTGCAGACCTGTCTAAGACATGTGAATGTGCACACAAGTGATATTCTTTTTTGGATATATATAGATCCTTGAGAAAGTCACTTGTTAGTGACGAAACACGTGACACATAGACACGCAGTGACGCAGCCACGTGGTTACGTGGTTACAGTCAGTGAGGAGCTCCAGGAACGGATCACCGCTCTGCAATTGGAGATAGAGGCGTCTGTTTTAAATCTTTATTCAGCGCCACAGCGAGGTTAGATCATCACGAAGTGATTGCTTCTACTTGAGGTTTCGCGACACAGTTCATCTCCGTTTGCCATAGGAGGAAGTTAATATCATCTTTACCTGGATTTGTTACTGCCCAATTTGGAATAAGACCATTTGGTCTGAGAAGATCACACCAGAGTTCTATTGAGAAGGAAGACTCTTCTACTGGTGAATATTTCAATCCTTTGGGCTATTAGCAGCTATATCTACTGCTTACCATCATTACCAACATCACTGGTTCCTCCATATTATCTTTTGGTCTCCTCGCTGTATTAGACCCTCTGCATGTCACTCACACACCACCGCTGCACATTGCCAATACTTGTCTGTCTCTTGATTGCTTTTTAATCACACCAATTTCGCATTGGTCTATTTGAGTGCTTCAATTATTTAATAAATTCCTATTATTACACTATTATATACGGAACTGGCACTTCTTTTTGTTTTGTTATATATATATATATATATATATATATATATATATATATATATATATATATATATATATATTGATATATATTGATATATATTGATATATATATATATTGATATATATTGATATATTGTGGGGTAGTAGTATTATATCCTGTTCAGTAAAATCTGTTATATTCTATTGGTGTGTGTTTATTATATTGTCCTGCATGGGGTTATACCACATTGTTAGGATCCCGTGCATGTGGAGGCACTGTCATCAACCGGATAAGGTACTCTCCCGGCTCCCAGTAGCTGAGGTTTAGGCCTCCTGTGAACTTGAGGTAACGCACCACATACACCGTTGCCGCTATATATGTCCCAGGGGGTGGGGGAAAGTGCTTAGAAAGGCTTATCTTGCTATAAAGTTAGTTTCCCTAAAGGGGATAGGATTTACTTTTATGATTTTGTTTTCTTAAAGTGACAGGCTGTATAAAATATTGTGTCACTAATGTAAGAATAACCACTAAAGATTCATTGCTGAGTGCCTCCAACATGTATCTGTTGAAACTGCAGTCTCCTACTGGGATGAAATAAAACAGGCAGAAGCCCGTGTTACGCACTATAATGCTACATCTTATCTTTGTGTTTCTCTAAATAAACCATAAAAGACCGCGTCGGGAAGAGCCCAGACAGACGTCAGCACTACGCAAGGGTGGCATTTGTCACAATGCATAGGAGATACTGGCACCCCATAATGGGGTCTGTATCTCAGGAAGCAGGGTGTCCCCCTGCTAACGTACACTAGTATTAAAAATGTTATTAAAACCCTGCGATCGCTGGTGATATATGTGCAGGGAGAGGCAGCTCTCTGTGCAGCGCTCTTTGCAGCTGGCCCACATCACTGCGGATCGCACGGTGAGAACTTTTGAGAGAAGCAGAGATCACATCGTTTCTCATCATAAGTTTTGGTAATTTTGCTATCGCATGGTGTCAGAGTCTTTCTGAATACCGTGATAACTAAACTGACAAAACCTCCGGCGGAACATGTCAAGCATTAGATTTCATCAAGGCTACTAGAATAGGCCCTTATATGTCTGTGTGGAGATAATCTTTTGTATTAATCTCTTTTCTGTTTGTGCTGGTCCCAATAAAATGTGTAAAGTTATCTTCACATCTTACCACTAGATGGTAATGCATGATCATAAATTGGTATTCAATAAGCAAGAGAGAACAGGGCAACTTACTTACAGCACAGCGACTTTCACAGTATTAGCAATGTAATCCCTGATACTTTCATTACAAAATGTACATGTTATGGATGCTATCTTCTGACTAGGGGGCTGATGCAGTAAAGTCAGATTGTTAAAATCGCCAGGGTTTTTAAATCGCCATTTTTGACAGCGTTGCTATCACGGTATGCAGAAAGCCCGAATACCTGTAACAGAAACCCCGAATACCTGTGACAGAAACCCCGAATACCTGTGACAGAAAGCCCGAATACCTGTGACAGAAAGCCCGAATACCTGTGACAGAAAGACTGAATACCTGTGACAGAAAGCCCGAATATCTGTGACAGAAAGCCCGAATACCTGTGACAGAAAGACTGAATACCTGTGACAGAAAGCCCGAATACCTGTGACAGAAAGCCCGAATACCTGTGACAGAAAGCCCGAATACCTGTGACAGAAAGCCCGAATACCTGTGACAGAAAGCCCGAATACCTGTGACAGAAAGCCCGAATACCTGTGACAGAAAGCCCGAATACCTGTGACAGAAAGCCCGAATACCTGTGATAGCAACATTTCAACAAATGGTGAGTAGCCGGCGCCGAGCTGATCGGCCCTCTGAAAAGGGCTCACCCGGCGAGTTGTTTCTGCTGCAGAGAAAGAGAACCATCTCTCTCTGTGCAAATCTCACCGGAAATTAAAGTTGTTAAATTGTAAGTGTATTAATAGTGTAGATGAGCAGGGGATCTCCGGAGCAGAACTGCGTTGATTTGAAGTCCGGGGACCTCCTGCTTTCCGAGATACAGGCCCCGTTATGGGGTGCCGGTATCTCCTATGCATTTGATTCCCATGGTCACGTGATGCGGGACATTTACATGCATAAGAGATAACGGCACCCCATAATGGTGCCTGTATCTCGGGAAGCAGGGGACCCCTGATGCTGAAATGAAAGTGGTTCAGCTCAGGAGACACCTGCTCCCGCACACTATTAATAAAAATTACATTAAAGCAGCTTAGGCAATGAAGGGGTTAAACACCAGGGCCAGGCTTATTGTGGGTAGTGGGGGTGGGTGAAGGTTGTTTTTGGCCCTTGGTGGGTGTTTAGGCCTTGCGGGGGGTCTTGCGAGTGGACTTAACCCCTTCATTACCTTTGTGGTTAATACAGATAAGATAATGAAGGGGTTAACCCTCCCGCTACCACCCGGTAGGCCTAAAACCCATCCTTGGTGCTAATATCCACTTCACCCACCGCACCCACAATAAACACAAATACACACAACAGCCCCACTACCCACTTCCTAGACCCACATTAAACATTACAATATCTAATAAACAGGTGGTCCCATTGGTGTCCGGGGGCCCCACATGGCACCCCTGTGGTTCCCATGTGTGTCTGGGGGCCCTTAGATGGTCCCCACTAGGCTCCGTGGGCCTCCAGGTGGTCCCCACGGGTGCCCACGAGTGGTACCCGCAGGTTTCTGGGGGTCCCTGGGTCATCCCCACGGGTTTCTGGGGGCCCTCTGGTGGTTCCCAGGGAGGCTGGGGGCCCTCGGGTTGTCCCCATGGGTCCCCCACAGCTTTGCCCCCCCCAGTTCCTCCCTCAGGTGTCCATGGGTCCTCAGGTGGTCCCCGTGGGTGTCCGGGGGTCCGCGGGTGATCCCTGTGAGTCCCCGCTGGCCTGCGGTGCCATTCGTGTATTTTAAAAAAATATAAACAATAAATACACCTCCCCCCACACCCCCACCAAACACATACAGTATAGTAATGGGCAAAATAACTGTTATACAGATATGGATAGTAGATTTTTTTGAGCATTATTAAATACAACATTAGCCAGCCAGCCTAAATAAAGTAAATAAAAAACGTTCTACTTACCCCTGCCATTAGGAAGTGCGTCCTCGTCAGCATACTGCAGGGCCATGTCCTCCATTGCCAGAAAGCATACATAATAAATACAATCTAATGGCCCCTAACTGTAACGCTCGCCCCGCCCACAAACAAGACACCCACATCAGCGGAGGCGTGCTTGTAAGGCAGATAGTTTGGCGTAGCCAGGTCTGGGTTGATGAGTGTAGAAGATGCGGTATACTTGCCGAGTTCCGGGATTGGAGAAGACAGGATAGTAGGGATCCGTAAACCGTGGTCTGGGATTGGAGAGAGCAGCGTTGTCTGAGTCCGTATGCCGTGTTCAAGGGTAGGAGAGATCGCCGTAGTCAAGGGTATGCCAAAGTCCAAAATTCAGAAGGGTCCACAAACACACGAGTCAGTACACAAAAGGTTAACTGCAAAGGAGAGAGCACTGCACAAACGAAGTGAGCTTCACGAGGCTACATAGGATTATGCTGAGCAAAGCATGGGAGGAAGCAGGAAGTACTTAAAGGCAGGACAGGCCAATGGGTACAGGGGGCGGAGCAGAGGTGCGGCCCCAGCGGAGATGGGATAGGCTGCAGGCAACAAGGCAGGGAAGAGAGACTTGCCACGCAGCTGGGGATGGTCGCACGTCTGTCACGCTGTTCTGCCCACAGACCAGACTAACCCCCAATACTGAGGTGGAAAGTGAGTAACCACATACCCGCAGTAGTGAGAGCGTGCCCGGAGTGTGGATTGGTTGTGTGGACAAGGTCAGGGGTACCAGGGTAGGTAAAGTACTTGCCAGATCCGGGCATAGAGAAGGTGCCGTAGTAAGGTCCGAAGCCAGAGGTCGAGGATAACAGAGTTCCGGGAAGTGGAGGTCCAAGTGCTGAGTTCAAGGGGTCCGAGAGGTAAACGTGGTCGAGTGGAAGCTGGGGTCGTAGAGCCAGAGAGGGACGGAAGACAAGCTGAATCGGCAACAAAGCTGAAACTGAGAGAGAGCTAGGCACCGTGAGTAACAGCACAAGGCAGACGAACTATGCAGAGCGAGGTTGGAGAGGAACCACGGGGGTTAGAAAGTGAGGAGAACCAATGGGAGGAAGGGGCGGAGCAGCGGCGCGCCCAGGAGCCCTTTGTGATAGGGCAGGGGTTAATGATCTGGTTTGTTGCTGGAAGGTGGTGGGAGGAGCTGAGCCTGAGAGCGGAGCTGGCCAGGGGGGCGGAGTTACCTGGACGGTGCAGTGAATAAATTAAGTTGCGCGGCGTGCGCCCTGTAAGTGGAGCAACCACGAGTCCGGCGTCAGCGGCACGCGTGCAAGCCGCGGGGGGGCGGAGTAGCGGGCCGAGGCGCCAAGCAGGGACGGAGGAGACTGCAGCCAGCGGCACAGGTAAGGAAGGGCAGCGCCAAGGGCGGCGTGTGCACCGAGTCCTGACAGTACCCCCCCTCGAGGATCGGCCTCAGGACAATCCATCCAAGGCTTGTGGGGGAACTTGAGATGAAATTGTCTAAGCAACACTGGAGCATGAATCTGATCCAAAGGAACCCAGGTTCGTTCTTCCGGACCATACCCCTTCCAATGAATCAGGAACTGTAACCGACCTCTGGTAAAATGAGAATCCAGGATGGCTTGGACCTCGAACTCAGGTTGTCCCTGTATGGAGGTGGGTTTAGGTCTTGGGTCTTTGGACGGGAAGCGAGTGCTCTGGATGTAGGGTTTGAGCAAGGAAACATGGAAAGTCGTGAGAATTCTCATGGTCAGAGGAAGTTGTAACCGGTAAGTGACTGGGTTAATGCGCTCGAGAACCTCAAAGGGTCCCAGGAATCTTGGGGACAGTTTCGGGGTAGGAGTCTTCAGGTGGATGTTTTTGGCAGAGAGCCACACCTTGCTCCCTGGCTTGTATTAAGGTGCCTCCTGACGATGCCGATCGGCTTGCAGTTTGTACCTCTGGGAAGCGCCAGTGAGTGCCGATTGAATCCTCCTCCAGGAGTGTTGAAGGATGGATATCCACGTATCGGCTGCTGGTACCCCTGAATGACTACTGGAGATGGGAAGACGAGCGGGGTGGAAACCATAATTTGCAAAAAATGGAGATTCTTGGGTAGATTCATTCTTGTGTGAATTGATCGCGAATTCTGCCCAGGGTAGTAAATCCGTCCAATCGTCGAGAGCCTCAGATACAAAACATCTTAGATATTGTTCAAGATTTTTGTTCATCCTCTCAGTCTGCCCGTTGGTTTGAGGGTGGTAGCCGGAGGAGAAGGAGAGGGTGATACCAAGTGATTTAGAGAAGGAGCGCCAGAATTTGGAAATAAATTGAGAACCCCTGTCGGACACAATGGACGTGGGTATACCGTGGAGTCTAAAGATCTCTTTGGAGAAAATGTCTGCCAGAACTGGAGAAGAAGGAAGAGCCTTGAGCGGGATGAAGTGTGCCTGTTTCGTGAAGCGATCCACGACGACGAGTATGGTGGTCATACCCTCGGAGGGTGGAAGTTCAACAATAAAATCCATGGAGATGTGTGTCCATGGATGTTCGGGGATGGGTAAGGGAAGCAATAGACCCGGAGGTTTGTGCCGAGCGGTTTTATTTTGGGCGCAAGTCGAGCAGGCACTGGTGAAGTCCTGAACCTCACTAGCCATCTTGGGCCACCAGAAAGTCCTTCCAACGAGATCCAGGGTCTTTTTAAAACCAGGGTGACCCGCAGTCCTTGAGGAATGACCCCATTCTAGAATCTTCTGCCTGAATTGTGGCGGTGCGTACAAAGTACCCTCTGGAACTTCTATGCCTCTGGGAATCTGAGTTTGAGTGGGGGAGGTAGAATGCCATATAAAACCTTTCTGGAGATTCTCCTGAATGTAGTCCGCCATGGCGGTGGTCTCAGGAACGGACAGGGGATAAGTCTTGGATTTGGGCAAGATCACCCCAGGAACCAGCTCGATTGGGCAGTTGTATGGGCGATGCAGGGGTAAGAGATCGGAGTAGGTCTTGCTGAAAACATCCCTGAAATCCGGGTATGCCTCCGGAAGAGTAGAGGGCAGAGGGGGAGGTATTTCCAAGCTGGCAAGAAGGGTAGCGGAAATGCCTTGTTCCGGGGGGACTTGCCACTGGATAGGAACCCGGTCCTTCCAATCGATGCACGGGTTATTCTTCTGGAGCCAGGGCAGGCCGAGGATCACTTGCACCATGAGGGAGTGGAAAACATCGAATGAGAGGCGTTCGCTATGGCCGTCCTTCGTGGACAAGGTAAGATGAAGGCCGTCTGTAGAGGATGTCCATCGATGGCCTCCAAGCCTATGCGTGACTTCTTCTGGATCATGGGAATGTTATTCAAGGTGGCGAATCTCTGGTCAATGAAATTCCCTCCAGATCCCGAGTCAAGGAAGACCGAGGTGGAAACCAGGAAATCAGTACCTTCCAGGGTAAGGCAAGTGGCGAGCACACAAGGCAGTTCACTCAGGGTAGAATTCACTTAGATGCACACCACATACATTTTAAAATATAACCTTTATTGACATTACATAAAACATATATTACCGATAATGTAGGTGTAACCAAGATTAAAATAAATTTGACGACTGTCTGTCATCTGATCTAGATATTAAGCCACTGAATAGCACATTAAGCTAATAATCTAGGAGATACAAGGCAGATACAGCAGTGGTATAGGTAAACCACCTAGGACCAAAACCTAGTTTGCACCTAAAAATCCCATATATTGATAGTACCAGGTAGGTGCATAAAGTTACAATCATAGGTAGGGCGCTCCCTTAATAGCAAATGAGGTATGAAAAAGTCCTAATACCAGACTACTGCTCCTAATATGATGGTAATACTAGGTCAGATACACATATTGATTATCATAGATGTAGTGTGATCCAGACACAGACTAAAGGTGTATGCAGCAGAAAAAGTTGAACTCCCTAAACGAGCAGGTTCAAATGTGGAAAAGCCTAATATCCTGACCCAACACTGCACGTGGAGGTGGCTACTTGGTCTCCAAGAGTCAGACAATGTTATGCCAGTGCCGTCAGTATTTGGTTCATGTCCAGGGGGTGGTCTGCGTCGGTTTGGCTCTGAATAATGTTACGCTGTTCTGCCCGCAGACCAGACTAACCCCCAATACTGAGGTGGAAAGTGTGTAACCACGCACCTGCAGTAGTGAGAGCGTTCTCAGAGTGTGGACTGGTTGTGTGGACAAGGTCAGGGGTTCCAGGGTAGGTTAAGTACTTGCCAGATCCGGGCGTAGAGCAGGTGCCGTAGTAAGGTCCGAAGCCAGAGGTCGAGGATAACAGAATTCCGGGAAGTAGAGGTCCAAGTGCCGAGTTCAAGGGGTCCGAGAGGTAAACGTGGTCAAGTGGAAGCCAGAGTCGTAGAGCCAGAGAGGGACGGAAGACATGCCGAATCGGTAATGAAGCTGAAACTGAGAGAGAGAGCTAGGCACAGTGAGTAACAGCACAAGGCAGACGAACTATGCAGAGCGAAGTTGGAGAGGAACCACGGGGGTTAGAAAGTGAGGAGAACCAATGGGAGGAAGGGGCGGAGCAGAGGCGCGACCAGGAGCCCTTTGTGATAGGGCAGGGGTTAATGGTCTGGTTTGATGCTGGAAGGTGGTGGGAGGAGCTAAGCCTGAGAGCGGAGCTGGCCGGGGGGCGGAGTTACCTGGACAGTGCAGTGCATAAATTAAGTTGCGCGATGTGTGCCCTGTAAGTGGAGCAACTACGAGTCCGGCGACGGCGGCGCGCATGCGGCGGAGCGGGCCGAGGTGCCAAGCAGGGATGGAGGAGACCGCAGCCAGCGGCACAGGTAAGGAAGGGCAGCGCCGGGTGCGGCGTGTGCCCCGAGTCCTGACAACATCATCGCGTGTGCGCGTCGCACGGAAGAGACGTACGACGCGTGCAGGGGTTGGGACCAGGTTCCGTGTGGCAGCTAGAAGAGCTGCGGGTGCGCGCGCGCTCTGTAATGAGAGCAGGGGAGCACGCATGGGCAGGAACAGTGACCACGGCGGCAGCAGGAGCAGCAGGTAAGGAGGGAACACGCCGCAAAGGATGTGCTCCCGATTCCTTACAGTAGTTCCCCCTTGAGGATCGGCCTCAGGACGATTCCTATATGGCTTATTCAGAAACCTGCCATGGAAGAGCCTTAGTAATCCCAGAGCATGGATCTGGCGAAGTTGTATCCCTGAGCATTCTTTGGGTCAGAAAACTTTTCCAATGAACCAAAAATTGGACTCGAGAGCTTTGAAGAACAAGCTTTAACAATGAGACATGGAAGACTGGTGGTATCTTCATCGATGGAGGCAGTTGAAGGCGATAAGCCACAGGATTGACCTGTTCTTGAATGCTGAAGGGACCCAGGCATTGTGGAGCCAGTTTCATCGTAGGCGTCTTCAACCTTATATTCCTTGAAGATAACCATACCTTGTCACCTGGCCTATATTTGGGCACCTTTGGTGATGGCGATCCGCCTGTCCCTTCTGTCTGAGGACTGCCTCCTGAAGGTTTCTTTGAATTCTCCTCCACGAGTCTTGAAGAAAGTTTACCCTGGAGTCTGCTGCCGGGACTCCAGAGAGATTGGATGAGATGTGGAGACGGGCTGGGTGGAAGCCATAATTTAAGAAGAAGGGCGACTCTTGTGTGGACTCGTTCCTGAGGGAATTGTGAGCAAATTCAGCCCATGGGAATAGATCCACCCAGTTATCTTGTGCATCGGATATGAAACACCTCAGGAATTGTTCAAGAGATTGGTTTGTTCTTTCTGTCTGACTGTTAGGTTATGGGTGGTATCCAGAAAAGAATATAAGCGAAATGTCCAGTCTTTGGGCGAAGGCACACCAGAACTTAGAAATGAACTATGAACCACAATCGGAAACAATAGAGACTGTAACTCCGTGGATACGGAAAATTTCCTTCATATAGATGTCTGCTAGGGTGGCAGAATTAGGGAAACCTTCATGTGGTATAAAATGAGCTTGCTTAGAAAATCTATCTAAAATGACCAGAATGGTATTCATACTGTTAGAACGTGGAAGTTCGACAATTAAGTCCATAGAGATGTGTGAACAAGGGCAATCCGGAATAGGCAAAAGGTGAAGCAGACCAAACAGCTTGTTGCGAGTGGATTTGTTTCGAGCACAGGCTGAACAGGAACTGACAAATCTTTAATGTCCTTCAAGATGTTTGGCCACCAAAACGTGCGTCTGATTAGGTCCGAGGTTCTCTTGGTACCTTGGTGACCGGCAGATTTAGAGGAGTGACCCCACTCATGGATCTTTTGGAGAATTGTGGAGTAGCATACAAGCACCCCTCCGGCGCCTCCATAGGCTCAGGAATGAACATTTGAGACTCCAATATCTCATCTAATATGTCAAAGGATCAGGATGACATGAGATTGGGGCGGAAACAAAAGCCTTTTTGAGAGATTCGAAGGCTAGGCATGCTTCGGGGGGCCAGGAAGAGGGATCTGCTCCTTTCTTAGTCAGACAAGTAATGGGAGCCACAGTGGAGGAGAAATTATGAATGAATTTATGATAATAATTGGCAAAACCAAGGAAGCGCTGAATTGCCTTGAGAGAAGTGGGTTGGGGCCAATCTAGGAATGGCTTTAAGTTTATCAGGATCCATCGTGAACCCTGTATCATAAATAATGTACCCTAAGAACGAAGTAGAGGTCTGGTGGAACATACATTTCTCCATCTTGGCATAGAGATGGTTCTCGCGCAGGCGAGAGAACTAACTTAGTGTGCTGAATATGTTCTGGGAGGGACTTAGAATAGATTAGAATGTCGTCAAGGTACCAGGATTTTGCCAACAAGCACAACATCCCTATGATACAGAAGTCTGTACCTGTCGGTCTCGAGGCCATTGATGGAAGACCTCTCCAGCCAGCCTTCATTACTTTCTCCATAAAGTATGGTCATAAAGAGAAAATTTCCTTGGACGTAATTCACTCCTCTGTGGTGCAGGTAATCCTGGGTCTACCTTGGCTCCAACGCCACAATCCCCAGATAGACTGGACTGATAACCAGCCTATACAGTGGGGTCCAGACGCTAAGAGCCATTCTACACCCCCCGTACAAGTCATTGCTGGCCTACAGACCACCAAACCTGCTAACCCTTCTCTTCCTGTAATATATTCAGAGTTTTTTGACGTGTTTGATAAGGTTCACTCTGAGGTTCTGCCCCCTCATCTCCCCTTTGACTGTCCTATTGATCTTTTGCCTAATGCCATCCTTCCCAAAGCTAGGTCTTATCACTCGCAGAGACTAAGGTCACGTTTTATTATATTCAAGAGAATTTACTGAAGGGCTTTATAAAAATTCCACTTCCCCTGCCGGCGCAGGGTTCTTTTTCGTTAAGAAGAAGGATGGGTCACTTCGCCCATGTATTGATTACAGAGGTTTGAACAAGATTACTCTGAAGAATCGCTACCCTTTGCCCCTTATCCCCGAACTGTTCGACCGCTTACAAGGCGCTACCATTTTCTCCAAGCTGGACCTCCGTGGGGCTTATAATCTTATACGTATATGACAATGAGATGAATGGAAGACGGCCATCGATACACGCGATGGCCATTACGAGTATTTAGTCATGCCCCTTGGATTTTGTAATGCCCCAGCGTTTTTCCAGGAGTTCATGAATGAAATTTTTCGTGATGTCCTTAACATGTTCGTCATTGTGTACACAATTGTCCACAAAGTTTCCCCCAGACCCGGAGTCGACAAAAGTGGACGCGGCTACGGATGTCAGGACCCTCGAGGAAGATCGGAAGCATAATCCTTTTCGGTAGTATTCCCTTAGTAGGGGGAGAAGAAGAAATAGTACCCAATGAGATTCCCCCATACCTCATTGGGTGTTGACGTTTCCCGGCTCCGTAGGATAGCGGTGCAACAGATGTCCAGGTAGACCGCAGTAGAAACACAAGCTTTCATTCTTCCGACGTTGTTTCTCAGAATAGAAGAGCTGATGACTTCCTAACCTCATAGGTTCTGGGGCCTGAAGAGCTGGGAGAATGGTGGGAGTAGGACTGCGGATAGAAGGTATAGGAGTGAGAGAGTGACCATGATGGCGTTCAAGTCGCCTTCCTGAAGGCGTTAATCCACCTGAATACATACGGCTATCAGGTCCTCTAGTGCGGAAGGTCTTTCCTGGGCTGCTAACTCATTCTTCAGAGTCTCCAAATGTCCTTACCAGAAGGCTGCAGATAAAGCCTCATCGTTGCAGCAGGTCTCAGCAGCGATGGTCTGGAACTCCAGGGCATACTTGGCAACAGGTCTGTGGCCCTGGTAAATATGAAACAAAGAAGATACAGCAGTAACTTTACGACCAGGGGTATCAAACACCTGCTTGAATTCTCTCTTGAACTTAGCGAAATCTTGTGCAAGTTCTGGTCTAAGTTCCCAGATGGGAGAAGCCCAGGACAATGCATCACCAGTCAAGAGTGCAATAATATAAGCCACTTTAGCTCTGTCGCAAGAGAAGTGAGGAGTTAATTCAAATTGAATATCACATTGGTTTAAGAATCCACGACACCTATGTGGATCACTAGCATAGCGATTGGGAGTGGGGAGACGTGGCTCCAGAGGTACATTGGGTTCTGGCCTAGGGGAGGACAAGGTCGAAGGTCTGAGAATGCCAGACTGCGACTGATGGAGCGAAAGAGTGTCAATTCTCTGGGCCATTAGGTGACTTGGTTGCTCAAATACTGGAAATATTCAGAAATGGAGGCCAGAGCTGGGCCCACCTCAGAGGGGTCTATGTTTGTTGGGCGCAGCATACTGTAACGCTCGCGCTGCCCCCAAACAAAACAAGACCCCGGCACTGAGGTGGGAAGGTATCACACCACACACCGGCAGAAGCGGAGGCGTGTCTGGAAGGCGGATAGTTTAGCGTAGCCGGGTCTGGGTTGGAGAGTGTAGAAGATGCGGTATACTTGTTGATATACGAGTTCCGGGATTGGAGAAGACAGGATAGTAGGGTTCCGTAAACTGTGGTCTGGGATTGGAGAGAGCAGCGTAGTCCGAGTTCGTATGCTTTGTTCAAGGGTAGGAGAGATCGCCATAGTCAAGGGTATGTCAATGTCCAAAATCCAGAAGGGTCCACAAACAAGCCGAGTCGGTACACAAGAGGTTAACTGCAAAGGATAGAGCACTGCACAAACGAAGTGAGCTTCACGATGCTACATAGGATTATGCTGAGCAAAGCATGGGAGGAAGCAGGAAATACTTAAAGGCAGGACAGGCCAATGGGGACAAGGGGCGGAGCAAAGGAGCGGAGCAGAGACGCGGCCCCAGCAGAGCTGGGATAGGCTGCAGGCAACAAGGCAGGGAAGAGAGGCTTGTCACGCAGCAGGGGGATCGTCGCATGTCATCGCGTTTGCGCCGCGCGGTAGATACGCGCTACGCATGCAGAGGGCGGGACCAGGTTCCATGCGGCAGCTAGAAGAGCTGCGGGTGCGCGCGTACTCTGTAATGACAGTGGGGGAGCACGCATGGGCAGGAACAGTGGCCGCGGCTGCAGCAGCAGCAGCAGGTAAGGAGGGAACACGCCGCAAAGGATATGTTCCCCGATTCCTTACACTAACCCCTTAATCCCCTTAGCGGTTAATAACCACTATAGTAATTAATGGGTTAACCCACCCTGCCCCGCTACCCACCTGGGAGGCCTAACCACCCACCCCAGACCCACTATACCAACCCTGTACCCATCAAGTGGCATAGTAGAACATCACCCATATAATATGAGCATGATAAGATACTATAGCAGTCAATGGTCACCCTAATACCCTAATACCAAAGCATGAATGCCCAAAATACGGTACATAATAATAAAACAGATAACAAGCATATAAACACCCATAAACAAAAATTAAAAGCACAAGCCAAACAAGCAATTAACTAAATAAAACCACTAACAAATGAATTAAATAAATCACACCCCTAGCCCCAAATTAAATGTAATAGATAAAAGCAGTAACCAACACAACAATTAATTAATACAACCACTCATCATCATCTTATCCATTTAGTCAAGTTACGACGCTCGGCCACTCTATGGATCAGTGTTCTCCATGTTTTCCGATCTCTCATGGCTTCTTTCAATTCTGCTATGTTCAGTCCAGTATCTTTCTTAAGAGCTGGAAATTATCTTTTCTGGCGCTGAGGTGAGGTGTTTGAAGAATATACTTGCAATCTCTTCTGTGAACAGTGACCTCAGGAAAAGGAAAGAAAAAAGACAAATCATGCAGGGAACCTGCAATGGTGTATTACCCAAGGCATGACAGGGTTATGCAATGAAGGAGCAATTTATTAAATTAAAATAGCAAGGTTAAAATAACCATGGATGGCATTGTTATACACATATAGATAAAAAAAACATATAAAATACAGATTAAACTATTAGAATGATGGACTCGTGCCTCAGCACTCTCTTGCACTGCGGTGCTTAGTCCAGCAATTCTTATTCTTTGATCCGTCTGGTATAAAATTGGAATCCTACTCACCAGAAGTGAATAGGAAATAAGCACTTGGTTTATGGTCTTTGCCGTTGGTATCACCGTTCGCCTGGTGCTGTGTTTGCCTCTGATGCCGGGGATCCGATTCAGTGCTTCCACAAGCCTTGCTTCCTGGATTGCACACGATCTGCACGGCTCGATGACGTCACCAGTATTGAATTTCAGCTACGGTGGCTCAACGGTGCCAAAAAACCTTCCAACGCGTTTCGAAAGTACAAAAGAGACGAAGAGAGACACCATTTGTACTTTCGAAACGCGTTGGAAGGTTTTTGAGAGATTGCAAGTATATTCTTCAAACACCTCACCTCAGCGCCAGAAAAGATAATTTCCAGCACTTAATCCAACTCTGGGTGGAAGATACCAGATCATTCTTTTCAAGGCAGCTCCAGGACTACCATTGGGACTCTGTATCTAAGGTTTATCATTATATATAATTGTTGTTTACATAAGCGCTGATCACACACCTATTATTTCACCTACCAGTATCTTTCTTGATGGTATCTAGCCAGCGGTTTCTTGGGTGGCCTCTTCCTCTTTTGGCACCGGTCATTCCAAGCGTTACTGTACGTCCTTTTCAAGCGACTTGCTTCGCATGATATGACCAAAGTAGGAGAGCTTTTGCTTTGCTATCTTAGCCTCCAGTGAGATTTTTGTTTTTATCCATTCCAGAACTGTTTTTTCGTTATTCTGGCTGTCCATGGAATGCGTTAAAATAAAGAACGCTAGATGGCGCTCTACTACACCCAAACAGTGACGGGCAAAAATATATATCAATATAAAATAAACAAACCAAATATTTAGATAACAGTGAATATATACAATAAATGATAAATAAAGAAGGCAAAAACAACTTATCACTCGACCCTGTAGAAAGACTTTCAAAAGTCTTGAAGAGGAACTGTTGATGGATTCCAGGGGAGCGTCGCCGAGTGCCCAAAAAAGAAAAAAGTGAATAGTGTAATACTGTCAAACAGTGTGATAAAAATATATATAAAGAGCTGCCAAATTCCTACTTACAAACACAGTAGGAAAAGGAGCATATGTGCCAGTCTGGAAATATAGTATATCCCGGTCTGGAGGTGTGGTATATAGGTCAGCAATCTCTAAGAGAAGAGAGAACAACCATAGTGCAGATACAAAATATCAGGTTTATCAATCAAACAAATGACAAATGGAGGCTTACGGCAGTCAGAGAATAACAAGCATTGGAACAGCTAGGTCTTTGCAGCGTCACAGCTTCCCTCGCTCGGAACACACTGTAACCCCTGCCGGATACATCACTTCCGGATCGCGACGTCACGGTCTTGAACCAATCCATGTCTCCGTCTGGCATTCAGATGGTAGCTTCTTGATCTTAATAGAGTGATTTTATGAGTTCGGTCAGGTTTGGTGGTGTGCCCACTTCCTTTAGGCAGATCCAGAGCTTATTGTGCTCAATTACATCAAACGCATTCGAAAAATCGATGAAACAAAAGTAGAGATCTTTCTGATACTCCCTGTTTTTTTCCATAATCCATCGAAGGTTGGCAATGTGATCACAAGTGCCTCTGCCTTTCCTGAAGCCACCTTGCTCGTCTGGCATTTACCCATCGACGGTTGTACTCAAGCGTTGTTGGATAATCTTCAGAAGGATTTTGCCTGCGTGTGGTATCAAGGCTATGGTGCGGCCTTTGTGTCACCCTTCTTCGGAATTGGGATGAATATTGCCCTTTTCCATTCTTTTGGCCACTCACGTGTGCTCCATATGCGTCGACATAACGCTGTTAAAGCTGCCGCTGTTATGGGCTTGAGCAATTCTGCTGATGTGCCGTAGATTCCTGGGGCTTTTGGTTGGCTAATTGCTTCATTGCCCATACGACTTCTTCCTCAAGAATAGGAAACTCGAGTTTCCTTGTGGCATTTTGTTTATGTCTATTGCACATTAAAAGTTACTTTTTACTTTTTGATTGCGCTTTGATTTACCCACACGGACGGCTGTGAACCGCCATAACTACCTTTTTTCTATCTGACTTCCTGAGGCTGGAGTACACCAACACTGCACCTCTCCAACACTCCAAGTCTTTGGATCACAGCGTTTGACAGGCGGCATCGATGTGTCAAGTCTGTGAGTACTGCAACTTCAGAGGCTTACGAGCTTCAGAGGCTTACTTATGTGCTTAGAACGCCAGGATTAGTGAGGGTAGTGGCGGATTATTAAGTATTTATGGGGTCTTTTGCTTTGACCCTTGCTCCTTACCACATCTTAGCCCCCTTCCTGAGGTTAATATCATATTGCACACAGTGAGCCCTCCTTATACGCTAATCACTAAGTTGATTTGATCCATGGCAGGACTGATACAAATATATTTCATTGTTATAGTGCCTTTGCTTGTCATTTTGGAGCACCAGTTTTTGGAGTTTATTCTCCACTTTATACATCTTCCTCAAGAATATCTGGCTCCAGTTCCAGTGTCTCATTCTCCTCTGACGGGTGGTTCTGATGTTCACTTTCGTACAAGCTTTCTGTGTATTCTTTCCACCGATCACATATTGCTTGCTGGTCATGCAATTCCTGGCCATTGTTCCCACGAACTGTTGCCTTTTGTGCCTTGAATGTTGACCGTGCCCTCTTCACGTGGGTGTAGAGTTCTCGCGTATGACTTTCCTGCTTGCTTCCTCCATCTTCTGGCACTCTTCATTCCAGAAGTTCTCTGTATTTTCTGGCCTCTCTTTGGAATTCTGAATTCAGCCTTCTGAAATCTTCTCTGTTTCCAGTAGCTTTGGCCTTCCTTCTCTCTTATCCGATGCTGATGGTCGAATCGGAAATCCACTGGGCTGATTTAGATGGTTCCTTATACGGAACATGTTCTAAGGCTGTTTCGATAATGAATGCTTTCACTTCTTCCCACACCTCGTCTAGGTGCCTTTCTACTGCAGCGAGGAGGTCGAATCTGTTCTTTACTTCGACTGCGTAGCTGGGGCTGATCTTGTCTATGTCGAATTTCTTTGCGGCTGACGTTTTTTTGGTGTTGCAGAATTTGAGTTTGACTGTGGCTTCCAGCAGTTGGTGATCTGATCCACAATCAGCACCAGGGTATGTCTTCACAGCCAAGATCGAGCTCTGCCACTTCTTTTGACACAGGATGTAGTCGATTTGGTTTCTGTGTTCTCCACTTGGTGATGTCCATGTGTACAGCCGCCGATTGGGTTGTTCAAACGAAATGTTGGTGATCGTTAGCCGATGTTCTTGACAGAATTGAACCAGTCGGTCTCCTGCCTCATTCCGCACTCCTAAACCGAATCTTCCAGCGATTTCAGGTTCTGCCATAGTTCCCACTTTGGAGTTGAAATCACCAATAATGTAGATAATGTCCTTATTGGGTGTTTGGCTTAGGGCATCCTATCGCCATAGAACTCTTCCACTTCTTCTTCAGGTGTGTCTGCTGTTGGGGAGAATACTGTATTTGCAAAACTGTGATATCACGAGGTTTGGCTCTGATTCAGATGGCCGTTATTCGGTCGCTTAGTGTCTGATAACTCTCAGTGGCTTTGGTAATTTTCATGTTCACCCTAAAGTCCACTCCTCGCCGTCTGGTGGTGTCATTGCCAGAGTAATACACCGTGTGCTCCCTGAAATTGAAGAAGCCATTGCCAGTCCAAAGTATTTCACTGAAGCCCAATATGTAGATTAAGTACTCAGGGCTGTTGTTAACCCTCAGAAGAATCGGAGCTCAATGAGTACATATAGTTGAGCAAATTCGGTAACTGAGATCTTAGGTATATATACCAATAATGTAATATAATATAATAATCCCCCTCCTCACATCCACCATAGAATAAAGGTTGTAGATGAATCAGAAGGGCAACTGGCTAATCACATATAACACCAATGTATTGCCTGCGTGGTACTCACGGTTCCCAGCTTGTGAGTCCTGGGGGGAGGAGAAGGGGGGAAGCCGTGTCAGCGACGCAGCTCCAAGCTGTATTCAGAGCTGTTGAAGAGGGAACTGGTCCGTGCTAATACCCTCTACATAGGGCTGGCAGATATCTGGGAGCCCCTAAGGTCTAGGAACCGTCTGCGTCAGCTGTAGCCTTGTGTGGCCGACATCGTAGTGACTTAACCACCGGGGAATCAGCTGAATGTTTTGTCGTCTTGCCTCTGTATAAACTCTCTGCGCCGTCAGCAGGAAGCAGGAGATTAAAGGCAGTCAAATGACCTCCAGTATAGCGTGCATCCGTGCGCATGCTCAGGATAAGTGGATATCCCCAAAGGGAAAACTGGAGCACAGCAAACCAAATGAATGGTAGAAGCAGGATTCATAAATAAAAAATGTTCATTCAAAAGTCTATTCATGCAAAATGTAAACATAAATGACATATATGAGTAGTGAACTTGTGAAACAAAACTGTACTCCTTAATAAAATACAGACATAAAAAACAAAATGAAAAAAAAAAACTAGTAGCAATAAGAAACTTACATACTGTATAAGACATACCACATTGTTGCAGGGTACATGCAACTACACACGCGGGTTTCTTGACAAGGCTTATTTATTTAGCCTTAAAAGATATACAGCACACAAAAAACAAAAATAGCTTTTCATCAGCAAACCAGAGAAAAGAAAATGGCTTTTTCTTCAGCAAACAAGAGAAACGAAAAATGGCTTTTTCTTCAGCAGACAGGAGAAAAGAAAATGGCTTTTTCTTCAGCAGACAAACAAAACAGTTTCTCTTTAGCAGACAGTCTAAATATAATGCAGTTACCCTTTTCTAAGCAGGAGACAGACAGTTCATCATTCCTCTACTTTGATAACATACCTTGTATCAGTAATCTCTTCAGTAGCTTACTCCTCTCACCTCAACAGCCAGCACCATGTGTCTACAACCTGGGTTTTTAACACACCTTGATTAGGCAGCTGGGATCCAACTAATTGTCCTGAGGTTCCCAGCTGAAGTTAACCTAGTCAGTGCTGCACTGCAGACTAGACATAGGTTTTCCAGGCGTATAGCTGGTGGCTTTTATTTACCCTGTCACATTCCTCCCCTGTTAGTGTGTGGCTGGGGCTATGCACGGCTGAAGCCCGACCATCCACCCCTTCTCTAGAAAAGAAATCAGCATTTGTGTTCTCTTTTCCCGGCCTGTGCTGAATCTCAAATGAGAAGGGTTGGAGGGCCATATACCACCTAGTCAACCTAGCATTGGAATCCTTCATACTATTTAACCACTTCAGTGGAGCATGATCCGTCACCAAAGTAAAATGGACTCCTGCCAGGTAATGCCTCAAAGCCTCGATTGCCCACTTTACTGCGAGGCACTCTTTCTCAATCACTGAGTAGTTTTTTTCCCTCGGGAACAATTTCCTACTCAGGAAAAGGATAGGGTGTTCAACTCCCTCAAACTGTTGTGACAACACTGCCCCTAGCCCTATCTCTGATGCATCTGTTTGCACTATAAAAGGGCTGTTGAAGTCCCGGCTTCTAAGGATGGGACCCTCTGATAGACACATTTTTATGTCCTCAAAGGCTCTCTGACAATCCTTGACCACACCACTTGTGTAGGGGCACACTTTTTTGTGAAGTCCGTTAAAAGGGCTGCCACTTCCGAATAGTTGGGGATGAACCGCCGGTAGTACCCTGCTAAACCCAGCAGAGAGTGTACCTGCGTTTTTGTTTGGGGGGTCGGAACTTCTTTCAGGGCAGCTATCTTGTTGGCTAGTGGCCTTACTTTTCCATATCCCACTGCATACCCTAAGTATTTGGTTTCCGCTTTACCCAAGGCACATTTCTTAGGGTTGGCTGTGAGTCCTGCCTCTCTTAGAGATTTGAGGACCGCTTTCAGCCTATTTAGATGGGCCCGCCAGTGTTTACTATAAATGACAATGCATCTAGGTAGGCTGCGGCATAAGTCCTATGGGGCCTCAGTATCTTATCCATGAGTCTCTGAAATGTGGCTGGGGCTCCATGCAGTCCAAATGGCATTGTCACAAACTGGTATAAACCCATGGGAGTGGCAAAGGCTGTTTTGCATTTGGACTTTTCCTCTAAAGGTATTTGCCAGTATCCTTTTGTCAAGTGCAACGTGGATATATATTCTGCGTTACCAAGGGCGTCAATTAATTCGTCCACCCTTGGCATCGGATATGTGTCAAACTTGGATACTGCATTGACCTTTCGGAGGTCCACACAAAATCTTACCTTCCCATCGGGTTTAGGGACCATAATTAGTGGACTACACCACTCACTGCATGATTCCTCAATCACTCCTAAGTGTAACATTTCTTGTACCTCCTTCTCTACCAGAGCCCTACGACTTTTAGGCAACCTATAAGGACGGGAATGTACCTTTACCCCAGGTGCTGTCTCGATTGCATGGGAAATTATGTTAGTTTGTCCTGGTAAGTCAGAAAAAACATCCTGGAATTGTGTAATTATTGCTAACAAGTCCCCTTTTTGTTCAAAGGACAGTTGTTTACCCATTGGGATTTTATCATCACTCACAATGTTCTCCCGTGGAGGCTGAGGACCCAAGTCCGTTTCCTCCTCCACCGGGTGGATGAATAGAGACCGCTGCATCTTCCAGGGTTTCAGCAAGTTCACATGGTAAATTTGTTTACCCTTCCTGGACCCTGGTTGAGCGATTTCGTAATCCACATCACCCATACGGCGGAGCACTTCTAATGGGCCCTGCCATTTGGCCAGGAGTTTACTCTCACAACTGGGTAACAATAACATCACCTGGTCTCCTGGGTTAAACACTCTCATGCGAGCATTCTGATTGTAATGTCTCTCCTGACCGTCCTGGGCTGATCTAAGATTCTCCCTGGCAAAATGGCCGACCACATCTAGGCGCTTCCTAAGGTCTAGTACATATTGCAGGGTATTCTTAGAAGGGGACTGCTGTTCCTCCCAGGACTCCTTTAGGAGGTCTAGGATACCCCGGGGTTGGCGGCAATAGAGCAATTCAAATGGAGAGAATCCCGTGGAGGCCTGGGGAACTTCCCGCACTGCAAACAGCAGAAAAGGGAGAAGTTCATCCCAGGCTCTCTTCTCTGAATCTACAAATTTCCTCTGCATCCCCTTTAGAGATCGGTTAAATCTTTCCACCAATTCGTCAGTCTGTGGATGGTAGACCGATGACCGAACAGACTTGACCTCTAGTAACTTTAAGACATCCTGCATCAGTTTAGCCATGAAATTTGTACCTTGGTCTGTCAACATAACCTGGGGAAGTCCAACCCGTGAGAACAGTTCCAACAACTTGTTGGCTACTTGCTTCGCCGTTGCTGTTCTCAGGGGGAACGCCTCAGGATATCTTGTTGCATAATCAACTATTACAAGGATAAACCTGTGTCCTTTTGCAGAAGGTTCTAGAGGTCCTACCAAGTCTACCCCAATCCTCTCAAAGGGAACTGACACCAAGGGTAGAGAAACCAAAGGGGCTAGTTTTTGTCCTTTTGGACTAGTTAGCTGACACTCCGGACATGCCGCACATAACTTAGCAATATCACTATGCATTCCTGGCCAATAGAATCGGGATGAAATACGGTCCAATGTTTTATCCCTGCCCAGGTGACCACCCCAAGGGACAGTATGGGCTAGAGTGAACACAGATTTAACAAACGCC
This sequence comes from Ascaphus truei, assembly GCF_040206685.1. Classification (NCBI taxonomy): domain Eukaryota; kingdom Metazoa; phylum Chordata; class Amphibia; order Anura; family Ascaphidae; genus Ascaphus; species Ascaphus truei. The sequence continues at coordinate 101,147,506 of NC_134490.1, forward strand.
TTGGGAACCAATATCTGTCTGGTGACCTTCCTTGTTTGTGTCTGCCTATTCACCCTATATAGGATATCATTTGATAGCTCAAATTGGGGGAATACTATCACCCCCTGTGCATCTAAAATCTGTTCATCAATTTTCACCACCTTGTCATACTGTCTAGCAAGGACTGGGTCTTCCCTTTGCTTCTGGCAAAAGTCAGGGAGATACAGGTCTGGTAAATCTCCAGGGCCCATATCCCCCTCCCTTTGGCCATCCCCAGTCATCATTGTGACCTCTGACTACTAGAATGGTCACCTTGAGACCCAGATTTCTGCAACCAGTCCTGTTTGTCCATGCGTCTTTGCTTCCGAGTCTTTTGAACCCGGTGTTTACTGGGAAAAAGGTCTGCCGAGAAGGGGAACAGTTTGCCAGGGTTCTCTTGAGCCCTAGAAGGAGGCTCCTCGTGAAGGACTGGGGCCATTTGGTCCGAAAAGAAAGGCCAGTCCCGACCGAGCACAAAGGGGGCAGGGAGCCAAGGAGCGACTCCTACTTCGAGGTAAGCCTCCTGACCCTTTACCTGTAGCCGGATTTTAGCCGTCGGATAGCGTTTTACATCGCCGTGTATACATTCTATGCTCCATGGGGAGTCAAAGGAACACACGTTAGGCGGTAACAGTTCCTGGAGGACCAGAGTTTTCCCAGAGCCCGAATCTACAAGGGCCTGGACGGTTTTTCCCCCAATCAGGGCTGGAAGTAGCCAGGGCTTGTAATTTTCTCCAGTAAAGGCCGAGGCGACGGTTCTGCTGAATGAACAATCCTTCTGTGGACAGTCCACATACCGGTGGCCTTGTTCTCCACAGGCAGAACATGGAGAGGGTTCCCTCGCAGGAGGGGGCTGTGGATAGCGCTCCGCTGGACCGGTTACTGGAGACCAGGCATCTGGTGGGTCCTGTGGGCGACGTCCTCGGAAGTTCCTCTCATTTTGTGACGAGCCGACATCCGGAAGGAGATGAGGGTCTCGACGGGGACCAGCATTTGGACTCCATCCTTGCTGGAACGACTGCTCCTTCCTTTGGACTTGGCGGTTGCGTATGGACGGGCCGTAGGTTCCCCATTGATCCGACCTCCCTCTTTGGGCATTCACAAGTGCCGGTAGATTCGGGTCCAGGACACCCGCCTGCTGCTCAGCCCCAAGGAAGTTCTCAACGAGTCGGACCGCCAAAGCTAGGGTTTCAGCAGCGTGGCGTTTTACTCACGAGCGTGTGGAAGGGGGTATTATTTGTTGAAACTGTTCCAAAACCACCTGCTCCAGAATTGCTTCCTTAGTGCACTCCTCGGGTTGTATCCAGCGCATACACAAGTCCAATAATCGCTGAGCGAGGACCCGGGGTCTCATCTTAGCGATGTACTTCATGTTCCGGAACTGCTGCCGGTAGGTCTCTGGGGTCAGACCTAAGCGATCCAGTATGGCGGCTTTTACTTGTCGGTAGTCCATTGCCTGATCTGCTGGGAGACCCTGATATGAGGCCTGGGCTTCTCCTATGAGGAGCGGGGCCAAAGCAGTTGCCCAGCGATCTGTAGCCCAGCCCTGAGCTTCGGCAAATCTTTCAAATGTCAGTAAAAAAGCCTCTGGATCCTTGTTCGGCGCCATTTTCCTCAGGAATATCGGGGGTCTGTTTGCAAGTTCTGGACTGGCAGACCCCTGGAATTGGGTCAGCAGCTTGGCCATTCGCTCCTCCTATGCTGCCTGCTGCTGGGTTAGGAGCTGGGTTTGCTGCTGCAATAATCTTTCATCTCTCTCTGCTTGTAGCCGGGCCTGATCCTGCATTAACTGTCCCTTCTGTTTGGTCTGCTCGCACAAAAACTCTTAAAAAATTCTTCCATTTTTTTCATTCTTGTGTGTATGTGTGTGTGTGTGGCCCTTTAACTGCAGGGGCCTTTCAATATCCCAGCACTTCTTGACACCATATGTTGCAGGGTACATGCAACTACACACGCGGGTTTCTTGACAAGGCTTATTTATTTAGCCTTAAAAGATATACAGCACACAAAAAACAAAAATAGCTTTTCATCAGCAAACAAGAGAAAAGAAAATGGCTTTTTCTTCAGCAAACAAGAGGGAAAAAATGGCTTTTTCTTCAGCAGACAAGAGAAAAGAAAATGGCTTTTTTTTCAGCAGACAAACAAAACAGTTTCTCTTTAGCAGACAGTCTAAAAATAATGCAGTTACCCTTTTCTATGAAGGAGACAGACAGTTCATCATTCATCTACTTTGATAACAGACCTTGTATCAGTAATCTCTTCAGTAGCTTACTCCTCTCTCCTCAACAGCCAGCACCATGTGTCTACAGCCTGGGTCTTTAACACACCTTGATTAGGCAGCTGGGATCCAACTAATTGTCCTGAGGTTCCCAACTGAAGTTAACCTAGTCAGTGCTGCACTGCAGACTAGACATAGGTTTCCAGGTATATAGCTGGTGGCTTTTATTTACCCTGTCACACACATATAACTTAAACAAGACCAGCACGTACAACACAGGCAAACTGAATTATAATAAATGAAATAATAAACATATTATATGCATAATATACATATTTAATCTAGAAAGAACACCTTATATGAAGAGTTATAATCACTGAAGTGAATAATGGAGTAAGAGAATGAATGAAGATACAAAAAAGAGGGAAGGGGAGGGGGAGTGGGGGGAGGGGAAAAAGGGGGGGGGAAGGGAGGAGGAAAGGGGAGGGGGACGGAAGGGGAGAGGGACGGACGGAAAAGGGGGGAAAGGAAAGGAGGAAAGGAAATGAAAAGCAAGAATGATGATAGTGACTAGATGAAACAAGGGAAAGAACAATTGGAGCAAAAAACAAAAGTTTAGTATATTAGGAAACCTCAAACAATTACCCATGCAGAAAATGTTTAAGTTCCCACTCCACGTTCATCCCATTGGGGTGAAGGGTATCCAAGGTAAATACCCAGAACATCTCTCTCTGATTGAGAATGTTCTCTCTGTCACCACGTCTTTTTGGCATAGCAACATGTTCAATGCCAAAGGATTTGAAATTCATAATACCTCCCTTAATACAAGAGGAAAAGTGTTTGGATACTGGGTGTTCAGAATCACCTCTCTTAATTAATCTAGCATGATCAGCTATCCTATTGTTTAGGGGTCTAATTGTACGTCCCACATATTTCATATTACATCCACATAGAATAACATAGATGATATAGCTGGTATGACATTTCATAAATGTGGAAAGTCTATAATTAGAACCAGATTGAATGGTGATAATCCTACGGGTAGGTTTAACATATTGACACCAAGAGCAGTGACCACATTTGTAAATCCATGTGGTATGCCCAATATGTGATTCTGCATTGAGGAACTAAATAAACTTGGGGAAATCAAGAAGCCTGGTAGGATTACCACCATCCCGGTGAATCCCGGAGAATCAAGAAGCTCTCGTCTGGTGACGTCACGAAACTCAATCCAACGCCATCCACCATGAAGATCCGGACCAGGTAACCAAAATCTTCTTTTATCTTGTATCACCTTCTTCTTTCTTCATCTGTGACTATTTCTTTATTTTCTTTATCTTCTTTCTTCATCTGTCAATCCAATAACCCCATGTTAAATCCATGATGTTGACATGACGGCTTCTTGAACTCAAATGAAGCGTTACGGCCTTAAATATGACCTGTGACATCACATTTGATTGTAAAATGGTTTTCATGCCTCATTGGCTGTGAGAATCGTGTTTTTTTTTTTTAAAAGTGACGTCATGTAAAGGAAGTGAAGCCAGCCAATCAGAATGGCTGTGCTTCCTTTCCCTTAAACACGACATCACCAAATCCAAAAAAGCTGCCCTCGTGTGTTACTTCAGCCAATCAGATTGTGAGAACTATATCCCCAATCTGATTGGATGAAGTTTGGGTTTATTTTTGCACGTGCGAAACAGGAAGAAGGGGTCATCACCCCGAAACGTTGCCCTTTATTATATTTATTTTTTCCCTTTCCCCCGTTTTATTTTTCCCTTGCCTCCCCTCCCCCTGTTTTGCACTTAGAGATTATTTATTATCATTATTGTTACCTTTTTGCTGCTATATAGTGTATGACACGGTTCCATAGTTTGTTCATGTGCTTTCTCAATTAAATATTTCATTCTTTGGCATGTTCCTAATTTTTGATTATCATTATATGGTCAGGGAGTGCTGGGAACACCCCCCATGCTTTTCTCTTTGTTTATTCTGAGGAATAAGGTCCTCCTCGTACCCTTGAGCACCCTCGATCCAGTTTTTAAGTCTTTGAGTGCTGTCTATCTTCATATTTGTTTCCAAGAAGGTAATTAATGTTCATGATTGGCCCAGTCGAAGTTCTGACTTGAATTCAATCGAACATTCATGGTGAGACTTGAAGATTGCAGTCCATTGATGATACCCCAAAAAATTCTTAGAACTGGATTAATTTTGTGCAAAATTGTCACCATTTTACTGTGAAAATCCAATCCAAAAAGACTCATAGCAGTAATTGCTGCAAAAAGTGCTTCTACCAAGTACTGACTTAAGGGCTGAATACTTGAATGCAAGCAGAAATGTTCATTTAATACATTTCCTTTGCTGGCATATCAACTCCCCCGAATGTCCCCCATTTTTTATTCTTGCATATACCTGGGAGTAATTACGCTCCGTATCCTGTACCAAAACATTCTAAAGATGATTGGGGAAAGTATTTTTTCATCGGCGCTGCCCAACCCCATATGGTCTTTGTATTGTGACATACTGTATATTAATCTTAATACATTCATTTTTCACATGCCACTTGGTTGGTTTAATAGTACCTTAATTTACAAGTGGTAATTTGCGCTTTAACCTCTTCACTTCTGGTTTTATTAAATATCCAACAGGGTTTAAAGTAACCAATTACATGTCTTTTGAAACAAAATGATATATGAATGATATATGAATTAGACAAACAATGAGTAATTATGAGTCAGGGTATGTGCAAAAGTAAGTGAACCTCTTTTTTTTCAGCTAAATGAAATGGGAGAATTAGAATTAGGTGTTTCAATAATTAGGTAGATCTTCAGGTGTGATTTAAGGAGGCCGCACCCTATAGAAATGTTGTCAGTTTGGTCGTCACCATAAAGGTGTGTAGAAACACGTCATGCCACGATCAAAAGAAATCTCATAGGACCTCATTAAAGCAGTTATTGATGCTAATCAGTCAAGAAAGGTTTACTAAACCAGTTCTAAGGATTTGGGGTTCCTTAGAACTCATTGTCAGACAGATAGCTCTACAAATGAAGTTCAAGACCACAGTCACTCTACCCAGGAGCGGTTGTCTTACAAAAATCTCTCCAAGAACAAATTAGCAAACCATCCAGGAAGTCACAAAGAACCCCAGAGTAACATCCAAGGATCTGCAGGCTACTCTCGCCTTGACTAATGTGACTGTTCATGATTCAACTATCAGAAAAACACTTAACAAAAATAGTGTTCATGGAAGGATAGCCAGGAAGAAACCCCTGCTCTCTTTAAATAACATTTCTGCCCATCTGAAGTTCGCTAAAGACCACATATATAATCTAGAAGACTTCTGAAACAATGTTCTCTGATCAGACGAGCTAAAGGTAGAAGTTTTTGGCCTCAATGAGAGCAAAAAAAGCTGTATGGTGCTCTAACACAGACCCAACCAGCTGCTGGGTTTCCTAAGATATAATAGCCATGGTTCCATTCCTTGAAGTATCCCACACTATGATAGACCATCTATAGTATATTACACCACATCCAATACATCAATAAACCGGAAGAGTAACACCTCTTGATTGGTGAATACTCACACTTGCTTGTGTCCAGTCTCACTCATTGAATAGGATTCTTGTGGTGTGTAAAGGAGCAAATCACTCACTGTTTTGTAGAAGAAATAAAGAGTTTCAATCAAAAACTTTTTTTGGGTCTTCAAAAAACAGGGAATGCACAAACACACGCGTAGAGGAAAGAAAAGAAAACAAGAAAAATCTCTCAAAGAGGAAAAAGAACTCTTAATTGAAAACACTGGAGTTATTAATCTAACCGACAGTCCTCTTTCACAGGCAGAATTTTAGTCCTTGATAAAGGATTGAAATTTGCGCCCACATCGAAATTTAAGTTATTTGATATTGTTGTTGACCTGAATAAATATGTCCGCAAGTTGACCCTCAAACGTTTCTTTGGTGGAAGGGATGAGACAGGCAGGGATGGTGAAGGGGTTGATTCGGTTGATGATACCGAGGCGGGGGGTGATTCACCCTCATGCCCGGATGGACTCGCAGAATCACCTCCATATCCAGATCCGTTGCCTCCCACCCTGACATTCAAAGAACAATGTTGCCTACAGGATATGAATGCCTTAATACATGATAATGAAATGACTGATACAGTTGATCTTACAAATGTTCTTGGTAGACAACCATCAGGCCTAAAGAAAAAATCTGTTTTTTTATCCCAAGCACATGAAGGGCCACTGCCTTATGACATTCGAGAAACTTGTTGAGAGGGACTTGACCCTTCTCTCTAGGGGATACACCTTTGAGTTGTCTCCCCTACAGAGTAGGATCAATAATCTCAGCAAGGAAGAGAAAGATGCTTTACACAAATTAAAAACTAATAAAGATATAATTGTAAAAGGTGCAGACAAAGGGGAAGCCATTGTGGTACAGAGTAGGATACAATACAGACAAGAAGCAATCAGACAATTATCTGATGTATCATCCTATACTGTACTACTTGGCGACCCAACTCCTATGTTTCTTAAACAGCTCAAATCTCTCTTAGAAGAGGGCTCCCTTTTGGGAGTTCTGGATCAGAGAGAGTGTGATTTTCTTTTTGAGACACATCCCATCATTCCCATCTTCCACCATCTCCCAAAGATCCATAAAACTTTGGACTCCCCTCCAGGGAGGCCAATAGTTTCTAGTATTGGATCTTTGGGAGATGGTGTCTCTAGATATGTGGATAATTATTTGCAGAATTTCTTACATGCCTTGCCGTCATACATTAGAGACAGTGGTGACCTTTTGGACAAACTTTCATGTGTAAAATGGAAAGAAGGTTGCATCTGGGTGTCACTAGATGTAACCTCGCTATATACCATCATATCGCACCAACATGGTATGGCAGCTGTCAAAACTTACTTTGAGCACTCCACTTTTTCACTCACACAGAGCACTTTCATCTTAGATTGTATAGATTTTTTACTAACTCACAATTATTTTTTGTTTGATGACACTTTTTATCTCCAAACACGTGGAACCGCTATGGGTACCAGCTTTGCTCCCTCATATGCCAACCTATTTTTAGGTTGGTGGGAGTCGGTCCACGTGTTTGGAGATAACAACCCTTATCGACAGTTTATCACTTTTTACAGACGGTTCATAGATGATTTAATATTTATTTGGGAAGGAGGGGAAGAATCACTTTTATTATTCATTAATCACCTTAATCACAATGAGCTAAATTTAAAATTCACTTACACTTATGATTATCATCACTTACATTATTTGGATTTATTTTTATTCATTGATATGGATGGGAAAATTAATTCAAATGTATATAGAAAAACAAACTCCCGTAACACATATTTAAGATTTGACAGCTGTCATCCAAAATCCCTCCTAAATTCAATTCCGAAGGGACAATTAATACGTTTAAAACGAATATGTTCAAAAAATGAAGACTTCATAATTCAATCCAATGAATTATTAAATAGGTTTGAAGAGAGGGGTTATCCAAGATCCAGTCTCAGAAGGTCCCTAGAAGAAGTGGGGGATATGAATAGAGATGATCTCTTGAATAAACAAAGGAATCGAACAAAACAAAAATTATGGGATACAAACAATCCAATCTTTATTACACAACACAACATCCAAGTGAATAACATTAAAGATATTGTAAAAAAACATTGGAATGTACTGTCTGCAGATCCCTTACTAAACAAAGTGTATTTGGAAGGCCCCCGGTTTGTTTTTAAAAAAGCAAAAACAATAGCCAATCATGTTTCAAGAAGCCTTTTCTCATCCTCAGGTCAAACTCAAAAAGAGAATCTCCCAAAGGGATGTTTTAAATGTCTCAAATGTATTTCCTGTGCATATATGATGCCATCATCCAATTTTGTATCTTTCAATACAGGACAGTCATATCCCATCAAGTCCTTCATAAACTGTAACGCCACGTTCATAGTCTATTTATTGGACTGTGGATGTGGCAAACAGTATGTTGGGCGCAACACACGAGCGCTAAAGGTTAGAATGAGGGAGCATATCAGATTGATTAAACTAGGAGATCTTACACATCCAGTATCTCTACATTTTACCAATTGTAAACTAGGGGATATTACCAAACTAAAATACAGAGGAATTGAACATATTGAGAAACCTTACAGGGGGGGCAACAGGCTTGATTTGCTGGACAAAGGGGAACTCTTCTGGATTTTTACCCTAAACACTAGGATTCCATTCGGTTTAAATTCAGATTGGGATCTAAATCCATTTCTAAAATAAGTAATTGAGACGTGTAATACTATATATCGATTTATGAAAACTGCATTTCCTTTAATAATGATAAGATCTTGTCTAATAAAACACTGTATAATTAACATCATATATCCAATATTTACACTGATTAACATCATAATAATATAGGAATATATAAAAGAAAAAACAAAAATAAAATATTGGATACCTAAATAAGGTTTATCGGTTCATACATCTTGTGATTCTGTACAAGCACTGGTCACAGAACAATCTGAATATATGACCCCAGTTTAACTATTGTGATTGAACATGCATGCATATAGATTGAATTATTAAATTGATAATTTCAAAAAAATCGATTCAGTGTATAATGTATATATGCATGTATGTTCCACTTCCACTTTCATTAATGGAGAGTCATATATATCTATCCTATAGATTTTTTCAACTAACTAGGATAACTCTTTTTTTAAATGTTTACAATTGTTGTTTTTAATGTATGTCTTTCAGTAAATACTCCGTTGATAACGAAGATTATGTTTACTATTTAAGGTTTAAGTACTAATAAAGTTATTTTAAGTTTTTTTTATTGCTGACAGTCACATGATATATTATACGATACATTAATAAAGTTGTCTTTGTTCGTAGACGCGCTGACGTCACCACTCTACCCTACGCGACGGGCGCTACTCGTGGCGCGTCCTGGCAACATGGCGCGCCGCCTGTGACGCGGCTAAGCGACGTGGTAGTGATGGCGAATGGCGGGAAAATGAACCTATATCAGGTAAGGGGATTAATCAGACAGTATGCACCTTGAGAAATAGCAGAAGCTCAAAACGCGCTGGTGGGGGCCTTAGGGCTCGTTTTGTATACCATGCTCTGATCCATTAAAACCTTTTTATTGGGGACACACTCTCTAGCAATTATTTTTTCCAGTAGTGCTTCATCTCTCCCTCATCGAACCTTTGGCCTCAATGAGAAATGTTATGTTTGGCGAAAACTAAACACTGCATTTCGAAAAGAAAAATCTCATCCCAACTGTCAGGCATGGTGATGGGAGTGTTATAGTTTGGTGCTACTTTGCTGCCTCAGGACCTGGATGGCTCGACATCATTGACACAACCATGAATTCTGAATTTTTTCAGAAGATTCTAGAGGAGAATGTGAGCCATACGTCCGTGAGCTGAAGCAAAAGTGGGTGATGCAGCAAGACTTTGGTCCTAAACATACAAGCAGATCTACAAATCAATGGCTGCAGAAGAAGAAATTCCGCATTTTAGAATGGTCTAGTCAACGTCCGGACGTAAACCCAATCGAAATATTGTGGCAGGAACTGACGCCAGCTTACCATGCAAGGAAGCCCTCAAATGTCATTGAGTTGAAGCAGTTCTGTACAAAGGAATGGGCCTAAATTCCTCATATCCAATGTTTGGGTCATTTGTTGTTCAGGTTTTTTTTATTATCTATTATTAGGACTTAGATTAAGATCTAATAAAAATTTTGGTTTGAAATATTTGAAAATCCTAAGTGGCTAACAACCTTTTTCTCGCCACTGTACATACAGTACAGATGTAACAGATGTATTATCCGAGTAAACACTAGTTAATGTACACAACGTAAATTTAACTTTTTCAGGTTGGGCTAAAGTTGTGAGTGGAGTACCTCAAGGATCGGTACTGGGACCCTTGCTTTTTAACTTGTTTATTAATGACCTTGAGGTTGGCATAGAGAGCAAAGTTTACATCTTTGCTGATGACACTATATTGTGTAAGTTAGTAGAATCAGAGCAGGATGTAATTTCTCTCCAAAAGGACTTGGAGAGACTGGAAACTTGGGCAGGTAAATGGCAGATGAGGTTTAATAGAGATAAATGTAAGGTTATGCATTTGGGAAGCAAGAATAAACAGATGACTTACAAATGAAATGGGGATAAATTAGGAGAGTCCATGATAGAGAAGGATTTAGGAGTGCTTGTAGACAACATGCTTAGCAATAGTGCCCAAAGTCATGCAGTAGCTGCAAAGGCAAACACGGTCTTATCTTGCATTAAATGGGCAATGGATGAAAGGGAAGTAAACATAATTGTGCCCCTTTTTAAAGCATTAGTAAAACCACATTTTGAATATGAGTACAATGTTGGGCACCACTCCTTAGAAAAGACATTATGGAACTAGAGAAAATGCAGAGAAGAGCCACCAAATTAATAAAGCGGTTAGATAATACGATTTATGAGGAGAGTCTAGCTAAATTAGATTTGTTTACATTATTAAAGAGGTCGTCTAAGAGGAGATATGATAACTACAACTCAACCCCGTTATAGCACGGTCCTCGTGTGTGCAGTGTGCTGTCAGTGTGTTGTGAGTGTATGCAGTGTGCTGTGAGTGTGTGCAGTGTGTGCAGTGTGCTGTGAGTGTGTGCAGTGTGCTGTGAGTGTGTGCAGTGTGTGTGCAGTGTGTGTGCAGTGTGTGTGCAGTGTGTGTGCACAAAAAAAATGTTTTTATTAATATTCGGGGTCCACGCTCAAACCACGTTATGGAGGATCGCGCTATAACGGGGTTGAGCTGTATATACAAATTTATTCGTGGGACAATACATAGAGCTTTCAAAATAACTACTGTATTAGATTAAGTTGTATCAATCAGGTATTCAACATGACGTGATGCAATCATTTCCAACCACAGATTATGCACCATACGTATGAAATCATTTAAAATATAATATTAGTACAGAAGCTGCAAGTTATCCAGAGAAAGGAAAAACTCCCTGCAAAATACTTCTATCAGCTTCTTTCCCTGAAAAATACTTCTACCAACCTCTGTAAAATACATCTACCAGAATCTACAGTGGCGGCCGCCTTTAAACTCCTGCTGCCGTTTCCCCGCGATTTTCGAAATCGCGGGCAGATGCGGGCCGTTTTCGGCCGTTTTGGGCGTCGCGGGCGCTTTCAATATTAAGCACCATTAGCGTTATGCGTCAATGCAGCTGACGCGCGGGAAACTCCGTGACAAACGGAGAACATCCCCGCATTTTTACGGGTAAGCAGGAGGATTAAAGGGGCCGCGGCTGTATTACTGCAAAATACTTCTACCAACCTCTATTACTATAAAATATGTCTACCAGCTAGAAATGGGTGAACCAGTCCAAATCCGTTTACAAGATTTTTCTGAATTTGCCATCCAAAATCCGTTCCATACGTAAAAACCATCGTCAGATTTTCACAGTTTCCATCCGTGCAGATTAATCGAGTGGTGGATTTTAACAATCCATCTGTGGATTCAGCAATCCATTGACAGATTTTGAGAATTTAATCCATGGATTCAACAACCCGCACGCAGATTCCAAAAACCGTGGACGGATTTTCGGTGTTAAGAAAAATATCTCCATTTTTAGACTGACCGGGTGAACTTGGTGGACCAAAGGAACCGAACCAAAAAATTGCCCATCTCTACTACTAGCATCTATTACTGCAAAATACTTCTACGAGCATCTATTACTGCAAAATACTTTTACCATCTTCTATTATGGCAAAATACTTCTACCAGCATCTATCACTGCAAAATACGTCTACGAGCATCTATTACTGCAAAATACTTTTACCATCTTCTATTATGGCAAAATACTTCTACCAGCATCTATTACTGCCAAATACTTGTCTGTTACTGCAAAATAATTCTACCAGCTTTAATTACTGCACAATACTTCTACCAGGTTATACGACCAAAGATGAGGATTTACTGAACTAAAGGGTAACTGTGCATTACTCTCTCTTTTGCTTTTCTCAAGTGGACTGGATTGCAATCAAAATAAGCGTATGCTATGTTTTGTATGTTTTCTGGCGACATCTCATTGATTTCTATAATACAATAGGGGTACAGGTGATACACCTCCCTCAGGAAACCCATTTTGTAATTTTCCACATATTTTTATTCACAATCTCTGGAGAGGTGCTGGTTGAATATTATATATATATATATATATATATATATATATATATATATATATATATATATATATATATATATATAAGCATTGTCAATATTATATTGTAGTTATTTTAATGAAAAGATCAACCACTTGACTTTAGACAAACCACTAGACTAGATAGAGAGTATTCTTAGTCGTGAACATAGTGCATTGCTTTGATGTAAGCACAAAAGTAAGTAAAGTGTCGTTTGTTCATGATGGATGGACATTTTACCTTTAAAATGTATAATTGACCTAGAGAAATAAGAACAATTGGCTTTTTTCATAATTAAAATACTTAACTATTGTGAGTCAAATGCATGCTGTTATGAATAAAATTGAGTACTAATCATTTGAAAAAATGATCAGTACAATTGCTGTTTATAGAACATACAAAGAAAAAAAACTAATCATATTGCCTAGAACAAAGTATTCTGGTTTCATTATTTTTTACTAGTAAATTATCAACAGTGTTACAGAATGTTAGTAGGCAATGCCATGTATTGGCTTTAAAATTAATTGGTCAACAAACTGTGAATGATTTTAAGACATCCTTGTTTTAAAAGTTATCTGATGCCTGCATACTGTCTTGTTATTTAGGCAAACAAAGTTTTTATTTGCTTGAAGTGGAATAACATGTTTTGAATCCTCCTATAAAAATTCTATTTGCTTAAATATAAAGAAAAACAACTAGGTCTAATATATGTAATTCACGTAGTTTAACATTTTCTGTACAGAACAGAAACCTCAAAGCTCTAATTGGAGAATGCTTTAGGGTTAATTAATACACTGCGATAGTGCCGATTATGGATACTACAGTTTAATGAATAACCCTCTTGTGCTTTCCGCTAATGGAACTGAACAAAGTAAGGTAGAAATATTACTTTTTTTTTTTTTCAATGTTTTTATTAGGCATTTTTAGAGAATACAACATTTCTGACAAATTGTGTAGCCTAACATTTTCCAAAACATATATATTTTTTTTAAAAGGGGGGGAAAGAAGGGCAACCTAAGTTGTCCATGAAAAAAGGGGGGGGAGCCTTCATAGAGAGAAGGTAAGGAGGGAGGGTGGTGAGGTGGTTGAGGGGGTGGGGGGAAGAAGGGGGGAGGGGGATGGGGGGGGGAGGGTATTGTCGTCCTACAGGGCTGATGGGGTGTGGCTGGTGGGGTTCGTACTGATTTTTTTCTTATGGGAGGGGAGTTAGTCTCCCACCTCCCTGGGTTGGTCGGGGCGCGCTGGTATAGTGGAGCCAGGGTTCCCAGATATCCTCAAAGGCCGGGGTTTTTTGTCTGATGTTGGCTGTGAGCCTTTCCATAGTCATTACTTCCCCAATCCTTTTCTTTATTGTATTGAGCGCTGGCGTAGCTATTTTCCTCCAGGAGGCCGCAATACAGCATCTCGCCGCAGTGAGAATGAAGGATATTAATTTCCTGGTGGGCCGAACTATATTCGGCATGGGTGCTGCCAACAGGAAGGTCAGTGGTTCAATAGGAATTTCTAGGCCTGTGACCTCTTTTATAAGAATTTGGACCCTGGCCCAGTATTTCACAATTTATGGACAGGTCCACCAGATGTGGGCCATGTCCCCTCTATTACCACAGCCTCTCCAACATTGGTCTGATGCCAGAGGGTAGATCTGGTTTAATCGGGCTGGGGTAAGATACCAGCCAAACATGATCTTATAGATGTTTTCCTTAATTGTGGTGCAAAGGGAAGTTTCTGAGGCTGCCTGCCAGATTTCCTCCCAAGTCTCTCTTTCTATATCGACGTTAAGGTCAGCTGACCATCGCAGCATGTAGTCGTGCTGTGTAGGGGACGTTGAGCGCATTAGGATATTGTAAATATCTGAGATGAGTCCCTTCTGGTAGGACTTGTCCTCACACAAGAGTTCAAACGTCGTGAGAGTGGGGTATTCTGGATGAGGGCACGTAGTTCTGACAAAGTTTCTAATTTGTAGATATTTAAAGGTGTCCAATTTTGTAATTTTAAATTTGTTCCTCAGTTCTTGGTGGCTCAGGAGCTTCCCTAGGCTCAGTACGTCGGCAATCGCCTCTATACCCCGTGTGTGAAAGTGGGCGAACAGCTTAGATCCGCATCCTGGAGGGAATTTAGGGTTATTAACAAAGGGGGTGAGTTGTGAGTTTGTGGATGTGAGGTTAAATTTAAGTTTGCAACTGGACCAGGTATCCCACGTGAATCGTGAGGCCTGTAGCTTAAGATTGTGTAAGTGGCCATCTCCTCTGTTCAGGCTCCAGAGGCAGGCTTGCAGAGAAGGCAGTTTGGCACACCGAGTTTCCATTCCCACCCAGCAACATCGGGTCGGGTCTGAGTTCCACATTACTACCTGCCTGAGCTGAGCGGCTAGGTAATATTTATATAGGTCAGGCACCCCCATCCCTCCTCTGGATCTTGTGGTCATCAGGACTGATCTGGCTACCCTGGGTCTCTTACCCTGCCAAATGAAGTGGAGTAGTCTATTCTGTATATATTTTAGATCGGCGGCCGGGACCTGGATTGGGAGCGTCTGGAATAGGTACAACATTCTTGGGAGTATATTCATTTTGGTAGAGATCATCCTCCCAATCCATGAGATCTGATAACCTTCCCACCGATCTAGATCCCTTTTGATCTGATCCCATAGTTTCGGGTAGTTATCCCTATATAGGTCCCGATAGTGCCTAGATACATTAATTCCCAGATACTTAATGCATGAGGGGCACCATCGGTAGCTGAAATTTAGCTTGAGGAGTTTGATTATGGGGTCGGGAAGACTAATATTTAGGGCCTCAGATTTGTTGCTATTTATTTTATATCCTGATACCTTTCCAAACTCCGTCAGTTCCATCTGAAGGTTGGGGAGGGAAGTTAGGGGTCTGGTCAAGGTCAGGATAATATCGTCCGCGAATAGGGAAATTTTGTATTGTTCAGTGGCCATAGGTATACCCTGGATGTTTGGGTTTTGTCTTATTTTGGCCGCCAGTGGTTCAATCGTGAGAGCAAAGAGGAGAGGGGAGAGGGGGCAACCCTGTCGGGTACCATTTCGAATGTGGATTTGTTCCGCTCCTCCACCCGATAGTCTAACTGAGGCGGATGGCGTTTGGTAGAGCGCCTGGACACCCGTAAGAAAGGAGTCCCTGAATCCGAATTTTTTTAATGTTTGGTCTAGGAACAGCCAGTCAATTCTGTCAAATGCCTTCTCTGCATCTAAGCTTAGTAACATAGCTTGTGAGTCTGTAAGGTGGGCCTGGTCAACAAGGTTAATGATTTTACGGGTATTGTCTGAGGCCTGACGGCCCAGGACAAACCCGACCTGGTCCATATGTACTAGTCTCGGGAGAATTGGATTAAGTCTGTTCGCCAATATTTTACTATATAGTTTTAGATCATTGTTCAACAGTGAGATTGGTCTATAGCTACCGCATTGTGTGGGGTCCTTCCCTTCTTTAAGGATTATAGCCAAATTGGCGGACGACATTGAAGATGGGATAGGACATCCTTCTAAGAATGAGTTGAACAATTGTAAAAGGTGGGTGGACAGAATGGGGAGAAACTTCTTATAGTAGGCATTTGTGAAACCATCAGGGCCCGGTGCTTTAGAAATTTTGGAGGCCTTAACGGCCCATTCTAGTTCTTCCGCCGTTATTTTGGCGTTCAGGAGAAGGAGTTCCTCCTCTGTTAATGAGGGGAGGTCGCAGTCAGCTAGATAATCAATGGTAGCCGATAGCGCCTTCGGGTCTGGGCTAGCAGAGTGAGCCCTTAGGTTATATAATTTAGAGTAAAATTTAGTGAATTCCTCTGCAATTTTTTTTTCATTGTATTGGAGCTCACCAGCACTATTCCGGATCGCCGTTATTTGCGATCTTTTGTGTATGCCTCGTAACTTGCTAGCAAGAAGTCTATCGGCCTTGTTCCCTTTATCGTAATACCTCTGACCCGTCCATTTAAGAGCTTTTTCGACACTGTCCATTTGAATTATTCTTAAGTCGCTTCTGGTAGAAGTCAACTGTTTATAGATTTTCCGGGAAGGGTTATTTTTATGCTGTTGTTCTAAACTTATTATTTTGTCTGTTAGCTCTTTGGTTTGTTTAAGTTTAGTTTTTTTCCTATGGGAGGCAATCGAGATGAAATGCCCTCTGATTGTCGCCTTATGGGCTTCCCACAGGCTTGCTGGAGAGGTAACAGAACCTATATTTGTCCGGAAATATTCCTTAAGGGATTTTTTGATCTCCCGTACTGTCTCCGAGTGATTCAGTAGGGAGTCGTTCAGTCTCCAGGAATACGAGGTTGTTTTCACGAATGGAATGGATAGGGTCAGGGTGATGAGAGCATGATCTGACCACGTGATTGGGCCGATGTCAGTATCTAGGGCGGCTTCTAGGATGTTCTTGGTCGCAAGAAAGTAGTCTATACGAGAATATGTCTGGTGAGGGGCCGAGTAAAAGGTATAATCCCTTTGCCCCTGGTGTTGTGTTCTCCAAATGTCTAAGAGTGAGAAGTCCCCCATTATGTCCTTGAATTTTTTCCCCAGTCTTTGTGACTGGGTGGAGTGTTGTCGCCCTGGGAGGCTCGATTTATCTTCTTTAGGGTTGAGAGCCATATTTAGATCGCCTGCAATAAGTAGCGATGATAGGTATTCGGGGTCAATTTCTGCCAGAACTGTTTTTAAGAAATCTGTCTGGTTCTCGTTTGGGGCATATAGGTTAATAAGGGCGATTGCCGAGCCTGAGAGCGAACCGTAGACCACAATAAATCTTCCCTCTGGATCTGCCTGGATTTTAGCAAGATTAAATGGGGTGCCCTGACGAATCAGAATGGCGACCCCTCTGCGTTTACTACTATATGAGGCAAAGTAGCTCATCGGATACACATGCTGGAATGTTTTAGGCGGCTCCCGAGATGTGAAGTGTGTCTCCTGGAGGAAAACAACATCGCCTCCCAACCTCTTAAGTTCCTGTAGGGCCAGGCGTCTTTTTCTGGTGTTGTGGAGGCCCTTGACATTTAGGGAAGTAAACTTTAGAGCTTGTTGGCGTGACATTCTGCTTGGGATGGACGCAGACTAATTGTAAACTTTAAGTTAAGATGGTAGCTGGACAGCCAAGTGGGACGGGGGGTAGGGTGGGAGGGGAACCGCTGGGATAGGATCAGCGGATGTAGAAAAGAGGGAAGGTAGACCCTATTGGGGTCTGTAAAGTTTGAAACCGATCTGGTTTAAAGACCGGTTGGGGTGGTTTAAGACCCTAGGGGGGCGGGTCCGACGACTGTCTCCAGTAAGGGTGGGCCGAGTAGAGACCCTTAGCTATTGGGAGTTACAGCCAAAACATGCAGACCGTGGGAGTCCTAGAAGATTGGATTTCTCTCCTGTATGGGCAATGTGGGGAGTGGGCAGGCGCTGGGCTGCTCAGTTCTAGGGGTGGGCGGTGGGGGGGAGGTGAGTGGGGGGGGGGGGGTTCAGGGTTAGGCTGGGTAGGGGACCGCTTCTGGGAGGAGTCCGATTAATGTGTTCCTGGCTTCTGTACTGTGTGTACAGGCGCTCATATAGTGTACCTTGACCGCTCGGGTGGGTGTCTATAAGTGTTGAATGAGCCTGAGGTCTCTTGGGCCCTCCCGGGGCGGTGAGGTTCGGGTGCGTCCCCTCCGTGGAGTGGTCCTTGGTGTGAGAAGAGGGGGAAGAGAGGAGGGTGGGGGGGTGGAGAGGAGGGTGGGGGGGTGGAGGGGAGGAGTTGGGGGAGGGTGTGGGAGGAAAAAAGGGGGGTGATACGGGAGGGGGGAGGGGGTTGGGGGGGAAGATAAGGGGCAGAAGGGGGGGGAGAGCAGTTCTGACATATCCTAAGCATAGCATTCAATACCAACATTTTACCTCGTATTAGATAGGCTGTGTGTATACAATGTTTGACAGATTGGTTACATACACTACTGAGCTGAAGCAGTCCACTCCTAGGCTTCCTTGGAACGGCGGTGGGCACCTGTGATTTTACAGGAGGACGAACCGTGGGTGGGGGAGGAGGGGTGGGGGGGGAGATTGATCATAGGGGAAGGGAAGCGGACTGGGGGGCGATGGGGGGAGGGGGGGTCTGGGGGAGGAGGGGGGGGGGTTGGGGGAGGGGGTAGGGGGGGAAGGGGGGTTGAGAGGGAAAGGGGAGGGGGGGGGGTGCAGGCTTAAACATTGATCCTTGCGCAGTGTACACAGTTTACATTTAACAATATAGACATCAAACATTTGCCATAGTACCGGTGTTGTGTGACCTTTTGAGGTAAACCTGGGCAAAGCGTCGGACAGGTGGGGGGATAATTAGGGGGGGAGGAAGGGATAGGGGGTGGGGGGGGTACAGGCTTATACATTTAAACATTGAATATTGTACGTAATTTACATTTAGCAGTTGAGGCAACCAACATTTGCCATAGCACAGACGCTGTGCGACCTCGTGTGGTAAACCTGGGTACCACGTCTGTCAGGCCAATCCGCGTGAGCGTGTCCAGCCGAACAGACGCGGGGGTGAGTGATTCAGTCCGAAGGGGTCGGGGGAGGGTAGGGGGGGGGCAGGGGTACGGGGGGGGGTGGTGTGGGGGGAAGGGGAGGGAGGGGGGGGGGGCGGGGGGAGAGTGTGACCCTGGGCAATGAGTCATAAGTAGTGAGAACATTTTTGCATTACAGTTAGATGAATGACGAATAGGCAGAGGCATACGGATCAGCTGGAGGGGAAAGAAAAAGGGGGGGCGGGAGGGCCGGGGGGGCAGTGGGACAAATGGGGGTGAGGAGAGGATGTTAGGGGGAGGGGGTGGAAAAGGGGGAGGGGTGGGAAAGGGGGAGGGGGACTTTAGAATGAGGGGGGGGGTGCTGTTCCCGGATCGGGGAGCAGGGGGGGAGGGTGGTTGGGGGGCCAGGGGGGTTGGGGGTGGAAGGGAGGGGGAGGGGTTGGGAGTAGGTGGGGAGAGGGGGGGGTCCGGAGGTGGGGGTTGAGAGAGGGGGTGGGGGGGGGGGGCGAGGGGAACCGGCTTCATCGTGGAACCCAAAGCATTGTGCAGATGGAACATTCAAGTATGCAGGCACCAGATACTACGGTAATACTAAGTTAGTGCAGACTTTTGTGTCCTGTCAGTAGAATGTTGTATACGTGACTTTATTCTCCAGTAGATGTAGCTGGGTTGTGGCTGGAATACGTGGCCCCTCTCTTGGAGTGGATGGGGTGGGGGGGGGGTTGAAGGGGCAGCTGGGAGGGATTGTCCTAAGGGGTTCGGGGTGGGGGGGAGCAGGGGTTTGGGGGGACCTCTTGCTGGGCATGCTATTGTGGGGAGGCGGGACATTGCTGACATAGAGACATATGGGGGGAGGTGGACGGGGCATGTGCGGGGCACTGGTACAAACTGGTACAAACCCTGGCTGTCAGCGTATGTCTGTTGTGTTTCTGGATCGCGGTTCCTGGGTTCTCGCGGTGGGGGGGGGGGGGAAGGGGGATCGGGTGTCCTGAATAGGGCTTTACACCTTGGCCCCGCTCCCCCGTTCGAGGGGGGGGGGGAGCGTTGAAGAAACCCCGGCCGGGAGAGAGAAGGGGGTGATAAGGGGATCCTCCGGAGGATGCCGCCGGGGAGGGCCAGCGGTCTGCGCCGGGTGGCGTCATCACGCCCCGACGGCACAGCCACCGCTATGCTCAGGCAGCGCAGCCGTCGCCGGCGGGAACCCATCGCGCAGCGCGATGACGTCAGTCGGCGCCCCTCCGACCTCGGCGGGGCTCGACTCGCTGGTGTGAGGCCTCCTCGGGCGCCATTTTGGTGAGCGACCAACAGAGCGACCGCGGATCGGAGAAGGACCACGAGGAGGGGTATGGACGCTCCGGCCGCCATCTTGGGAGACTGCGGAGTTGATGTCGGTGTGAAGCCAGGCGGGGATCATGCTCCTCAGCGGGGCTCCGGATTCAGCTCCTCGTCGTCCTGTAGCTGGATTGTCCTCATTGAGGTCTCAGGGGCTGGCTGCAAGATCTCCGGTGAGCCCTGGGTCGAAGGGAAGGCCACGAGGGGAGGTAAAGATATACCCAGCGCCATTTTGGGGGTTGTTTTTTTTTTTTTTATTTGTTGTGGGATGAACGGTGGTATTCTGCCGGCTGGAATTTGTGGGTAGTTCTGTGCGGTCCCTCATTTTTCCCGGATTTGCCTCTGTCCCGCAATTCTCTCAGAGGTCCTCACAGGCATGTCGTCTCTCTCTCGGGGCCGGTCACCGGCTGAGTGGGCAGGTTGGAAGGGGTCCTCTGGGAGGCCCAGGGCTTTAGCGAAAGGTGCCATGTCCTCGGGGTGCCTAATTGTTAGGTATTTGCCCTTGTGGGGGACCACCAATTTGAAGGGGAATCCCCATTTGTATGTTACCCCTTTTTCTCTCAAGAGCAATGTGAGGGGGCGAAGAGCCTTGCGTCGATCTATGGTTAGTTTAGAAAGGTCGTTGTAGACCTGTAGCTGTTCGCCTCGGAACACGATCGTGTTTCTCCCCCTGCTAGCGCCGATCAGCTTGTCTTTGGTTGAGTAGCTGTGCAGTCGCACGATCGCGTCCCGCCGGCGATTAGGGTCCTCGGAGCGTGGCCCCAGAGCTCTATGCGCTCTGTCAATCTCCAGGTCTCTTGGCTCAAGGTCCGGGCAAAGGAGAAGGAAAAAATCCACCAGGTAGGCCCTCAGGTGCGCAGGCAGGATTGCCTCAGGGATGCCGCGGACGCGCAGATTCTGGCGGCGATCCCTGTTTTCCTGGTCTTCCAGGCCATCCCGTAGGGTGTTGATTTCATGGCCCAAGCGGATGATTTCGTCGTCAGCCTCTGACTGATGATGTAGGGCCTCGTCGAGTCTGGCTTCTAGCGTGGTGGTACGCTCCTGGAGGCCATTGATATCCTGCCGGATTTCGGCCACCGCCTCCTTGATGTTGGTTTGGAGTGAGCGCTGTAGTTTGGCATGTAGTTCCTCCAAGTATGCCTTCGTGATTCCCCCCTCAGCGGGTGGGGGGGACTCGGCGGGGTGTGCTGATTCCGTGGGGCCTTGTGTGCCTCGTGGGCCTGGAGTCTGGTGGCCATCTTGCCTCTTTCCACTCACTTCTGCAGGCCGCTTTGCAGGGGTGAAGAAGTTGGCTCCTCCGTGAGTCGGGGGATTTTTCCCTTTATTAGCCATCCTGCCGTGTTTAGGAACCTTTTAGGGGCTTTTTATAGGTTTTTGGTCGGGTTGAAACTCCTTAAAAAGTAGGTTTATTCAGGAGGGTCTCAGGAGCTCTTCCTCTACCCGACTGTCCTGGATAACGTCATAGACACGCCCCCCAGAAATATTACTTTTAATGGCTAACTATAGGTTTAAAGAGTGCTATATTTAAGGAATACTAAGTTCCATTCGTAAATGTTTACATAATAAACTGAAATTGCATGTTATATTTGTAAAAGATCCACATGTGTAATTTAGTGTGGTACAAAAGGTAACATGCTGTAGCAATGCAAAAAAAAAGAAAATGTAAATGGGTCAAAAATTAGAAACAAAAATGGAAATGAACGGAGCACAGCAGCAGGAATAAGCAGCAATAAAAAATAAACTTTATTCAGCCATAGCAGGCAAGGCAGGATAAAACCTTGGACGTATTTCGTGCCCCCCATGGGCACTTTGTCAGTGAGTTAAGGTACACACAATTCAAAGACATATAAATAGTGCTGGCTAACAGGTGAACTTCGCCCTTCACTAATAGATCCAGAGTAATAGATCAAATACAGGTGAGGCTAAATGGGCAGGACATGCCACACAAGCAGAAAACATATATGAGAAATACATTAAAGTAAACAAACTCAATATAAATAAATATATATATATATATATATATATATATATATATATATATATATATATATATATATATAAAACACCTGCATAGTAGCACCACACTAATATAGATATGTGACAATTAATAAAATAAGTATATATAAAAAATATATATAAAAACTAATAAAGTGCTAGATATAAAAATGTGCAAATACAATGCAAATGGTGATACAAAACAAAAAACAAAGGATATAAAGAACCAGTCCCTTTTAGAGATAGTCCAATTTATGTGGATAATTGGGATTCGGTAAGGGGGTCTCCGGCTGCTCTCGATGGATTAACCAGTTCCAGTTAGGATCCTACGGAAAAAAGAGAGGAGAGAGCGCACGCCCCATAGCGTAAAATGTACATTTATTGGATGAATAGGGAGGGAAGAGGGGGGGGGGGGAAAGAATATCACTCACAAGGGTAATAAAATATAAGGCAGTTGTGAACATATGTTGTCACCGCCAATCTGTAAATGTCCTTGTGTGGTCCACGTCCCAGTAATCACTGGACAATGCCAGGAAACAGTACTGCCCGGAAGGCCAAGAAATCGCCACTGCAAGTTCCTCAGAAAATCTGCATAACACCTCTGTAGGCGCTCCTGATGAGACCAGCCGCAAGTATTATTCCGCGCGTGTTCCGGCGTCAACACGCGTGGCGTGATGACGTAGTGTCCGTACATGATGACGTATTCCTAAAACGTTTCATTGAGCACTGGCAACTTTTTTAAAGGTAGTCTTTGAAAAAGTTGCCGGTGCGCAACGAAACGCGTTAGGAATACGTCATCACGTACGGACACTACGTCATCACGCGACGCGTGTTGACGCCGGAACACGCGTGGAATAATACTTGCGGCTGGTCTCATCAAGAGCGCCTACAGAGGTGTTATGCAGATTTTCTGAGGAACTTGCAGTGGCGATTTCTTGGCCTTCCGGACAGTATTGTTTCCTGGCATTGTCCAGTGATTACTGGGTCGTGGACCACACAAGGACATTCCGGATTGGCGGTGACAACATATGTTCACAACTGCCTTATATTTTATTACCCTTGTGAGTGATATTCTTCCCCCCCTCTTCCCTCCCTATTCATCCAATAAATGTACATTTTATGCTATGTATGGGGCATGCGCTCTCTCCTCTCTTTTTTCCATATACATATACATATACATATACATATACATATATATATATATATACATATATATATACATATATATATATATATATATATCCAAACAAGAGTGACCTAGGCGCAAGTAAAAACAAGAAAAAAAACATAGGGTAATACGTTCAAACAATTAGTCTGCCAGAGGGTTCGATATGCACTTACAGCAAATAAGATATAATCAGGCCTTGTATCCACTCTGGGATCTGGAACAATTAATGAAGAACTGGAACAGCCAGCAGCAACTCATCCACAGGAAACGTATCCTCGTGTGAAGTATCACATGTAGGAAGAGAAGTGGGACACATACATAGTGTAACACAGTTTATTATAAAATTAAATAAAAAATGACAATAGGTAAAATACTCACGCTTTGTGAGTTTGGGTAAAAGCTTTTGAGAATTTAGAGCTTCTCACACTCATCAAGGGTAGGTATCCGTGGATCTATACACAGTCTCTATTGGCTCCTTATACAATGTCCTTAAGACCACATGCGGTGTTATGGCCAACTTCCAAGGGTATGGAGTCACTTAATAGGGCACTCCCAATAATGCTCAGAGCCTCTGAGGGTGGGGTACTAGCTCCGTTGTTTCGAGACCCGTAGTAAAGGGCTGTGTGTCTCCTTAACTGCACCTAATGTGCTAGTACTCACGCTACTTCTGGGGTATAATGTGATGTTTTTCCCCCTTGGTTACTGTCCGTCTTGATAGTCTGTGGACCTCCCCGCTTCTCTCACTGCTCCCGTCCTCCGTGGCCGTCCGCCTGCACACGGCGGCGTGGTGACGTCACATCTTCTCGCGAGATTTTGGATCCAAATCTCCCGGTCACTGTGTTGATCTACGTCCCACACCGGCTGGTTAGAAACATGTACCGTGCAGGTACCATGATACAGATCACTGCCAGACAACTAAATATTGCTGGCTATTCTCCCAAATGTCCTGTGTTCACTCTCAGTAGTTCAAAACCACGCCCTACGCGTTTCTCCTTTCGGCTTCGTCATATATATATACATACACATACACATACATACATACATACAATCTATGATGTAGAAAATATATAAGTATGAATATATACTATAAAATATTAAAATAATATAATATCATCATATAATCATTATACTGCACCGACACACTTTATTCGAGCAAATACCCAGTATGTACCTGGCAGATACCTGGAATGCGCCGCTCCTCACCTCTGACAAGCCCCGTTGCGTTTGCCTTCCCAGCCTGGGTTCATGCCTGGCTGACGGGCGGCTGATCAATTAAATGATAATGATTAGGATTTAATAGGCTGCAATGCTTCGCCTGTCTACCAGATGGCATAAATTCATGAATTGTAATGCAGTATATATATATATATATATACTGTGCAGTATTGCAGCCAGCGGGAATAAAATGCTTCAATCCCTGCCTGGAAAATATTGCAATGCACTCGGGCAGAAAACAGTCACAAACCTCAATACACCCGGGTATACCCGAATTCGTGGGACTAGCCGAGCTCGAATAAAGTGTGTCGCCAGTGTAGCATCATATAATCATATATACTATGATAATATAAACATAATATAATAAAACATGACCGGATAGATATTAGCAATGTGTCAGTGCAGAAAGTGACAAAGTTCCCAGTCCACATTGATGCCAGAAGGAAACAATGTGTTCAGGGAAAAAATCCAAAACATTTCACGTTGGTTGTGCAATTATTGTCTGTCTCCAACTCTGATGGGGGTAGGAACTGTCTCCAAACCCGAAAATATAAACTGGTTAATAACACCTAGAGGACACGAGGAGAAATGTCCAGAGACTGGATAGCGATCATCTGCATTTCTGATTGATATCTGAAGCTCCCTAATACGCAGCCTAAGAGGTCTAATCTGTAAGGGTTCCAGTCCAGGCTTTGGCTGGAACTCGCCATAACCTGCCTGCTGTGGACATTTTGATTACTGGCATCTTGCTATATTGGCTGCACCTGTTCAAGGGCTTAAATAGCAGCCAGTGACTTTCAGCCCCTGTTTGAGCATTGTATATGTTTCCCTTTGTTCCTGGCCACCCTGGGTTCTAGCTCTCGAGCCTTCCGTGTGGCTTGCCAGTCCATGTGGCTTCCTTGTTCCAGGGGCCATCCTGGTGCTGTGGCTTCCCTGTTCCAGAGGCTAGCATATCCCTGTTGCCTCCCTGTTCATTTGGAATTCCTGTTGCTGACCCTGGATCGTGACCCAACCTCGCTGCCTTCCGCCTGCCCTAACCTTTTGCCTGCTTTCATATCACGGATACTCTAACTTTGTCTCTGGGCTCTGGCTTGAAAATTGGAATCCCTACCTCAGCCGTGTTGGTATACTTCCTGATTGGAGACGAGCACAGTCAATATAATGCTCAGGCCACATTTGGACCCCACTGAGGTAGAGAGTGTGCTGTCCCTTCAGGGCCAAATCCTGGATAGGCACTCCACCCTTCTGACTACGTTGGACACTGTAATCGCTTCCGTCACCTCCAGCTTGCAAATCCTTCTTCTTCTTGCACCACCGGCTGATTCTTTGTTGGCACCTACCCCTCTGCTTCAGCAAGCTAACCTTGCATTGCAGGAGCCAAAAGATTAATTCTCCACCACTCCTGTTTCAAGGTCAAGTACACCTCTCACTGTTTCCTCGGCAGTAAGTGCTGTAACCCTTGATGGTTCGAAGACTCCTGATTCAATGTCTGATGCCCCTATTACTGAATCTAAGAATCCTCTTTCAAAGTCAAATCCCCTTTCTCTGACTCTCCTAAAGTACCTTACAACAGATGCAGCGGCCGTTTTTGTAAAGTCTGCTGTATTCCACATGGCATTCAATCGTTAATCTTCCATGAAGGCTGTCAATCACACGCATGTTTACCGTTGTTGATTTTCTGTGATTACTGTGATTGTGATTTGTTTGGGTGGCGTTCTGCGTGTTTCCACCAGATGGCAAAAGTGAATCCCTTTGCACAGGGCAACCAGTGAGTTGTGTGTAGTCAATTTGCAGGTGTTTAAAAACTAGATAAAAGAGTGGCGACTTCAATTATCCATTGTAAATTGACCTTGATCGCTGAAGATGATATCAAATGTAGGCGTTTAATAATTAAAATCTCCACAGTATACAAAATGCTTGTCCCGTTATTTTACATTGCTATGTTGAATGGACATCAAGTCAAGTCCTAATACCAAACCACAATGTAGTTACGCATTTCTCATATTTTTTGCAATTAATGCTGGACCAGATAAGAAGGCGATTTTAGCAGAGATTTACGACTATATAATTGAAAAATATGAATTCTTCAAATTTTCATCAAACCAATGTGGCTGGAAGCATTCGATAAGGCGAACTTCAACTAATGAGGATTGATTTTTTCACACAGCCCCTCCTCTGGGAGATACCTGTACAAGAGGATATTGGTCTGTGCTCCCAGCTTTTGCCGTTATGTTTGCTCATGGCGACTACAAAAGAAGAAAAGTCGCGTTTCATCCATTTAAGATTCATACAGTACATTCTTCCCGACCCTGCAGTGTACATGTACCCAAACCGGCTTCCCAATATTATTGCAATAACAGGCCGACCGTGACTGAAAACCTGGTGAGCAGCAATCCTTGCTACCTAGCCCCGCCTGATTACCAGCTTCAGCAGGCACCTGTCAACTATAATGCTGATTACATAGGTGATTCCGGCTGTTACACACAATGCTGTACACCCCTGACATTGGGTCATATCCACCCAGTTGGCAACATATATAATGAAGATAAAAATAATGTAGACTACATAGTGACCTCATCTTGTATGCACAATAAACCTCTGATATTGGCTCATCTCCACCCGGTTGGCAAAGTTTATAATGAAGGTAAATGAAGGTAAATGAAGGTAAATATAATGTAAATATAATGTACTATACAGTATTAATTCCCCTTGGGGGTGCTAAATTTTATGCGGGGGGGGGGGTGGCAGTTATACAGGTCCCGTGCACTCCCCCCAGGCATTTAAATTAAATGCCGGTGGATCGCGCAAAGCCTCCGTAATCCACTTATAGTACCTTCCCTTCCAGCAATGCATTGTCATGGTAATCCATCATCAATTTACCATGGCAACGTGACATCACATGACCCTGTGTGTCATGTGACGCCAGGGCCAATCAGGGGGGTGGCGCGAGACACCAAGGAGAGCATCATGGTATAGTGTACTGTATGCTTGCAATAGCCTGTCAATGCTTGTACACATGTGCCCTAGAGCGTGACTTGACACATGCGCACTACCGGAATTTATAGCATAATTTTTTTTCTAGAAACGAAACTTTGAAATCGCGCGTCAAAAGATAAGGATGAAGTTCAGTGGAATTCTAATACTGCTTTTTTTTTACATATTTAATCAATGTTAAGATTTAGAAAATCATAATCCTTTACGATCATCCGTGCAGTACTGTAAAATAGACAAATTGAGTTATATCTCACCTTCCCCCACCCCCACAAAGCAAAGGCATGGGATTACAATAGCTACTGTATCTAAAAGTCTAAGGCTGTGCTTATAGTGGCGACGACAGCGACAACGATGCAACATCACGTCAAAACAAATGCATTGCCGCCGTCGCGTGTGCTTATAGCAAGCGCAACGCGACGGCGCAATGGAGCGACGACTTGGTCGCGATCTCAATTTGATTTTCCCCTCGACCACAGCCTGCCGTCACCATCACCAGGAACTATAAGCGTAGCCTAAGACGGTTTCATGATTTGTCTGCTGGTATAGAAATTTACATTTCCTGGTTCCTCACGCATGTGCATTGTGAACTAGTATACAATAGAAAGCATTCATTGCCAATCAGACTTACTGTACAAATCCAACGGGAAACAAAAAAAATTAAAGTAACCTTTTTTTTGAGGAGAGAATAATTGTGAACTGTAAACAAAATCTTATAAACAATAAACAATGGTATACCATAACATAAGTTGTTTCTTCATTCAATACTTTTACATTTTAAATACTTTTTTTTAATACTTTTTAATACTCTGGTCTATTTGGTTATCTTGCTCATTATTTCATTACTTGGGTCCTTATCCTCTGTAAGATAGGTGTTAAAGTATATAAAAAAGTATTAAAAATTAGTCATTATCCAACTTGCTCATTTTATGGTAAAACACTATCATCCATATAGGATAGTGAAGTATTGTTGAATGAACCGATTAGTCTACTGTGTATTGAATGAAGAAACAACTTATGCTATGGTATACCATTGTTTATTGTTTATTATTCTTGTTCCCTCGTCCCCTTGCCTTCTTATTTTTCTTTCCTTCTTCCTTCCTTGGAATGATGTCTTTGAAACTTATGACAACCTGCAACAAACGTATCTGTTTCTTATATTAGAATATACTTAAATGTTACTAAAAAATGTTACAGAATCCTTCAAAGGTAACAGATTAAGGAAATAAGTCATACTGATTTAAAAAAAAACTGTTATAAGCTTATATATATGTTGTTCAGTTTCTTTAAAAACACTTGTGTAGATTGTGTCCTATTTGGAATTTGACTTAAAGTCTTCATAGAACTGAATAATATATTATATATGATATTTAGCCATTTGAATGAATTTAGAGTTCTATGTACCCCATTCCCCTGCTATTACTTGATTTTAATTAATTCATTATTGCACGTTTTTTGCAATAGTTTTATTACTATTATATATATATTTTTCACTAGCTAAAGGTTAGAGGTTCATTATGTTTCTTAGCATATATATTTTTCATCTTATCTCCCTTTATAGGCTATGTGAGTATTGTCTTGTTAATTAAGCTGTTAATTAAGTTTTGAATTACTCATACATATGTGTGATGAAGTTAAGTGTTGTCCTATTGGCAAATCATTTGCCTTTGTTGTCTCTGCCTCCAGTACTGATTCATCACGGGTGCGTTTTCACTTACCAGGTGTGCAGACTCCATTCACATGTCTCGGGAGATCTTGCAGGCACCGGTCACTTTCGGGTGCATTCATTTCTTCAGGAAGTATGACAGAAAGTAATCTACACTCTTTCACAAAAGGCCTGAGGGCTGAAACGCGTTAGAGTTGCGGGGGGTGCCTTCCCCTCACTCTTATTAATATCCATGCAAGAATAAAGTTTTTTTCAGCACAGTCCAGCCTTTGCTAATTTGTTGTGCTGCCGTGCCCGCTGTCATCTTTCCTCCCCGGTGAGGATATCCTATTCCCACAGAAAGACACATTACGTATGCTCCGGGTCTTGGCTGAGTATTTACTTTTCCCGCTTTCACACGCATGCGCATGGCTGAGAAGAGTACCTGTACTGTAATTTTGCTAGAATGACTTCACTGCCAATGTGAATTTCAAGAAGGGGATTAATAAATGAATGATTTGAAGAAACACTTTATGTAATTTAAAAAAAAAATATTTTATCAATTTCAACATTGTTCAAATCCCAACATTATTATTTTAGCAATTTGGTTGCTTTTTACTGTGTAATTGGGCTTTGCAGCTGTAATTTATTCGGGCAAGAAACCCCGAAAAACATTCTTAATTTTGTTGGGGAGGATTTCTATTCAATACCTTCAACTTTGGGTAAGCTTCATCTGCTTATAATACTGTTTAGGGAAATATCATACACACAAACATGGTCTCAAGGGATTGCTAACTTTTATTGACATAACACTGAAGAATCTTTGCACAACATTAACATTTTAATAAGTTTTATCCCACATTGGATCAATTAATTAACCCTACAATACTAGAGCACTATATCTGCTCATACGGTACAAAGAGACAAAAACAAACATATTATCCCACCAATCAGGGAAGAGAAGATATTACCTTAATAAATAGAATTGAAGGAGTTTATATTCATCTTTGTGGCATATTAAGTGATATACTGCTTATCAGGCATATAACCTGTTGTATTATTATTGTATTATTGAATGCTTTTAATTATGTTATTCCTATAAGCATTGGCGATTCCCAAGCAATCAAATCTACACTGGGAAAATATATATTCTTTTTTCCTTTTTTGCACTACCAGCAGCCACGTGACTGTCTAAGAATTGAGATATTGCTTAGGTCATATTTTATTGGTGTTGTTGTTGCTTATATTGTGTTCAAGCTTGAACAAGGTTTAGGTACACCAAATTATATATTTAATACTTAATCAATTTTAACATTTATAAAATCACTACATTGTTATTTCTCTGTGACTCTTCAAAGGACTGAAATATGTTGTTTATATTTTACAACATTTAAAATTATTTCTTTCAACTGTAATCCTGCACGCTCATCACAGTATTATGTACACCAAGATGAAACATTTTAGTTGCACCTTTCCCCCCATCCCCCCCTCCAAAAAGCCAAGAAAAAGTAATTCAACTCGTTATCAACCTCCCCCGGCTGATCTAGCACATTCATACAGAGACACATTACGTATGCTTTGGGTCTTGCATGGCTGAGAAGAAGACTTGCACTTTAATTTGGCTAGAATGACTTCACTGCCAATGTGAATTTCAAGTCAAGTTAAAAAAAAGACATATCCTTTTTTTCCTTTATTTTTTTCCTCAAGAAGAGATTCATAAATGAGTGATTTGAAGAAACATGTTATGTAATGCTTTAAAAAAATATTTCAACAATTTTAGCATTGTTCAAATCACAGCATTATTATTTTAGCAATGAGGTTGCTTTTTACTGTATAATTGGGCTTTACAGGTGTAAGAAACCCAGGAAAAATAAAATATCTTAATGAAGTTGGGGGTTGGGGGTGGGGATTCCATTCAATACCTTGAACTTTGGATCATACAGTACCTATTATTATATTTTACAACAGTTCAGTTCAAATGATTTAATTCAAGTGTAATCCTGCACGGTCAACCCAGAATTACGCAAAGATGAAACAATTTACGTAGTTGCACCTTCCCCCACACAAACCCTGCAAGTGCAAAAATGTTTATAAAAAAATTAAGTCATATTTTTTTCCTCGAGCAGGCCTTAATAAATGAATGATTTTAAGGAATACGTTATGTTACAGTATGCATTGTTTCTCATATTATATCAATGTTTACATTTATAAAATCACTACATTTTTATTTCTCTATGAGGTGGCGTACTGTCGTATTATTTTTTTTTGGGGGGGGGGGATTCTATTCAATACCTTCAACTTTGGGTAGGCTTGGTCTGCTTACAGTATCATACTGTTTATGGAAATATAACACACACACATGGTACAGTATCAAGGAAGTCAACTTTTATTGTATTTTGCAACAGTTCAAATGATATTTCAACTTCAATGCTGCAGGCTCATCACAGCATAATGTACACCAAAATGAAACCTTTTGGTTGCACCTCTGCCACCCCCCCCCCCCCCCCAACACTACCACACACAGCCAGTGTAAACGACCTTTTGTCATTGAGAGAGGGGGATTAGGACAAACTATTGACTGTTATTATGCACACAGTACAATAAGCTTGGACATCCCCCCTTCAGAAGTGTTGCATCTGTGAAAGGAAAACAAATTGCTGCAGGATTAGTGAATTGAAGGCCTTAACTGGTTAACAATACTGAAAGCAACACAAAAAGAGTAGACTACGGTATAACTTGCCATACATGTAAACTATAATTAATTTTTAAATAAAATAGGTAATACACACATCTAATACAAATACTATACATACAGTTCTGTATATAATTATGTATATATAAAGGGGAGAGTAAGCGCAGACATTAAATGGTTAACATTCAATTACCTTTAATAGAAGGATAACAATTAATCAGGTTATCGTAAGTACCATACTTACCTGTACTATACTTACTGTACCTGTACTTACCTTACTACAGTACAGCACAGTACTGTACCTTACTGCATGCCAGTGGTATTCCCATTACGCTCTAAAAGAATGGGCAAAATACCGCGAATATGTCTACTGTATGTAGTTGTTGCATCTTTGTACAGTCAGTAAGTCATTCCAGAAACTCATTATTCCTTGTATTAATTCCTCCTTTTTGGACAGTTTAACCCCATTCTTATATGATCCTTCAGCTCATGCCACACCAGTTCTATGGGGTTCAAATCTGGTGATCTGGAATGGGAGGGGAAAAAAATGGCGAATTAGTTGAACAGATAAAAACAGTTTAAAACAATGAGAAATAGTTCATGTACACTGGTTCACTTACTCCTGAGGCGTCTTAACCCTTGATACCACTCGCAAGAATATAGGAAAAGGAGGCGGTATGTTTAGGGTCATTGTCCTGGAAGAACCGGTGACCACCAGATGGGAAATCATGCCTCATGTATTCAACAATACGGGTGACTATTTGCTCTTGGAAAAATACTTTGTCCATGATTTCTGGAACAAGAAAAGAAAAAATTATGTTAAAACTGAACATTAGGATTAAAGCAGGGAGAAAAACAGATAAAAAAATGGCTGACTTACAACAACAGGTAGACGACCTCAAAGAAAGACAAGAAGACGCGGAAAACCGCGATAGAAGGAACAACATTAGGATCCGCGGAGTCCCAGAAGAGATAGGAGACTGCGAGGCCTTTACTGAAAGATGGCTGGAGTCCATCATGCCGGACAGCCCAAAAGAAAAACTTCTAATGGACCGATGCCACCGGGCCCTACGATCACGTCCGACACAGAACGAGCAGCCGAGAGATATAATTCTCAGACTGCACTATTACTCCACCCGAGAAGCAATACTGCGATTAACAAGAGGAATGCCAGTAGTAGAATTTGAGGCCAATAAATTACAAATCTTTCAAGATCTGTCTCCCCTTACCTTAGCGAGGCGTCGCACCCTGTTCCCTGTAACCAAAGTGCTCCGTGATTCAAACACACGCTATCGCTGGCTGTTTCCATTCGGACTCCAAGTCGCGCAAAACGGAAGATCCCTTATGCTAAAAACCATCGGAGAGGGCCCAGGATTTCTGAAAGCACTTGGCCTACACAGCCCCCCGATGGGAGCGGCGGAGGAAGAACCAGCCCTGGAACCGGAATGGTCCGGCGGACCATCCACTCCAAAACCAAAGCGCACGAAATGATGCCAGTAATAAAACGCAATTGTTTGTTATCTAAAACACGTTGTTCTGAGTTTTCTCAAGTTTACCGTTAAAAAACCACGTTGTGCCAAGGTGGGTACTGACTAGAAATAGTCCTACACCCACACAGCGATCGCAGCCCCATGCGGAATACCTGCAACAAATCCCTGGAAAAAAATCTAAGTCTTCTCGCTATGTCCGCCCAAGAAAGAGCCAAGTTCTAGTGAAAGAACTTAAGAGACTCACTTTTTGGCGTCCGCCATGCGGGCAGAAGAAGATGGCTGTCATGCTGGAGCTTCTTGCACCCCACCGTGAAGCGCAAGGTGAGGAAATGGCCGGAGCGCGGGAGCAGCGAACAGCACATCCTACTCGAACTATCCAAAGATCCAAAATGGCCGCCGCCGGAAACCGGAAGCGGATGTCTCCACACAGAGGAAGAGACACCCACGCCATCTTGGAGGTGGCGGAGCTGCCCAGCACGACCACAAGCCGCGAAAGCCCCCGCAGGCAGGAGAAGACACCTAAGAGACACCGACGCGTATACCTGACGAAAGTCAGAGTCCGGACAAGTCCCAAGCTGAGACACTGAACACGGTGCAGAGGCAGGGGGACACGGGCGCTTAATAAAAGCAATAACACCGTGTTAACACTTACACTGACAACGATACAGGAGGGAGCGGAAGGAGAGGGCTCCCTTTAGGTAGCAGATAGTCCCTTTAGAGATGCCGCCAGCAGCATTGCTCATAAGAGAGATATAGAGAGAAGGGAGCTAAGGGAGAGATAAAGAAACAACTATGAGAAAAGTAAAAAGAACACTAAGGGGTTGCAAAATCAGCTGGAGGAGAGAGACAGGCACAACGCGAGTTACAGTTATAGGTTAAGCTCCAGAAATACATAAGACACTATACATTAATACAGGTCTACGAGCAGGTGAATGTTACAGTTACTTACAGTTACACAGGAGGTAAAGTTATTGTCTAGATAGACCTTCAGATGGTAGTTAGCAAAAGAGCGCGGTCCGGAGGGTATGAGGGAGCTCTATACCCCGAGGTAGGCATGTGCCTTGGACAGGATTTGGGATGGAGGGACTCCCAGAATCTTGTCAAAGTCCTATGGGGAGGGAATGAGGGTAAGGGCCCTAAGGGAAAGGGGCCTCACTCCCCGAAGGCGCTGGACTCTATATCAGGACTGGGGAGTCTTGATGGGGAGCCCATACTGTTTGAAAATGTTCATTTAAACAGTGTTTTTTTTGTTATGTCATGTCTGTACCTATCCTCTCGTGTCTTACCCTCCTCCCCCCCCCCCCCACCTCCCATCCCAGCGACTGCGGTCATCAACGAAGTGGAAGACAAAGCCCTACCAGACCGAAAAAGGAGAAGGACTTCGCAGCAGGAACCCAACCAGAGGTTAACAGCCACCGTAAAGCAGCCACCAGACGCTGATCCAAATGGGTAGAGAGATATGTTGCTTTTCCCACAATGTAAAGGGACTGAATCACCCAACTAAACGTAAGTTAGCCTTTAAAGACTATAAGAGATACCGAGCTGACATCCTCTTCCTTCAAGAGACCCACTTCTCCAAAAAAAGCTACCCCAAATATAT
Organism: Ascaphus truei; assembly: GCF_040206685.1. Taxonomy (NCBI): domain Eukaryota; kingdom Metazoa; phylum Chordata; class Amphibia; order Anura; family Ascaphidae; genus Ascaphus; species Ascaphus truei. The sequence continues at coordinate 101,182,559 of NC_134490.1, forward strand.
AGACAAGGAGTATCCCACAATATATCTAGCCTCCACCTCAATGAAAAAGAGAGGGGTGGCCATTGTATTCCACAAGAACCTACTGTTTGAGCTAGAAAAGAAAATTATAGATCCTGAGGGCAGATACATTATCCTAATAGGTTCCATCCAAGGTCAAGCTATCACATTAGTCTCGCTATACGCCCCGTGCGAACAAGCAACAGAGTTTTTCGCTCTTTTTTTCAGGCGCTTACAGAGGGAAGCAAAGGGCCAAATCATATTAGCAGGAGACCTGAACAGAGCGTTAAACCCAAAGCTAGATAGATGTACGGCCCCTAAACAGTCCAATAAACGAGACATACTAACAATCTCCCACGGCTTTCGGGACTGTCAGCTAGTAGACATCTGGAGGGAGCAACATCCACAGACCAAGGACTATACTTTTTACTCCCACCCCCATGACCGATATAGCCGGATAGATTACTTCCTTGTATCCAACAGACTGGTCCCAATGGTCTCCCACACGGGCATACATGACATTTCGTGGTCAGACCATGCACCTATAGAGCTGCGGTGCGAGCTACAGTTGCGAGATAGACCGGGAGCGAATTGGAGAATAAATGAACTACTGCTAAAAATACCTAAATTTGATTTCGAAATTGCAGACAAAATCAGAGAATACTTTGAAGAGAACGAGGGAAGTGTATCCTCACCTGCCACTTTGTGGGAGGCCCATAAGGCTACCCTCCGCGGTTCTCTCATGTGCCTAGCTGCTAGACGCAAGAGAGAACAAGAGAGTCAGATTAAGGATCTGAAGGGGAAATTGACCTCCCTGACAGCAATACATAAAACCTCAAAAAACGAGGCAATCTTGACCCAGATCCAAGATACCAAAAAGCAATTAAATCTAAAACTGACATCTCACGCTGAAAAAGAAATGAGCTGGACGAAACGCCGATTCTTCGAGAAAGCGAACAAGCCAGACACGCTTCTAGCGACTAAACTTCGAAATAAACAACCAAATTACCAAATACAATCAATTCGCACGCAGGGAGGGGATCTTACCTCCAACCCTACGCGAATCGTGGAAGAATTTAAGCACTACTACGAGTCGCTGTACGATGGGGGTAAGGTTATCCACAACCAAAACACAAATAAAAATCTCCGAGAATTCCTGAAAGAGGCAAATTTGCCCAAATTGAGTAGAGCGGAAAGAGAGGCACTACAGGTAGACTTCTCTTTAGAAGAGTTGACGGATGTCGTAAAGTCTCTTAAGCCAGCCAAGGTGCCAGGTCCAGATGGTTACTCCAACCTCTATTACAAAAAATACATAAAACTTCTAGCCCCATACCTATTGAAACTCTTTAATTCGGTACTGCAGGGAGCTTCCTTCCAGGCGCAGATGCTCCAGGCGTCCATTTCACTGATCTATAAAACTGGAAAGGACCCGGCAGACTGTAAGAGCTACCGGACCATCTCTTTAATCAATACAGACATTAAAATTTTCTCAAAACTCATAGCTAATAGAGTGGGTATCGTCCTTCCCAAGCTGATACATCCAGATCAGGTGGGGTTCATTAGTGGCAGACAGGCGGCAGACAACACCAGACGAATAATTGACGTTATTGATCTGGCCCAAAAGCAAAACATTCCTTCGATAGTGCTCAGTCTGGACGCCAAAAAAGCGTTTGATCGGATTGATTGGCCGTACCTGAAAGAGACGCTGGGGGCGTTTGGCTTCGGAGGAAGCTTATTGGAGGCCATTATGGCACTGTATGAGGGGCCGGCAGCTAGGGTGAGGCATCAGGGCTTCCCTTCAGAGCTTTTTCAGATTCATAGTGGCACGAGACAGGGATGCCCGTTGTCCCCCTTGCTGTTCGCCCTATGTATAGAACCCTTGGCGGCACATATTAGGAACAGCCCGGATGTCAAGGGCATAACTTTTAAAGAGCAATCACATAAGGTTGCCCTGTACGCAGATGATGTGATCCTGACATTATCGCAGCCTCTTACCTCTCTGCCCAATGTGTTCTCAATCCTGGGGAGATTCCATCAAATTTCAGGTTTCAAAATTAATCAGGCCAAATCAGAAGCTCTCAATCTCAATCTGCCTAAATCAACCGAAAAACTAATTGGACTCAATTTCAATTTTAAATGGCAGCCCTCTACGATTAAATATTTAGGGGTTAACCTCACCAAAGATTATAAAACCTTATATAAGGCAAATTGCCCACAGTTATTTAAGACACTAAAGGAGGACCTACGGAGATGGGCAGAATATAGCATCTCGTGGATAGGCAGGATACAAAGCGTAAAAATGAATCTTCTCCCACGAGTGCTATATCTCTTTCAGACCCTCCCGATTCCCCTGCCAAGAGAAGAGATCCTCTCTTTACAGTCCGCGATAACAAAATTCATTTGGAATAAAAAAAGGCCCAGAATTAAACAAGATATCTTGAGGAGGCCAACCTCAAGAGGGGGGCTGGGCGTGCCGTGCTTGTTTGCTTACTACGAAGCAGCTCAATTAACGCAGATTCTGCAGTGGCACACAGACCCGACCCTTAGGAGATGGGTGGCACTGGAGAGGGAGTGCTGCGCCCCGGTGGATCTGAAGAACCTGATATGGCTACCCAAGAGTAGTCATGTACGGATGTCTACACCACTGCAGGCCATGAAAAATTCCCTGAAAGTATGGGGGGCCACTAAATTTAGATGTTCTCTTACATCACAGCGGTCATTGATGACCCCCATATGGGGCAACCCGGATTTCGCTCCTGGCCTAGACAGCGCTCAGTTCACAAAGTGGATCCAAGCAGGCTATCTCCGATTCTATGATCTCGGCAGCAAGGGTGTAATTAAATCCTTCGCTCATGTAAAAGAGGAAAAAAACATTCCGAATACTGAATTATTTAGATACTTACAGATCAGGGCCTTCTATACCAAGACCCCAATTCGGCCAGGGAGAACAAATTTTGAGCAGTTGTGTGCCAGACAAACGGACACACGGGGACTAACCTCTCGAATGTACAGGGAAGTGATTTGTCTGGAGACAGCTGACACACCTAGACTTAATTATATGAGGCAATGGGAAGCTGACTTAGGGGACACACTAGAAGACGACGACTGGGATAGGATCCTACAGGCAGCAGCGAAGAGCTCTATCTGTACCACGCTAAAGGAGAACGCCTATAAGGTCCTCATGCGTTGGTACTACACCCCAACAAAACTCTCGAAATTTGTCAGAGGCTACTCCCCGCTCTGCCCCAAACAGTGCGGGGAGAGAGCAGACATGCTACACATGCTGTGGTCGTGCGCAAAAGTGGCCCCGATTTGGGAGGAAGTACAGATGTGGCTACAGCGGCTACTGGAGATCGAGGTCCCCTTGGACCCGTGGCTGTTCCTGTTGGGCCGGCGGGTTCAGGGGTTCTCGAACGCAACACACAGACTAGTGGCGCACTTTGCCACTGCCACCAGATGCGAGATCGCAGCACTGTGGAAGCAACCACAAATTCCAATTATACCCAAAATCAGAAATAGAATTTGGTTCGTCTGCCGGATGGAACAGTTGACAAGTCTGGTCAACGACACCGGCACAAATTTTCTAAAAGTTTGGTCACCTTGGCTGACTCAGACAGACATCCCGGGGGTTGATCTTACCAACATATTGCAATGATATTTAGCAAAGGCGTTCTCCAGTGGCGAAATGGATCCTTGACATTAGGCCCTGGGGTAAGCGACGTCAAAAGGGAGAATTGGCTAAAGGATATTACGAACTAATAGAGGAAAGTAGGCATATAGCCACATAAAGAGCTGCGGTCCCGGACCTAATTAGGAAAGCCCAAACTAGCATAGACCAACAACCGCCAGTGTCGCTCACCACCCCCCACCCCCTTCCTCCCCCCCTCCCCTATCCCTGGTTCCTTTGTCCGTCCGGTATGTCATGTCTTGTTTTGTATGTTGATTGGAGGAGAAGTACGGAAACAAGGTGACGCATTGTAAGCCAATGGATTGTGTTAACATGTCTGTATTGCCTCACCTAATAAAATGAAAGTTATAAAAAAAATAAAAAACTGAACATTAGGGTACAGAACACACTACGGTGCATAAGGCTACAGCATGTGACATTGTACATTATTTTACCCTCAAATATGAGGATGCATCCTTGTCCACAACTAGAGATCGCACCCCACTGTCACAGTAGCCTCAGGGTTATAATATACACCAAATAATTTGGGTTGAATTTAATGAGACTGTGATAGTGGGGGTGGGACCCACTCCCTCCCCAAGTCTCTGCTGCCCCAGAGCTGGGTCCATTCCCTGCACTCCAGGCGGTCGTAGGTGTATGGCCGCTGCAGCTGTGGCTCTTTGCGCTTCCAGCTCAGCCAGCCGGGTTTTGTGCGCCCTTATCGCTGCTTCCAATTGTTCTGGCTCTCTGCTTTCTGTGGGCAGCCCATTCTCGATACACCGTTCCCTCAGCTGTGCCCGGGTATGGACAGAAGATGGACCGGCACCACCAATTTATTATAAACTCGCCACGGTAGCCTCAGGGTTATATTATACACCAAATAATCTGGGGTGAATTGAATGAGACTGTGATATAATAAAGAGATTTTATTCCTTAGAAGATAGGTGGACACACAGTATTGAGCAAATAACAAACAGAACATATACACTTACTTGGAAAGGGGACAAATGAAATAGCCAAGGATTCAGGCTAGCAGTTCATCAGGCGGCAGGAACAATTCAGGTAGAATAACGAAGATAATGGGCATAGAGCTTGCAATCGCTTATTTGGGATTTGGACTTTATCCATTAACTTTGGGACTCAGGCATTGGATAGCAATTACCTGAACTCAATTACCTTTTGCCAGCTAACGTGGGAAGCAGAAGGTTACCTGCCCCAAGGTGGTTGGCACATGCGCACATCCTTCTAGTCAGAGGCCCATTTCCTTAGCCCCACTCTAAAAAGTTGGCATCTACAAGTCTACCAGATGGGGATCTGTGCCGGGGAACTCTGACTATAGGTGTGAATTATGGCACTTAATCCAAACAGCCATGTCCTGCTCTATCTCCACCTTGTATATACAATCTGGGGGGATGAGCCTTTGATCAGTGGTTTCCCTGTAGACACACTGTCGCCCTCTGGCCATTAACATACCTCCCAGGCCAGTAACTTTCGTGGGCTTTACAGCAGGCACGAAATACAGTAAAACTTACAATAATTTATATATATCAAAATACTCCATTCGGTTGATCTGAGAGGGCTGGAAACTGCCATGCAATCATGCCGGAGGTGTGACTGCATGGTGGCCAAATTTCAGCCCTCTAGGTATCACCAAACCGGAGATAGCAATATTGGGTTTTAAACATCATGTTATACAAACCATGTTTCTCTGCCATTGGAGTCAATGGTGGCGACCACACTTTATATAGGTAACTATACTCTGTTTGGTTAGTCTGAGAGGGCTGGAAACCGCCATGCAATCATGCCGGAGGCATGACTCCCCGGTGGTCAAATCCGAGGTCTGGGGGCCCTTGGGTGGTCCCTACTGGTCCTCGGTGCCCACACAGATGTGGGGCCACCGGTTCTTCCCTGCAGGTGTCCCCCGTGGACCCGGCAGCCTGGTACCCGAGTGAAGTTCGAGGAGACCTCAGGTGGTCTCCAGAGGTCCCCGCAGACCTAAGGAACCAACCCTGTATATAAAAAATAAACCTATCCTATACATTAAAATACATAAATACCACCCCCCCTCCCTCCCTCCCACACACACACACACACACACACACACACACACACACACACACACACACACACACACACATATATATACAGTACAGTAATGGGCAAAATAACTATTATCCAGATATGGATAATAGATTATTTGTCCATTATTAAACACATGAACTAGCATAATAAAATAAATACAGTTGTACTAACTTCATCAATATGAATTGCATAGGTTATTGTGTATTTGATTTGGATAGGATTGTAATTGATTTCGGCTTTGATGAATTGATGCTTACTTGCTTGGTTTAAATAGTATACTTGTTTGGATTGAATTGTATTTTGTTTGGAATATTTTATTGTTACTGTAACATTGATTTGCATAGTGTACATAATGCACACATTATATACATCATGTATACACTGTAAAATCCAATTGGGAGATTGCCATTTGTTAGATATTGATTTGTAGAAGAGAATTATTTTATTTTGAATGTGTTTTTTTTTAATGTGGCTATCTAATATTTTAATTTTGAATTTTGAGATGCAATGTGATTTATTGATTTGGAGATGTGCTATTTTCATTTGTGCATGTTTTTTGAATGCTTAAACATTTCTTTGTATATTGGTTAATCATGTGTGTGTGTGTGTGTGTGTGTGTGTGTGTGTGTGTATGTGTGTGTATATATATATATATTTATATATATATATATATATATATATATATATATATATATATATAAATATATATATATATGTATATATATGTGTATATACATACATACATACATACATACATGATGAAGCCACTGTACAAATGAATGGGTGAAGGGTGGGTATCGGACCCCTTAATTACCTTTGCAGTTATTAACCTATCAGGTGATTGCGGGGTTAAGTGACACCAGAATGTATTTGCTATGTATTTGTTTGGCTACGGAGGACAGAGGGAACTTGCAGGCGGAGAGAATTCATATTGATGAGGTTAGTACAACTGTATTTATTTTATTATGCTAGTTCATGTGTTTAACAATGGACAAATAATCTATTATCCATATCTGGATAATAGTTATTTTGCCCATTACTATACTGTATGTGTGTGTGTGTGTGTGTGTGTGGGCGGGTGTTATTTATGTATTTAAATGTATAGGACAGATTTATTTTTTTTACATACAGGGTTGGTTCCTTATGTCTACAGGGACCTCTGGAGACCACCTTAGGTCTCCTCGGACTTTACACGGGTACCAGGCTGCCGGGCCCATGGGGGACACCTGCGGGGAAGAACCGGTGGGCTACATCTGTGGGGGCACTTCAGACCCGTAGGGACCACCCTAGGGCCCCCAGACCTTGTGGGAACCACCTGAGGACCCTCAGACACCTGTGGGGCTGACCTGAGGCCCCCCAGACACCCGCGGGCCTACCCATGGAGACCCCATTTGGGGCCCTGGTGACCCGCGGAGACCACCTGGAGGGCTACGGCACCTGCCGGGGACCACCCGTGGGCCTGGGGTATTAACCGTGTATGTAAAATAATAAATCATGTATTTATGGAGGGGCACAGGGGGTGGGTTATGTATTTTTTATTCAATATAGTCATGTGGTTAATGGGGGTGGGGGATGGGGAGGGGAGAGGAGGGGTGAGATGGGAGGAGGGGGGAGATGGGGAGAGGGGGGAGAGGGGAGAGACGAGGGAGGGGAAGGGGAGGAGGAGGGAGGGGAAGGGGGAGGGTGGAGGGGGGAAGGGGGAAGGGGGGGAAGGGAGGGGGAAAAGGGAGGGGGAGTGGGGGGAAAGGGGGAGGGGGGAAAGGGGAGGAAGGTGTGGAGGGTGTGGGAAAGGGGGTGTGGGAAAGGGGGTGTGAATGGGCAGGGATCATCTTATAACATAGTTAAACACTTATCACAACTTTCAAACTTGCGTAACAAAATATCCAGAAAAATTTCTTGCACCATCACTATTCGGGTGGATTTCCCGTACTTCTAATAGTCCACAATCAATGTTATATTAGGTTTACATAAAACTAGAACAGGAGGAGTGTGCACATCTTTAACATAGGACAATCTTAGGGTGACATCCATATGCCCAACTGTTTATCCTGATGCGCAAGGGATGAGGGAGTGTGTCCTGGACTGACCAGTGGTATTCAGCAGTAACTTCAGGTGATGAACTGCCTGGTAGCCAAGCTAGAGATGGTGGGGAAGAAAACGGGAAGGGGAGGGGAAACAAAGAAGGGGCTGATGGTGTAGTAATAAAGAACACCTTTAATAGACAAATGCATAAAAAGTCACCCCCTGAGGGCGTACTCACACTTTGTACTGCCACTCAGGACACATAAAAGTATCTTTACAGCCAGTGCTGACCGGTGTGCGCTACCTCCGTCTCTAACAGTCTCTGACGATCCCCACAAGCGGCCGCTGGAGTTCTCGTACAGCTTGACTGGAGTCGGCGTCTGACGTCACGATCGACGAGTGTAGTGTTTTCCTCCCCTACACTCCTGAATACCACTGGTCAGTCCAGGACACACTCCCTCGTCCCTTGTGCATCTGGTTCTCTAGAGGATTGTGGCTTTCCCTCATGAGGTTGAGTGGTCTTTGGACTTAGTTATTTTATTTGTTTTTACTCATATTTTGCATTGCACATTTTCCTTTTCAGCATTTGCTTTATTATTTATCCACCACTGGGTGGTGCTGTGGTGTTGTACTAGGGAGCGCCGGGCAGTCTATTTCTGTTTTATACAACTGTTTATCCTGCCTTTATTGGAGCAGGAACGCATGTAAATATTTAAATGTAAAAATTTTACAAACTAGGGAAGGGGGGCCTCCTTCAACCTATTTACAGAGAGGTGTATCAACAGGGGAGGGGGGAGGGGTGTGTAAGAGGGGTGGGATTGGTCTCCTTATAACATAGTTAGACACTTATGCCTACTTTCAAAATTGCTTAACAAAATTTACAGATAGACTTCTTGCGCCACCACTAACCAGGTGGGTTTCCCGTACTGCTCCTGGTCCACCATCAATGTTATGCTAGACTTTACATACAACTAGTACAGGGACACCAGAGGATTGTGCACATCAGGATTATAAAACAATCTTAGAGTGATATCCATATGCTAAACTGTTTATCCTGCCTTTTATTGGCATATTGACGTGTGTAGATTTTTAAATGCAAAAAAATTTACCAACTAGGGAGAAAGGTCTCTTTCAACATATTTTCAAAGAAGAGTATCAACAGGGGAGGGGGGGAGGGCGGGAGAGGGAAGGGGGAGATGAAGGGGGAGGAGGGAAGAGGTGGAAAGGGGGGGAGGAGAGAAGGGGGGGTCACCTTGTAGCATAATTATACACTTATCACAGCTTTTATACTTGCTTAATAGAATTTTACAGAGACATTTCTTGCACCACCAGCAAACGAGTGGGCTTCCCGTACTGCCCAGAGTCCACAATTAATATTATGCTAGTCTTACATAAAACAAGGACAGGGACACAGGAGGAGCGTGCACAATAGGAACATAAGATAATCTTAGGGTGACGTCCATGTGGTAAACCGTTTGTCCTGCCTTTTAATGGTCCAGGATCGCGTATAAGTATTTATATGCTGAACTTTTATAAACTAGGAAGGGGAGTCCCCTTAAACATATTTATAGAGGAGCGCATTGACAGGGGAGGGTTTGAGGACCACGGGAGACTTCCGTATTAGACAATCAGTGCTGTCACTAGTGGTGACCCACGCGTGTTATTAATTTTGGGTGGAATTGGGATCAGCGCCCAATAGCCTTACACAGGAGGGAAGTGTTCAAGTCGGGCTTAGAAGTTTTGCCCCCACGAAAGCCCAGATCTGACCTGTGTTTGATGTTAGTGGTCAGCCCTCCTCGCTTGATCCGGATATGTGCCCTGCATTTCTTCCCTCCCGGGGCTCCCCGGTAGGCCTCCCTCGCTCCCCATCAGTTGCACCCCCCACCCCAGAACCAACGCTGAGACCACCGACGGCCCCGAAAACCAGCCTCGCCCCACCCCCCTCTGCAAAAAATAGCAACAGGCTGACAGCCCCGGCAGCCAACTGCGCTCCCATCAGCGGCACTGCCGGATCTCTTTTCCGGTGTCTCAGGGTCAGGTGATCTCCTGCTTCAGTCTTCTCGCGCTACAGAGGTGGACTCAGCTATCGGAAGTCAGCGCCTGGGGAAGTCGACGGATCCCTCAAACTCCTCAATCAGGTAGTTGGTTCTTCTGCGTGTTTTGGTCTGCTAGCCTCTCTGACCCGGTCGCCGAGAATCAGGTAGGTCTGATCTCTGCGGGGCCGGTAGCTCCACGCCGAGCTTGCGTGCGAACTGTGGCATGTCCTCCCGCTGTCTGATGGAGAGTTGTCTGCCGTTTCTTGTCACAATTAGCCGGAATGGGAATCCCCATCTGTAGTTTATACCTTTTTCTCATAGCAGCATAGTTAAAGGTTTTAACCCTCAGCACCTTTCAATAGTCGCCCTAGCGAGGTCATTGAAAATTTGTAGGGGTTCTTCCTGAAATTCAATCACGTTTTTATCCCTGCTGGCTGCTATTATTTTCTCCTTAGTGGAGTAGCTATGCATGTGGACAATCACATCCCTTCTTCTTTTTGGGTCGTCTGATTTGGGGGCCAACGCACGATGAGCTCGGTCCAGTTCCAAATCCCTCTCCTCCAGGCCGTCACAGACACTTTTGAAAAGATCCATCAGATAGGGCCTAAGGAGGTCAGGAAGAACCTCTTCAGGGACATTGCGGATGCCCAGATTTTGCCTGCGGTCCCGGTTCTCCTGTTCCTCCATGCTCTCATTTAGGCAGGTAACCTCAGTGCAGAGGTGGATAATCTCCTTGTTCGCTTCTATTTGCGCATGGAGGGCTGCATCTAGCCTATTCTCCAAGTCTGCTGTTCTCCTTGTGAGGCTGCCGATCTCCTCCTTTAGCTCGGAGGCCATATTTTTAAAATCCTGCTGGAGGGATCTGTATAGTTTGTCATGGGAAGATGTCAGCATTCCCACCAGCATTTCTTCCAGATATGCTCGGGTGATAGTCCCCTCTGCTGCTGATACCTCCGTCAGCCTCTCCAGATCTTTTCCCTGAGCTTCGGCGCCATCTTGTTCGCCGGGTTAGGCCCCCGACCCTCGTGGCGCCGGCAAAAAATACTTATTAACTCCTTTAGAGGTTTATGCTTTTCCTCCTAAGGACATGTTGGGGGTTTCATCTGACAAATTATGATCATTTTTGGGCCGATATTTTGGGGGAAAGTTGCTAAATTATCGATTTATCCGTATGGGCTCCTGGAGCTCTCTTCCTATGCTGCCATAATGGTCGACGACACCAGAAGTCCCCCAGTTTATTTTATTTTTAACATTGATTGGCATAGTGTACATGATGCACAGATTATTTGCATCATGTATACACTGTAAAAATCAATGTTTTTATTACCATTTGTTAGATATTGATTGGGAGATGAAAATTATTTTCTTTTGAAATGTTCTTTTTTTTAAAAAAAATGTGGCTATATAATATTTTAATTTTGCTATGCAATGTGATGTATTGATTTGGAGATTTGGTATTTTTATTTGTGCATGTTTTTGGTCATCCTTAAAGATTTCTTTGTATATTTTTTATATATATTCTATTAAATATTTACATTATTAACAAGACTACATTTCACGCTTGGTGGGTTTGGATATACAGACATATTCCACACACCCTGCCTCACACAGTAATTAACTATACTAAAACTCTCTCATTTACAACATTTTTCTACAGGTGGTGGGGAATTTATTGAATTACAGGGTGATAACTACTGTAATGCTTTTGAAATACTGTAGGTGTCTGGTCAGTCACATAGACCACTAGACCTTATCATATCTCATCATATCTTCGGTCTGTGAGCTACCTCCACAGGTGCTCTGAAATCAATCCAAAACACAATATTGCCAGTGACAATCTATTGACATACGTTTTAAATAGAAAAAAAACAAAACCCATTAAAATCAGCTAGAGTTGGGAGGTGCATGGGCGACGGATCCGGGAATGGCGGTGTCACGGGAGATTCCTGTGGCGGGTAGGATCTCGGTGGCCGGAACAGCAGGAAGCGTAGTAGGGGTCACAAGCAGGGGTCCAAGGCAGGCGGCAGACAGCGCAGTCAGGAAACAAGCAGAGGTCCGAGGCAGGCGGCAGGTAGCGACGTCAGGTAACAAGCAGAGGTCCGAGGCAGGCGGCAGGTAGCGAAGTCAGGTAACAAGCAGAGGTTAGCAACGAGGAGACTGGAACAGGACAGGGGAGCAAGGACAGGTCTGGGGGCAGGGACTGAGAACAGGAACAAACAGGGACAAGCCAGATTACCAGCAAGGGCTTTTACTTTGAACAGACTTCTATGGTACAGGTACAGAAAACAGATCAGGATATCAGAAGCATGTGCATCAGGAATCTGACTTCAAGCAAAGGCAAAACCAACAGACAGGAAGCAAGCTATAAGGACAGAGACAGGAGCAACAAGAAGACAGACAGACAGAGGAACCCAGAGCCAACAGAAGGCAGCAGCACACCCAGTGGACAAGGAAGCTATGGCTAGGCAGGAGGTCTAGGCGACCCTGACATTACTCCCCCCTCTCAAGAGCGTTCTCCGGACGATCCTCCAGGCTCTTCCCGGAGGCCTTGATGAAAAGTGGACTCAAGGTGACCCACCTCTGGTGGTTTGTCAGCGGGCAGAGAGTACTCCACAGGTACAGACTGAAAAAGTCCATCAGAAAGCCGACAGAGGAATTCAATTCTCTCTCGGAACAGTTGAATGTCAGGATGCATCAACCCAAACACCAGAGAATCTGTGAGCAGTAAGCTTGACTTTACAGAGTAGGTCACAGGCTCAGCAGAGGACGCATCAGATTTTCGTAGATAAGCGGAAGAACGTGCGCTTGTCTTCACAGCAGGAGCAGAGGAGCCAGTAGATCCTCCTGACAACCCTCCAGGTTTAGCAAGGTGTCCCTGATGGAAGGCCGACTCATGATGGCCTTCGGACAACACTCCATGTTTTGCATTAACATAGGGATCAGCAACAACTCCGGACAACCCTCCAGGCTCTTCAGGGAAATCTTGATGGAAGGCCAACTTAATGTGTACGTCAAGTGCTGATGGGAAATCTGTGAGAGGTGCATTTATCCTCATCACAAGAGCGTTGGCATCAGCATCAGCATCAAGAATATTAGGCATAGCAAGGAACTTCACCAGGGATCCATCTAACGTCATAGCAGGGGCATCGGGAACAGATACATCAGGCTCTTCACATGTGGCAGAGGGGACATATTCACTTTCCGTGGTCTCTTTTGTGACTGCTGTTTTGTGGTATCATCTAAATTCTCATTAAGACCATCTATTTTATTTTTCAGCTCTTGAAGCTGTCCTTCTGCACTTCTTTTCCCACTCAATGCAGTTGTCAGTTCGGCTTCTTTGGAGTTGAGTCACGACTCCATATCTCCCAGCTGACTCAGAGTAAAGCTTAAATATGTTTCATCTTCTTCATTTCTGATCTGCAGCTGCCGGTACTCCTCCCGGGCATTGTCCAGCTCCAGCTGCAGCCGGACCTTTTCACGGGCTGTGTGGTCCAATAATTTGCAGGCATCGGCCATTTTGACCTCATAGCGCTGTGTCAGGCCAGCCACTTGACAGACGGACACCTTCTCTCTCTCCTCCTTTTTGGCAAGCTGTGTCTTGAGCTCAGCGATCTGCACCTGCAGCGCTGTGAGCTGCTGAGATGTGTGTTCAGCTGCTAGCTTTAGCTCTTCCGCCAGCAAGGCTCTGGTTATGCTCAGTGTGGCCTTCAGCTCCTCATGCTGCTCTTTGGGGACACACTGGGTACTCAAATAATCTTGCAGCATTCTTATTTTGTAGGCAGTCTGGAAACTTTCTTCCTGCAGAACTCGCTGCTTTTCTTCAGCATTCACCCATTTCTCCTTGGTGTCCTGCAGATGTGTATGCAGTTCTCGCAGCTGACTCTGCAGCATATTTTCTGCTTGTGCGCGCCGCTCCAGGGAGACACGTTCTTCTTGCAGCACTCTCTCTGCATTCTGCATTGCTGTCTGCACGTCTAACTTTTCCTGGGCCAACTGTTTCTTCTCCTCTCCTAATTCATGGAGTTTCTTATCTCCTTCACTGACTTGGACATAGAGATTCTTGCACTCTTGAGTTACAGTTTCAAAACTGATATTTAACCCTTCGAAGATTTCTCTCATAGAACGTATCTCTGTTGTCAAGTAGCATCTCTCCTCCCGATCCACTTCCATCTCTTTTTTGAAGTAGCAAATATCCTCATGGGAGACTTTAAGCTCTGTATTAAGCCTGTCAATTTCCTTCATAGAGATTTCCAGGAATTCGTTACTTTTAGAAGCGTGGCGCCGATTCTCAGCAACCTCAGCATATGCCTTCTCCAGCTCACCTGACATGACATCCAGGTCACTCTCCAACTGGTGCTTTTCTTTTTCCAGCAGAACACACTTAGCAATTGCTGAGGAAAGACAGCTCTGTAGTGCAGCGTTGGCTTCTTGCTCCTTATCTAAACGTCCATAAAGACAATCAATCGCTTTCTGTGTAGCTTGAAGCGTCTGAGTAGAAGCATCTTTCTTCTCTTCCACAATTCTTGGGATACGTCTGTGAGTTGCCTTAAGCTGCAGCATATTTCTTTCATCAAATGCAGACTCTGAGGTTAAATTTTCATTCTTAATTCCTTCTGCAACTTCCACAGTAATGCCTCCCTTCTTTTTCTTCTTCTTCCTTGCTTTGAGAAGTTCTGAAGAATCAGTGGTACTGTGTTCACATTTACTGCTCAAGACTGTTTGAGTTTGAGCCATCATTTCAGACATGGGGAAACCACACTTCCCAAGAAACCAGTAAAGAGGAAATGTGTTTTTAAAACAGAAGTATTAGAATGAACAACAGGAATATTAGACACAGAGAGACACAAAATAGGAGAGCTGACCTTTTGAGACTTTAGCATCAGTCACAGAGATTTATAAATGCAAGGAAAAAACATAGACGGAGAAACCTGTAGTTACATCTGAATCTTTAGGCATCAGACGTAGGGATATCATACAGACAGAGAGAACCTGCAGTTACATCTAAATCTTTAGGCATCAGGCATAGGGATATCATATAGACAAAGAAAACCTGCAGTTGAATCAGAAACTTTAGATATCAGGCATAGAAATATCATAGACAGCAGGAAACTAATACAGAGAAAACTTGTAGTTAGATCTGAAACTTTTGACATCGGACATAGGAATATCAGACAGAGAACCCTGCAGTCAAATCTGAAACCTTTGATATCAGGCGTAGGGATATCATATGTTGCAGAGAAACAAACTTTAGGGGAACTTGCAGGTAAACCTGAAACTTTAGAACCAATCATATGAAAAACTATAGATGCAAGAAAATCAAAGCATGCAGCAACAAAATAATGGGAGCACTTTTGTCTTTTGAAATGGGGACCCTGTGAACAGCAGTGGTCCAACCAGGGAAAGCAGTAAATCAAGGTAACCGTCTTAAATAGAAATGTGAGTCTGAAAATCTGCAGTGGCCCACCCACAATGCAGAGACAATTCTTGTCCAGGTAATGAAAGCCTGAAAATTGCAAAAACAGGTACTGCAGGGAGGGTTTTTTTTTTTTTTTTTTTGTAAAAGAGAATTTTTCTCAGGGAGAAAGTGGCACAAAAAACCCTGCAGAAACCTTTGCAGCAACAAAACCTTCAGGATCCAAACTGGGATTTAAAAAAAAAAAAAAAAAAAAAAGTACTTATCTTCCTCCAAGCGGATGGGGTCTGCTGAAGCAGGAAGGCAGAGAATCTGTTCCAGTGAGATCCAGATGTGGCCTTTGCTTTCTGTCACGGGAGATTCCTGTGGCGGGTAGGATCTCGGTGGCCGGAACAGCAGGAAGCGTAGTAGGGGTCACAAGCAGGGGTCCAAGGCAGGCGGCAGACAGCACAGTCAGGAAACAAGCAGAGGTCCGAGGCAGGCGGCAGGTAGCGACGTCAGGTAACAAGCAGAGGTCCGAGGCAGGCGGCAGGTAGCGAAGTCAGGTAACAAGCAGAGGTTAGCAACGAGGAGACTGGAACAGGACAGGGGAGCAAGGACAGGTCTGGGGGCAGGGACTGAGAACAGGAACAAACAGGGACAAGCCAGATTACCAGCAAGGGCTTTTACTGTGAACAGACTTCTATGATACAGATACAGAAAACAGATCAGGATATCAGAAGCATGTGCATCAGGAATCTGACTTCAAGCAAAGGCAAAACCAACAGACAGGAAGCAAGCTATAAGGACAGAGACAGGAGCAACAAGAAGACAGACAGACAGAGGAACCCAGAGCCAACAGAAGGCAGCAGCACACCCAGTGGACAAGGAAGCTATGGCTAGGCAGGAGGTCTAGACGACCCTGACAGGCGGCTTAGTCATACAACTTCGCTAGTACCCGACGCATATTCAAAATAAAGCAACACTCACAATCGGAGCACTCACAACACGGTCCTGACTTCATAAGTCACAAGGAATGTCTAAGTGATCTCAATAAAAAGGACAGGCATGGGATCTAAAGGCTTACTTTCAAAGTGCAGAAATGGAGCGGGAGAGGAGAGAGTCTGATATATCCCCCAGCTGTGGATCCGACTCTGAATCGATACAGGAAAAAAGCGACAACCCAGAGATGCAGTTGGTGGTCAAAAAAGACATTACTAAACTTGCTTTTCCCTCCTTTGAGGCTCACACTGTCCAGATTTTCTCTCCTCTCCCTGTTCATGTGGCGGTCATCTATCGCCCACCTACCTCTACTCATCCCCCTTCTGCCTTTCTCTCTCTCACTTTGAATCCTGGCTCTCTTTCTTCCTCTCCTCAGACTCCCCTGTTCTTCTCCTTGGGGACTTCAATTGCCACATTGATGACCCCTCTCTCCCTTGGGCTTCCCGCTTTCTTTCTCTAACCTCTTCTTTTGGCCTTCAACAGTGGACTGCAGCCAGCACCCACAAGGATGGCCACTACTTAGACCTGGTTTTCACTAAGAACTTCTCTCTCTCCGATTTCTCCATTTCCCCTTTTCCTCTCTCTGACCATCATCTCATCTCATTCTCTCTATCTCGCTTCTCCCCTTCTCCACCTCCATCTACCCCCCGGTTCTGCAGAAACCTGCGCTCTATTCACTTACCTGACTTTGAGTCCACTTTACGCTCCTCCCTCTCCTCTCTCAGCTCTGCTACAGACCCCGACAACCTGGTCAGGAACTACAAGTCTGTCTTGTTCTCCTCTCTTGATCTACATGCCCCACTTTCTTTCTGCCGCACTCGCCCTTCTAACCCTAGACCCTGGCTAAATTCCCACACACGCATGCTGC
This sequence comes from Ascaphus truei, assembly GCF_040206685.1. Taxonomy (NCBI): domain Eukaryota; kingdom Metazoa; phylum Chordata; class Amphibia; order Anura; family Ascaphidae; genus Ascaphus; species Ascaphus truei. The sequence goes on from NC_134490.1 coordinate 101,199,625, forward strand.
ATTCCTCCACTCGTTCCTCTGAACGCCTCTGGAGAAAGTCTCACAATCTCGCAGACTTCCTTCACTACAAATTTATGCTATCCTTTTTCAACTCTGCCCTCTCGCAAGCTAAACAAGCCTACTTTTCTGCACTAATCAACATGCACAAGTCGAACCCACGCTGACTGTTCTCTGTCTTTGATACTCTACTCAAACCACCCTCAGCTGCCTCTCCTTCCTCCATCTCCGCTCAGGACTTTGCTGACTATTTTAAGGAAAAGGTGGAATCCATACGTCAGAACATCCCCTCTATTTCTTCTTCCCATCCTACACCTCTTCTTAACTCTCCTCCTGCCTTCCTTGACTCTTTTTCCACTGTCTCAGAGGAGGATGTGTCGCTGTTGATCGCCTCTTCTCCCTCTACCACTTGCCCTCTTGACCCCATTCCCTCCCATCTCCTAAAACCTCTTGCTCCTACTATAATCCCTATGCTCACACACATTTTTAACTCCTCCCTCTGCTCTGGAACCTTTCCATCCTCCTTCAAACATGCAACAGTCATACCATTACTCAAAAACAGCAAGCTTGACCTGTCTTTCTAACTATCGACCTGTCTCCCTCCTGCCTTTTGCCTCTAAACTCCTTGAACGTCTGTATTCTCTCGCTTGCTCCATTTTCTCAACACCTATTCTCTCCTAGACCCTCTACAATATGGCTTCCGCACTGCTCACTCCACGGAAACAGCCCTCACTAAAATAACTGACGACCTCCATACTGCCAAAGACAGAGGTCATTACACTCTGCTCATATTACTTGACCTCTCTGCAGCATTTGATACTGTGGATAACCCTCTTCTCCTTCACATTCTCCATACTCTTGGTATTCGGAACAAAGCTCTATCCTGGATCTCATCCTACCTCTCCCATCGTACTTTCAGTGTCTCTTCTGCTAACACCTCCTCCTCCTCTATTGATCTCTCTGTGGGGGTACCCCAGGGCTCTGTCCTGGGACCTCTTCTATTTTCTCTGTAGGTGACCTAATAACATCTTTTGGGTTTAAATATCACCTCTATGCTGACGACACACAAATATACTTTTCAACACCCGACCTTACACCTGCTATACAGACCAAAGTTTCTGAATGTCTCTCTGCTATATCATCCTGGATGGCCCTCCGTCGCCTTAAACTCAACATGGCTAAAACAGAGCTCCTCATACTTCCTCCCAAACCTGGCCCTACTACCTCCTTCCACATTACTGTTGGAACTACGATCATTCACCCAGTAGCCCAAGCACGCTGTCTAGGGGTTACACTCAACTCCACTTGTCGCTTTTTCCTCCGCAATATAACAAAGATACGCCCTTTCCTCTGTTGCTCGACTGCTAAAACTCTGACTCAGGCCCTCATTTTCTCCCGTCTTGATTACTGTAACCTCCTGCTGTCTGGCCTTCCTGCCTCTCACCTGTCTCCCCTACAATCTATCCTAAATGCTGCTGCCAGAATCACTCTACTCTTTCCTAGATCTGTCTCAGCACCTCCCCTCCTGAAATCCCTCTCCTGGCTTCCAATCAAATCCCACATCTCACACTCCATTCTTCTCCTCACTTTTAAAGCTTTACACTCTTCTGCCCCTCCTTACATCTCAGCCCTAATTTCTCGCTATGCACCATCCCGACTCTTGCGTTCTGCTCAAGGATGTCTTCTTTCTACCCCCTTTGTATCTAAAGCCCTCTCCCGCCTTAAACCTTTTTCACTGACTGCCCCACACCCCTGGAATGCCCTTCCCCTCAGTACCCGACTAGCACCCTCTCTATCCACCTTTAAGACCCACCTTAAGACACACTTGCTTAAAGAAGCATACGAATAGCACTGTGGCTATTCTGAACACATGATACATAAATCTTGTCCCCCTGCAGACGCACTTACCAGAACTCCCTCCTACTGTCTCTGTACGTTCTCCCTACCTACCAATTAGATTGTAAGCTCCTCGGGGCAGGGGCGCCTCTTCCTTAATGTTATGTTTATGTCTAAAGCACTTATTCCCATGATCTGTTATTTATATTATCTGTTATTTATTCGATTACCACATGTATTACTACTGTGAAGCGCTATGTACATTAATGGCGCTATATAAATAAAGACATACAATACAATACAATACAATACCATACAATACTAAACTGTTCAATGACCTGAAGTCTTTCTTCCAAGGGGAGATGAAAGTGTTGAGAAAAGATATAAATAGCATTGATGTGTGCACTGACGGATTAGAAAAAAATGGACTCCTCCATAAAAGCTCATAAAGAAACAGAACAAGAATTGACCTACCTGAGAGCAAGGATTGATGAGGTTGCGGAGAGACAGGAAGACTCACAGAACCGTGATCGCCACAACAATATTAGAATTCGCAGGATTCCTGAGTCTGTTACAGACATAGAAGAAATGGTGTCAAGATGGCTGACTTCACTTTTATCTGGGAAAACGGAGGCTGAGCTAATGCTGGACCGGTGCCAAGGGGCACTGCGCACGAAGCCCATACCAGAGAACTCTCCAAGGGATGTTATATTACGTTTCCATTATTTTAAAATAGAGGAGATCTGCCAGATCACAAGGAGCACCACCACATCCACGTTCGACGGTATGCTAATCTTCCAAGACATTTCCCTCAGCAGGAGGAGAACATTGCAGTCCATTACCCAAATCCCCAGGGATAAAGACATGAGATATCATTGGGCCTTCCCCTTCGGGTTGCTAGTTATCAAAAATGGCAGAGCTTTCTCACTAAAAAACATCGTGGAAGAAGAAGAATTCCTAAAAAGAGTTGGAATAGAAGGAGCTTTCACCTACCTGGTCGAACAGCGGTCCTCCCTCAAGCAGACCTGGAAGAAAGTGGGCAGCCCTGCAAGCGGAAGGAAGGCTAGGGCCATTAATTGACTCCACTTAATCAATTAAAGACTTAAAAGAGCAAGACCAAATACAAGTTGTACAAAGTTTAAAGTATTAAAGGGGCGTCTCCAATTATGGAGTTATCGATACATGGAGCTTGACCAATTGGTTGTATGCTCCTACTATGTCTGTTTATATCTGTTTATATCTGCTTATGTTGTCCTCACAATAGTTTATTTTCATATCCCAATAGTCTAATATGTTAGTGATGCATTTAGCCTCATTAATGGAAGGTTATATACAGGGACAGGGCTAGCAGCTTTTACTTGTCCCCCTGACGAAGTCTACGGCAAAACTAGTAGGGTGGAGAGTAAGGTGAAGCCGTGAGAGGCTGAGTGGCCACTTCTGGAAACTCCCCTGCTATCCTTTGAAGAAATATTGCGAGACGCGAGGAGAAGCATCACGTGATCGGAAGTGTAGACACTGGCAGAGAGAGACACGGGTCGCCTCTCCTAACAGCTGTGGATCTCCCAAACATCACACAGACTATCTGAGCACTGTGACACCGTGAGGAAAGGACGCAGGGCGTCTGTTCAGGAAACGGTGGGAGTGTTTCATGCAGGAGAGAGCTGGAGTGGGGCTCTACTATCACGGATATATCCTTACTGTTTTAGCTGAATAAATTGTTTTTCCTTATCCTTTATCATATCCATTTGAGAGCTTACTACAGCTCAACAGTCTACAAGGAATTTGAATTGTGGATTATCTGAAGAGTATACTCAGCTGATACCATCTGCTTTCTGCATGATTTGATTTGATATCCTGTAAGTGCAGTTCTTTATAGCAGGAATATGCAACTAGTGTTTACAGATTACACTATTTTTCGTTTTTTTTCTCTCCTGTGCGCTATAGGTCATTTTTCTATCTACTGTGACTTTATCTCTCTGGGTGAGAGTCTGGGCCAGCTGCAGGGAGAGTATTAGACATTATCTGTTCAGACGGTAATATACAGTAGAGGCAACGTTTATTCTAACATTTGCCGTAAACTAGCCGGGTTACATTCTGGGTATGTGCTGGGTATGTGCTGGGTATGTTCTGGGCTAGTTTGAGGCACGTTTAAGGCATTTCTGCATTGAATAACGACCCATAGGATTAACACAGCAGGGATCCCTGGCAGTCCAATTCAGTTTGAATGGGACTGCCAGGGACCCCCGCTGTTAATCTGATAGGCCATTAATCAATGCAGAAATGCTGGGGCTAGTTTAAGGAAAGTTTAAGGCATGTATTCAGAATGTACCTGGGTGTTTCCTGGGTTTTTTGGGGAATTGCCACTGGTTTTTGTTCGAATAAGAGTTGCCTCTACTGTATGTGCATCTTTCCAATTGATTAGTTTATATTGTATAGCGCATTTCTGTTTTTTTTCTGTAAAGGAGCTTGACCAAGCTGGAATTGGGACTTTGGGATCCTTAGAGGGCACTCAGAGGCAGGGGAGTCGGAAGATGGTGGATCAAAAAGAGAGGCTGCAGTCAATGGCAAACGGTGATTTGCGAGGAGGTCAATGGGCCGAAGATGTATTCGGAGCTCAGAGGGGGCGAGTGGAGGCTTCCGTCCCCCCAGCATGCAGCCCGGCAAGCGAAGGAGCATTGGCGGTGAGTCCCCAACAGGAGGTTTGGAGCAACCGGTCGCGTATAGAGTGTCAGGAGCGGAGAATTAAGGCCAAAGGCATGCAAGAGCGGTAAGGCCCGGAAAGGGACAGAGGCCCTGATGACACTCACTTTAAGTACACTGGCGAGTAAGTACATATCGCCCAATAGGCAAACGGCAGCTCGCGCATGCGCCCGTCAGCACGTCCTGAACAGCAATACCGGCTCCCTACCTGTACCGAAGCTGTGCGCAAGCGGGGAGACTATAGAGCCTGTTACAAATGCGTTATTTAAATCAGTTATGCACGTATATGACATTTGCAGTACAGTACATGCATCAATAAGGGGAAAAATGTAGTGCTTCGCTTTAAGTACATTTTCGCTTTATATACATGCTCCGGTCCCATTGCGTACGTTAATGCGGGATATGCCTGTACATAACAAACTGCCCTTCACAGTAGAAAAGATCAAACGTGACAAAGGGGGCAGATTCCTTATCTTGGTAGGTACTTTTCAGGGCCGGTACCTAGCAGTTGCAAATGTCTACGCCCCTTGTAAAAATACCCCCACTTCTTTAAGACATTTTTCACGACCCTAAGTACAGTAGCTAGGAGACTTTAACAAGACTCTTGACCCGGAACTGGATAAATCGTATCAGACCGGGAGGGTAGAAGAGAAATAACAGCAGCACTGTTCACAGGCTAAAAGACAACAAATTGGTTGATATTTGGAGGGAACTGCACCCTGGAGAAAAAGGATTTACTTTCTATTCACATCCACACACAAGTTATAGCAGAATCGAATACTTCTTTGTATCTTAAAGACTGGTCCCAAAGATCACCTATTCAAGGATCCATGCTATTTCATGGTCAGATCACACACTTATAGAGCTACGGTGCTTGCAAATTAATTTGGACAGACCCGTAGCAATCTGGAAATGAAATGAAACAATCATAAAGATTCCAGAGATAACTCAAGCACTTAATGTGGAATTAGACTAATTCTTCAGGATAAATAGAGATAGTGTGAGCTCCCAGACAACCCTATGGGAGGCACACAAGGCAACCCTTAGAGGTACATTAATCAACATCTCTGTATAAGTCCAATTATCCTAAACTCTTAAAATCCTTGAGAGCGGATATTGGAGCGTGGTCCATGTACAATATCTCTTAGATTGGGAAGATTTTTTTGCATCAAAATTACCCTTCTGCCCCATATTCTGTATTTGTTTCAGGCTCTTCTAATACCAGTGGTTGTCAAATACATTTTTTCCAATCAATATTTGATTTAAAAATTCACCTGGAAAAACAAAAAAACACGTATTAAAGCTAAAATCCTTCAAAGACCTACTTTGGCAGAGGGGCTGGCAGTACCTGGCTTGCTATCGTATTACAAAGCGGCCCAGCTGAGTCAAATTGTACATTGGCACACAGACCCTGGCTTGAGGCGATGGGTGGCACTGGAGAGCGAAATGTGTGCTCCTCTAGAGCTGAGTAATCTAATCTGATACCCCAAAAAGAGACTTAATTCAATTAGTGAACTGCTATCCTCAATGTCCAATTCACTCGCAATCTGGTAGGCAGCTAAATTTAGATACTCATTAACTTCTAGGTATTCATTGATGATTCCTCTGTATGGTAACCCTGACTTTGCTCTGGGTCTGAATAATAGAAACTTTAGGATATGGAAACAACATGGGTTTCTGAGACTTAAGGATCTGGAGGGTAGAATTAATATTAAGACATTTGATCAAATTATGTCAGAAAAAGACATCCCGGACACAGAATTTTTAGATACCTCCAAAAAGGGGATTTTTACAGTAAACACTCCTCCACTGATGAATTTCGAAACACTCTGTGTGTTGGGACATTACACACAGGGACTAGCATCTAGGATGTACGCAGAGGTAATTGGTTCGGGCAAAGACTATCCCAGGAAATTGAATTTTATGTCCCAATGGGAATCAGAATTAGGTCAATGCTAGAAGATGAGGAACGGTGCGAGATATTCGTGGCAGCGGCCAAGAGTTCCATATGCACGACATTGAAGGAGAACGCATATAAGGTACTAATGAGGTGGTATCTCACCCCAGTAAAACTCTCCAAATTTGTCCCAGGTTACTCCCCCTTGTGCCCCAAGCAATGCGGAGAGCCAGCGGACCTGCTACACATGCTGTGGTCCTGCCCTCGGATATCCCCAATATCCGAGCAGATTTGATATTGGCTACAGAGGATTTTGGGCCTCGAGAATCCAATAGACCCCTGGCTTTTTCTGTTGCACAAACCAGCACACGAACTAGCCAGAAAGTAAAATAAATTAGTTGCACATTTCGCAACAGCAACGAGGTGCGAGATTGCAGCATTGTGGAAACAGAATGAAATTCCATCAAGTGATAAGATTCGGAATAGAATTTGGTTTGTTTGCCAGATGGAAAAGTTAACGAGTTTAGTAAATGACACTAGCACAACATTCCAAAAGGTCTGGTTGCCGTCGCTGGCCCAGACGGACATCACAGGGGTGAGTAATGCCACCACTTGGCAGTGATAGAGTTGGGTGCCTTCTCCTTTGACATGTGTCAGAACCCAGTAGGATAGAGAGACAGATTAGGGAAGAGCTGGGAAAGCAAAGGACTTAGGGACAACCCAGCCAGGACTCTGGAAAGAAGCTGATCAGAATCGAGAAGTACAGAAGCCATCCGTGGACCTTGGATAGGATTTCTTCCACCCCCATCCCCTTTTCCCCATCTGGTGTTATACTGTATGTTTTTCATCCATGTGGGGTATATAATTAACCATTTTGACTTAAGCTTCATGGCCTTGGAGCTCAAGTGACGAATTTTGAGCATCATCTGCTATGATATGTGAAAACCAAATAAAAAAATTTAGTTGAAAAAAAATAACATTCTCACAAATATTTTACAGGTGAAACTGCACAAAATCCAACCTAAAAAAAGATGGTGGTTTAAAGAAGATTGCACTGTACATTTGGAAGAAGTTTGAAGAAGATTGTATTATTTCATAAAGTGTTTGTTATTTTTCTCTAAACTTTCATTTATTGCAATCCAATAAAAAAGATATCATACTCTAAAAATGCTTTAGCTGAAGTTTTTAGGGGAATATGTGGTGGCTTGCATTGAAATAAATGGGATATCATATCATATGAAATTAATGGGAATAAGGAATGGATTACATTGCATTTAGATTAACGACACACTAACACATGAGTGCCACCTATCATTACTGCAGAATACTACGACTGATGCTATAACTCAATTATTTGCGGTCACTGCTTAGTCGCGATTACCCCGTAAAATGTAAATAATTGCCTGGAATTTAGACTTAGCTTCTCGTGGTCACGCAGGCTGTAAATCTTAATACATCTGTATTGGAAGGACAGTGCAACATGTGCAATAAATATGCTATTAGTAGCGACGGTTCTACTCTCTCCCTTTGGATTTGATAGCTTTAATTCCACTAAGAACTATAGTGAAATCATTGTATCCACTAGTGTCCCTTTCTGGAGCATGAGTGAAACTACTCCTCTGTTATGCACTAGTTTCTAATTATTTTCCAGCAATACTTTAAATAAAAACATATTAAGATTCTAGAGACATGTCAACTCTTTTTCATGGTTTAGATGACTATCAGCAGTTTACATTTTAAAGGAGGATTTCTTTCAAGATATTTAACAAAACAGTTCTAATTTGCTTTTAACAATAGCAAGCATTTTAGTTTCCAGGTAGCAATAACCAGAGCAAAAAAAATATGAATGTGTAACAATGTTTTTATGAACTGACACCATGTAAAATGAATCAAATTGATTCATTCCTAAGTTTAACTGGCAGTAGCTAATGGTTCACATTGAGTGCATGAATAACCATTTTGTTCACTGAATGACTACAGTTTAATGACTTCTGATGTCAGTATACTGTACTTTGCCCAGGGTAAAAAGGGATATACTGTAGGAATTAATCACAGCTTCATAGAATGAATTGGTTCATGTTTCTGAGCTGAATGTTAACTGCAGCTATTTGACACGGTGGGGCACAGTAACCCTGACAAAGAACAATGGTTAATTTTCTGTAAGCAACTAAGACTCAGTGCATTTACTGTAGCTCTCTCCTTTACAGTATATTAAATCCTTTTAGTTTTGTGTCAAACACTGTTTAGTTTTATGACTTTTGTAAGGAGAATGATAAAAACACAGAAATTCAGTGTTGATATAAACAAGGGTCTTTGTAAAAGCTCTCCATAGTCTTACAAGCAAAGAAAATTAGCAGAGAATTATTTAAATGCAGGGGAAAAATCTGCTTTATACTACAGTATGTAGCTTGATCATTCCTGTGATAACGGTTTTGGAATTTTTTTTGCCAGATACTGTACTAAGAAAACAGAATTTTGGTTTAGAAGCAATAAGGTATTGCCTAAGCTTTCATATAATTGGCTGAAAAAGTAGGGGAATACATTTTTTTTGATAAGAGTTATAATCTGAAACATTATATTTTAAGGGCTTAATGGATATCTATTAAAACACTACAGCAGGCACACACTGTATTTAATATTACAAAACAAAACATTTCCAAACATTTCTGTTTTGTCATATTAGGTTTTCTTTAATTTGCCCATCAAAAATAAAACCAGCAAGCATAAAGTAAATAAAAGTTCGACTTACCCCTGCAGGATGTCCTTGTCTTCCTCCCCGTCCTCTCCGTCCTCCATGAGCAGGAACATTATAATAAAACAAAAAACTAATGGCCACAAACCTCTTAGTAATTAAGGGTTTAACCCCCCTCCCCGCAACCCACCCAGGAGGCCTAACTGCCCTCCCCAGGGCAACTACTCCCACCCTCTACCCTTTGATTGGCATAGTGGTACACCATGCCCATATAATATGGGCATGATTTGTCACTATGGGAGTCAATGGGCAACCTTAAAAAACAAACACCAAAAACACATACTGATGTAGCGGCCGTTATTCGAACACATCACAGCGCCGATTGTGAGTACTCTACTGTTCCCCACGCAGCATGAATGCGGCCAATCGCCCCAGGCACCCGCGCTTATTGAAGATGTTTTGTTTGAATTTCATGGATTCTGTTTCTTCGTTTGCAATAAAATGGATGAATTGTAATGTGTACAGTATAGTGCTATAGTGCTACGGTGTCAATTTCATGTTTTTAAAAGCCAGAACACTAAAATTAGTTTTTCTGCACTCGCCTCGCTCGCAACTTAGTGCGGGAAGGCTGGAATTCATCCCGTGGTTTCAAATCGGGATTCCGATGTACATGACGCATGAAGTGTTCGAATAACGTCCACTGCATCAGTAACAATTAAATCAAACCAAGCACCAAAAATACACAACAATTAATTAAACCAAGCACCAAAACTAACAATCAACAAGAGTACTTAAGTCTATCTTGGCTGTGCCATATAGCTGTGTCACATATAAAGTGTTTGTGGAGTTAATTTTGGAGTTAGAATTGGAGGTGAATACTACATGAATTTAAAAAACTTTGCAACTGTGAGAACTTGACTTTCTAAATGCTGTGATTATTTGTACTCTTCATATCCTCCAATAACTGGGAAGTCTCTCCTCCTGCATCTCACTATGCACTTCCTATGGCTTTTTCTATTGACTGTTTCCTCACTTCTTTGTAAATGTTTCTGTTCTCTCCCACTTCACCACTCCCCTCCTTTCAACATTTGTTCATCTCATCACCCCTCCACCTATGCCTGTGCCCATACACTGCACCATTATTTAAACACCTCTTTCTCAACAACTTCTTTACCCCTCAATAAAGAGCACCCACACAAATCCTCTTTTCACACCCTCTACTCCTTCCTGCTGATGGGAATCTCTCCTAATCCTGAACCCAGCCATAAAAACACCTGCTCTCACCCACGCCTTCCTGCCATCTCTTCCACTGTAATTGGTGTTACAGTGGCGACCACCTTTATCCTAATGCGGCCGGATCCGTGGTGCTCGGATAATCGCAGGCAGATGCACTTTTTTTTTTTGGTCCGGAGTGAATTGCGTTATTTTGGTGCTCGTAATATTAGCATTTTATTATCGCTGTCTGCAATACTGCAATACCGTCTAAAAACTCAGGGGGGTGTTCGCGAGCTGTTGTCTTCGAAGTCTAATACTTTAGCAGTTCAACCTACGTCAGTACACAGTCTGCGTGTGCGCGAGCAGTAATTGTAAATTTGCATATTTACTGTATACATGCATTTGCAGTGCTGTACAGTACTGTATGTCTCATTTGAAAATTGTTGAAACGCATAGGCGTGTACAGTAATGTAACAGTATCACATTTCGGCATACAGTATACAGCGCTCTCCCATCACTCGCCCCCGCACACACACAGGATAATTTACTGCAGTATTTCAACTTCTTATCTTATCTACAGTGCAGTACACCTCTCCCACACCATTCCTTTGAATGTGTGTCTTTCTGGTTTCAATAACATTCCTGCTTGATAGTTGATGATTACTACTGCATGCGCATGTAAATTCACCACTGCTTGCTTGAGTGAGTGACCAAAAAAAAAATATATTTTTATTTTCTCCTCATTTTTTATTTTTATTTTCTCCACAAGCCTGCAAAAACCATCTTGATATTACGATATTCAATCTGTGCTGTAGCTTTTGACTGCGACCCTGTGCGTTTGCCTGCACATGGTTGATTTGTGTGCTTTTTATTTACAGTACTGTATTTGGGAGTGTAGGGATCATATTATTTTGATGAACTGCCTTCATGCAGCTGTACCCTGTACCCCCCTCCCCCATGCACACACATAAGGCTCACTCGAGGATTTGAAACTCTTATCGACAGACACCTCTACAGAGTCATTCATTTTCTGAAGCTTGCCATTGTGTTTTTAATCCGTCCCTTGCCGAACGTCACCTCACTGCGCCTGCGTGTAATCCTCTTTGAGATGGGAGCTAGCTGATTACTGCGCATGACTCACCCAACCCCCCCCCCAACCCTTTGAGGCTTTGTTTACGGTAACGCTTTGGAAAATCCCTTCTCGAATTTGATATGTAAATCTGATTTGCACAGCACTGTGAGAATTGAGAGTTAAAAAAAACATTATCTGATTCATGTTGTTTTGTCATTGTTTCTTTTTTTTTGGTGTACTGTAGGTGTGGGGGGGAGGGTTGTTGTCAATGATTATGATTATCATGAATGTAAATAAATATTTATTTTATTTTATCAGGAACCAAAAAAACAAATATAAAAAAAATCATGAATAATACATAATGCAGTCTTTATTAAGTTCTTCTGTCAGATGGAAATTGAGGGCCGGTGGATAATCATGAATAATGCACATTGATAATAATATTCATTAATAATATATAATATATAATAATATATATATATATAGTAATATCATTTTTTCCGTCTTTATCTTCTTCCTCATTCTGTGTACAGTTCAGTAGTTCATTGAGAGAGGAGAGGTTTTGTGTACATCGTTACTGCAGTTTAGATACTGTACACTTAACTGTACAAATAGTTCACAGACTGTACACGACACCCCCCCTCTCCCCAGTCCATCCTTTTTTCCTGAAAAAACAAGAAAACAAAAAATTAGTGCAGTTATGTGCATACTGTATTATGGCATTGTGTGCTGTGTAGTACTGTTAAACTAGTATATAATGGAACTACTGTATACTGTGACTACTGTTAAATAGTTTGGAACCAGATGGCTGGTGCTGCTCTCTCTGGAAAGCAATATATTGAGCAGTTACTGTAGGTGCATACTGTACTGTATTATGGCATTGTGTACTGTATCTACTACATATTGGACTACAGTACGCTGTTAGTACTGTCAAACAAGTCTATACTGGAACTACTGTATACTCTGACTACTGTTAAATACTTTGTAACCAGATAGCTGGTGCTGCTCTCTCTGGAAAGAAAAAAATTGTGCAGTTACTGTACTGTAGGTGCATACTGTATTATGGCATTGTGTACTGTATACAGTTGCTACTCCCTATTGGACTACAGTATGCAGTTACTGTAGTACTGTCAAACTAGTCTATACTGGAACTACTGTATACTCTGACTATTAGGAAAGAAAAAAATTGGGCCATACTTACCTGTATCATACTGTACTTACAATACTACAGTACAGTACTTCAGTATACCATACTACCTTCCTGATGCTTGCCCATTACGCGCGATCACAATGGGCAACACAGTCGCAATATGGTCAATATATTTATTGCATCGTTCCACGGTGAGAACATCGTTCCAAAAACTCAATATGCCTTGAGCCAACTCATCGTTTTTGGAGGGTTTCACGACTTTTCGGATATGGTCCTTCAGCTGATGCCAGACTATTTCGATCGGATTGAAGTCTGGCGATCTGTCATTGGAGGGGAAAAAAAAGGACAATAAGTTAAAGAGATACAGTACACAGTAAAAACAGTGGGAAAAAATGAGACACGGTTAGCGCACTTACTCCGCTGGCGTCTTCACCCAGTTGATACCGCGCTCAAGGATATGCGCTGTTGACGCAGTGTGCTTCGGATCGTTGTCCTGGTAGAAACGGTGACCATCCGGGAACTCACGTGTGATGTATTCCACAATCTCAGGCACAATTTTGTCCTGGAAGAAAGCTTTATTCATGATTCCTATAACAAGAAAAGAAAAGAGCTCAAAAAAAAAACTGCACACTAGTACAGTACAGTGTGTATGGCAAAAGCGTGTGACATACATTTTACTGTACCTTCAAAGATGACGATGCATCCTGGACCACGCCTAGAGATGGCACCCCACACATGCATCTTCACTGGGTGATTTGGACGCGGCTTCATAGATATGCAACCTTTTTTGTGGAATGCAAAGGTGGCAAATCTCTCCAGCGAAACAGTAGACTCGTCAGTGAAGATGCAATCCTGGAAAGTTTCTCCACTGTCGATCCATGCCTGGGCCTGGACCACTCTCTTGATTTTGTTAAAGTCCCTTATCATGGGGTACGCTCTGTAATGGCAAGGAATAAATAATTTTAGAGGCACAGTACAGTTTCTTAAGCAATACTTTTACCTCTGTACTGTCCAGTACTAACCTCACACATCCATATTTCCATCCAATTCTGCAGCTCATCTTCTTTATGCTGGTCTCGGATACAGTGAGATTGTGATTTTCCTGCAGAGTGTATTTGACCCTTAATGCACTCTTCTCATCATTCTCCTCACTTATTTTGTCTACCAGAAGAGTTGTCTCCCTACAATGTACAGAAAAACAACAATCCGGTATTAATTAATTAATTAATATGCAGCAATATAAACAATATATATACTGTTGTTATTAAAATATACAGAAATAACTACAAAATTAGATAGATCTACACAATATATTGTTCTATTAATATGCAGCAATATAAACAATATATATACTGTTGTTATAAATATATACAGAAATAACTATAAAATTAGATAGATCTACACAATATATTGTTCTATTAATATGCAGCAACATAAACAATATATATACTGTTATCAGACAGAGAGATTGCTTGCAGGGCATGGGAGGAGGAGTTAAGAGATTGACAGGCCTTAGAAGAGGAGCGTGTGCACGCGCCCTCTGTAAACTGAGAGTACGCGCGCACAGGCTGCGTCATGAGACGCGCGGAGCGCTGTGCCGTGGGCACACCAGCGGAGGGAAACGGAGGAACAGAAGGGACCGCTACCGGAGGTGAGGGAATGGAAGCGGGCCCTGAGGAGGCTTGGGAGCGGGGAGCGTCGCCGCAGGGGCTTGGGGTTTGCGTGGGTGCGCGAGACCTGCGGGGCGCCCGCTGAGGTAAAGGGACGCATCAGAGGTTGTCGGAGCGGGACAGGAGTGGGTAAGCGAAGGGAGATTGGCAGGGGAAGGGACAGAGAGGGTGAAAGAAGGGGAAGGAATCCCCTGAACCATCACAGCATGATAGCACACGGTGGTTGCTGGCACAACGAGGCCAGAAGCAGCTGGTCGGACCAGTATTGGAAGCCAGTGATGCTGCTGGCGCATTGCTTGCCAGCGACTGACGTTTCTTACTTGGTTTTAACACGACCTTTCGCCTTTTGCCGTCTGCATCATAGATACGGGAAAAACCCGGTGATACACACCAATACCCTCCAATAAATTCGGGATCAATACAAAAAAAACATGGATCGCTACATAACTTTTTCCTTATTGCACGCTTCCACACATGAGGATCTGGTGAAAATTTGTAAAAGTCATAGTTTTCGATAAAATACTGATAAATTTGAACAACTGTTGCCATCTTATCATCTGTTGCATTAATCGCGGCCCATATTAAATGAGCATATGTTCTGTTGGGTTTTTGGAACACGGGCTGCACTTGTACACTCATGGCGGCGGGAATCTCTGGACAATAACCAGACCAGAAACTGGTGCTTGTCTTTCTTCTATATAAATAGCCTAAATTGATACATTATTGTAACTGCTTCCTTCAGTCCCAAGGCCAATTTACAATAGACCACTGTGGTATCTTTTTTAAACGAAACACCTGCAAGTCGACACATTACTGAAGCGCATGCGCATTACAATTCATGAATATCTGCCATCTGGCGGACACTGGAAGAATTGCAACCAATTAAATCCGAACCATTCTCAATAAACACATCAACCGCGCATCAACCGCGGCTGTGAATGCAACATGAATGCGGTATGAATGCGGTATGAACGTGGTGAAGTGTGTGGCATTTGAAAAAAAATCCCGGAAAAATGCAGTGATGTTGGAGAATAAAAGGGGCCGCGACAGTACCCTTCTGATTTAATATTGACTAACCTTAAATCTCACTACTCAAATCAATCATCCCAATAGCCTGCACTCATGGCTATTGTCCCACTGTCACTCCTTCCACCCATTGTGGCCAAGCACTGCCAGCTACAGCACATATTCTCTCACCTGCTCTCTGTAAGTCTCCCATCATACCTCTTAGATTCTAAGCTCTTCGGGGCAGGGATTTCCTTTCCTATTGTCTGATTTTGCTGCGCTTATTGTATTATTATAATTCCCAGGTTAATCCCTTCCTTAGGCCTGTCTGTGTATTACAGCCTTGAATGATGTATCAGTATTCAAGGGTGGGCCTAGCAACTTCTGAGGATGTCAATCTGAGGGGTGGATACTGGTTGGAACACACCCTGTCTGTGTGTGGGCCTATCAGTATCAGGCTCTGGCTTGCTATGAGTCAGAGTTAGAGACACTCCCCAAAGATGATAAATTCTGACATTCTCCCCAATTTAGTTCAGTTCTGATCTGTTCAGTGACTCCCAGGAATGGAGTAAGAGGAGAAAGAAGAGAGAATTAGGCCTGAGTCAGGACTCTGACCAGGAAAATCATGAGAGGTGAATATGCAGCTAAGAAGAGAGCTTGTGTTATGTCCTGTATATCTGCTTGCAATAAACCACCCAGCAAAGACCAGATTGTCTGTTACTATCTCTGTGTATGGAATAACATCAGAAGGGGCCCATCCCTTGAACATCCCCAGAGGATCCCTGCTGGCTGGAGGCACTGCACCCAATCAGACCCAGGTAACCTGTCCTGTTTCTCCCCACACCACCGCAGAGCGCTCAGCTCTCCTGTTACCTACAGGTTTGCACCAGCACCTAGAAGTAGCAGATAATGGCATACCCACCCCTATCTCACTTGGTGGGGGGAGGGGTGGAACAAGGGCTACATATCTTTGTTCAAAATAGCAAGAGAATGGCTAACGAACACGCACGTTTTGACGCTTTCTGTGGTAGAGAGAGATATCGCTGCTCCAATAGCCTTATCAGCCCTTTTACAAATCCGAGATCAAAGTATACAAGTAGTAGTAAAAAACAATATAATGTTCGCAGACACAAGGAGAGCCTGCAAGAAACTCCTGAACCTCTTAAAGGCACCCAGAGCGCTAATTAAATATTTGCCCTTAGTAGGAAATCCAGATTTCCAGGTGGGCAATGAATCAGTAGTTTTTAGAGAATGGGAATCTATGGGGTTATGTAAACTGTATCAATTCTATAGTATAGAGAGCGACTCTGTGCTTTCCTTTCAGGAAGCACAGGTAAAGTTAAACATCCCTGCAGGTAACGTTTTGGCACATATGCAACTGAAACACTATATATATTCTATTATCAGAGAACAGTCTTAGGTTTTTGAATGTGGATGTATAGATCATTTTTTTAAACCAGATCCCCTATTTAAATTTAAAATTCGGCACATATATAAACCTCTCATAAGTTCAGGAGATCTAAGAATTTGGGAGGGCCTCATAGCCAACTGGATGAGAGATTTCCCAGACCTCCCAGACTGGAACCTAATTCTGCAGTCATTCAATAGGCAGAGGAGAGCAACTCCAGCAGCATATTTGCATGAAATGCAATTCAAGATTTTCAATAGAGCCTATATTAGCCTGACACAATTAAAAATATATAGACAAGATATCTCCAGCAACTGTTCAAAATGTGGATGCGTTGAAGCCAATTTTTTGCATTGTACAGGTATATGAGGATGTGGCAAGATCAGATGCTTTTGGAATAAAATTACCCAACTACTGAGCAGGCTGTTAAATAGGAAGATAAATACAGATTTTTGGCCCTGTTTGTTTGGAGTCATTACCCCCTGGTTTGCAAGTCCAAACCTAGACCAAATCTTGATAGACCTCATTCTCCTTTCGGCAAATAAATGTATCATGGACTGTTGGATTAGATCCAGACCCCCCTCCATCTCCCAATTGACAACACAAAATTAATACATAGATGGATTGCATTTACAGGAAGTGATGGACAAATGCAAGGCTCTGGGTCAAGGGTGCTAAACAATTATCTAGATCTCACTGTGCGGCCCGCGGCGGCTTTCCCCCTCTGCCTTCCTCCTGAGTCCGCTCTCCCCTCCGCCTACGGAGTCCGCTCTCCCGCTCTGCCTCCATCACCGGAGTCCACTCTCCCCCCTGAGTCCTGTCTCCTTTCCGCCTCTGGAGTCCACTCCCCGCTCTGCCCCCCCGCCCCGAGTCCGCTCTTAGTACTGCAGGGTAAGTGCGCGCCCCAGCAGGCACTTCCGTGCCTGCTGCTTTCTAGAGCGAGAGCGTTCCTGCAGTCCTGCCTGCTCTACCGCCGCGAGATGATGTGAGGTACAGGGGGGGGGGGGGTTTGATGTGTGGTGCAGGGGGCTTGATGTGTGGTACAGGGGGGGGTTAATGTGAGGTGCAGGGGGTGTTGATGTGAGGTGCAGGGGGGGTTAATGTGTGGTGCAGGGGGGCTTGATGTGTGGTGAGGGGGCTTGATGTGAGGTGCAGGGGGGTTGTGAGGTGCATGGGTGGTTGATATGAGGTGCAGGGGGGTTGATGTGATGTGCAGGGGGGTTGATGTGAGGTGCAGGGGGGTTTATGTGAGGTGCTGGGGGGTTGATGTGAGGTGAAGGGGGGGTTGATGTGAGGTGCTGGGGGGGTTGATGTGAGGTGCTGGGGGGTAATGTGAGGTGCTGGGGGTTAATGTGAGGTGCAGGGGGTTAATGTGAGGTGCAAGGGGGTTGATGTGTGGTGCAGGTGGGGTTGATGTGTGGTGCAGGGGGGTTGATGTGAGGTGCTGGGGGGTTAATGTGAGGTTCTGGGGGGTTGATGTGAGGTGGGGGGGGGGTTGATGTGAGGTGCGGGGGGGTTGATGTGAGGTGCAGGGGGGGGAGAGGGATGTGTATGGTGTGCAGGGGGGTATTGTGTGTTGTTTGTGGAGGGGGAGTATTGTGTGTGGGTGAGGGGGAGAGATGGGTGTATGAGGGGGAGAGACTGGAGTATGAGCGATAGATGGGGAGTCTTGCAAAGGATTATGATGAGGGGTGCTGGGGGAGATATATGAAGATGATGATGATGAGGGGTGCTGGGGGAGATATATGAAGATGATGATGAGGGGTGCTGGGGGAGATATATGAAGATGATGAGGGGTGCTGGGGAAGATATATGAAGATGATGAGGGGTGCTGGAGGAGAGATGATGATGATGACGATGATGACGATGATTTTACCCATGCGGTCCAAATCTGTTTTCCTTGGAGCAGTTCGGCCCTTCTCACTTAATGAGTTGTGCAGGTCTGATCTAGAGGGAGGATGTATAGAATAGAGTATTGATTTACAATAATTTTACAAATTTAAACTACGGCTGCTCAAGTGATGGGCCAATGATGATTTTGATCTTTTTTGCTTATGTCTGTCTGTTTGGATTAAGGTACACCCCTGTTCCTATCATGATCTATAAACCCCTTAGAAGCCATCACTGTTTTGTTTAAAATTTGGTTTTAATGTTAGTATGCTTATGGTTTTACTTTATATTTCATGTTATAATCTTCTGTAAAGAGAAAAAAAACGTACACGATAAAAAGGTGTGAAAGGCAGGCTTCACATTTAACAGAAAATCTAAAGAGTTGGAATCACAATATTGTGTAGCTTTTCATGTAAACGATGTAGGCATATGGTTTTCTTTATATGATGCTTTGTTTCAATGTATATGTCAATCTACAATAAAGAATAATTAAAAACAAACAAAAAAAACAAAACTTATACAAATAAGTCACCAACCACATCTCACGACTCACACCCTATAGAATTCAGAGCAATTAAAATGAATACTGCTAGAGTATTGAAAAAAAAATACAAAACAATTAAATGAAAAAAATAACCAAAAATACAAAACATAACAATTAAATAAAAGAAGCATTTGCCCAAAAATGTATTGCCTGTCACTGTATTTATCTATAGCCCAAAAGGGGCATAGAATACCACATTGGCAGTCAATGGGCAACCTAAAAAAAAAACAAAAAACGCAATAAAAGAAAATACAGTACAATCAATGTTTTTCTTACTTTTGATGTTGTGAAGATTGAGATAAGGTGTGTGGCTCAGGCTATATGAAGACAGACTATCATCACCTCCATTTTGGCGCCGTAGCCATTTTGAGTGTTTGCTTGTATGAATGTGTATCTGTTTATTTGTGTATAAAAGTTATGCTGCAGAGCATCGCTCATGGCTGTGACTAATCCTTGCATAATTCCTAACTAGTCATGGAATTGAAATAATTGCATTTGTAAGAGTTTTTCCAGCAAAGTAATTTTTGCTGAGCTCCGCTTCTCTTACCTTGCAGCTATACCCAGAGGGCTCAGCGTTTACTCCCTAAGTCAGGAGGTTAAGAGGCCCACATTACAGTGAAATATATAGGATAAAGTATAGCATGCGAAGTATATTTATGTATGAATAAGGATTTTTATATGTCATTATATTGTTTTTATTTCTAAGCCAGCCCCCTTAAGGGGCGTATAACTCATTTTAAAATGTTTAAAAATGTGATGCCAAGCAATATGTTTTCAGAGGAATGAGTTCATTTTGAATTCTTTCTCTCATTTGTACCTTGGTGCAGATAAACTCACGTTGATACTTTGAACCCTTGACTCATTGATATTATTTCTACACTTTCACAACGTCTTCACCCTCCGATTACGAGACCTGCTGCAACAGCAGAAACCTCTTGACACTCAATGCAATGCTCCTCAACAGCTGGTAAGTTCTTCTTTTTTCTTTATCTTCATCTGTATATTGTAATCCATTTGCGTGTACTTCAACCAATCGGATTGGGATGTACCACATGGTATATCTCCTAATCCAATTGGTTGAAGTACCATGTGATGGCAGCCATTTTTTTTTAAAAGGATGCGACTTCATCCCTTTAAGATGATGTCACATCCTTTTTAAAAAATGGAAGCTGCACATGGTACTTCAACCAATCGGATTGGGAGTGTAACATGTGATGCCTCACGTGGTACATCTCACAATCCGATTGGTTTTAGTACTATGTGATGGCAGCCATTTTTTAAGTATGTGACGTCACAACCTTTAAAAAAAAAAAAAAGAATCTCACATGGTACACCAGGGGAGCACAATCTTTTTTCCCTGTGCCCCCCTGCTGGCTGTTCCTCTCTCGCCGCCTCCCCCCCCCCTTACCTCAGTTTTGGTGTCGGCATCATGACGTCCAGTTGGCAACGGGACGTCACATGACCTCGCGGCATTATTTGATGCCGCATTGCCATAGCGACGCATCTCCAGAAGCCGCCTGAGCCATGGTAAGTGCTACTACAGAGGCCTTAATCGCTTCCCCGGCACTTAATTTAAGTGCCTTCAGGAAGCGTGCAGGGCCTCTGATAACCCCGTGCCCACTGCAGGCAATCTCGCGCCCCCCAGTTTGCGCACCGCTGTGGTACACCTTCCAATCGGATTGGGGGTGTACCACATGACACTCAAATGTGACACCACAGGCCTTATATAGGGATTGTCCCATCCTATTTGAGTTTAAGAAGCCGATGAGACCACATCCACCCAAGGGATTGGATTACAAGTACAGAAGAGGAGACTTAAGACTAAAGAAAAAAGAAAATAATTTAATAGAAATTGAGGAGCATCGCGTCGATGATCAACAGGTTCCTGCTGGAGTCGGAATTGGATGGTGAAGATATCAAAGGTAAGAAAAACATTGAATATATATATTTTTTTATATTTGGTATTTTTATTGTTTATTTGTATTTTTTAGGTTGCCCATTGACTGCCAATGTGTTTATCTACAGTATGCCCCTTTATGGGTATAGATATGCACAGTGACAAGGAATGTATTATTTTGCAAATGGCTTGTTTTTATTTAATTGTTATGTATTGTATTATTACTGATTTTTTTTTTATTTAAATGTTTTGGTATAGTGGTTCTTTTATTTAAATGTTTTGGTTTCTTGTTATTTTTATTTAATTGTTTTGGCTTTGTGGTTGGTTTTATTTAAAAGTGTTGGCTTTGTGGTTGGTTTTATTTTAAAGTTTTGGCTTTGTGGTTGGTTTAATTTAATTGTTTAGGATTTTTTATTATTGGTTTGATATAATTGTTTAGGATATTTGGTTATTGGTTTGATTTAATTGTTTAGGATTAGTTTCTTGGTTTTATTTAATTGTTTTGGATTGAGGTTATTGGTTTAATTTAATTGTTTTGGATTTTTGGTTTTATTTAATTTTATGTCTTTTTGGTGCTTGTTTATTTTAATTGTGTTTTTTTTGTGTTTTTAAGGCTGCCTGTTGACTGCCATAGTGGTAAATCATGCCCATATTATATGGGCATGGTTTAACACTGTGCCAATCAATAGATAGCGGGGGTGGAGGGTGTTTTTTCTTCTTCTTGTAATGTTCATGCCCACGGAGAACAGGGAGGAAGAAAAGGACGGCCTTCTTCCTGGCAAGGGTAAGTAGAACTTTTATTTACTTTATGCTGCCTGGTTTTATATTTAATTGGCAAATGCAGTATTATCCATATCTGGATAATAGTAATTTTGTCCATTACTGTACTGTATGTGTTGAGTGGGGCAGTTGTATTCATGTATTGCACTGTAATAAAAAAATTGGAATGGGGAAGAGCTCTATTAGCCATCTTTGGTTATTAGCACTTTTACTCATTCCTGTTGTTGGTACAGGGGATGGGTGTTTAGTGAGGGGTTAACCCCTTCATTACCTTAGCAGTTTTAATCGCTAAGGTAATTAAGGGATTAACTTCTACGACCACCCTCCCACAAGGCCTAAACACCCTCCCTGGTGCAACTACAAGCTTCACCCACCCCCTGTACTAACAACTGGGTAGTGAAACTGGCTGCAATTTTATTTTTATTGCTCAGAATTGATACCGGCCTCCGATATCAATCCTGTGCAGTAAAAATAAAAGAAACAGCTTTTATGCATCTTGCAATATCTCTAGCGCCAGACTTTTAGCTGGCGCCAAAATATTGCAAGATTTTAAAGTACGATAAGCTTATCACTGCTTAGTGAATAGCAGTTTCTGGCAAAAAAAAATGATTTGGGGCATTTTTTAGCTTATCATCCGGCCTTTTTGTCAGAGTGTTAAATCTCGTTAAAAGCTGTTATAGCGCCCACCTCACCCCCACTTACCTTGGCTCCGGCATCGGCTCCGGCTTCTTGACGTCACGTGCTATAGCAACGTGATGTCACATGACCTCGCGGTGTAATTTGACACCGCGTTGTCATGGCGATGCATGTGGAGCCAAGGAAGTAAAGGTTTACAGAGGCCCGGCAGCTCTCCAAGCATTTAATTTAAGTGCAATCGGGAAGCGCGCGGGTCCTCTGTAAACCGCGCCCCCCCGCAAGCAGTCTCGCCCCCCAGTTTGTGCACTGCTGGTTTAGTGAATAGCAAAACATGACATATCACTCTTTAAGGGCATTTAAAATGTATTTATTTATAAAATATTTTACCAGGAAGTAATTCATTGAGAGTTACCTCTCGTTTTCAAGTATGTGCTTTAAACTACTTATCGAAGTTTAGTGAAAGAGATTCAAAGCAGCAGAAAACATGATCATTAATATCCATGAGCAATTTACTTATTTAACAAATGTGACAAAATGGTAACAAATGCATAAAATTAAAAAGAAACCATTTTAGCCTATATGGTATTTATTTTGAATGTGTGGAATTTTATTCACAAACGTAAGAACTTTGTAATATTGGCAATTGTTAAGTAACCGAATAAATATTTAAATTGAAAGATAGTTTTTAAAAATGTAAAAACTCTGATAGCACACAATATCCTGTTAAAATGATCTTATCCTAAGTAACTACAGTATGTAACGTTTTAAAAGTTTGCTCATTAACAAGTAATAGCCCAGCATATTTTACAATTAATTATAGCTAGATTAACTTACACTTTCTTAGGATAGCCTTTGTTCAGTAAAGAGGTTATTGTCTGGTTATATGATGTCGTCTAAAGGGAGAAGATGGATTTCTAAATTGGTTTCAGGACGAACATAAATGAAGGATCACTGTGATAGTTTGTGAACACAAATGAGTAATTCAAAATAATAGTTATAGATTTTCAAATAAAGAAAGGAACCATATTCAAGAAAATTGATTAGAAAAGAAATCGTTCTTTTTATACAATCGTAAGAAATTATCTTTGTGTTATACCTCGATTAAAAGAAGTGCTGCATTTTTCTTTAAAGTTCCTTTACAGTTTAAACCATCAATTTTCCTGGATATAAATTGGAAAATAAATGTAAAGCTTCTGAATAACAATGCAGTATCACTATATGTTCTACAGTCTTTCTAGAATAATACAAGCATAATTTTAACCAATCTTCTAAAAGTGAAATGGATTAATTTACAATTTGTACTGGAAATTTAATTCTTGTAATTGTATAAATGTCATACAATAAAATAATTTCTCATCATTTCATACCAACATTTTCTAATCGCAGATGTAAATTAAGAGTGCTGCTCATTGTTTTTGAAAAATGCAGCACTGTAATGTTAGATGTACTGTCTCCTTCTCAAAGCACCTGATTACCCATCTAAGCTACTGCTGTTTATATTTGTGGCCCCGCAATCCATAAATTAAGTCATACATTATTTTGAGTAGATGCACAGATTTTCAATTGTGTCGATCAAAAGATAAATACTGTACATTTAAGGTAGTAGATTACCATTATTAAGTGTTATACCGATCACCAGTGGTTGACAAATCATCAAAAAATCTACTCGCCACACAAAAAAATCTACTCGCCACCTAGTACCAAACGTGTGCTGCTTGGGCCAATATTTACTCGCCCGGGGGTTAAATCCACTCGCCCGGGGCGAGCAAATGTATAGGTTTGTCGAACACTGCCGATCACCATTCTATTGTTATCCACGGTACAATGTCAAAAATCTTGAAAGTGGAGGAGAGAGCATAAGGCATACAGTAAGAATAGATTTAGCAAAAATGAGTGAAGTTCCAAACTTACTGTATATAGAACATGCAATTTCTATGCACTCATATGGGGTATGTAGATAATAGAATTAATATCTCACCAGCATCATATGTATTGTAAACAGATGTAGCCAGGTCTCCAGTCAGGGCTCAGAGCCCCTTCGGGTACTCACAGGGCAGCCGGTGAAGTGCGGGGGCGTGCGCTTGCATCGCGCGTTTCTCAGGTGGATGTGGCCGGGTTGCCAGGGACGCGAGCGGGCCGGTTGCCGGGGACGCGAGCGGGCCGGTTGCCGGGGACGCGATCGGGCCATTACTAGGGCCGCGGTCATGTCGCGAGGGTCCCGGCGGTTCGCGGAGCAGGGCGCCACCATTGGTATCACTATTGCGCGGCAGGACACATAGAGGTCGCGCATGCGCAGGGAAGGGCAGTCCACCCCCAGGGGGCACAGGGGCAGAGCCACATGACCCCAGGGAGCCAATAGGGCTGTAGCATCTCCCTGCAGAGGGATTGATACAATTTCGCGGGCTTGCAGCACGTTTGGGAGTTGGTGACCGGAGCAGCTAGGGGAAGGAGGTAGGGTGCAGGAGTCAGTGACTCCCTGCACTAGGCCAGCATCCCCCTAGGCTCCAGAAAGCCCTGAGTCACAGTAGCTGAGTGTTGTAGGGACAGGCCCTAGGTTAGGGACCCTGCCCCATTAGCTATTTGTTAGTTAGGGACACAGCGAACACGGCGCTTCCTGCTGAGAGACTTGGGCTCAAGTCTCTGTCATTAAGGAGAGCTGGACTATCTTTAGGGTGGGATCGCCCCTGACGGATCACCATGCGGGTGGATCCTGGATATCATCGTCTGATCCTTTTTGAAGCGGTGGCAAATCCGAGCACTGGAGTGCTCAGCAGGTACTCTAACTCTACAAGTGCACCAACAACCCTATTAGCTTTAAATAGTGACTGCACAGTCACACATATCCTTTCTCTTAGAGTGCGGGACATTGTTTGGGGTTACTGGACACAGGGTGGGATCATCCGGTGAAGGGTTGGTGAAGTGTTGGCGTCCGCCGTGGCGCAAGAGTGTTAGTGTCCGGCGAGACGCAGTAGTTAGTGTCTCCTCTAGGGAGGGACACCTGTTGATGTTACATGCACGTACGTTTCTATGCTCACAAGTAAAGTCACTGATTGGTTAGGAAAAAGGAATGTGTATTAAATAGGTGCCTGTAGGTAAAGGATATAAATCTCAAACCAGTGGGAAGACCAGGATTTGGTTCCAGGCGATGACGGGGTGCTAAATAGAAAAAGATGTACAATACATAGCGTAATACTGTATGATACTAGGACAAACAACATATAATACAAACAACATGTATGACAATAGTCTAACAGCTAAGAGATCAACAGGTGAAAACGTATATTAAAAAACATTTAATAAAACATGGGACATATAAAATAAAATAGTTAAGAATAATGGAAGGCGAGATCGTCACACTGCAGCAGCGGGTAGAATGCCCACTCACCAGATGGTTGTTTAAATCACGCGGTGGATAATTCGGAGAGTATCCCCTCTCTGCTGCACAAACAGCTACTGCTCCCTGTCGTCTCTGTCAGTGGAGAGCTGCACACGCCCGCCGGCGTGTGTGTGTTGTCTCTCTCTGCGCTCTGAGAACGGCGTGCTGATGTGCCCGGTTTAGCCACAGCAGATTCACCTATTACTCGTCACAGAGCTTCGACTGGGATCAGCTGATTCGCCACCGGCTCCGGAAGGATAGAATGAAAATATGTTGCTGCAGTATAAGTCTCAAATAGCCACCCTACGCGTTTCGAAAGCGTACTGCTTTCTTCCTCAGGGGTTATAAAAATCAAGTCCATAAATGTCCGCTATATAGGAGTCCATTAATTAGTCAATTCATTACACCTGATAATTCGTGCACATGCGCAATGGTCAGTCTGAACATTCAGTGATCCTGCTGCAATGTTGAATTCATGCGCAGTACTAGATTGTATTACTGTTAGTAACGATCTCTGCAGGAATACATACTTACAAAACATAGCTACTCTAAAACAAAACGAATACTAAAAAAAAAAAAAAGAAGGAGATTGAAAATGAATAATACAAGTGATACCATGTGTATAGTGAAAAGTATTAGTGTTATAAAACCACTAGTAGTGCTTGTAATATAATCTATAAGGGGTGAAAACCTAAAATATTATATATATAGTCGCGTATGGAATATGAACTTAATTGATTATATATTAACTTCAAAACTAATTACTAATACATGTGTTAGGTGAGTGAATTATATTTAATATGTATTAAAATGTGATAGTGTATAACACTACATGTGGTGAAATTGTGTATATAATCATGAATTACTATCTTGTGTGGACATATATTATGTGTAACAATAAAAAATGTATAAAACATACAGTATAACATTTAATGACATATAATATAAAATCAAGAGATTATTTATAACATTTTTATTTACACACACTTTTGAACAGTTATTCAAAGAACAATATGGATAAAGTACGAAATTTGCCAATTGACCAGAAATGATTTTAAAACAAAGTCCACGTTGAGGCCTAGTGGGGATAGAGTGCGGAGTTCATAAATCCAAAAAGATTCTCTCCTCCCCAGTAGGCTCACAACGTTACCTCCTCTCCAATTGGGTGTAATGGTTTCTATCGCAATGCACTTTAATCCTAAGGGGTTTTGGCCATGCACTTGAAGAAAATGATGTGATACATTATGTGTTATTAAACCTTTTTTTATATTATATATGTGTTCGTATAGACGTCTGTGTGTATATACTGTATATATATATATATATATATATATATATATATATATATATATATATATATATATATATATATATATATATATATATCTGTATATATCTGTATATGTATGTATGTATGTATGTCTTTATTTGTATAGCGCCATAAAATGTACATAGCGCTTCACAGTAGTAATACATGTCATATAAATAACAAATATAAATAACAGATCATGGGAATAAGTGCTTCAGACATACTGTAAAAGTAACATTAAGGAAGGAGTCCCTGCTCCGAGGAGCTTACAATCTAATTGGTAGTTAGGGAGAACGTACAGAGACAGTAGGAGGGAATACTAGTAAGTGCGTCTGCAGGGGGCCAAGCTTTGTGTCATGTGTCCATGATTATCCAGTGCTACTCATATGCTTCTTTAAGCAGATGTGTCTTAAGGTGGGTCTTAAAGGTGGATAGCGAGGGGGCTAGTCGGGTATTGAGGGGAAGGGCATTCCAGAGGTGTGGGGCAGAAAGTGAGAAAGGTTTAAGGCGGGAGAGAGCTTTAGATACAAAGGGGGTAGAAAGAAGACATCCTTGAGAAGAACGCAAGAGTCGTGATGGTGCATAGCGAGAAATTAGGGCTGAGATGTAATGAGGGGCAGAAGAATGTAAAGCTTTAAAAGTGAGCAGTAGAATTGAGTGTGAGATACGCGATTTAATCGGAAGCCAGGAGAGGGATTTCAGCAGGGGAGACGCTGAGACAGATTTAGGAAAGAGTAGAGTGATTCTGGCAGCAGTGTTTAGGATAGATTGTAGGGGAGACAGGTGAGAGGTAGGAAGGCCGGACAGCAGGAGGTTGCAGTAATCGAGACGTGAGAGAATGAGGGCCTGAGTCAGAGTTTTGGCAGTTGAGTAACAGAGGAAAGGGCGTATCTTTGTGATATTGCGGAGGAAAAAGCGACAAGTTTTAGAAACGTTTTGAATATGAGAGGAGAATGAGAGAGAGGAATCAAGTGTGATCCCTAGGCAGCGTGCTTGGGCTACTGGGTGAATGATCATATTTCCAATAGCAATGTGGAAGGATGTAGTAGGGCCAGGTTTGGGAGGTAGTATAAGGAGCTCTGTTTTTGCCATGTTAAGTTTCAGTCGGCGGATGGCCATCCAGGATGATATTCCAGAGAGGCATTCAGAAACTTTGGTCTGTATAGCAAGTGTAAGGTCAGGGGTTGAAAGGTAAATTTGTGTGTCGTCAGCATAGAGGTGATATTTAAACCCAAAAGATGTGATTAGGTCACCTAGAGAGAGTGTGTAGAGAGAAAAGAGAAGGGGTCCCAGGACAGAGCCCTGGGGTACCCCCACAGAGAGATCAAAAGAGGAGGAGGAGGTGTTAGCAAAAGAGACACTGAAGGTACGATGGGAGAGGTAAGAGGAGATCCAGGATAAAGCTTTGTTCCGAATACCAAGAGTATGGAGAATGTGAAGGAGAAGAGGGTGGTCCACGGTGTCGAATGCTGCAGAGAGGTCGAGTAATATGAGCAGAGTGTAATGACCTCTGTCTTTGTATATATATATATATATCTGTGTATATATATATATATATATATATATATACTGTATATATAGTTGCATGATGATGCCACTGTATAAATTCATGGGTGAAGGGTGGGTATCGGGCCAGTGTGGCTTAACCCCTTAATTACCTTTGCGGTTATTATCCGATAAGGTGTTTAAGGGGTTAATTGATATCTGAATGTAATTGCAATGTATTGGCTTTGTTTTGGCAATGTATTTTGTGGACAAGACAAGGATGTTGCTGGCGACGGACACTTCGTATTGATGAGGTCAGTAGTACTTTATTTATTTGAATATGCTAGTTAATGTTTTTAATAATGGGCAATTAATCTATTATCCCTATCTGGATAATAGTTATTTTGCATATTATTGTACTGTAGGTGTTGGGGGGAGGTGTATGTATTGAATGTATAGGCCAGGTTTATTTTTTTACATTCAGGGTTTGTTCAGTGGTTCTGCGTGGGACCTCTGGAGACCACCTGTGGTTTCCTCGGGTATCCCACGGGTACCAGGCTGGTGGTTCCACGGGTGACACATGCGGGGATGAAGCTGTGTGGTCCCACTTCTGTGGGGGCACCGCCGACCCGTAGTCTGCAGGGATGAAGCTGTGTGGTCCCACTTCTGTGGGGGCACCGCCGACCCGTAGGTGCGGGGATGATGATGTGTGGTCCCACTACTGTGGGGGCACCGCGGACCTGTAGTGAGCACCCGTGAGTTCCCCAGACCCCCGTGGAAACCACCCGAGGCCCCGCAGACACCTGTGGGTCTGACCCGGGGCTCCCAGACATCCTTGGGCCTACCGTGGGAACCCAATTGTGGCCCACGGTGACCCAAGGAGACCACCTGGGGGCCATGGTGCTGGCGGGACCCACCAGCAGGCCTCTAGAACCTGTTTAAAAAGGGCTGTAGGTCTGTCCAGGTGCCCCGCCAGCCCACCGGGGACTCGCGTGGGGCTGCGTTATGAACCCTGTATGTAAAAGGATAAATCTTGTATTTATGGGGGGGCACAGGAGGTGGGTAATGTATTTAATAAATAGAATGATGTTTATTGTGGGTCACTGTGTTGTTTTTATTGTGGGTACTGGGGGTGGGGGTGGAGTGTTTACCCAACGGTATGTGGGTAGGCCTCCCTTGTGGGTACTGGGTGAGGGTGGTTAGGCCTCACCGGGGGGGGGGGGGTTAGTGTGGGAGGGTATGTAGGCATCCCGAGTGGTAGTGAGGGTGGGTTAACCCCTTAATGACTATAGCGGTTAATAACCGCTATGGTGATTAAGGGGTTAGGGGACATTACTTTGGATGTTTTAATTTTTGTGTCTGTTTTGCAGAAGCGGAGGGGCCATGGCCAGGATGGGGGGGGGGGGTAACGGTATGTGGGTAGGGGGTGAGGGTGGTTAGACCTCACAGTATGCACATCGGGTCGCCCCCCCCCTCCCCACATTTACATACACTGCACTCACAGCAATACAGGCAGGGAGATTTAACAGAAACATTAGGGGGGGGGCTTTATACAGATCACAGTCAAGGAGGTGGGGTTATAACCCACTCCCCCTCCCCACATTTACATAAACTACACTAACAGCAACACAGGCAGAGAGATTTAACAGAAACATTAGGGGGGAGGGGGCTTTAAACAGATTACACTCAAGGCAGAGAGATTTAACAGAAACATTAGGGGGGAGGGGGCTTTAAACAGATTACACTCAAGGCAGAGAGATTTAACAGAAACATTAGGGGGGAGGGGGCTTTACACAGATTACACTCAAGGCAGGGAGATACAGGGGATGTACTGTACTGTATGTTGTTTATTGCAATGCTTCAATGTGTGTACAGTATAATGTTTTTTTACAATTAGATAGATGTAATCCTTGGTATTGTAAGGGTTAGCGTTGGTTTTAAATGTTGTATTCTGGTTGGTACTTATATATTGATTTTTGTTTACTTGATTGGTTAAAATAGTTGACTTGTTTGGAGTTATCTGTATTTTGCTTGCAATGATATTGTTCACATTCATTAGCAGAATGTATATGGTGCATAGATTTTATGCATCATAAATACAATGTAAATGCAATGTATTGATTGGAATGTGAGTTTTTTCTTTGTCATTTGATGATTTAGATTGTAAGATCAGTTAGGATTATTAAAGGAAATTCATTGTAATGTAGTGTGTCTGTATGGAGAAGT
Organism: Ascaphus truei; assembly: GCF_040206685.1. Lineage (NCBI taxonomy): Eukaryota > Metazoa > Chordata > Amphibia > Anura > Ascaphidae > Ascaphus > Ascaphus truei. Next base: position 101,230,410 of record NC_134490.1, read on the forward strand.
GTTATTTGTAGGACAGTATGGTTTTGATAACCCTTCTACATTTATTTGTATATTGGTTCATCATGTGTTTGTATATACTGTATATATATATATATATATATATATATACAGTATATATATATATATATATATATATATATATATATATATATATATATATATATATATAATCAAAAAATAAATAGATGATACCGTTCTGTGGCTAACGAAATGCTTTTATTTTGAACCAATATACAAATATATGTAGAAGGGTTATCAAAATCATACTGTCCTACACTGGCGACACACTTTATTCGAGCTCGGCTAGTCCCACGAATTCGGGTATACCCGGGTGTATTGAGGTTTGTGACTGTTTTCTGCCCGAGTGCATTGAGGTATTTTCCAAGCAGGGATTGAAGCATTTTATTCCCGCTGGCTGCAATACTGCACAGTATATATATATATATATACTGCATTACAATTCATGAATTTATGCCATCTGGTAGACACGCGAAGCATTGCAGCCTATTAAATCCTAATCATTATCATTTAACAGATCAGCCGCCCATCAGCCAGGCATGAACCCAGGCTGGGAAGGCAAACGCAACGGGGCTTGTCAGAGGTGAGGAGCGGCGCATTCCAGGTATCTGCCAGGTACATACTGGGTATTTGCTCGAATAAAGTGTGTCGGTGCAGTACAAATAACACTTCTCCATACAGACACACTACATTACAATGATTTTCCTTTAATAATCCTAACTGATATATATATGTGTAGGGATTGTTATTGTATATATACTGTATGTATATATATATATATATATATACTGTATATATATACATATATTTATTTATATTCATGTATTTATTTAGATTTATTTATTAATTGTGGGGCTGCTGTTTTTAAAATTTGTTTTATTGTGGGTAGCGGGGGTGGGTGAAGGGGGTATTTGGCCCTTGGTGTGAGTTTAGGACTTGCGGGGGGGTAGCGGGTGCACTTAACCCCTTAACGACCGTAGCAGTTACTACCGCTACGTTCGTGAAGGGGTTAAGTGCACCCGCTACCCCCCAGCAAGCCCTAAACAACCACCGATGGGCCAATACCCCCTTCATCCACCCCCACTACCCACAATTAAAAAAATTCACACATAGCAGCAGCACAATTAATAAATAAATCTAAATAAATAAATAAATAAATGAATAAAAATAAATACATTTAAAATACATTTTTATTCATAGTGTAGATGTGCAGGGGGTCTCCGGAGCTGAACTGCTTTGGTTTTAGGTCTGGGGACCCCCTGCTCCCCGAGATACAGGCCCCTTTAGGGGGTGCCGGTATCCCTCTGCTTTGTTTACATGCCACGGTCACGTGATCGGGACCTTTAAATGCAGAGGGATACTGGCACCTCATAAAGGGGGCTGTATCTCGGGGAGCAGGGGGTCCCCAGACCTGAAACCAACGCGGTTCAGCTCCGGAGACCCCCTGCACATCTACACTATGAATAAAAATTTATTTTAAATGTATTTATTTCTATTCATTTATTTATTTAGATTTATTTATTTATTTTTTGTGCTGCTGCTGTGTGTGAGTTTTTTTTATTGTGGGTAGCGGGGGTGGGTGAAGAGGTTATTAGCCCCAACGGTGGTTGTTTAGGGCTTGCGGGGGGTAGTGGTAAGGGTTAACCCCTTCATGACCGTAGCGGTATTAACTGCTACGGTCGTGAAGGGTTTAAGTGCACCCGCAACCCCCCCGCAAGTCCTAAACTCACACCAAGGGCCAAATACCCCCTTCACCCACCCCCGCTACCCACAATAAAGTGGGCACGGTGGGTTAACCCCTTCATTGCTTTAGCGGCTATCAGCTATGGTAATGAAGCAGCAGTTCTGTATTTTTAATAATATTGTGCAGGAGCAGGGGGTCCCCTGAGCATTATTTTCTGGCTCAGGGAACCCCCTACTCACTGTACAATATTATTAAAATACAGAAATGCTGCTTCGTTACCATAGCACATAGGTAAGGAACGAGTGTTTGTTTATATATGTGTTTTATTTATACTGTACATGTGCAGAGGGTCTCCGGAGCAGAAATGTTTTTGTCTTAGGTCCGGGGACCCCCTGCTTCCCGAGATACAGGCCCCTTTAGGGGGTGCCGGTATCCCTCTGCTTTGTTTACATGTCGCGGTCACGTGATCGGGACCCTTAAATGCAGAGGGATACCGGCACCTCATAAAGGGGGCTGTATCTCGGGGAGCAGGGGGTCCCCGGACCTGAAACCAACGCGGTTCAGCTCCGGAGACCCCCTGCACATCTACACTATGAATAAAAATTTATTTTAAATAATTTTTAATGTGCCGATGTTTGCGCAGAGAGAGCAGCGGTTCTCTCTCTGCTGCAAACACATTTCGCCAGGGTACGGCCTATAGTATCATTGATGTGCATATACAGTACTGTATGTGTATGTACCCCGGGAGAAAACGATACAAAACCGCACATCACCGGGATATTCCGAAATTCGCGGAGCTAGCCAAGTAAGAATAAAGTTGGTCGGTAGTGTATACATTTTTTATTGTTACACATTTATTTATTTATTTATTTATTTATAAAATATTTTACCAGGAAGTAATACATTGAGAGTTACCTTTCGTTTTCAAGTATGTCCTGGGCACAGAGTAAAACAAATAATACATGGTTACAAATACAGTTACATAAATGAACAAGGTATACATTTATATACAAGACATTGCATGCACAGTTAAAGAAAATATATATTATGAGCGTATGAAACAGTTACAGACCAGATTAAAGTGTGAGACAGCCTTAGATTTGAAAGAACTTAAGCTGGTGGTGGATATGAGAGTCTCTGGTAGGTTGTTCCAGTTTTGGGGTGCACGGAAGGAGAAGGAGGAACGTCCGGATACTTTGTTGAGTCTTGGGACCATGAATAGTCTTTTGGAGTCTGATCTCAGGTGATAGGTACTGCATGTGGTAGGGGTGAGGAGCTTGTTCAGGTAGCTGGGTAGCTTGCCCAGAAAGTATTTGAGGGTGAGACAGGAAAGGTGAACTTTGCGCCTAGACTCTAGTGATGACCAATCTAGTTCTTTGAGCATTTCGCAGTGATGTGTGTTGTAGTTGCATTGGAGAACAAAACGACAAATTGAATTGTAGAGGGTGTCAAGTTTGCTAAGGTGGGTTTGAGGAGCCGAGCCATATACTATGTCTCCATAGTCAATAATTGGCATTAGCATCTGCTGTGCAATACGCTTTCTGACCAGGAGACTTAGGGAGGATTTGTTCCTGTAAAGTACCCCTAGTTTGGCATAGGTCTTGGTTGTCAGGGTATCAATGTGCATCCCGAATGTTAAGTGGGAGTCAAACCATAAGCCCAGGTATTTAAAACTAGTGACAGGTGTTAGGGTGGTTTTAGCGTTGGTTCTAATCAGGAGCTCAGTCACTGGAAGCTTTACAAATTTAGTCTTGGTCCCAAATACCATTGTTACAGTCTTGTCAGTGTTTAAAAACAGTTTGTTTTGGGAAATCCAGTTTTCGAGTCTCAAAAAGTCAGACTGAAGTATGTGTTGAAGGTCAGAGAGGCTATGGCTGTGTGCATACAGGATTGTGTCATCTGCATACATGTGTATTGAGGCTTCCTTACAAGCTGTGGGAAGATCATTAATGAACACTGAGAAGAGTAGGGGCCCCAGAACAGAGCCTTGCGGGACACCACAGGTGATATCCAGGGGGTTGGAGTTAGAGCCTGAGATGGACACATGTTGGGATCTTCCTGATAGGTAGGACTGAAACCAGTTTAAAGCATGTTTCCCTATTCCAGAGCTCTGGAGTTTGTTAAGCAGGATAGCATGATCAACTGTGTCAAAAGCCTTTGCAAAATCTAGGAATACTGCACCAGTGAGTTGTCCCCGTTCCATTCCACACTGGATTTCATTGCAAACTTTTAGCAGGGTAGTTACGGTGGAGTGTTTGGGACGAAACCCAGACTGGAATTGGCTAGGGAAATTTGTCTTGGTGTAGAACTCGCTTAATTGGGAGTGGACACATTTTTCCATAACTTTGGATAGAATTGGGAGAAGTGAGATTGGCCTGTAGTTTGAGACAGTGTTTTTGTCCCCACTTTTGAAGATTGGGACAACTCTGGCAGTTTTCCAGGTCTTAGGGATATGGCCTGCAGACAGGATAGAGTTGACTATGGACGCAATTGGTTTGGCAATGGCTGGGGCACCAAGTCGTAGGAACCTAGATTGTAGTAAGTCGGGTCCACATTGGCTGCTTAGTTTTAGTTTGAGGAGCGCTTGTGTAATCTCCTCTTCAGATACTGGGCTAAATTGAAAATTGTGGGCAGTGTTGGGAGGGGGTGGGACTATAGGGGTACTCCCAGGATGAGATTCAGGTTTGGGTTTTGTGCTGCGTTTCGCTAATAAGTTAGTGGCACACCCCACAAAGTAATCATTGAATGCATTTGCAATGTCAGTGGGGTTTGTCAGAGTAATATCCCCCTTAGTGATATTACTTGGTTGTTGATGGTTAGGAGGCTGGAATATATTGTTGATAACCTTCCAGAAATTAGCTGGGTTTGATGTATTCTGGAGGAGATTGTCAGAGTAATATTGTGCTTTTGCATGCCTTGTTTGCCTTGTGCACACGTTCCGCAGGCATCTGTAGTGATTGAGATCCTTGGTAGTGCCAGTTACTTTGTAGCTTTTCCACAAGGCATCCCTGAACTGGTAGAGTGCTATAAGGTCAGGTGTAACCCATGGAAGGTGGGCCCCCCGTACCCTTATTTTGCGTAGTGGAGCATGGGTATCGCAGAGTTTTAAGAACTCGGATTGGAAATAGTCAAGCGCAGAATCAGGGTCGGGAATTAAATCGATTCTGTGCCATGGGCAGTTGGTAAGGTCATCCAGAAACTGTTGTGGTTAAAGTTTTTAAATGTTCTAGTGAGGAGAACTTTGGGGCTTGAATGGGGCGGTTTAATTTTCCTTACACAGTACACTATTGCATGGTCACTGAAAATTTCAGGAAGGATGCCAGAGGATTGGATTCTGCTGGGGTTTGAGGAGAGAATCCAGTCTAGCAAGGAATGGTTATGCGACTTCAGGTTTATTCGTGTGGGTTGGGAAATGAGTTGCGATAGGTTAAGTGACTTGAGTTGTATCTGGATTTTGTGGTTTTTAGGGTCAAGCCAATTGAAGTTGAAATCCCCAAGAACTAGCAGCTCACTCTTCTCATTCAGAGAGGAAATGGAGGCAAGAAATTGGGTGATATCAGTCAGGGATTGTAGAAGGGCTTTAGGGGGGCGGTAGATGCCAGCAAGCAAGATGGGCTTAGAAAAGGGGAGGCAGATTTTGCCAACTAGAGTTTCAAAAGAGGGTGGACTTGGTGGGCAATGTAGCAGTGTAAATTGTAAGGTGTCTGCAATATAAAATAACACCCCTCCTCCTCTCTTTGACCTATCTCTCCTAAAAATGGAGTATCCCTGAATGGCGATATTTGCATCAGGGGTTTTAGAGGATAGCCATGTTTCTGTAAGAACGATGGCTTTGGGTTTATGCATAAGGCACCATGCCCTTAGTTCGTCTAGTTTGGGCAGCAGGCTCCGGATGTTTATATGGGCGACAGATAGCCCTTTTTGGAATTTAAAGGTGGAATTCTCAGGGGCATGGGACAGAGCTGAAATGGGAGGACCTGGGTTAGTTTCAATATCACCTGCTAGAGAGAGTAATAGTATGAGAAGAAATTTGGGTAGTTGTTTACAAGTTGTAGATTTGTGGTGTTTTCCACAATTAATATATGTCCACACATGATAGTAATTCATGATTATATACACAATTTCACCACATGTAGTGTTATACACTATCACATTTTAATACATATTAAATATAATTCACTCACCTAACACATGTATTAGTAATTAGTTTTGAAGTTAATATATAATCAATTAAGTTCATATTCCATACGCGATTATATATATAATATTTTAGGTTTTCACCCCTTATAGATTATATTACAAACACTACTAGTGGTATTATAACACTAATACTTTTCACTATACACATGGTATCACTTGTATTATTCATTTTCTATCTCTTTCTTTTTTTTTTTTTTTTAGTATTCGTTTTGTTTTAGAGTAGCTATGTTTTGTAAGTATGTATTCCAGCAGAGATCGTTACTAACAGTAATACAATCTAGTACTGCGCATGAATTCAACATTGCAGCAGGATCACTGAATGTTCAGACTGACCACTGCGCATGTGCATGAATTATCAGGTGTAATGAATTGACTAATTAATGGACTCCTATATAGCGGACATTTGTGGACTTGATTTTTATAACCCCTGAGGAAGAAAGCAGTACGCTTTTGAAACGCGTAGGGTGGCTATTTGAGACTTATACTGCAGCAACATATTTTCATTCTATCCTTCCGGAGCCAGTGGCGAATCAGCTGATCCCAGTCGAAGCTCTGTGACGAGTAATAGGTGAATCTGCTGTGGCTAAACCGGGCACATCAGCACACCGTTCTCAGAGCGCAGAGAGAGACAACACACACGCCGGCGGGCGTGTGAAGCTCTCCATTGACAGAGACGACCGGGATCAATGGCTGTTTGTGCAGCAGAGAGGGGATACTCTCCGAATTATCCACCGCGTGATTTAAACAACCATCTGGTGAGTGGGCATTCTACCCGCTGCTGCAGTGTGACGATCTCGCCTTCCATTATTCTTAACTATTTTGTTTTATATGTCCCATGTTTTATTAATTTTTTATTTATATACGTTTTCACCTGTTGATCTCTTAGCTGTTAGACTATTGTCATACATGTTGTTTGTATTATATGTTGTTTGTCCTAGTATCATACAGTATTACGCTATGTATTGTACATCTTTTTCTATTTAGCACCACGTCATCGCCTGGAACCAAATCCTGGTCTTCCCACTGGTTTGAGATTTATATCCTTTACCTACAGGCGCCTATTTAATACACATTCCTTTTTCCTTGTGTACTGTTCTGACCAGGGGGTCAGTTGTTGTATTTTAGGCAGCCCCTTATGTGTGTTTAACACCCACACTTAAGGTTTTTTATTGTGAGTCTGTTATCTAGTTTAGCGCTACCTGTCCTGTTTTTTCCACTGATTGGTTACATACGTTGTGCTGGTTATTTATATGTGTCCTGCGAGGACCAATTCCTGCTCTGCTAGGAACCATCGCAGGTGGAGGCGCTGCACCGAGTACGGGGTTACTCATACTATAATTGCCCCAGGTTCCCCGTGGCGGAAGCTCAGCCCTCTTGTGAGCCAACAGGTAACGCACCACACCTGGTAACACTGTATGTTCTACGCACCCACACTATATCTGCGATTGGGTGGGGTGGAATACCCGTTACATTTGGAGGCGCTGCTGAGAGCAGACCTGGGGTGCCCTGTTCCATTTTTTTCCCTCAAAATGTAACCACCATTACTGTACCCGTCGCGGTGTGCCTCGTCCCTGTTGATACTCCGTCTTCGTCCATAGAAATGGCTCTGAGGCAGCACCCAATTCTCCGGGAGGCTGCCACAACAGAAGTGTTAGAGCAACCTTTGGAGGACGAGGAGTATTGCTCCGTGTTAGTGAGTATAGGGCAAGATATAACTGAAGACCAGGGTCCGTCCAGATTGTGGCTTGAAGGCCCGACCGGTTCCTGCAGTATTGTTGTTTACCCTGAACTGCCCATAAAATCTGTTATTGCTTTATGGGATAAGCACCAAAACTTATTTACTTGCAAATGGTGTGCCGGCTTTGCATTGGATTCTATATATATATATATATATATTGTGGCAGGACGGCATCACGGCGGGGTCAGTAAGACACTAGACACGTTGTGAAACTTTAAACTATAGTGGTTTATTAGCCACAACAAAAATAAAGTACGGGTGCACTGTCCCTTTAAAAACTACTTTCTAGAAATTAAAGCCTGTTCCCGTTAGGGAAACTAACTCACTTCTTGAGCCCTTACTAACAGGACAGCCAGCTAATCTGGTCATGCCCAAAACATATGCTACACAAAGGATAACCAATAAGCATAATAATAAAGTCTTATCTGTAATGCAGCTCCAACAGCAAACAGGAACACGGTTCCGGGGAGCAAGCTGTGTCCAGCCTCGCAGCAATGTTTATCTTTATCCTGGGTTGGGGTCCCAGCTGGTCCCAGCAGCAAAGCTCCTCGCAGGACTGGGGGACCAGAGCAGCAGCAGCAGCTACGGCTTCCTAGACGGGAGAGTTCTCTCCACCCTCACATGGAAAAACAAGCTCACCTTCTGTAACCAACTTCCTGCTTTTTAAACCTGCAGTCTCTCAGGCCTCCTGCTTAATTAGGCTGCAGGTGTATGCAGATCTCCAACTGTAGGTTAACTGGTTTAGTGCTGGAAAGTACACACATCCTCCATTCCAGCTTACTGAGTCAGTGACTCTGTCACAATATATATATAAGGATGCAGGTGGTTGGAAGGGAGCCAAAGTCGCAGGAACATCCAAAAAATAAAAGGAAATATAATAGTGCAATATGTTGTGATAAAGCGAATTCTGAGTTATCTTGACTCTATAGAGTGTCTACTTACAATAAGTAGGTATATATAAAGCGTTTTGCAAAGTAAGATGGTGTGTAGCAGGCTGTAAAGACAGGATCCTCGCGAGTTTGAGGTGAAGGAGATCTCACTCAGGTACACATGCCACAGGAAAAAACTACAGAAAAGACCATAGTACAGATCGGACAAGAACAGTTTGTATTAAAAGCAGGATAAAAGTTTGTACTTACAATAAGTACATAAACAATGTACACGTAGCGTTTACTTTAGAGGTGAAACCGGCGTCTGTGTGGATAGTCTCTAGCTGCTGCAACTCCCAGTCCTCCTCGTCGGATCGCGATGACTGGCGTCTGACGTCACTTCCGGTGCAAGGGTGACGGCTTCCGATCCGGAACACGGAGGTTGGCAGACAGCAGGGGAACCACAGACTAGGCACCTTCTCCTTCTGGGCAGCTGTGCAGGCTGCAGGAATAGGCTCAACGCGTTTCGCTGTGTTACACCACAGCTTCCTCAGGAGCAAGTGAATACCCCTAGTGGGTGTGTAGTTTATATACCAGTGTCACTACTACTACCACTAGGGGTATTCACTTGCTCCTGAGGAAGCTGTGGTGTAACACAGCGAAACGCGTTGAGCCTATTCCTGCAGTCTGCACAGCTGCCCAGAAGGAGAAGGTGCCTAGTCTGCGGTTCCCCTGCTGTCTGCCAACCTCCGTGTTCCGGATCGGAAGCCGTCACCCTTGCGCCGGAAGTGACGTCAGACGCCAGTCATCGCGATCCGACGAGGAGGACTGGGAGTTGCAGCAGCTAGAGACTATCCACACAGACGCCGGTTTCACCTCTAAAGTAAACGCTACGTGTACATTGTTTATGTACTTATTGTAAGTACAAACTTTTATCCTGCTTTTAATACAAACTGTTCTTGTCCGATCTGTACTATGGTCTTCTCTGTATTTTTTTCCTGTGGCATGTGTACCTGAGTGAGATCTCCTTCACCTCAAACTCGCGAGGATCCTGTCTTTACAGCCTGCTACACACCATCTTACTTTGCAAAACGCTTTATATATACACCTACTTATTGTAAGTAGACACTCTATAGAGTCAAGATAACTCAGAATTCGCTTTATCACAACATATTGCACTATTATATTTCCTTTTATTTTTTGGATGTTCCTGCGACTTTGGCTCCCTTCCAACCACCTGTATCTTTTCCATTTGAGGGGGATCTGTACATATCCCCCACAGGAAGGTTGAGAAATCGTTTCAGTTACTTATATATATATATTTTTTTCCTGTGTGAATCTATCACTATATCACTGCACTTTTATTTAGCGCCTATCTAAATCATTCTGGTTTCATCACAATATATATATATATATGTGTGTGTGTGTGTGTGTGTGTTTTTTGTTGCCTTTTTCAACCACCATAACTTAAAATGTATATGGTAAACGTAACCAACCTGGAAATGTTGCAAAGCAAGTATATACCAACCTCGCACTGATGATACCCATCAAGTTGAAACATGTCTGTGAGTAGTTTGAATTGCTTAGCTACTCTCATGCTCTGCTTAAAAGCTGTGTGAATGGCAATGCATTTGCTTAAGTGGGCTCCATGTGAATAGATATTCCAGGCAAAAGTTGACACGTGTGCGCAATTGCATGCCATTTCCCAGAATCCCTTGCTGTAGTGGGAGCACTGTTTGCTTTTGCTTTCTCTCTCTCTCTCTCTCTCTCTCTCTCTCTCTCTCTCTCTCTCTCTCTCTCTCTCTCTCTCTCTCTCTCTCTCTCTCTCTCTCTCTCTCTCTCTCTCTCTCTCTCTCTCTCTCTCTCTCTCTCTCTCTCTCTCTCTCTCTCTCTCTCTCTCTCTCTCTCTCTCTCTCTCTCTCTCTCTCTCTCTCTCTCTCTCTCTCTCTCTCTCTCTCTCTCTCTCTCTCTCTCTCTCTCTATCTCTCTCTATATATATATATATATATATATATATATATATACAGTGGTTGACAAATCACCAAAAAATCTACTCGCCACACAAAAAAATCTACTCGCCACCTAGTACCAAACGTGTGCTGCTTGGGCCAATATTTACTCGCCCGGGGGTTAAATCCACTCGCCCGGGGCGAGCAAATGTATAGGTTTGTCGAACACTGTATATATATATATATATATATATATATATATATATATATATATATATATATATATATATATATATATAAAACCACAAAAAAAACAGGCGCACTCATAGCGTAAAAAAGTATAACAATGAGTTTATGGAATGAAGGATTTAAAAATGCACACTCACAAACATAGCTGAATATAAAGCATTTTTGAGTAAAAACTCAGCCCGTCAGACGCAGGAACCCGGTATGCAGGATTTCGTAGTAGTGTCCCTGGTAAGTCCTGCTGCGGTAGCCCCTCTGTGTCCTTGCAGGGACCGAAATCCACGAGGGACGCTGCCTTTCCCTTGCTCCGGCGTCACAGAGTGAGTTCTCTTGATCCAAATCTCGCGAGAACTCGGTGACGTCAGTAGGTTTCAACCGGAGTGAATTTGCAATGAAAAACGGGCTGGACGGCTGGGCGGCTAAGTAAAATGCTATCAGCACAGCAAAGATATGCTGTAGCTCATGAGTGGAGTACAATAAACATAAAAACTGGACATAATCACCACTGCACTCTCTACGCGTTTCGTCTCGAAAGAGACTTCATCAGGAGTTAAAGGCATAGGTAATGGACGCAGTAATATAGCACGTTAGACCAATCAGGGCATAGAAGACAATTAACCACTAATAGAATACATGTGGTTAGTACAGGGATGAAATTAACCCCTATGTATACTGGAACATATTATAAAATAAGCCAATTACATTAAACTAATACAATTATACAAAATGACCAAGCATATCAATGCATGCAATAACATACACTTTAACAAATAAAATAAAAAGTGAAATGCATTTAAGCATTGAATATGTAGATGTATCAAAAAAGTTTTAGTACAATATCATTGGCAGATAACTTATAAATTAAAAGAATATCATTATATAAAACAGATGCTAGTGAATGGTAACGATAACCTAATATACAGGAAAGGTGAATTTCACTAGATGTATAAGGAGACAATTCTGGTACTAAAGAGATTCAGAGGGATCAAGGTGCACAAAAAGGACAAAAAAAAAAAAAACACACAAAAAAAAAAGTGAGAAGGGAAGGGTGGAAATGGAGGGAGGGAAGGGGGAGAAAGGTATAGGGAGGAGGAAAGGGGGGGGGGGGGGAAAGGGGGGGAGGAGGGGGAGGAGGGGGAGGAGGAAAGAAAGACAAGGGCGGGGGAGGAGGGGGGTGCGTGAGGGGAAAGGAAAGGATGGAAGGGGAGAGAAAAAGAAAAAAGTAAAAATAAAAATAAAAATGAAAATAAAAATAAAATTAAAAATGGATAATGAACGAAGAAGGATACTGGACCAATGGTGGTCGCGCAAGCAAGGTCAATGGTACCCATATATATTGAGGTACGGACGTAAATAACCATGTTAAACCAATGTAAAAAGCGAACATAAAGATGTATATACATGTGTATACTGAGCCAATGTGGTGATGTAGGTGCCCACACGGAGGGAACGAAATAAATCGCTCAACCCAGACCTCCCTGGGAACCACACACCCCACAATGGTCATAAACATACAATTACACTACTGTACTGATGTCTATTGTGTCATTGACATACACACACACATATATATATATATCTCACACAAACAGAGAACAAAAAGCAGCGCTAACAGTGTGTGATATAAAGTGCGTTCTATAACGTGATGGTGATACAAATTGTGATAAGTGCAAAAATATAAAAAAACATTACATTCTATGATTATTGTGCAAAAAGTTAAAACACAATTTGAAAAAGAGACCAAAAAGGAAAAAAAGAAAATACATTTAGACCTTAAAGTGTTCAGTGTCCAGTAAAAAATAGAACAATCTTTCAATCCAATGTTAGTATAATGAAAGAAATCAGGATCCAGATATAAATAATCCAGTCACAGTATGGAGTAGGCAAGCTTCTATGATGATCTAGCCAGATCATACTGTTGCGGCCGCCTTTATTCTCCTACTTACCCGGATAAATGCGGGGATTTTCTCCGTTTTTTTTCGGAGTTTCCCGCGCGGCGGCCGCATCATCAGATAAGCGCTAATGGCGCTTATCATTAAAAGCGCCCGTGGCGCGGGAAACCTGACGAAAAAAAGCCGCACGCCGCCGCGTTTTAAAAATGCCGCGATGGCGGCCGCATGAGGATAAAGGCGGCCGCCACTGTAGATATCTAGAAGAAAAAGAGAAGAAGAAGCACGAGCTCCATAGCATAATACTGTTTGAATAAAATACACATTTATTTAGAATCCAGAGAGGCCACCAGGACATGCACTCACTTCAAATATATAAAAAACATTCATTGGAGACAATCTGTAAGCTTTCAGGAACCGGGGAGGGAAGCTGCAGCCAGAGAGTATTGCAGTAAATTGCTGGTATAGTAGGTGATGTAAAGCAGATACTTATCGTGATGAATAAGTATGACCAAGAGAAGGGAGGGGATGATTCTTCTCCTTCAGAGATGGTACAGGCGAACCCCCGATATAGAGACACTATCTAGCAGTGTGGCATGTGTATCCACTCTCCTCTGTATCAGACCGGCAAAAATCACCAACTCAGCCTTCACGTGGCTTCTGCACAACTCCTCTACACAAAGTTCCTGATCGGCTGATGACGTCAGTGCGTCATGCGTCACGACGTCCGACGCGTTTCGTAACGTGAGTGACTTCTTCAAGGGATGATTGGCTGCTGGCCTCCCTGTCTCTTTATAGCTGACTATTGATAATGCCAGATTGAATCTGGCTGTGAAGGGGAGCTGCAGCCAATCATGTCGTGAATGTGCTCAGCCATGCAAAATACATGATAAAAAACCCACACTGAACATACAGTAGGAAGGCAATGAATGGCTGAACATGAGATCATCTATAGTGTCAGATACAAATAGTAAAATCATGCTGAACCTACACAGGGATAATTGTAAAGAAATGAAATGTAAATAAACCATATACAGTATATAAAAAAATGAATGAATGAATTGATGCAGGATGTAAACAATTACTTATAAAAATACTTGGAACTGGCATGAACATGCATCCAAATATAGACTAACATGCCTAATAGCAAAATATGAAATAAAAAGCAATCATTATAACCTGCAACTTCATTAACTATATAAAATATATATAAAAAAATATATAAAAAAACAACAATCCTGATAAGGACAGAACAGATATGCATGATGGTCAAGAGCAAATAATGTATATATTGGTGAGAAATAAAAAATAGAAAATTATTTTAAGTGATAATAAATGATAAAATTGAATATATTTAAGAATATCCTGGCGGCCTCTCTGGATTCTAAATAAATGTGTATTTTATTCAAACAGAGTCAGTCAGTCTTAGTCAGAGTTAACCCTCCCTGGAGTTGTCAAGAACACCTGAAATCTAATTAAACAACCTGGGCTGAACTCCTGAAAAACAAGGAAGTGTTTGGTCACAGGCAGAGCCAGAAAAAAGTGAGAGACACTACTGAGAGAGCTGTGCTGAAGCAGGGACATCTTCACCAAATGGATTAAGATAAGCAAACCCTTTATTGCTAAAATATTACCAATGACTGTGCTGTTTCTTTATTGCCTAAGCCAGGGCATGATTTGGGGTGGGAACTGGCTTTTCTGGCTGCCTGGTAGTCAGGGCTGAAGAAGTAAGTTAGATCCCAGACCGGGATAGGTTTTTATTTATGCTTTTTATTTTGGTTTGGTTTTCTTAATGGGACGGTGGGCCTGCGAATACGTTACTTACCCCTATAAATAAACCCCACGTAAATAGAAGTACTGTGTTTCCGTCCTTATTTGGGATAAAAGGGACCTCAACTAAATGTGGTTGTCACTATATATATATATATATATATATATATATATATATATATATATATATATATATATATATACACATACATACACACTATATATATATATATATATATATATATATATACTGAGTTATGTTATGGTGAGTAAAAAAAGTGACAAAACCCTCCACAGCAAAGCAAATATGCAAATGTAAATACAACTGTATGCTCATCTGCATGTCTTAGGCAGGTCTGCAACCTCGCCTTTCACCATCATCACCCAGCACACAGCACTTCCACTGCAGCACGGGATTCTGGGAAATGACATGCAAATGATCACACAGTGCCACTTTTTGCCTCAAAAACCATTTTTAACATGGTTCCCTATAGGCTTAAGCTTGCTACATGGTCACAGCTTTGAGCACAGCCAGGGTTAAGGTGCATACCCAGAAAACACACCCACAGACAGCTGTTTCTCTTTTTAAAGTTTTATTAACGATTCACTTAATTACAACCAGTAATAAACAGAAAACATCACTATACATTCCTTACATTGCCAGAAAAACCACAAAACACCACAATACCTAAACATTGATTACTTCCCAAGTCCTACACTAGGCTTTTCGTACTTTCGCGGGTCTCTGTGGTGTCCGGCTCCCTGACACGTTTCGTCACACACGGGTGACCTTTGAAAAAGTCACCCGTGTGTGACAAAACACGTCAGGGAGCGTTATCATGTAGACGCGCAGACACTACGTCATCACGGAGCGCAGGAGGAAATCTACTCGAGCGTCGGACACCACAGAGACCCGCGAGCAAAGCTGTTTTTCCTTGGGATCTTTGGAACTTGTCTCCTAACCATCCACCTACCCAGGAACTCTTGCAACAGTGTGGTTCATCTATCTTTGGGACAGAGGGTTTTCTACAGCATCAATACAGTTACTGGATGGTGGTGATTATGATCACAATATGCTTTTAAAACTTGTACCCTTGTAAGTGCATTTTTTACCCCCCCCTCCCCTTCCCCTCAATAAATTTTACGGTTTTACACTATGGGGCGTGCGCTCTCTCCTCTCTCCTTTTTGCAGATTCCATTCGGATGTGGTTTATCCCCCTGAGAGCAGCCGGAGACCCCCAAAACCAACCTTCATTTTTTCATCATAGGACTATTGCCTTGAAGACTGGTTTGTACCCTCTTTATTATTTATTTCTTTTTTACATTTATATTTTTGTAATTGTATTTAATGTGTATGGTATCACTCATCACAGTATTATATCATGGGTGTTAAAATGACGAGCTGAAGGTGTATACTGGATCCAGATGCTGATAGCCGTATTGGCTCAGGATCCTAAAGTAATAGTGTGTCAATAGACCAATGCTAATACTACACTAGAAAACAGTCCTTGTAAAGGATCTGTAGGCAGGTGAAGACGTGCAGGGAATTCGCGTGAGCAAGATATCATATACTGTAAATCAATTTAACAGACAGACTGATATACCAAAATGTGATAAATAAGACGGTTTGATTTACAGTAGCCGGTATGATTCCTGTGATGTCCAGTTTATAATATATTTGGTATACCACAGTTCAACCAGCAAATAAAATGTTTGATCAGAGCTTAACTGGGTCCTCCACATGTGGCTGTTAATAATGATTTAGGTAAATCCGCACCATTACTATTGCTGACATGACCTCAAATAACCTTTCGAGGAGTGTGCAGCAATGATCTAGGTAGATCTGTATGATACCTAGACCATCTTTGCTAGATATAGCTGCTTAATAGATGCCGAGGTGAGTAGTGTGGACCGATAATAGTATATAAGGTCCTTTGGATTTAAACCCCTGAGCATTAATAAGTATGTGGCTAGCTCTGCAGCCACACCAGTAGTTTTGACCTCAAGTAACCTTGGGGTTAATCTTATGTTCAGAGAGTGTCCTCTATTAACCCTGTGTGGTTAGAGGTGGTAAAGTATAGGTTCTTTTATTATCAGGAGAACCATACACTTATAAATCGTAAGTCAGACGAGTGGAAATGGATCACAGATGAGGCAGATGCTAGTGACCAAAGGTTATGTACTGATAAGTAGCCCACAGGCACTGCTATTGTAGAGAGACTCATACTGTGGTGAGTATATTAGCAGGAGTGTATAACATTGCAGGCTATTGAGATACGATATCTCTCAAACTTATCAGGAGTACATAGATCTTGAGATTATAGTATCCCTGTATGTCTGAAGGAGGTTTTGTGTGTCCGTCGGAAAACTTAGAAAACCTATATTGTGTAGGGGCAGAGAGCCGCACCAGCCGGTATGATTCCTGTGGTGTACCATCATTGATGGAGAAGAAACACCCCCTCCCTTCTCTTGGTCAGACTTATTCATCACGATAAGTATCTGCTTTACATCACCTACTATAAGCTTATAGATTGTCTCCAATGAATGTTTTTTATATATTTGAAGTGAGTGCATCACCTGGGGCCTCTCTTGATTCTAAATAAATGTGTATTTTATTCAAACAGTATTAAGCTATGGAGCTGGTGCTTCTTCTTCTCTTTTTCTTCTAGATATCTATGATCTGGCTAGATCATCATAGAAGCTTGCCTACTCCATACTGTGACTGGATTATTTACATCTGGATCCTGATTTCTTCCATTATACTAACATTGGATTGAAAGTTTGTTCTATTTTTTACTGGACACTGAACACTTTAAGGTCTAAATTTATTTTATTTTTTCCTTTTTGGTCTTTTTTTCAAATTGTTTTTTTACTTTTTGCACAATAATCATTAAAAAATGTTTTCTTTTATTTTTGCACTTATCACAATTTGTATCACTATCACATTATAGAACGCACTTTATATCACACACTGTTAGCGCTGCTTTTTGTTCTCTGTTTGTGTGAGATATATACACACACACACACACACACACACACACACACACACACACACACACACACACACACACACACACACACACATATATATATATATATATTTCTACATTTACCTAGGATCACCCTGATACTTATATATTTCCACAGTTGTTATGATCCTTTGGGGATTATTTTATATTTATGTAACGGTTTTTCTGGCCCGGCCTGACCCACCCAATCTCACATTGGCCCCTGTGGTCTAACCGGTCCCCATTACAGTGTGGTAGTGTCTGGTGGTGCACCTGTTGGCAACAGGACTCCTGAGTCTCCCGCATGATGGTGTGTGGGGAGGACCCGTCCAGACAGGCAGCTGAGGTAGTGTGCTGAGTCCTACCTAGTTCCAGTGTAGCGCCTCCACCTCATCAGGGTCCCTTCAGTCACTTGGGGATGGTCCTGGCGAGGAACTCCTCTGTGGTGCTCCTCTCTGTACATTCACTCCACACATGTACACGAGAGGGTTGGTAATTAAGAGCATCTTTATTGCCTGAGGTGGGCTAACTGCCCCTCGCAGTAGTTTCTCTAGCCACTCATTGTCCCTCAGTGCTTCCCTTTGAAAGGTGTAATTCTCCTTTAATAGGGATTCCCTATCCCAGCCGGGATGTCTTTACCCTGTGCCAGGTCCCTGGACACAGTCTTCCTACTCAGCTACTATAACCTAACTCTACTCTTCTCAGAACTCTGGCAGAACTAATCAGAACTGAATAGAACTCACAAGACTACTAGAACTGGACTGGACTTTTAGACACAGTGCTGTGCCTTATGTACACTCTGGAAGCTGACACACCTCTGACATCACTAACCATGGAGTCAGAGCATGTGACCACTCCCATCCATACACAGGGCACCCCACCAGGGTGTGAGGGCAAACCTCCATAATTACTGCTGGAATGCCCACAACTTACCAGGCCTTACTGTCAGCAGGAGAGATGACTGTAGCCATTTTACATGACCGCTACATTTATATCTATTTAGTGTTTTCCATGTCCATTAATACACATTTTTTCATTATTATTGTTGCTTGAGTGCTTTCAGTGGGACATTTTTCTTTTTTCTTTCTTTTATATATATATATATATATATATATATATATATATATATATATATATATGAAAAAATGGATGTAAAGATCGCGCCTTGTTGTGCTGAGCAAAAAACAGAATACAAATATTGTATGTAAAGTACAATTAATGTACTTAATAGTATATACTCTCAATAATGACTAATGTTATACATATACAAAATGACAAAGTGTGCAAATGATAGCCTATAACATACAATGACAATATTAAATGGTAGATTGTGAGTATAAAATTATATAAATGAAATAATTAATACAAATGGTAATGTTAAAAATAAAAGAAAATGTCCATATAAAACAAAATGAAATCAAAAATCAATACTATGACCCACAATAGGTCACAAATCTGTTAAAACGGATCCTGGCAGTCTTTTTCTTGGGCAAAACAACCTCTCTTGACACTAACAAAAAAAGAGAAGAAAAAGCGCCCGATCTCCGTGTGATAACATACAGTATATAAAATTTAATAAAACATGGACAAGACGATTCAAAACTCACAAAAATCGAAAGGTAACAGGCATTGTATGAGTACAACTCATGTTCCAAGGCTGCTATGAACCGCCGCTGCTCCACTGGTAATGCTCCGGAATGACTGTGTATTAGGTGGAGATTTGCCGGAGGACAACTTAGTGTGTAACACCGCCAGCGGGAAAGAGGTGTGACGTCATTCCGGAGCATTACCAGTGGAGCAGCGGCGGTTCATCGCAGCCTCGGAGCATGAGTTGTACTCATACAATGCCTGTTACCTTTGGATTTTTGTGAGTTTTGAATTGTCTTGTCCGATTTTTATTAAATTTTATATACATTATCACGCGAAGATCGGGCGCTTTTTCTTCTCTTTTTTTGTTATATATATATATATATATATATATATATATATATATATATATATATATATATATATATAAATCTATTCGCAGCCGGCACACACATAAACATTAGGAAATCCAGATGATTGTCCCATAGAAAATCATAAAAGATGTATATTACCAGATGATGGTCCAGTAAGCACGGGTAGAAATACAAAAGTGTATTAAAACACAAAAAACAACGTTTATGTTCCTATAAACGGAACCTTCCTCAGGGTCATACAGTGTTAGAATGAAGACCACTGCAACTTATACCCCCACCAGTGCACACAAATCATACAATCAACCAATGAGAACACTTCTCAAAACCCCACGACACATCAAATGGTAGCTAAAACCCAATGTGCCAATTGCAGTGCATGTTCTTACTATGTCACTTAGAAAGATAGCCCTGATAGGACAGTCAATGTTTACCCAGACTCAATTAGAATCGTGGCAACATGCGATGTATGCCGATCTTCCAGATCCAGCCACAACCTCGCGGAGGAGATAGGGATAAACTCTTACTCCAACAAGAAGCAAGATTCATCTATGATCTAAAGACAATGGCACCTCACAGATTAAATGAGGACTGTGGACGGACGTTCACAGAGGTACACAATTGGAGGCTTTTATAAGGTGAAATTATAATAAGGCTTTATTGTGCCTTTTCCTTTTCATCAGGAAATCATCCAAACACAGGGGGGGAACAAAGCTTAATTCACTTGGGAGTGTTTCTAGTGAAATCCCATGCAATTCACAACTCCTAGTAAAGCAGGTCTCCCAGCCCCAAACACATAGCATGACATAAGCAGATATAAGAAGTCTCTTTAGAATGAAAGTCTTATCTGTTAGCTGCTGTAGAGTAAGCTTCTCTGCTCTCCTGGAACCGCACCCGTGCGTGCACAGAAAATTAGCATCCAGGTTTAGAAGTCTTATTTGGTGTCTTGCAATCAGCTATGCTGGGCAGAGCTCAAGACCGGTCAGCTCCAGAGATGTGTGTTCTCTCCAAAGGTCAGCTCTCATTCAGAGCTAAGGAGTCACTTCCTGTCTCAAAGGCAGGCTTTTTCTACCACCTCTAATCAGGCAGGTGGTGTTAGTTAATTTGCTACCAGCAGTCAACCACCACACTGCTGGATTAGAGGCACATTTGTGAACAGGGATAAGTCCCCTGAAACAAGGACCTTAAATTTGGTTGCTTTTTATGAAGTGACATATTGTGATTAACTTTTTTTTTGCATGGCTTTCTGTTTCTTTACTTTGTTTCATCCATTGATTACTTTGTATATTATATTGTGCTTTCACCTTGTCCTTTCACTTTGGTGTTTGATTTTATTCCATGGGCTATTTATTCTTTCTATTGCTCCTTCTGTTGTCTGATTTATTTATCTTGACATAAATATTTGCCTTCACGACTCATCCCCCTTGGTTATTGATTATATTATATTTGCATTTTTAATTATGCAATATATATTACAAATACGCTGAGATAGCTAAATATACATTTCCCATACTAATTATAATATCTATTACATGGGTTAAACATATGAGAGGGATGAAATTGGTGTCAGCATTGAAAATGTTTCTCAGACTGACAGCATGTTATGTCTGTTTACATCATCATTGATGCTTGCAGGGGGGGCCTTTCTAATCTTATTCCCATGGTTTTAAAGCTTTTTTAGATAGATATGTGTTTTATGCATTGGTGTTCATACTGGTCACGATAGCTTGTTTTTGATTTGTCTAACCTACTCATAGATTGTGCTATTATCTGTTTTTGCTATTTGATGTATATGGGGCACGGTTTGCTTGCTATGGACGCTTTTGATACACTTGAGTTAGGCGCAATTATCATGCCTCATATGCCATTGGCTTTTGCCTTTTGTGGTGCTGTCAGCCATGCATATGCATAGGTTAAACTTTCCTTAGTGATGAGGGTTGCCATGACAATCAGGGACGCTGCGAGGTTTGCGCGCTGTACCTGGTTGTATTAAACATAGCATTTGAACTGCGCATACTCAGGAGGCTTTCCCTTGCATTACATGGCGGGTTTCCATGACTACAGGGGACGCTATAGTCTGCACATGCGCTCTTTATACAATACGGTGTCTAATAAGTGCCATATTGATCTCCCTGGCTTCCAGTACATGATAAACACGGAGCAGCAGTCTTTTAATTGAGTCCTTAAAGGTAGGTGTTGCCACGATTCTAATTGAGTCAAGGGTAAACATTGACTGTCCTATCAGGGCTATCTTTCTAAGTGACATAGTAAGAACATGCACTGCAATTGGCACATTGAGTTTTTGCTACCATTTGATGTGTCATGTGGGGTTTTGAGAAGTGTTCTCATAGGTTGATTGTATGATTTGTGTGCACTGGTGGGGGTATAAGTTGCAGTGATTTTTGTGTTTTAATACACTTTTGCATTTCTACCCGTGTGTGCTGTCTCTCCTTACTGGACCATCATCTGGTAATATACATCTTACAGTATATATATATATATATATATATATACACAGCTCAACCCCGTTATAGCGCAGTCCTCGGGGTCCACCCGATCCGACTGCACTATAACCAGGGTCGCGTTAATTTTTTTTAAAATGGCCGCCACGAGCCCGATGAGGAGGGGGGAAGAAGTGGCTGGCAGTCCTACACATCCCCCAGCAGCCCTACACGTACCCTCTCACTTCCTCTAGCAGCCTCACTTCCCCTAGCAGCTCCACACCGATCCCCCCTGCTAGCTCTGATTTCCCCCCCCCCGCCAGCCCTGCTCCAATCCCACCCCCTCCAGCCCCACTCTGATCCCCCAGCAGCTGACACCAAAGGTAGGAGGTAGGGGGTGGGGGGGGCTGTGAGCGAGCTGTGAGTGTGTGCAGTGTGTTGTGAGTGTGTGCAGTGTGTTGTGAGTGTGTGCAGTGTGCTGTGAGTGTGTGCAGTGTGTGTAGTGTGAGCGTGCAGTGTGCTGTGAGTGTGCAGTGTGCTGTGAGTGTGTGCAGTGTGCGCTGTATGTTGTGAGTGTGTGCAGTGTGCTGTGAGTGTGTGTAGTGTGTGCAGTGTGAGCGTGCAGTGTGCTGTGATTGTGTGCAGTGTGTTGTTTGTGCAGTGTGTTGTGAGTGTGTGCAGTGTGCTGTGCGTGTTTTGAGGGTGTGCAGTGTGCTGTGAGTGTGCAGTTTGTTGTGAGTGTGTGTTAGTGTGTGCAGTGTGCTGTGAGTGTGTGCAGTGTGCTGTGAGTGTGTGCAATGTGTGGGTAGTGTGTGGCAAAATGCATTTTTTTAAAAATATTTGGGGTCCACGCTCAAACCGCGTTATAAATAAAGAAGGCGTTATAGCAGATCGCGCTATAACGGGGTTGAGCTGTATATATATATATATATATATATATATATATATGCAACTATTATGCAACTGTTCAGGACACTTAGCAGTGGCCTAAACAGAGATCGAAATTTTATGAGTCATTACTGACACTAGCGAACTCTCTTCCCATGAGCGCTAAAGGCCATGTCTGTACATACTGTGCTATATGTATGCACACACAGCTGTCTCTCACACATACTAATACTCCTTATTTTTCCATCCATATACACCAATAGGGACCACATAGTATCCACACACACTTTTAGTTGTGCTACAAACTCTCACATTTCCACACCCACCCACACCATTTATATCCCTCTCACTCCACACACACCTTGTGTAGAGCACTGTTTATACTGTGGGCTCTCCATTAATTTTTATTCACACTGATACACATACACACTCTTTCTTCACTTGCTTTCAGTTACCCTTTGACACCTCTAGCCTTGGCGTTGGCTCAGGGGCTTACAACAATTTTGGCCAAAAATGTCAAACTAAAAGACCATTTACTTATTAGATATTTATCCATATATATTTAGGCACTGTACCGTGTATGAGTCTCACTAGATGTGCTAAAAACTGAGCTTTGTCTGTGTTTTATGTTATGTCTCTGGTTTTAACCTCTAGCCATAAAACACATCCACACCGGGGGAAGGACAAGCACAGATAACATTCCAAGAGACACTGTTTTTAAGTTATCCTTGCTTCATTCATTGTAACATCGCCGGAAGAAGAGATCAGTGTATCTCGAAAGCTCGCACAAATAAAAGCATTTCGTTAGCCACAGAACGGTATCATCTATTTATTTTTTGATTATTGAAGCTCGGCTAACACGGTACTGATACCTCTACATGAATATATATATACATAGACAAATGAATTTACCAGATGTAAGTCTGGAAAACAGAGACAGCACACAGCCAGGGAAGTCCAAAAACATGTTTTTGGACTTCCCTGGCTGTGTGCTGTCTCTATTTTCCGGACTTACATCTGGTAAATTCAATTGTCTGTGTGTGCATATGGGATAAGCATCAGTGGATCATCAATTTACAGTGTGCCAACTGCCCCTGCTTCTCTTACAGTGTGTGTATCTCTCTCTCTCTCTCTCTCTCTCTCTCTCTCTCTCTCTCTCTCTCTCTCTCTCTCTCTCTCTCTCTCTCTCTCTCTATATATATATATATATATACAGTGGTCGACAAATCACCAAAAAATCTACTCGCCGAACAAAAAAAATCTACTCGCCACCTAGTACCACACGTGTACTGCTTGGGCCAATAGGAGCTCGCCACAATGTTAAATCCACTTGCCCGGGGCGTGCAAATGTATAGGTTTGTTGAACACTGTATATATATATATATATATATATATATATATATATATATATATATATATGTATGTAAAAATAAAAAGAAAGTACACCCTCTTTGAATTCTATGGTTTTAAATATCAGGACATAATAACAATCATCTGTTCCTTAGTAGGTCTAAAAATTAGGTAAATACAACCTCAGATGAACAACAACACATCACATATTACACCATGTCATGATTTATATAACAAAAATAAAGCCAAAATGGAGAAGCCATGTGTGAAAAACTAAGTATACCTTATGATTCACTAGCTTGTAGAACCACCTTTTGAAGCAATAACTTGAAGTAATCGTTTTCTGTATGACTTTATTAGTCTGTCACATCGTTGTGGAGGAATTTTAGCCCACTCTTCTTTACAATGTTGCTTCAGTTCATTGAGATTTGTGGGCATTTGTTTATGCACAGCTCTCTTAAGGTCCCACCACAGCATTTCAATCGGGCTGAGGTCTCGACTTTGACTGGGCCATTGCAACACCTTGATTCTTTTCTTTTTTAGCCATTCTGTTGTAGATTTGCAGGTGTGCTTGGGATTGATCATTGTACTGTTGCATGACCCAATTTCGGCCAAGCTTTAGCTGTTGGAAAGATGGCCTCATATTTGACTAAAATACTTTGGTATACAGAGGAGTTCATGGTCGACTCAATAACTGCAAGGTTCCCAGGTCCTGTGGCTGCAAAACAAGCCCAAATCATCACCCCTCCACCACCGTGCTTGACAGTTGGTATGAGGTGTTTGTGCTGATATGCTGTGTTTGGTTTTCACCAAACGTGGCGCTGTGCATTATGGCCAAACATCTCCACTTTGGTCTCATCTGTCCAAAGAACATTGTTCCAGAAGTCTTGTGGTTTGTTCAGATGCAACTTTGCAAACCTAAGCCGTGCTACCATGTTCTTTTTAGAGAGAAGAGGCTTTCTCCTGGCAACCCTTCCAAACAAACCATACTTGTTCAGTCTTTTTCTAATTGTACTGTCATGAACTTTAACATTTAGCATGCTAACTGAGGCCTGTAGAGTCTGAGATGTAACTCTTGTGTTTTTTGCAATTCCTCTGAGCATTGCATGGTCTGACGTTGTGGTGAATTCTGTGCAGTGTGTTGTTTGTGCAGAAGATTGTCAACTGTCTTGAATGTTTTCCACTTTTTAATAATCTTTCTCACTGTAGAATAATGGACTTTAAATTGTTTGGAAATGGCCTTATAACCCTTCCCAGATTGATGGGCAGCAATAATTTCGTCTCTAAGATCATTGCTGATGTCTTTCCTCCTTGGCATTGTGTTAAGACACACCAGAATGCTCCAGACCAGCAAACTGCAAAAACTTTGTCTTTTATAGAGGTGGTCACACTTGCGTATGATCAATTAATCAAGGGCATTTGATTAGCAGCACCTGTCTGCTACTTAGCATCTTAATTCCCATGGAAGCAGTACGGGTGTACTTAGTTTTTCACACATAGCTTCTCCATTTTGGCTTTATATTTGTTAAATAAATCAAATCACGCGGTGTATACCTCGGAATACCCATGTCATGGTGTGGTATTACTTCCAACCGTACCACCTTTAGACGCGAGTGCAGAAAATGGCATTTTAGTTCTGTGGCTTTTAAACACCTGAAATTGACACAGTAGCACAGTACTGTACACATTACAATTCATTAATTTCATTGCATATAATTGCACACAATCCATGAAATTCAAACAAAGCAACCGTGATAAACACGTGTGCCTGGGGCGATTGGCCGCGTGGAGTACAGCAGCGCACACGAAAATGGTGCCGTGATTTGTGAAAATAATGACCGCTGTATCTGTAAATTTGTTTTTTTCACTCCCTTTGGCTGCTCGTTTGAGGGTACAAATCAATTTCTCTATACACTGGCGACACACTTTATTCGAGCTCGGCTAGTCCCACGAATTCGGGTATACCCGGGTGTATTGAGGTTTGTGACTGTTTTCTGCCCGAGTATATTGGGTTATTTTCTAGGCAGGGATTGAAGCATTTTATTCCCGCTGGCTGCAATACTGCACAGTATATATATATATACTGCATTACAATTCATGAATTTATGCCATCTTGTAGACACGCGAAGCATTGCAGCCTATTAAATCCTAATCATTATAATTTAACAAATCAGCCGCCCATCAGCCAGGCATGAACCCAGGCTGGGAAGGCAAACGCAACGGGGCTTGTCAGAGGTGAGGAGCGGCGCATTCCAGGTATCTGCCAGGTACATACCGGGTATTTGCTCGAATAAAGTGTGTCGGTGCAGTACTATGTCCTGCCCCATTATGTCTGTGATCTATTATCATTTTATGGCTAGACTTGTTCATAATGTTGTATCGCACCATTTTGCAAATATCTTGTCTCAGGTGTGCATGCAAGAGGAAATATAAAGCCTTTGTTTTTGTTTATGTTATTCTTGTTTGTGCTCTTTTTTTTTTATTCATGTGATGTAATCCCCTTCCCCTTGGAAAGGTTGAAAAGTTTTGCATATCTATTCACATGTTATAACAGGTGTCGATATATGTAGTAATTGGCATATTCCAGAGTTCTGTACCATTCCCACTGCAATTACTGTACATGAAATAACATGTTAATAAGAACAAGAGAACTGTTTATCTTCTGTTCCAGGGTGCCTGTTAGAAGTTGCTATGTTGTACTGAAGACAGGTTACCAGGGTCTAAGTAGAAGATTGCATCCTTACATTCTGCACTTTTCAATTGTTGTGAAGTACGATAGAAATGAATTACATTTTGCTACATAAAGATAGGGGGGTAACAACAAAACACACATCCACCAGAACAGAAGTTTAACAAGATTACATTTGACATAATTGTATTGAACTTTTTTTTATGAAAATATTTAAAATTCTGTAGATACTGTAGTATTCAAAATGTTAAATTCATAAACCATACATTTAAATTCATAAACTGTGCACTGCTGATTTGCTTATTGAAAAAAAAAAATCCTAAAAATATAATGCTGTGAAATAAATCACCAGATTAATCAATTATTGTTTATATTCTAAAGAAGCTGCAGAAGCAATTTGAAGAATTCAGCAAATTGTTGTGAATATCAGTGATATATTATTATTATATTTTTTTTTTTTTGCAAAATAAAAGCCCCATGGTAGACTTACTGCAATGCTGAAATATATGTAATTATTTGTATTGCCTATTTGTTTGCCACTGCTTAACATCAAACACAACTCATACATACTTCAACAATTCTCAACATAAATTGTAATATACTGTAACATTGTTCTTATGATTTTGTATTTGTTCCACCCAGCTATAAGAATATGGGGCTTCTAAAGGTCTTCGTTCATCATTCACTGTACAACACACATTATGCAACAATTCAGAGCTTGTCTAAACATCTTTAAATGCTTTTTACAGGTTACTCCAGTTTTAAATCAAAACAGTTCTGTTTTCTTTTCATTCTAAGGAGTTGTGAAGTAAGCTGTGTATCTCACGTGGAGAAGCTGCAAGAAGCAGTATTTTTTGGCAAGCTCAAGAACGGTAGTGGTTATTTATTAAATGTGATTATCACTGGTACTTTCCATGCAGTTTAATGAAAAAAAAAAAAAAAACCTTTGTTAACCGATTTTATGATTTACCTTTTTGGAATTCAAACATTTAGTCTCCAGTATTTCCTAATTAACTTGGGATATTTTCTTTTAAAGATGCAGTTCACTCTATACATGCTCTTAGCTTGTAAACAAGCAACAATTTGTATATGCAAGAACAGAGAACTGCCCAAACCAATTCCAGAGCAAACGTTACAGGAGACTTACTTTTCGACATATTGTAAAGCTATTTTACCTTTCCTTGGGAATGATTAATCTCCTTGGCATATAAATCTTCTTTAACAAGAGGATGAAGACTTCACATAATTGAATAGGAATCATGACCGAAGACACACAGTTCTATAATAAACTATTTAATACAGTATACATACATTGTCAGCGATGTTAAAAGGTAGAGAGAAGCAGATAAAGAAAAGAAAGCAGAGAGGCGCAGTGAGAAGCAGTATACATTTATAATATAAAAATCCCCATAGGTGGGCTACAAGGTATATAATAAAATACAGTTGACATAAACTATTGAATTTACAACTAACTGGGTGCTGAGTTGAAACCGGGAGTTCTAGAGCTGAAGCTGTGGGCAAAGATGATGCAGGTCTGGAACCGTAATGCTCTGTCAGGCTAGAAAATCCTCTTCGCTGCTGATGTCGCACACCACCAATAGGCACACACGTCACAAGCCCCTCGTGACCTCAATGCGTTTCGCACTACGTGCTTCGTCAGGAGTAGAGAGAAGCAAAGTGAATGGTAGGATATTTAGAGATCTGTTAAACCGGTGCTCCCAACGTGATGTTAGCTAAATAGGTAATGTCCATTATTTTTCCTCAGTTTAACAGGTATCCACAAAGCTAATGATATGCAAGAACAAGGCCGCCTGGGAAACTAGCATCGATACCTTAGCTTATAACTGGGGATTTTCATTGCGCAGAGACATGTTAACCAATACCCTGCACATGCGCATTGGCAAAAATATAACGTGTGGTCCAATTAACGCACATGCATTACAGATTCATTACCTAGGTGCCAGGGGAGCCTGGCCGTTCTGCTCCAAAGAAGAGGAGGAGAGGATTTCTTGTACATAATTTTAATGTTATTTTCTGAATTTATTTTTGACACACAGTCAAGTAAAGTAACTGTCTGTATCTGTTGGTTTTCTTGGGCGCAATGGGTCTGTCCAGAGAATATGTGAAAAAAAACCTAAAATAAATAAATCACAAATAGTGCAATATTCCGCAGGGGCATTCTAGCAAATACATAACATAATTGCTCTTGCAATCTTGCAATGATTCTATTCTAAATTCTCTGCCTGTGGATTGGGAAATAAATTCACTCACATTCCTACTATATTGGCAGCCTACGCAAATAGAGCATTTTAGA
Organism: Ascaphus truei; assembly: GCF_040206685.1. NCBI lineage: Eukaryota > Metazoa > Chordata > Amphibia > Anura > Ascaphidae > Ascaphus > Ascaphus truei. The sequence continues at coordinate 101,259,421 of NC_134490.1, forward strand.
ATAGAATCATTCATCAATTGCAAGAGCAATTATGTTATTTATTTGCTAAAATGCCTCTGTGGATGTCAATATGTAGGGAGAACCTGTAGGCCACTTAAAAGAAAACTCACAGAACATGTATACAATATAAAGAAAGGGTTAACTACACACAATGTGTCCAACCATTTAAAATTAGTACACGGAAAAGACCCTAAAGGCTTGACTTGTAAGGGGTTGAGTGCCCAAAACTTAAACCAGAAAGAGGGCAACGGAGTCACTCAAATTTTGAAAAGGGAAAGTTATTGGATCTATTTATTGGATGGAGGCAGGCTCAGCGTGGGAAGAGGTTGCTGTAGCTTGGGAAAGCCAGGAGCCTGGAACCAGTGGTGGCAACCCCCAGAAGTGGTATTTGTGTGTGGTTGTGTGTGTGTGGTAATTGTATTTGGAGTCGTGATAATTGTATTTGTGTGTGGGGGTAATTGTATTTGGGGGGGTGGTTATTGTATTTGTGTGTGTGTGGGGGGTGGTTATTGTATTTGGAGTCGTGATAATTGCATTTGTGTGTGGGGGGGTTGGTAATTGTATTTATGTGGTGGAGATGGTAATTGTATTTATGTGTGTGGGGAGGGTGGTAGTTGTAATTGTGGGAGGATAATTGTATTTGTGGAGGAGGGTTGGCAATTATATTTGTGGGTGTGGTAATTGTATTGCGGGGATGGAGGTAATTTTATCTTTAGTGGGTTGGTGGTAATTGTATCTGGGAGCAGATAGTGGTTATTGTGTGGGAGGGGCAATTGTATAGGTATTGGGGGGGAATTGTGTGTGAGGAGGGGGAGATTGAGGGTGCGGGATTTAGTGAGAGGTGGTAATTGAGCAATAGTGGAGGGGGGAGAGAAAGGAGAGAGGGGGTGTAAAAGAGGGAGGAGGGAGATTGAGTGAGGAAGAGAGGGGGAAGAGTGAGAGGCAGAGAGGGGAGAGAAATACAGGTGTGAAAGGGGAGGGCTGATAAGGTCACCGACATGGGGGGTGGTGCGGTTCTGACATGCGGGGGCGTGGCACCGAAACAGGGGGCCCTGCTTTGCCAAAACAGGGGAGGAGCCCGGGAGAATCTCTAGTCCTGGGCTCCAGGAAATCTGTCGGCGGCCCTGCATGTAACATGTTGGACCAGCATGAGTACCCTCTAATCCTCTTAAGTGGCAGATGCTTATCCATTTTATTTATTTGTTTCTATATTTGCATATCCATATTCTTAATTTTAAACTTTAGCTCCTTATTTAAGAACAATATCTTAAAATTATAGTAGACGAATTTGGCAAATTCTACGAATCTCTATATAACGGAGAGAAAGTGGCACATACAGTGGCGGCACGCTTTATTCTAATGCGGCCGCCACCGCGGTGTGGGGAAAGCCGCGATTAGCCAGCGGCTCGTTTGGGGATTTCCCTGGCGCGTGCGGCGCGTCACCCTGGCGCCGGTCACGCGTTCCAGGGTTCCCCGGCATCCCCGAAGCCTGCAGAGGCAGCAGGGGTAAGGGGGAAGCTGCGCAAAGCAGCATGCAGCCAGGGGGAGCAGCCAGGGGTTCGGGGAGGGGAAGGGGAGGGGAGAATTTTTGTTAAAACACGCGGGAAGGGGAAGATGCGGCTCGCTCGCCGCTCCGTTTCGGCGCCAGCCGGGCGCCAGCTGGAAAAAGTCCCATTCATAACGGGCAAATGTAAGAATAAACTGTGTCGGTGCAGTACCGCCAAAATGAGTAACACCCTAGGAGATTTCCTAGCAAACTCGAAGCTAGCAAAACTTTCAGAGGCTGACAGAGGGTGTCTGGGTGTTGAATTTACTATGGAGGAAATAGCCACGGTTATAAAGGAACTAAAACCGTCTATGGGCCCTGGTCCTGATGGGTTTTCGGGGATATACTATAAAACGTTCTGCAAAGTACTGGCCCCTAGGCTGCTCCGCATGTTTAACGTGATATTAGCTGGAGCCCCAGTCCCCGGAGAAATGCTATGGGTGTCTATATCACTAATCCATAAATCAGGCAAAGATCCGCTGGATTGCAAAAATTATAGACCAATTTCCCTGATTAATATTGATATTAAAATCTACGTCAAACTTTTGGCCAATAGACTGAGTCAGATCCTGCCCAGACTGATACATCCAGATCAAGTCGGGTTCATTAAAGGTAGACAAGCAGCGGACAACACCCGACAAATCATTGATCTGATAGAATTAGCTAACAGAGGAAAGTCACAAAATATGATGTTAAGTCTGCATGCAGAAAAAGCGTTTGACTGGATCGACTGGCCGTATTTAAAAGAGATGCTCGGGGCATTCGGATTCGGAGACAGGGTAAGTAATGCGATCATGGCGCTTTACTCAGGCCCCACTGCGAGGGTCATACACCAGGGCTTTCCATCTGCCCAATTCCAAATTAAAAGCGGCACAAGACAGGGGTGCCCGTTATCCCCCTCCTGTTTGCCCTCTGTATGGAATCCCTAGCAGCACAAATCCCTGGCTGTCCAGACATAAGTAGGGGTAGATGTTTGCTCACAATCCCACAAAGCAGCTCTATATGCTGACGACATTCTATTATTACTCTCACGGCCCCTCACCTCTCTACCAAATCTCTTCAACTTGCTAGACAAATTTACTAAAATATCTGGATTCAAAATCAACCAATCTAAATCGGAAGCTCTTAATATCAGCCTCCCCACGGAGGTTGTAAAGCTACTAAAACTAAATATCGATTTCAATTGGAAACAGAACCAGATTAAATACTTGGGAGTCCATGTTACCAGAGATGTCAGACATTTATAAAGCAAACTATCCTCCCTTAATTCGGTCTCTAAAAAATCTCATTGAAAGGCAGGATACAGAGTATCAAAATGCACCTTCTCCCCCGCATCCTATACCTATTCCAAACGTTACCAGTGCCACTGAGACTGAAAGAATTACTCTCGCTTCAGTCTGATATCTCCAAATTTATCTGGGGAGGCAAAAAACCGAGAGTAAACCAATTAATTATGAAATGACCCACCGCTGCAGGGGGCTTAGCGGTACCTTGCCTGTTGTCCTACTACAAAGTGGCGCAAGTAAGCCAAATTATAAAATGGCACTCCAGCCCTACATTGAAAAGATGGGTGGAACTAGAGGGTGGCTGTTTACGCCCCAATAGAGCTGAAATCCCTAATTGGCTCCCCAATACAGCACAAGTAACTGCTGATATTCCGTTTTCCTCTATGACCAACTCACTGTCAATATGGAATAAGTCAAAGCACAAATACTCCCTAACCACAAAAACTCCATGATGTCCAACCTATGGGGGAACACCAACTTTGCTCCCGACCTGCGATGTAGCAGTACCTCAATTTGGGAAATGACTGGATATTTACGCCTTAGGGACCTGGAGGGAAATGGTACAAAAATTAAATCGTTTGAACATATAAGATCTGGAAAAAACATCCCTCACACTGAATTTTTTAAGTACCTTCAGGTCCGAGCATTTTATAACAAATTCGCCCCTTATCCAGCACGGACTAACTTTGAAAAGAATCAGACACTTCGGGACTCACATCGCAGTTATATGGAGAAGTGGTCAGTTCTATCAACCCAGCACAACGACACCCAAAATACAGAGCCCAATGGGAATCAGATCTCGGAGAAACTTTAGAGGATGACGATTGGGATAGTATCTATCTAGCTGTAGCTAAAAGCTCAATATGCACTACGCTAAAGGAGAATGCATATAAGGTCCTAATGAGATGGTACCACACCCCACTAAAATTATCAAGATATGTGCCAGGACTCTCCTCGCTGTGCCCTCAACAGTGCGGAGAGTTGGCAGACCTGTTACATATGCTGTGGTCTTGCCCTCGGATCGCCTTGCTTTGGGATGAAATTCTGAATTGGACCCCAGAGGATCTTGGACCTCCCGATCCTCCTTGACCCGTGGCTGTTTTTACTGAACAGACCACTAGAGGGACTCTCAAGAGCAAATAATAAATTAATCGGGCACCTTGCCCTAGCGACCCGATGCGAGATCGCAGCTGTATGGAAACGTAATGAGATCCCTCCCATCCCCAAGATTCGGAACAGGATTTGGCATTTTTGTCAGATGGAGAAACTAAAAAGCTTAGTTAATGACACTGGAAACAATTATCTAAAGATATGGGTACCTTGGCTGGCCCAAACAGACATCCCCGGGGGGGAGCGTACCACAATTTGGCATTGATAGCTCTAGATGCATTCTCCTTTGGCTGGTCAAACCTTATCTTTGCACGGAGTCCACTGATAGCATGAACAATATGACAAGAGAGATCCCAGGGAGCTTGGACTCTGAAACATACCCAAAAAGGATATGGTTTAGAAACCCCAACCAAAACTGCAACTCCCTGATATTCCCCCCACACATAGAGATAGGCCCACCCTTACCACACTACTACTCTCTCCCTCCCCACCAATTTGGATTTACATTTTAAATTTTATTTTTTTTCATATGTTACTGCTACGGTATAATTTGTTCCTGTACTATACACCAATAAAAATTTCAAGTTATTAAAAAATATATATATATATATCAAACAAAAATCCAGTTAACCACATTATAGCAATAATTGCATAAGCTTTAGGTACCGCACATGACTAATGCGTCTTTAACGCAAGCGTTAATTAATGCGAGTTAAAGTTTTGCCAAAGGGGATGTAAATTTTACTGGTTAACGCATCTCTGCTCCACGAAAATCACTACCCTCACCCTTCATCTGTTAGGACCTATCCATCTGCTGGTAACTAACAACATGAGTTACTAGCATGTAGGGTATATAGTACAGGGATCTCTTTCACTCCTACCCCTGATTCATCAGGAAACAATTTGGTTTGGCTTCTAAATACTGTAGCTATATACAGTAGGTAAGTTTGGATCTTACAGTATATTTAACATAGGGTTGTCATCACTATCCCTGATTGACTGGGACCAATCACCCTTTTGTTACTTCATATATTTGCAGGGCTCCTAGTATAGATACATAATTACATAGTAAATGAGGTTGAAAAAAAAAGACGTGTCCATCAAGTTCAACCTATACTAAATTTAGGTCGACAGATACTTTATTAAATATCCGTACTTACAGTATATTGTTCAAGAGGAAGGCAAACAAAAAACCCCAGTGACATATCATCCAATCATATCTAAGGGGAAAATAAATTCCTTCCTGACTCCAAGAATTGGCAATCAGATTACTCCCTGGATCAACATCCCTCCCATGTTTACTTATTTGGCACAGTAGCGGCAGCTTTTATTTGAACACTTCCCGCACGGCAGGATGCGTGCGGGAAGCGTGGAGACGCGGCGTGTTGGCGGCGCACTGTGATGTCACAGTCACGTGCGCGCCCGGCTTCCCCGGTTTCCCCGGGCTTCCCCGACACCCCTGGAGTTTAAAGTGAGGTAAGCGGGGGTGCGGGGAAGCAGAGGGGCAGAGCAGGAGCCGGGTTCGGGGTCGGGAAGGGGGGGTAAAATGCGCGCGAAGTGGAGGGGGGGTGCGTACAGTCACCACGGGTAATGAATTCCACATTTTAACTGCCCTTACTGTAAAGAACCTTTTCCTTTGTTGCTGTGGAAATCTCGTTTCCTCCAACCTAAAGGGATGACCCTGAGTCCTTTGTACTGCCCTTGGGATGAATAGTTCTTTTGAAAGGAAAGGTATACAGGGATATAAGTAACAAAAAGAAAAGAGGTTGGGGCGCTCCCTATTTGTATAGGCTTGTGATGTTGCCTGTGTGGTAGTGTGTAACCAAAGAAAGGGTAGTGTATACTTGCCCTTGTTGTTTTCTGCAGCTGGACCAGTAGAGAAGATAAAGCCCGGAATCTTCTTGTAGTTGCAGTGGAGGTGGAGGGTTGGTCAGCGCACGGGATTTTGCTCAAACGTAGAGATAAGAGGATAGGAAGATATGGAACACGGTATTAGTGTTTTAGTAATCGAACGGTACAATACAGCCAAAAGAACTTTGGAATTAAAAATGTATGAAAAATATATTTTTAAAATAGCTTAAAACTCTTTGGAATTAAAGAACCTTGGTAATTAAAAGTAAATATATGAAAAAATATATTCTAAAATAGCTTAAAAATCCTTAAATAAAATCCTTAAATAAAATTTAAATGGAATTGTGTGTTTTTTTTGTGAACAGAAGCAGAATACGTGCTATATGTGGATGACTAACAGGGTGTGTTTATATAGCCTGTTGTTGGTCTGAGGTAAAAGACCTCATAGGAAGTTCGGCCCTTTTCTTCCTATTTGGGCCCCCGGGAGAGAAGCAACTCACGTACTGCCTCCACCAGGAGGGTGAGAAAGCTATTGTTTTTAGCAGCATTCCGTGAAGGAAAGACTGCGCATTAAACTCTGCTAACCAGCCCCATTATCCCCTTTTTACCTCAGACCAACAACAGGCTATATAAACACACCCTGTTAGTCATCCACATATAGCACGTATTCTGCTTCTGTTCACAAAAAAAACACACAATTCCATTTAAATTTTATTTAAGGATTTTATTTAAGGATTTTTAAGCTATTTTAGAATATATTTTTTCATATATTTACTTTTAATTACCAAGGTTCTTTAATTCCAAAGAGTTTTAAGCTATTTTAAAAATATATTTTTCATACATTTTTAATTCCAAAGTTCTTTTGGCTGTATTGTACCGTTCGATTACTAAAACACTAATACCGTGTTCCATATCTTCCTATCCTCTTATCTCTACGTTTGAGCAAAATCCCGTGCGCTGACCAACCCTCCACCTCCACTGCAGGGATATAAGTAAACATGGGAAGAATGTTGATCCAGGGATTAATTTGATTGCCAATTCTTGGAGTCAGGAAGAAATTTATTTCCCCCTTAATGGGGTTTTTGTTTGCCTTCCTCTGGATCAATAAGTAAGTATAGATATAGGATAAAGTATCTGTTGTCTAAATTTAGCATAGGTTGAACTTGATGGACGTACGTCTTTTTTCAACCTCATCTACTATGTAACTATGTAACTATGAAAGCTCCTTGTATTGTCCCCGAATATACTTGTAAATAGTTATCATATCCCCTCTTAGACGACTCATTTCTAATGTAAATGAATCTAGTTGAGCCCAGCCTCTCCTCATAAGTTAGATTGTCCATCCCCTTTATTCATTTGGTGGCTCTTCTCTGCACTCTAGTTCCATAATGTCTCTTCTATAAAGTAAGCATAAAGTTCTCTGTTACCTTTACCCATGATCTACTAGGATATTCTGTTGGCTGCTGAACAGTCTTTTTAGGTGTGTTCATCTACATACAGGACACCAAGCAATAGGGGTTTCCACTACCCTTACCCCTGATTTATTAGGATAGGAGTCCTTAGCCACCATATAACCAATACTGTGCCATATGACTATACAGGATGACCTGGGAATTCAATTTCCTTGAGAGAATACAGTACTTCATAAAATAGACAGTTATTGACTGTTATACAGCATTGATTGATGGACACAGTGAGTACACAAGGCACTAACACTGCCGGTGGAGGTGCAGCCTCTTTGATAGACTATTATATTTTTCAATGTATATATATTTGTTAACCTCATATTTGCAATAAAACATTTCTGTGCTATTGCTTTAGACTTGTGAGCTATTTGCTATTTATTTTAAAAGCATATTCAATAAAAGTTATATATTAGTTCACTCCCTGCTCACACAGTTTCACTGCTTTCCCTCACACTAATTACTAACTGATCATGTATCTCGAACGATGTGGCAGGTTCCTGCCGAACGGTTTGTCATTTGTGTTATCACGGTATTCAGAAAGAATCTGAAACCATCTCAAACTGTGAGGTAGGAAAATGCCAAAACCATTTGGTGAAGCAGCAAATTCTCTGGAGCTAAACCGTGTTGATTTCAGGTCCGGGTTTACCACTCACGCTACCCACACAATAGGCCGAACCACCCACCCTTGGGGCAACTACCCCCTTCACTCAATCCCTCTACCGCCAACAAATTAAAACACACAACAACCTTAATACCCACCTCCTCTACGCTCAACAACCCCCCCAACACATACAGTACAGTAATGGGCAAAATGACTATTGTCCACATATGGATAATAGTTCATATGCCCATTTAAAATAAAACATTATGCAACCAGCATAAAGTAAATAAAACTTGCACTTACCTCTGCGAGGATGAAGGCCATCTTCATCACCATCCACCGCTTCCATGTCCTCCGTTGACAGGACACAACAATAAAAAATGCAATTTAATGGCCCCTAATATCTTAATCACCGTAGCGGTTACTAACCGCTAAAGTAATTAAGGGGTTAACCCCCTCCATCACTACCCACCCTGGCGGCCTAACCACCCACCCGGGCGGCCTAACCACCCACCCGGTGCAACTATCCCTACCCTCTACCCATGGTGTTTGATTTATTTTATTGTTCTGGTGTTTAGGTGCTTTTTTATTGTTGGGTCTTTTTGGTGCTGTTTTTTTTAAATTGCCCATTTCCCTCTATAGTGGCTTATCATGCCCATATTATATGGGCATGATGTACCACTGTGCCAATCAATGGGTAGAGGGAGGGGGTAGTTGTTCAGGTGGGTAGTTAGACTGCCCGGTGGGTAGTGGGGGAGGGGGGTTAACCCTTAATTACTATAGCGGTTAATAACCGCTAAGGTGATTAAGGGGTTAGTAGCCATTGTATTTTTTATTGTTGTGTCCATGCAGATGGAGGACAAGGATGGGGAGGAACACGAGGACGGCCTTCATCCTGGCAGGGGTAAGTAGAAGATTTATTTACTTTGAGCTGGCTGGATAATGTTTTATTTTGAACGGGCAAATGCAATATTATCCATATATGGATAATAGTAATTTTGTCCCAAAGTATTATATTATTGACATAGGGTAAATACAGAATTATTTAAAAATAATCTACATTATTTAAGTCCAGACAAATTTAGGAGTGTTGCCATGGTTAGTTAGGAAAGGTACTGTACTTTGGAACATACCTGAAATACCTGGGAAATATGCCAAAAAACAATGTACAAATTTTATATATATTTATAATTTTGTATTTATAACATTGTATATTTATAACATTGTTTTTTTTTTACTCACCATAACTTAACTAAATATATATATATATATATATATATGAATGAAGTAGCGCCTAAGTGATTGTGCTTACAAAATGTAAATGAAATATTAATATCAAGGGATGAACCAAACATAAATTACAATGTGTAAGTGTCTAATATATATAAATTGAACTAATAAATTAGCCCTATTAGTGCTAAAACAAATGTGTACAACTTTAATAGAAAAGGAAGAAATATAGAACCAGTCCTTTCAAAATGTCCAACAGATGATGGAAATATGATGCTGATGTGGGGGGTCTCCGGCTGCTCTCAAAAGGGATGAACCACATCCGATGGGAATCTACAGGAAGAAGAGAGGAGAGAGCGCACGCCCCATAGTGTAAAACCGTACATTTAATGTTGGGAAGAATGTGGGAGAGGAAGAAAATCACTCACAAGGGTAAATTAATAAAAGGCAATTTGTGAATTATCACCACCATCCGGTAAGTCCGTGATAGGAACCGCAGTCCAGCAGCCTCAATGATGTAGAGGGGCAGTGATCTGTCAGGAATCCATAGGTGCTTCTGATACTTCACAAATAACGTCCTTAGAGTCCCAGAGAATGTCTCCTATGCTGGATGGCCGCACTGCTGTTTCGCGCTCGATCCGGCCTGTTCGTGCGCATGCATAATGATGTAATGTCGGTGCGTGATGCGTGATGACGCTCAAAAAAAAGTGACAAAACCCTCCACAGCAAAGCATATAGCAAATGAAAATATAACTGTATGCTCATTTGCATGTCTTAAGCAGGTCTGCAACCCCGCCTTTCACCATTATCACCCAGCACACAGCACTTCCACTGCAGCACGGGATTCTGGGAAATGACATGCAAATGAGCACACGGTGCCACTTTTGCTTCAAAAACCATTTTTAACATGGTTCCCTATAGGCTTAAGCTTGCTGCATGGTCACAGCTTTGAGCACAGCCAGGGTTAAGGTGCATACCCAGAAAACCCACCCACAGACAGCTGTTTCTACCTTAATGGGTCTCATCAGTGTAGGGTTGGTTAACTGGGTATGCAGAGAAGCTAAGATATATATATTTATATTGTGTGTTGCTCTCACCATAGGGGTTCTTCATCTCTGTGTTGTTGTTCAATATTTCCCCTGATTGCAGCACCTGTGTCATTGGCAGTAGCGAGGGCTCCCTATACCCCCTTTCCCCCTTCCCCCCCCCCCCTTCCCCTTACCCTGGTGATATATTCTGGGAAATGACATGCAAATGAGCACACAGTGCCACTTTTTGCTTCAAAACCATTTTAAACATGGTTCCCTATAGGCTTAAACTTGCTGCATGGTAACAGCTTTAAGCACAGCCAGGGTTAAGATGCATAGCCAGTAAAAATGTGTATGTCATTTCCCAGAATCCCTTGCTGGAGTGGAAGTGCTGTGTGCTGGGTGATAATGGCGGTTACATATTTCCCATGTATCTCTCACTCAGGTCTGTTTCCCGGTACCATTTGTAGCATCGCACAGTGTATAGATTACTCTGTTTTTTAGAGGTGCAGTACATAAGCAATATATAAGGACCCATCTGTCGCTCTCTTTTTCTCTCGCTCTGTGTGATAAACGCCAAAGGAAAGCATGACACAAATAGCAGAGTTATTTCCTAGCCTTAACCTTCCTTAATTAATCTGGGATTAATATAATTTAGGCTGTAACAAATTAATGTGCATGTCATTTTAAATAATGCCCATTAAAAAGTAGCTCAAAATGTTTACAGTGGTGAAACCTGGTTAACTTTAAGTTAGTCTTGAATGAATTCTATGTTGTTATTCACGTGAATTAACGTAAATTTACGTCACATAGGCTAACATAGCTTAGTTATTCTGGCCCATGGAGTTAAATCAGGGACAATAGCCCCTGTTCAGTGTTCCTGTTTTAGTTAATGTGGTATTGCTTTAAACTATTTCATACTGTGTAGTAAATCTAGTTTTAATAATGTACTTTTTCAAGTTTAAGAAAATAAAGGCTGATGTACCGTCAGAGGAGAAATAAAAATTAGGTCCGCATTTGTAAATATTTATACAGTATGACTATCATTAAAAATGAATGCCCCTATTTACTTAGCTGTACTATTCCATAAGACACCTTTCAGCTCCCATTCGCTTGATGAGCCATAACGTGTTTGCAGGTGATGAAAGGTGTCTCATGGAATAACCCCCCATAGTAAATAGGGGACTAAATGTTTTGAAGAATTCTTCATCAATATGAAGCACTCTTCAAAACATGTAGGCCCATATTTACAAAGTGGTGCAATCACGGTTTTCATCAAATTATTTCTTGCAAGGCCAACCACTTCCAAAAAGACCTGCAATTTATTTCTGTGACATCTATGCCTTTGCTATTAGGCCCCACTAGAGAAGGGGTTAATACAGAACATGTATCTTCATAAATAAGTTACAACAAGAAAATCGACCTTACATAAGTGTGTTGTTTTTAGCAAGTGTTGTAACTTGTGAATATTGTTATTGTACTTGGGTTGGTTGTTTTAGCAAGTTTCACAACAAACAGGTGTATAATTATTGTTTAGTTTTTTTTTCCTCATGAATCTTTAGTTTCTTTATTCAAACCTGCAGCGCAGGTATTGTATCGGGTTTGTGCAGTACATAAGCAAGAAGCTGCTTTCTGGAGTCGTGTATGTCCCTCAGATTGTCTTTAGAGTGTGCTGTTTCCCCAACAATCTACAGTGGAAGCAATCAATGTATGGTGTACAAGACAGACCACAGCACAGTGCAACATGTAGGTTTGTGGGATAGAGAAAACCTTACTGTAAGTTCAATGCGTAGGTGAAGCAGCATGCAGTCTTGTTACAAAAAATTCTAATTATAACCCATACTTGCAATAAAGAAAACCCACTCTTTAATAAGGCATTTATGGACAAACCAACCAGTAACAGACCAGAAAACCTTTATGTGGACTGAGATCTGGAAAGAAATCCAAGTGAGCTATTTAAACAACAATATTGTATAAACGCATGTGGGCCATTTTTTACTAAGCAGTGCAATTCTCTAAGAGACCTTCCGCCACTGAAAGACACCTTACAACTCATTGTAATGAGTCAGCACTATGGTATATAGTCTTATGGAATAGCACAGGTAAGTCAATTTTACCCTACAGGCATCCAACAATTACCTATTTATGCTACTGTATATGACAATTCTGTGCAATTTTATAAAGCATTATACTATTTAAAATTATCATAGATACTTAAATCTACAAGATATTGTTTTTCTAAATCTTTAAATTCTATAGTTTATTATAAAAATAAAGGATTCCAAGTATTGTTGCATTATGGAAGAAAAGGGGCTTTATAAATTAAATGATATGTAAATAGGTAAACTGTTAGCTCAAGAAAGTTCAGCAACACAATATTTATTTACAGAACTGTTTGTCCAACACCTGCAAATTAATAAACTTTTTTCCAGGAATACAGATGCAGTCAGATTCATATAGCAGTTTTCCTCAAGGAAACTGCAGCTGAAAGACATTTTGACCACAGCCAGACTAATTGCCATAAGGATTAACATGGCAGGGGGTCCCTGCTTCTGAATGGGACTCCTGCTGTGTTAATCCTACAGGGCCTATCAGTCTGAAAGCTGCGCAGAGAGCAGAGGAATCGGTCCCTCTCTCTGCAAAGCTTTATAATAATCACACCGTTTTTATTATTATTTTTATTACATAGGATTGTAACAGACGGTCTCCAGAGGTGAACCAAATTCATTTCAGCTCCTGGGACCCCCTGCTTCCCATTGTATGGGGAGCTGGTATATCCTGCAAGTTTAAATGTCCTGCGTCATGGCCCAAATGACCGCGACATTTAAACTTGCAGGAGATACCAGCAACCAATACCGGGACCTGTGACTCAGGAAGCAGGTGGTCCCCAGACCTGAAATTAATTTGGTTCACCTCTGGAGACCATCTGTTATAATCCTATGTAATAAAAATAATAATAATAAAAATAATAGCCACTAAGGTAAAGTAGGGGTTAAACAGAAGTACTTCATCTGTTGGGGACAGAGGGGGAGGGTGAAGAGGGTAGCTGCCCTTGGGTGGGTGGTTAGGCCTCCAGGGAGGATTGCGACAGTGGTTAATCCCTTAACTACAGTACCTTAGTGGTTACTACCGCTAAAGTAATTAAGGGGTTAACCTCTCCCACTACCCACCTGGGAGGCCTAACCAACCACTCCAGGGCAACACCCTATCTACCCCTAACAAATTGCACCCCCTCTAGTAGCCAAATATGGCTACTAGCGCTTTTGCCAATTCAAATAAATAGAAAATAAAATAGAAATTACATTAATAAATGGTATACTCACCCCAGTCAGGATAAAGACTATCCTCGTCCTCACCAACATGGAAGAAAGGGCCGATGCAATAGTCTCCGCAAGGGACTACAAGCCCCATAATGCAAAGGGGCTGTAAGACACATGGTGTAAACCAGCCAATAGGGCGGGAGCATTCTCCCTGCTCCCAAAATATACATTTTGCATGCTGAGACCACGCCAGCAGTCGGAGCTGGGACAAGATGGGGTAGGTTGTGTGTGCAGGTGCCTGTGGCACCTAAACTAGGCCAGATACCGCCTGTTAGGCTCCAGCTAGGCCCAGACTCCCACATAGCTTGTGGTTGCTACAGGGACTTGCCCTTAGACAGGGAGACTGCCCCGCTTAGCAGTGTCAGGGACACAGTGAGACGCCACGGTCCAGAGCCTGACCATAGAGACAAAGCTAGGACGTGGCTGCGCTGGCCTTGGGTGATCTGTGACCAGATCACTCATCTATATGGAGACTCTCTTCAAGGTGGGACAGTCCATGCGTGATCCACCCAACGTAGAGGTGGAGGCTTCACGGTTCAGTACTTCGGATCCGTGGATCCTATCTTCCTCTGCACGCCTGTTATGCTTTACACGTGTGCATTCTTTATTGTCCTGTAACAGGGTCATTCCACATAGTAGAATCACATTACAGGTGGAGGGGCTACCAAACGATCACTCAGGTATACCCCAGTTTCCCAGCAGCGGAGACTCAGATCTCCTGAATGCCACAGGTATACTGTAGCACCAGTAGTTGTGTAAACAGGTGAATAAAAAGGCGCGAACAGCTTAATAAGGAGTGAATTAAATAATATTAATAAAAATGATGAAAAAATAAATGTGATGACCAAAACCCCCAGCTCAAACCTCACTGGCGGGACCTGTTTCACGGGTTCCAAAGTTTAGAAGTATCTCAGAACATCCAGGGGGAGCATATGGAGGAATGAGAAAACAAAACAAGATACACAAATATAAGTGCAGACGTAATGCAGTGGGTGGATAAATATAGCAGTGTCTTGGCTCATATAGCTGTTCTACTCACAGGACTAAAGAGTAAATGTAGGCAGTTGGCAAATTGGGTTGCCACCCTTGAAGGTATCTAGGCACCGGACCCCCTATCGATATTCCGTCAGCAAATACCGCATGTATAAAGAGAGAGAAAACTACATAGTGCGATCAATATGTAAACTTTATATAAAAAATGAATGGGTAAAAAATGCGCACTTACAATGTGCTAATAGAATAAAAGCATTTATCACTAAGTCAGTGACTGAAAATTGGAAAACAGAGCTTGGTAAAAACTATTCAAACACACTCTCTCCCCAATCCGACTCAGCCCCAATACCTACCCACCTACCTACCTAGGAGAAGGTCAGCACCCCAAGTTTCGCACAGCGGAAAAGACGAATAACAAACAAAGAGCGGAGAGAATGCGCACCTGCGCCCCCCCCCCTTCCATTCCCCCCCTCCACCCAAGGAGGTGAAACAGAGAACCAAGCAACTAGTCCCATGGACTAACAGAATGCCCAAGTGTGGGGGTGCATATGTGAGATAGCTGCGAGCCTAGAAAAACAGACAAGAACCATCTTCAGCTCCCCATATCCAAGATAAACCAACAACCAATATAGAAGAGGAAGACCTGGACCTGATTGTTCTCTACACCCCATAGCTGAACACAGACGGCATGGCCCCTCCTAAAAAGACAGGGAAGCCAGAATCTTCCACGTTCTTCTCCAGAAGGAACGTGGCGCCCACACCAACGGGCAAAGAGAAAGCCGCACAAGCCCAAGATCGCTCAGACTCGGACTCAGGGTCAGAAGCAGATAGGCACCCAGATATCAGGAAAGAACTAAAAACCTGGGTTAAAGAAATTAAACAGGCGTTTCACGAGGAGTTACAAACCGCAATGAAGAGCCTACACACCAAGATCGTAGAGGTAGAGGAGTGGACGACAGGACTGGAGGAGGCCATGGAGACAGTTACCGAAGGACAAGCGGCGACAGATGAGGACATAACACAAATGAAAAAACAGATCTCCCGCCTTCAAGACGCCCAGGAAGAGGCAGAGAACAGATCGCGGAGGAACAATCTTAGAATTCGCAACATCCCGGAGACAGTCCTTAACGAGGAAATCAAGCCATACCTAAACAGACTTTTTCGGAGCATACTCCCAGAAATCGCCGAAGCAAAGCTGGAACTCGACCGAGCCCATAGAATCTACAGACTGAGAGAATTCGAAAACAGAGGGCCCAAAGACGTAATCACAAGGTTCCATTATTTCTCTACCAAAGAGGAAATCTCTACCAAAGTCAGAAACCTAGATAAAATCTCCTTTGAGGACATGGAACTGCAAATTTTCCCGGACCTCTCGCCAACAATCATGGCCAAAAGGCGAGAACTCAAGAACATCACAGGCTACCTGAGAAGCAGAGACGTCAGGTATAGATGGGGCTTCCCCTTCCGTCTCCAAGCCACCAAAAAAGGCAAACAGGCCACACTACGAACCCCAGAGGAAGGCCCAGAATTCATCAAAGCGCTAGGACTGGAGATCCCAGAAGAACTACGAAGAGATACAGGGAAATCTTTCCCACGACCAAGACGTGAAAGGTGGTCCAGGGTGACAACTAACCCAGGATAACCCATCAAGCCCCAAGAGCTGAGGCTTAACAACCAGAACACGGCAAAACTACGAGAGTACAGGAGAGACATTCCTACCTCAACTGTAATCCCCAGCCCCGAAACTGTATGCTGTTCCAAATACAAAGACACGAACTATCGGGAGCTGGAGGAGGGAGGGAAAAAGGTTTTATAGAAGGGAGGGAATAGGAAGAGGAAAGAGAAAAAAAAGGGAAGAAAACACAGTACAACTAGATAACTGAGAGCATAAGGTTTAAGCTATTATTAAGCCTCCATAGATTTGACCTAGCTCAGATAGTCGAGGGAAAAGAGAGAGAAAATAAATTTGTGTTCTTTTTTCTTCTTTTTTTTCCCTTTGTTATATTTACTGTGCTTAAAACTGTTCAACATGTTTGACCCAGAAGTTTGATTGTTATATTTCCCCCCACCACATCTGTGTTTTAGTTCCAGTCAGTCATAGCAGAAAAGAAGGTTGTTCAACAACACGACTAGCCGCCGGAAGTCCAAGCGGAGCTGACTACAGTTTACAGATTTCAAACCATACTCTCCAGACTGCAAGTACCACATTGCACCCCACACACACTTTCCCCCTTTTTTCTTGACCCTGCATGTCCCCAACACCCCAAACGCAGAGTCAAAGGCCCAAAGCACCAGAGGGCACTACCCCACTCCACGTTAAAATTCCCCAAGTTATTTTTGTTCCCCCCCAATGTTCTCCCCAGTTCATCCACGCTGGAGTACATCTAAATGCACACAACTTGGCACAACCAAAACAATAGTTGGGATAAGGCCCCGCAATCCGAAAAATCACCACAGGGCACCCCCTAACAACAAGCTCCCTCCGGCAAATACCCGCGCACGAAATTTTAAACCAACATATAGCTAAAGTACTAAAAATAACAATGCAGAATGTCAGGGGACTGAACTCTCCCATGAAAAGGAGACTATTGTTCAGAGACCTCAAAAACAGACAAAGCGATATACACATGATTCAAGAAACACACCTGAATAGAGCAGACATGATTAGGTTAAAAGACAAAAATTTTCACCAAATTTATCACTCACCAGCGACAGACAAAAAAGCGGGAGTAGCCATCCTGATTAGAACTAGTATCCCATTTGTAGTAGAAAAAATAAAGAGAGACAAGACCGGGCGACTGTTAATTGTATCCGGTAAACTAGGCACGATAGAACTAACACTTGTAAGCCTATATGCCCCCAACACAGATCAAGAAAGCTATATTAATGAGGCTTTCGAGGTGATAAGCCAATATAAGAAGGGTTATTTAATAATTGGAGGGGATCTTAACACAGTTATAGACTACAATAAAGATCAGGCAAAGCTCAAGGGCAAAGAGCAATACTGGAGACGGAAAAGCTCAACCGCTCTAAAACAAAGCATAAGACTGGGTGGGCTGGTCGACGCATGGAGGCTAATGAACCCCATAACCAAAGGGTTTACTTTCTACTCACCCCCGCATAAACAATACACTCGCATTGATTACATACTTGTATCTAGGGAACTGGCGGAAAGGATAATAAAGGCAGAAATAGACAATATAACATGGTCAGACCACGCCCCGGTTACACTAACCATAAGGGACCTACACCAAAGACCGACGGGCACACAATGGCGAATGAACGACCTACTGCTCAGGTTACCAGACACTAAAAAAGCTATAGGAAAGGCTATACAGGACTACTTCGCAATAAATGACAACGGGCAAATTAGCAACTGTACACTATGGGCGGCGCATAAAGCTACGCTCAGAGGCAAGATAATCAGTATTGCCTCCCATAGGAAAAAGGAGAAAAACAAAAGGATAAATAAACTAAATAATAGTTTTAGAGAAAACGAGGAGTCCTACCAACAAGACCCAACGGACATAGTTAGAGCAGCGATAGACAAGGATAGATTGGAACTTAAAAATATACTGATTGAAGATACTGAAAAAGCAATGAGATGGACAAACCAGATCTTTTATGAAAAAAGCAATAAGGCAGACAGGCAATTGGCGGCAAAACTCCGCAATAAAACAGCAAACCTCAATATATACAGCATAAAAACCAAACAAGACCGCCTAACACTCAATCCGGTTGAAATCAATAAAGAGTTTGTCCAGTATTACAGTAACTTATACAACTTGACAAACCCCGATAAAGCTAACAAGAGGCTCGAAGCAAAGTTAGACGAATATATAAAAAACACAAAACTATCCAAACCAGACGAGTCAGAATCAGCCCAACTAGGAACCCCGATAACAGCAGAGGAGGTCTCAGCAGCCATTAAATCTCTCAAGAATTCCAAAGCCCCGGGCCCAGACGGGTTCACTAATTTCTATTATAAGAAATTCGAACACACGTTGAAGCCATATCTGATCCGCTGGTTCAATAAGATCCTAGACGGAGAAGCACCACCAAAAGAGTCCCTAAAGGCCTCTATCATTGTAATACCAAAGGAAGGAAAAGACCCGACGTTATGCTCCAGTTATAGGCCCATCTCTCTGATAAATACAGACATAAAACTATTCGCCAAAATTTTAGCAACCAGGTTGAACAGAGTATTAAATTCCTTGGTACACCCCGACCAAGTGGGGTTCACCCCAGAACGGCAGGCCTCTGATAACATCAGGAGAGTAATCAACATTATCCACAACAGTAACAAAAACCAACGGCCTACCCTGATTCTAGGGTTAGACGCTGAGAAGGCTTTTGACCGAGTGCCTGGCCCTTTATGTTCCGGGTGTTCAGAGAGATTGGCCTACATGTAAACTTTATTAAAGGCATTAAGGCGCTATATTCCAACCCAAAAGCCACAGTTCGCACCTCAGGTTACACATCAGAACCATTCGCAGTTTCTAACGGTACCAGGCAAGGGTGTCCACTCTCCCCAATGCTATTCGCTTTGTGCATAGAGGTATTAGCCTCAAGAATATGAGAGAACCAAGGGATAGAGGGTGTCCCTATAGGAAACAACATATATAAAGTGTCGCTATTTGCGGATGACACTTTACTCTCCCTGACTAACCTAGATACCTCATTAAAAAACCTATTTGACACGCTAGACAAATTTGGCACACTCTCAAACTTTAAAGTGAACAACACAAAATCAGAGGCTATAGGCCTGCACATACCTCCAGAACTAGAAAGCGCACTAAAGAAAAAATTCTCAATAAAATGGATGTCAGACAAGATGAGATATCTAGGAATATACATTACGAGAACATATGATGATATGTACAGAGCAAACTACCCGAATCTTATTAAAAACTTGAAAAAAGACCTGGAATCCTGGTCAAGATACCAGATATCGTGGACGGGTAAATTAATATCAGTGAAAATGAACTTATTACCTAGAATACTTTATCTATTCCAAGTGCTCCCAGTAACGGTTCCAACCTATGAAATAAGGGATTTGGAAAAAGAGATAAGTAAATTTATATGGAACGGTAGAAAACCTAGGATAAAGAAGAAACTGATGGCTCTCTCCCAGGCAAAAGGCGGCCTGGGCCAACCAGACTTAGCAAAGTACTATGAAGCGGCTAGACTAAGTCCACTAATCTATTGGTCCGCAGCCCCAGGGAAAAAGCCGTGGGTGGATATAGAGAGAGCGGAAGCAGGGACAAAGGAGTTAGCGTCTCTTCTATGGGTAAAAAAGGGGAACAGACAAACAGCCTATAGAGCCCATCCAGTCTTACTGCATTCCCTAAACATCTGGGATAAAAACTGCAAACACAGGCAAATCTCCTCCATCCCCTCACCCCTAACACCCATTGGATCCAACCCCGAATTCACACCAGCTCACAACTCAAATATCTTTAAGCAATGGGACGAGAATGGGCTCTCTAAGTTAGGAGACATGCAACAAGGAGGAAAAGTTAAATCATTCATGGGAATAAGAGAGGAATATAACATCCCAACCACACAAATATTCCAATACATACAACTGGCCCACTATGTTTCCTCAATTCAACCAAGTAACACTTGGAATAGGCCACTCACCAACTTTGAGAGCCTATACCAAAGAGGTCAATACAATAAAGGGACGATTGCCCAACTCTATCAGGTACTTTTAAAACAATATGATGACCAAACAAGCAAAAATATTCTAGACTGGGAACACGACATAGGAAACTCCCTAGAAGAAGAGGACTGGGCAGAAATCCACGAAAGGACAGCTAAAGCTTCCCGATGCTCCCTAATCAGGGAAACAAACCTGAAAGTCCTACACAGATGGTATCACACACCAGCCCGCCTCCATTCCTTTTTCCCGCTAACCTCCCCAATGTGTTGGCGTAATTGCGGTCAAATAGGCACATTTAAACATATATGGTGGTCCTGCCCCAAAATCATCCTATTCTGGGGAAGAATTAGACGCCTAATAGAAGAGACAACAGGGGTAGAGCTAACATGGGACATAGAAACAGTACTCTTACTAAAACCGACTGACGAACTTGAGAGAAAAATAGACTCTTTGATAACGCAGATCCTCTCCGCAGCCAAAACTCTAATAGTAAGACATTGGAAACAGAACGACCCCCCCCCCCGATCAATGCGGTATTGCACAAGATAAACTACATAATGACGATGGAGAGACTTACAAGCCTAATACACGACAGACACAACTCCTTCCTGACAACATGGGACCCCTGGGAGACCTACATATGGAAGAACCCAATAGGAACCATAAAATAGTAAGGAAATCAGAAACAACTACTAAAGGTTAGGTAGATCTAGCATAAGATGTGACAAGTATCATGGAATGTTTGCTTCCTGCATGAAGCCAGTGATGGATGTTACCCCACTGCCCTATCCCCCCCACTTCATAACCCTTTTATTTTCTGTACCCCCCTCCCCCCCATTCCCTTCCCCCCTTTATATGTTACCATGTTTCCTGAAAAATAAAAAAATATATACGTTGAAAAAAAAATATGTATCAAACAGCACGTGACTGTAATCATTTGTAACATAACTGTAAGTAGTTAAGTAGATTGAACATATGGGGATCCTTGATAGATATTCAGGATCTTGTGCTATAATTATAGCCTCCTACAGATATGGAAGTAGGGCCACGGTAGGACCACTATACGGATAATGTCTCATCCAAGTATAGATGTATACTGTCAGAGCGTATGATTATGAACGTTCTGTGTATATGGTGACATTATATGGTATATATGTTAATATACCTAGGCAACCGATGCAGAGATATGTACTATGTATGTAGCTACCTGTTATATCTGGTTAATGAGTAGCTGGTGGGTAAACCCCAGTCACCCGACACTGAGGGATGCTTGTCCGTAAAGGGTAGCACTAGAGGGAGCACTAAGTAAGATAAAGCCCCTTGAGCCGTATGTCCAAAGAACTGCAGAGTATGCGCAATTAAATGACCAATTCGAACACCCTCAATAGGGTACTACTGCATTTAATGTCGACATAGGTAGCATAGATAAATTATATGGCTCGGCTACTGGGCTAAAGGGAAGGATGCTTGTGCATCCTCAGTGAAGGCATAAGCAGCTGATCGTGCACATCCCCAGCATGAGGTAGGTATTGTTGCAGTGGTGAGTTTAGTGTATACCATTAACCCACACAGACCCTCCCAATCAGGGAAGTATTAGCAGGTAAGTGCAGTAGAGACACTGAAAGGCTGCTGATCCGTGATAAATAGCACGAATGAAGCACTAGAGAAGAGATAGAACCCCTTAAGCCCTATAAGCCTGGAGATGCAATAATAGGCAATTAATTATCCATTTAGGACATCCACAATGCAGGCTGAATTAGCTTGGGGTAACTCTAAAGGATCAGCTAAATAGCCAAAGAGTAATGCTAGTGCTTCCTAAATACCGGCATAAAGCAGCTGATCAAGCAGATCCCCAGCAGGAGGCAAGTGCCGGGCAGCGGTGAGGTGAGTGTAGACCAGTAACCCACATGAACCCCCCCAATCAGCGAGGTATACAATATTAGCAGGTAAATGTAACAGGTAGAGCACACAAAATAACATATATCTTGCAACGCATTGTCACCTATATCAGCGCTGATCATGGATATATCAGCGCTGATACGTTCGAGGACATGCCTAACTAGAATAGTGGACTGGTAGACGTCCCCTGAAATCAGAGAGACCCTGCAATGTTAAGTCTGACACGCAGGATCAAAGTAACAACTGCACGCAAGACGCTAGGAGTTCGCAGCTTGAAACAGTGTAAATAAATGCTGCATTCGAAATGAAAGCTTCCCGCGTGTGTGAGTGGGTATGTGGCCGACACGCGCGTTTCACGTGTGTTCTTCAGGGCACGTAAGGGGAGGTCCCTGTGTATTGTATTGTATTGTATTGTATTGTATTGTATGTCTTTATTTATATAGCGCCATTAATGTACATAGCGCTTCACAATAGTAATACATGTGGTAATCGAATAAATAACAGATAATATAAATAACAGATCATGGGAATAAGTGCTTTAGACAAACATAACATTAAGGAAGAGGAGTCGCTGCCCCGAGGAGCTTACAATCTAATTGGTAGGTAGGGAGAACGTACAGAGACAGTAGGAGGGAGTTCTGGTAAGTGCGTCTGCAGGGGGCCAAGCTTTATGTATCATGTGTTCAGAATGTTCACAGTGCTATTCGTATGCTTCTTTAAGCAAGTGTGTCTTAAGGTGGGTCTTAAAGGTGGATAGAGAGGGTGCTAGTCGGGTACTGAGGGGAAGGGCATTCCAGAGGTGTGGGGCAGTCAGTGAAAAAGGTTTAAGGCGGGAGAGGGCTTTAGATAAAAAGGGGGTAGAAAGAAGACATCCTTGAGCAGAACGCAAGAGTCGGGGTGGTGCATAGCGAGAAATTAGGGCTCAGATGTAAGGAGGGGCAGAAGAGTGTAAAGCTTTAAAAGTGAGGAGAAGAATGGAGTGTGAGATGCGGGATTTGATTGGAAGCCAGGAGAGGGATTTCAGGAGGGGAGATGCTGAGACAGATCTAGGAAAGAGTAGAGTGATTCTGGCAGCAGCATTTAGGATAGATTGTACTGTAGGGGAGACAGGTGAGAGGCAGGAAGGCCGGACAGCAGGAGGTTACAGTAATCAAGACGGGAGAGAATGAGGGCCTGAGTCAGAGTTTTAGCAGTCGAGCAACAGAGGAAAGGGCGTATCTTTGTTATATTGCGGAGGAAAAAGCGACAGGTTTTAGAAATGTTTTGAATGTGAGGGGCCAATGTGAGAGAGGAGTCGAGTGTGACCCCTAGGCAGCGTGCTTGGGCTACTGGGTGGATGATCATAGTTCCAACAGTAATGTGGAAGGAGGTAGTAGGGCCAGGTTTGGGAGGAAGTATGAGGAGCTCTGTTTTAGCCATGTTGAGTTTAAGGCGACGGAGGGCCATCCAGGATGATGTAGCAGAGAGACATTCAGAAACTTTGGTCTCTATAGCAGGTGTAAGGTCAGGTGTTGAAAAGTATATTTGTGTGTCGTCAGCATAGAGGTGATATTTAAACCCAAAAGATGATATTAGGTCACCTAGAGAGAGTGTGTACAGAGAAAAGAGAAGAGGTCCCAGGACAGAGCCCTGGGGTACCCCCACAGAGAGATCAATAGAGGAGGAGGAGGTGTTAGCAGAAGAGACACTGAAAGTACGATGGGAGAGGTAGGATGAGATCCAGGATAGAGCTTTGTTCCGAATACGAAGAGTATGGAGAATGTGAAGGAGAAGAGGGTGGTCCACGGTGTCAAATGCTGCAGAGAGGTCGAGTAATATGAGCAGAGTGTAATGACCTCTGTCTTTGGCAGCATGGAGGTCGTCAGTTATTTTAGTGAGGGCTGTTTCCGTGGAGTAAGCAGTGCGGAAGCCAGATTGTAGAGGGTCTAGGAGAGAATAGGTGTTGAGAAAATGGAGCAAGCGAGAGAATACAAGACGTTCAAGGAGTTTAGAGGCAAAAGGCAGGAGGGAGACAGGTCGATAGTTAGAAAGACAGGTAGGGTCAAGCTTGCTGTTTTTGAGTAATGGTATGACTTGCATGTTTGAAGGAGGATGGAAAAGTTCCAGAGCAGAGGGAGGAGTTAAAAATGTGTGTGAGCGTAGGGATTATAGTAGGAGCAAGAGGTTTAAGGAGATGGGAGGGAATGGGGTCAAGAGAGCAAGTGGTAGAGGGAGAAGTGGCGATCAACAGCGACACATCCTCCTCTGAGACAGTGGAAAAAGAGTCAAGGAAGGCAGGAGGAGAGTTAGGAAGAGGTGTAGGATGGGAAGAAGAAACAGATGGGATGTTCTGACGTATGGATTCCACCTTTTCCTTAAAATAGTCAGCAAAGTCCTGAGCGGAGATGGAGGAAAGAGTGAATGAGTGAATGATTCACTGTGTGTGAATGATGGTTCCCTACCTAGTTAGCACCTCACCGTGGTTAACTATTTAGCTGTGCGGGAGTTCCCTTTGTGTGTAGCTATCCTCTTGGATAGACACAGGAATATTCTAGTAGCTGGGAGTTGTGCAAAAGCGTGCAGAAAAAGCCTTATCCGATTGGATTTCTAGGTTTTGCTCTTCTGTAAGTCCTTCTCGCATGTTCAAACTGAGTGGGCCGAGAGAGGCCCATACAGTAACTCAACAAAACCCATATGAGTTTTATGAAGTATATATTTTTTGTTATATCCCCCTTCTCTCTCTCCCACCCCTCCCCCATTCTCTCCCACCCCCACCCCCATTCCCTCTCCCACCCCTCCCCATTCTTTCTCTCTCCTATCCCCCTCCTCATCTGCTTTCCTCCCCTCCTTATCCTCTCTCCTACCACATTATCTCTCCCCATCCTATCTCCCCCCTCATCTTCCCCCTTCTTATCCTCTCACTCTCCACTCCTCATCCTCTCCCCCTCATTATCCTCTCTCTCCCTTTTAATCCTCTCACCCCCTCCTGTTTATCCTCCCTCCACCATCTTTATCCTCTTCCCCTCCTCATCATCTTCCTCTTCCCCTGCTCATCCTCTCCCTCTCCTCATCATCTCCCTCCCTCTTCTCACCCTCCTCTCCCCAACCTCTCTCCCTCCTCATCCTCTCTGCTTCCTGCACAGCCTCTCAACCCCTTCTCCGCCTCTGCCCCTCCTCACCATCTCCGCCCTCCCCATCTTTCCATGCTTCCTCATCATCTCACTCCCCCCTCCTCATCCTCTCACTACACTGCTCCTCATGCTCTCACTCCCACCACTCCTAATCCTTATCCTCTCACTACACCTTCCCTCATCCTCTCACTACACCCCTCCTCATCCTTTCACACCCCCACCTCATCCTCTCACTCACACACACCTCATCCTCTCAATCCCCCTCCTCATCCTCTTACTGCCCCCTCCATCTCCTCTCACTCCTCCATCCTCATCATCTCGCTTCTTCCCCTCCTCCTGCTCTCACTTCCCCATCCTCATCCTCCTTTCACTCAATCCCTCCTCATTCTCTCACCCATGCCTCCCCATCCTCTCACCCCCACCTCATCCTCTCACTCTCTCCTCATCCTCTCACTCCCCCCTCATCCTCTCCCCCTCCTCATCCTCTCCCCCTCCTCATCCTCTCCCCCCCTCCTCATCCTCTCACAACCTCCTCATCCTCTCACAACCTCCTCATCCTCTCACAACCTCCTCATCCTCTCACTCCCCACTCCTCATCCTCTCACTCCCCTGCCTCATCCTCTCACTCCCCCCTCATCATCCTCTCACTCCCCCTGCCTCATCCTCTCACTCCCTCCTCATCCTCTCACTCCCTCCTCATCCTTTCAATCACCTTCCTCATCCTCTCACTCCCCCTCCTCATCCTCTCACTCCCCCCCTCATCCTCTCACTCCCCTGCCTCATACTCTCACTCCCCCCTCCTCATCCTCTCACTCCCCCCTCCTCATCCTCTCAATCACCTTCCTCATCCTCTCACTCCCCCTCCTCATCCTCTCACTGCCCCTCCTCATCCTCTCTCACCCCTACTCATCCTCTCTCACCCCTCCTCATCCTCTCACTCCCTCCTCATCCTCTCACTCCCCCTCCTCATCCTCTCACTCCCCCCCCTCATCCTCTCACCCCCTCCTCATCCTCTAACTCCCCCCTCATCCTCTCACTCCCCCTCATTCTCGCACTCCCCCCCCATTCTCTCACTCCCCTGTCTCATACTCTCACTCCCCCCTCCTCATCCTCTCACTCCCACCTCCTCATCCTCTCACTCCCCTGCCTCATCCTCTCTCTCCCCCCTCCTCATCCTCTCACTCCCCCTGCCTCATCCTCTCACTCCCCCCGCCTCATCCTCTCACTCCCCTGTCTCATACTCTCACTCCCCCTCCTTATCCTCTCACCCCCGCCTCATCCTCTCTCTCCCCCCTACTCCCACCTCCTTATCCTCTCACTCCTCCTCCTTATCCTCTCACCCCCGCCTCATCCTCTCTCTCCCCCCAACTCCCACCTCCTCATCCTCTCACTCCACCCTACTCCCCCCTCCTCATCCTCTCCATCACCTCTCATACTCTCACTCCCCCTCCTCATCCTCTCACTCCCCCTCATCATCCTCTCTCTACCCTCCTCACCCTCTCACTCCCCCTCCTCATCCTCTCACTCTCCCTCTTCACCCTCTCACTCCCCCTCCTCATCCTCTCACCCCTCCTCATCTTCTCACTCATCCTCTCACTCCCCCCTCATCCTCTCACTCCCCCCTCATCCTCTCACTCCCCCCTCATCCTCTCACTCCCCCCCTCATCCTCTCACTCCTCCGCCTCATCCTCTCACTCCTCCGCCTCATCCTCTCACTCCTCCGCCTCATCCTCACACTCCCCCCTCTCCTCCTCACACTCCCCCCTCTCCTCCTCACACTCCCCCCTCCTCATCCTCTCACTCCCACCTCCTCATCCTCTCACTCCCCCTCCTTATCCTCTCACCCCCCACCTCATCCTCTCACTCCCCCCTACTCCCCACTCCTCATCCTCTCAATCACCTTCCTCATCCTCTCAATCACCTTCCTCATCCTCTCACTCCCCCTCCTCATCCTCTCACTCCTCCTCCTCATCCTCTCTCTTCCCTCCTTACCCTCGCACTACCCCTCCTGATCATCTCACTCCCCCTCCACATCCTCTCTCTCTCTCTCCCTCCTCATCCTCTTACTTCCCCTCCTCATCCTCTCACTTCCCCTCCTCATCCTCTCACTCCTCATCCTCTCACTCCCCCTTCCTCATCCTCTCACTCCCCCCCCTCATCCTTACACTCCCCCTCCTCATCCTTTCACTCCCCCCTCCTCATCCTCTCACTCCCCCCTCCTCATCCTCTCACTCCCCCCTCCTCATCCTCTCACTCCCCCCTCTTCCTCCACTCACTCCCCCCTCCTCATCCAATCACTCCCCCCTCATCCTCCAGTCACGCCCCCCTCATCCTCTCACTCCCCCCTCATCCTCTCACTCCCCCCTCCTCCTCCACTCACTCCCCCTCCTCCTCCACTCACTCCCCCCTCCTCCTCCACTCACTCCCCCCTCCTCATCCTCTCACTCCCCCCTCCTCATCCTCTCACTTACCCCCTCCACAGCCTCTCAATCCCCCTCCTCATCCTCTTACTCCCCCCTCCATCTCCTCTCACCCCCTCTCATCCTCGCACTTCCCCCTTCTCATCCTCTCACTCCCTTCTCCATATCCTCTCACTCCTCCTCCTCACCCTCTCACTCCCCCTCCTCTCACTCCCCCTCCTCTCACTCCCCCCATCCTCATTCTCTCACTCCCCCCTTCTCATCCTCTCACTCCCCCCTTCTCATCCTCTCACTCCACCCTACTCCCCCCCTCCTCATCCTCTCCATCACCTCTCATACTCTCACTCCCCCTCCTCATCCTCTCACTCCCCCTCATCATCCTCTCTCTACCCTCCTCACACTCTCACTCCCCCTCCTCATCCTCTCACTCTCCCTCTTCACCCTCTCACTCCCCCTCCTCATCCTCTCACCCCTCCTCATCTTCTCACTCATCCTCTCACTCCCCCCTCATCCTCTCACTCCCCCCTCATCCTCTCACTCCCCCCTCATCCTCTCACTCCCCCCTCATCCTCTCACTCCCCCCTCATCCTCTCACTCCCCCCTCATCCTCTCACTCCCCCCTCATCCTCTCACTCCCCCCCTCATCCTCTCACTCCTCCGCCTCATCCTCTCACTCCTCCGCCTCATCCTCTCACTCCCCCGCCTCATCCTCACACTCCCCCCCTCTCCTCCTCACACTCCCCCCTCCTCATCCTCTCACTCCCACCTCCTCATCCTCTCACTCCCCCTCCTTATCCTCTCACCCCCCACCTCATCCTCTCACTCCCCCCTACTCCCCACTCCTCATCCTCTCAATCACCTTCCTCATCCTCTCAATCACCTTCCTCATCCTCTCACTCCCCCTCCTCATCCTCTCACTCCTCCTCCTCATCCTCTCTCTTCCCTCCTTACCCTCGCACTACCCCTCCTGATCATCTCACTCCCCCTCCACATCCTCTCTCTCTCTCTCCCTCCTCATCCTCTTACTTCCCCTCCTCATCCTCTTACTTCCCCTCCTCATCCTCTCACTTCCCCTCCTCATCCTCTCACTCCTCATCCTCTCACTCCCCCTTCCTCATCCTCTCACTCCCCCTTCCTCATCCTCTCACTCCCCCCCCCTCATCCTTACACTCCCCCTCCTCATCCTCTCACTCCCCCCTCCTCATCCTCTCACTCCCCCCTCCTCATCCTCTCACTCCCCCCTCCTCATCCTCTCACTCCCCCCTCTTCCTCCACTCACTCCCCCCTCATCCTCCACTCACGCCCCCCTCATCCTCTCACTCCCCCCTCATCCTCTCACTCCCCCCTCCTCCTCCACTCACTCCCCCCTCCTCCTCCACTCACTCCCCCCTCCTCCTCCACTCACTCCCCCCTCCTCATCCTCTCACTCCCCCCTCCTCATCCTCTCACTTACCCCCTCCACAGCCTCTCAATCCCCCTCCTCATCCTCTTACTCCCCCCTCCATCTCCTCTCACCCCCTCCTCATCCTCTCACTCACCCTCCTCATCCTCTCACTTCCCCCTCTCATCCTCTCACTCCCTTCTCCATATCCTCTCACTCCTCCTCCTCACCCTCTCACTCCCCCTCCTCTCACTCCCCCTCCTCTCACTCCCCCATCCTCATTCTCTCACTCCCCCCTTCTCATCCTCTCACTCCCCCCTTCTCATCCTCTCACTCCCCCTCCTCATCCTCTCACTCCCCCTCCTCATCCTCTCACTCCCCCTCTCATCCTCACCCTCCCCCCCTCATCCTCTCACTCCCTTCTCCACATCCTCTCACTCCCTCTCCTCATCCTCACTCCTCATCCTCTCACTCCCCCTCCTCATCCTCTCACTCCCCCTCCTCATCCTCTCACTCCCCCTCCTCATCCTCTCACTCCCTCTCCTCATCCTCTCTCTCCCTCTCCTCATCCTCGCACTCCCCCCTCCTCATCCTCTCACTCCTCATCCTCTCTCTCTCCCCATCCTCATCCTCTCACTCCCCCTCCTCATCCTCTCACTCCTCATCCTTAACCTCGCACTCCCCCCTCCTCATCCTCTCACTCCTCCTCCTCATCCTCTCACTCCCCCTCCTCATCCTCACTCCTCATCCTCTCACTCCCCCTCCTCATCCTCTCACTCCCCCTCCTCATCCTCTCACTCCTCATCCTCTCACTCCTCCCTCCTCATCCTCTCACTCCCCCCTCCTCATCCTCTCACTCCCCCCTCCTCATCCTCTCACTCCCCCCTCCTCATCCTCTCACTCCCCCTCCTCATCCTCTCACTCCCCCCTCCTCATCCTCTCACCCACTAAAAGGTTTTCACAAATGCGGACACTGCAGTGTATGCAAATTTGCTTTACCAATTAAATCCATGGTTACAGACCACAAATATAACATAAAAACCTTTATTACATGTAATACTAATTATGTTATAAGAGAACAAAAAAATACTGGGGTTGAAACCCCAATTAACCAATGCTACAGAGCTTTTAACCCACTGTTTTAAATGTTATAAAAATCTTTCTGCTTAAGAGACCAGGTCACGTGATGTGGTGAATGCATGCTCGAGGCTATGTATATTAACCCCTAGATGGCAACCGGTCTAGCAGTGGCATAGAGAGTTGTAAGGGGGAGTCTTGAAACCCCTCCAGACCTCTCTGTCAGCCTGAGCTATAAAGACCCTGAATGCCTGGGGCAGCTCTCATACAGCAGCAATAAAGTACTCACGTATAACACGATAGACAGCTGGCTCTGTGTGCTCCTTTGCTGTTTGGAAAAGTAGAACAGGTACCTATACCGACGGGGACAGGCAGACCAGCGGGCACCACGATGCAGGAAGAAAGTTTCTGAGGCCGGACTGTGCTGCATACAAAAACTTTTATTGAAAAATGGTTAAAAAGAGGAGGGGAGGCATACCCCTGCACCTCTAACGCGTTTCACCCTGCAATTGGGCTTTTTCAAAGAGTAGCATACTCGTGTCTGGTGAGCTCTGATATACCGGATGTAGACCGGACGTGACGTCACCCAGCCAATGGACTGCCAGTATGCTGCGAACAGCATGATGGGAAACTGAGTCCCTGGCTGGAGGGCGCTCACGCGGCATACAGGGGCATCAGTGTCATACACAGTAGAAATCGAAGGGATTAAAAACAAAGTCCGGTCTACATCCGGTATATCAGAGCTCACCAGACACGAGTATGCTACTCTTTGAAAAAGCCCAATTGCAGGGTGAAACGCATTAGAGGTGCAGGGGTATGCCTCCCCTCCTCTTTTTAACCATTTTTCAATAAAGGTTTTTGTATGCAGCACAGTCCGGCCTCAGAAACTTTCTTCCTGCATCGTGGTGCCCGCTGGTCTGCCTGTCCCCGTCGGTATACATACCTGTTCTAATTATGTTATATATAAACTTAATTGTGGTTGCGGACAGAGTTATGTCGGTCGGACTATCCGTCCCCTAAAAGTCAGGATTATGGAACATCTAAGGTCCATTAATTACAAGGACATCAGGTTTCCAGTCTCCCGACATTTCCAACAGTGCCCATTGGGCGATCACAAATTGTTCTCTTTCAGTGCCATTGAACACATTCCTCTTCATATTAGAAGAGGGAATCGTCTCAATGTTTTGGATAAAAAAGAAATGTTCTGGATATTTACGTTAAATACCTTATATCCAGCAGGCATGAACACTGATTGGGAACTACATCATTTTCTAATATAATTTCTTTGTCCACCCTTCCCCTCCCTATCCCCCTCCCTCCTTTCCATCTTCCTCTCCTTACCCCCCACATTTCAACCACCCTCCCTCCCCCTCTCCTTCCCCCCTCTTCCCCTCCCAACCCCCCCCCCCTCAAAATTTTCTCATGACCAATATCGGTTTCTCACTTCATACATATGCTTTCTTTGGGTGTGATAGATATTAGACATTATATATAACATTTAAGATTATACAGTACATATATGTTTATGTCTATACACACATAGGCAGTCATATCATTGCTGCACTTCTATCCATCCATTTTTGTGTTTGAAGAGTATGTCCCTCTATTATGATATGACATACTCTTTGTAGATGTGGAGAATGTGTACACATCTCAATATATATATAATATATAATATCAATATATAATAATAATATATATAACGAAAAGAAGACAGCGCGGCTCCCATAGCATAATACTGTATTTTAATAATAATAATATGTGCTGATAGATCACGGACACTTACAATATGCAAAGTAAATAAAGGCAGTGGTTAAAAGTCTTTAACATCACCCGTTGGAGCCTCCGTTGGTAGATATCGTGTGCTAGGTCCAACAAACTCCTGCTGTGGATACCAGGAAGGTGCGCGCGCACTCAGTCTCCTCCTGGTAATCAAATCCCGCGAGAGTTGGCAACCATTGATACCACTGGATACGGACACAGCAGACAAGCTCCCTGCACCGATCCTCCAGAATATAATGAACTGGACAGTCCCCAAAGTAGTGGATGAATGAATAAAGTGCTCCAAATAGAAATATTTATTTAAAAGTCCAATACTAGCTCCTTCCCTACGCGTTTCGTCGCTGCATGCGACTTCCTCAGGGGATAGAGCTTTACTGATATAGAACCATATATATAGGCCAGTGCTGGATAAAAGATATTTAAAACACCTGAATGATGATTAATTGCTTCAATAATTAACTTTTTGGGGGCTGGATGAGGGGAAAACGAGGAGTAAAACATGGAAAGAACATGAGGTAGATGCACAAAACATAAACATAATAGGCAAAAACCATAATATTAATGAAAAATATATGAAAAAAATATATAGAAAAATATATAGAAAAACTAGTACTGCTAAAAAGATGTGATAAATACATAATAAAAGAATTCAAATGCAGATATATGATTGATAATGATATGCATGCTGTGCAATGAAATAACCACTTAGGATTTCATTACAACCTAACAAATATATATAAAAATATAATATATATATATATATATATATATATATATATATATATATATATATATATATATATATATATATACATATACATACACATACAACTGTAAATATTCCTGTATATTCATTTGCATGTCTTAGACAGGTCTGCAACCCTGTCTTTCACCATTATCACCAAGCAAACAGCACTTCCACTGCAGTAAGGGATTCTGGGAAATGACATGCAAATGAGCACACAGTGCCACTTTTTATCTCATGCTCACATTACATGAGCAACCCTTAGCCAATGCATGCTGCTTTAAACACAGCTTTTAAGCAAGGACTTGGGAGATGCAAAGTCAGTTAACCCACTCACAGACATGTTTCAACCTTGATGGGTATCATCAGTATGAGGTTGGCTTGCTGACATTTGCTCAAATGAGATAAGAGTAGGTAATCACCACCACTATTAAGGTTATGGTGGGCAAAAAAAGTGACTAAAACCCTCCACAGTAAAGCATAAAGCAACTGTAAATATTCCTGTATATTCATTTGCATGTCTTAGACAGGTCTGCAGCCCTGTATATGTATATATATACATATATATATATGATTAAAACCACATATTCATTCAACACAGCAATAGTCCACCTTTCATGTATTATGAAGTAATAGAGAGAGTGGGCTTATTCTGGTGTATATCATACCATTTAAAAAAGTCTATAGAGCCCATAAAAAGAACCCCTCTCAATAACGTATGCAGATAAAACTTAATTCATAACTATACACATAAATACGTGAACGTAATAATAGATATTGGAAACCAGTTACACAAATAGAAATGAAAATATAGATGAAAATAAAAATAAAAACAACAATTCAACTATATACTCCGAAAATGGTTTATCATATGCAAATGACACCCATAAATATCACTTAAAGTGGTGTCATCAAATTTAATTTTGTATAAACACCAGGATGATGCAGTCAACAGATGAGCAGGGGGACCAGAGAATATTATACCAGTGTACTCGTATCTATATGTTCATTGAACCCCTTTGGTGACAACGTGTCCAGTGTATAGATCCAGAAGGTCTCTCTCAGACACAACCTCCTGAATCTATCACCACCAATGAGAGACACTGATATATGCTCAATACCCCTAATGGTTAGAGATGCAGGATTTTTATTATGACAGATAGAGAAGTGCTTAGAGAGACTATGAGCTAGATTACCATTGATGATATTGCGTCTATGCTCTAGGAACCTAGTGCTCATTGGACGAATAGTTCTCCCTATATATTGGGGACCACAGGAGCATGATATGAGATACACTACAAAGGTGGAAAGACAGTTAATCCTACCCTTGACTTTATGCTCTCTCTTGTTGGAGAAAGAACAGAATTTCTCCCCGGCAATAAGATGTTTACATGTAAGACATCTGTTGCGTCCACGTGAAAAATTGCCGGACAGACGGTCAGAGGTAACTGAATTCCCACCCGTAGTCGTTCTCAATCGACTGGGGGCCACAATGTTTTTGATGTTCCTAGCTTTATTGTATGTAACCGGAATATACGTAGGTAAGGTAGGTCCCAGGAAAGGATCATTCCTGAGAATATTCCAGTGGCTATTCAATATCTGTTTGATTTTATATGCAGATTGGTTGAATTTGGTGATAAACCTGGGACAGTTATCTTGATTAGAACCCATGTCATTGATACCATAGGTCTTAAGGGGATGTATATTAACTTTGGATTTAGAATGAGCAAGAAGTTTATCCCTACTGGTATTTTTGACCTCACTAAGAGCTCCAGTGACAACCTCCTTTTTATAACCCTTTTGAATGAATTTGGAAACCAGTTCTTGTCCCTGAATTTCAAAATCTTGCTGAGATGATCAGTTCATATATATATATATATATATATATATATATATATATATATATATATATTAGACAGCCTTGTTTTTCTTTTATTTTTATTCTGTTATCATTAACTATATGTTTTTCTTATTATTTTTCATTTTGTTTTTTATGTTTTCAGGTGTTCCTTTCTATTGTTTATTTTGATTTGTTCATTTTTATTATAGATATGCCCTGATTACATATTTCTCTTCCTAACCTTATGGGTGTGTTACCATGTGGACTAACACTGTTATTATTACCATTTTTCTTGTTTGTACTTTTAATGTCTCTTTGACCACTGTATGTGGTTTGTTTCACAATGTTATTTGTGATGCCGGTGTGGGTGGGAGGTCTCCTCGCTTTGGCTCCGCCTGCCGCAGAGCGTAACTACGATGTCAGTAATAGTGAGCTCTTGGTGGTAAAAATTACACTGGAGGAATGGAGACATCTCCTTCAGAGAACTTCCATGCCTGTGACCATACTAATGGACCACTGTAAACTTTGAGTATCTGGGGGTGGCCCATAGGCTGAATACCTGCGAAGCGAGATAGGCTCTCTTTTTCACCCACTTCAACTATATAATTTCCTTTAGACCAGGATTCAAGAATGTTAAAGCTGATGCCCTTTCCCACCAGTTTTCTTCTGAGGATGCTCTGGAGACTGATAAGGACCCCATTATTCCAGGATTGTCGCACGGTCCTCCCACGGTCATGGACCTCATTTATAAAGCTCAGTCTGAGCTGTCCACTGGTCTCCCTGTACCTCTTTGTCAGCTCTTTGTTCCTTCCCCTCTACCTCAACCCAAGCTCACCCTTGACCATTCTACTCTCTTTACCCATGGCCCGGCTAAGTGACTCCTACGATCCATATCTCTCCAACCCTCGACCTCGGGTTGCCTTCTATGATCCTATATTCTTGTGACGGTTCAGGGTATTCCTTCCCCTTCTTTCGCTCCCTCTGTCCCCTCTCTGGCCAGTCCCTCTGCACCTACCCACTCCTGTCCCGCTCCATCTCCCTCTCTCACTGCCCCATTGCCTCAGCGCATGCCCCGCAGGTCGCATGCACATGCGTGGTCCCCGAGCCCCTGCGGCAACACTCCCCGCTCCCAGTCACCCCCGGTGCTCGCTGCCTGTACCTCACCTCCGGTGGGGTGCCCGTGGCGCGGCTCCCCTCCGCTGGGGTGCCCGTGGTGCGGCACGCCGCGCGTCTGGTGACGCAGCCTGTGCGTGCGCACCCTCGGCTTACAGAGGGCGCGCACACACGCTCTTCTTCTAAACCCTATCACGCTCCTGACTCCTCCCCCCATTCCTTGCAGGCGATCTCACTCTCTAATCCTTCTGTCTCCTCCCCTTCTCTCCCTGACCTATCCTTGTTGTCTCCCACTTCTCTCTCTGCTCCTCCCCTCTCTCCAATTGGTGTGTCTCCCTTTATAATCCCTGTCTATCCTCTCTATCAGTAATGAAAAGTTCAGTCCGCGCTCTGGCTCTTTAAACTTGGAGTGTTGGTCCCTCTCAGTTCTCTTGCTGCTTCTGTGTTTATGAGGTGTCTCCCCCACCTCCAAATGTGGTCTCCACCGGAACCCCGATGGTGATACCAATATCAGCAAAACAAGAAAAAACACAAAAGCGCACCAAGATGAGAGATAGATATTGTATTAGCAACAAATAATAAAATTAGTAACTTGCATATAAAATTTCTTTAATAATCCCCGATTCTGGTGTCTATCACAGGAGTAGGGCATCACATAGGAAGTATGAAGGGTAATCTCAGTTCTGAGAGATCAGACCCGCGCGCTGGGGCTGTCTCTGTTCACTCTCCTGTCCTCCACGTGTGGTAGCGTGGTGCAGAGTGTAGCACACATGTGCAGGAACCGGGGCCTTCAATAGGTGTCCTTAGGATGCCTGTCCGTTTTTGATAGCATAGAAACGATCGGAAATAAGCAGGAACGGTACACTTGAGTGTGTACTGGTGGTGGGTAGTAAAACCGCCAGCCACAACAGTCGCGACGCGTTTCGTTTAACAAAGTAAACTTCTTCAGGCATATCTGGGACACCTGTTTAGGGGTCCTTTATAGGTCTAATTCTGTGCGTCATTGGTTAATACCTAATGGCTGCATGGCCAATCAGGCTCATATACTGATAGGGGCGGGCCACAATAGGAAGACCTCCCTGTTAGTGCATTTAATCCAGTAATGAATTACACTAATTGAGTATATATATAAGTGTAAATAGAAAGATGTATCTGCGCCGCAGTTGATTATGTGGCGCAGATACATCGATGATGTGATTGTTATCTGGGACGGTGATGATACCTCGTTTGATAGCTTCGTTGCAAGGTTGAATGATAATTTGTTCAATCTCACTTTTACCAGTGAAATAAGTCCAAGTAAGATCATCTTCTTGGACTTAGAAATTTACATAATCAACAACGAGTTACACACGAAAACCCATTTTAAGAACACTAATGTTAACTCCTTTCTACACCCAGAAAGTGGACATGAAAGGAGATGCATTAATAACATCCCATTCAGCCAGTTTTTGCGCATTAGGCGTAACTGTGCTGATATAGAAACGTTCAAGGTACAATCTCAAATACTCTTTGAGCGTTTCTTTCAAAAGGGCTATGATGTGACTCTTATAGATAGAGCCTACAAAAGAGCATTAAACATTAATAGGAAGAAACTGATTCAACCTAAGAATAGTAAACCCAATGGTAAACAAAAGTGTGTTTCCACTGGAAAGACACTAGTTCAACCATTGGAGAATCCAGTGACTAATGGCTCTCTTATCACATTGCCCACTTCAGATTCCAGTGAAACAGACCATAAAAATAATAAAAGGAAGAATGAGAAACACGCACCATATTTCGTAACAAAATTTAATAGTTCTCATAGAAAGATCAAATATATTTTGAACAAATACTGGTACATTTTGCAGATGGATCCAATCTTGGCAAAAACTTTACCAGAAAGACCAATGATTGTGTTCACAAAATCCGACAATCTAAAAAGTATCTTGGCCCCTAGTCTCCTCAAAGGCAGTGATTCAAACAAAAAGAAAGATCTTAGGGAGATGTTAGGCATTAAAGGTAACCACAGATGCAATAGGTGCAAAATCTGTCCACGAATGCTTACTCAGGATTACTTTAAATCTAAAGCGACAGATATTAGATATGAAATTAATAGCTACATCGATTGCGTAACCACTTATGTCATTTATATCCTGCAATGTGGATGTGGTTTACAGTATGTGGGCCGTACTAAACGTCAGCTCAAAATTAGAGTGATGGAGCACCTCAGAAATATCACTAATATTCCCAAGCTACTGGCATCTAATAAACCATTGACACATCTGTTGTCACACTTTAAGGATGTCCATCAGTGTAGCACTATAGGGGTTAAATATATGGGCATCGAACATATAACAACTAATGTACGGGCTGGTAACATAGATCTTCAGATTGCAAAAAGGGAGCAATTCTGGATATTTACCCTCCAATCCAAATACCCGGGGGGCTTGAACGACTATGTGGAATTAACCCCTTTTTTGAGGTGAAACCATGCATACTGCAATTTGATACAAACATTGGTCTAATACCTTTTTTATCTGTTTTTTATCTGGTTTTTTTAGCTACTTTATCATTACAGTGGTTTTTATTCATTTTATAAGCCTTTTTTTTTTATTTTTTTTTTTTTTTCTACCTCCTTTTTTATTATTTTTTTTTTTTCCACTTTTTCTTCAATTCTTCCCCTCCCCCCATCCACCTTTCCATTTGTTCTATTTCCCATATTTTAAAAGTTATTTATATGTCATTTAATGTTATTAATGTTGTTATCCAGTATGCACATATACTTTGTTTTTTACTGTATGCTACTACTATGCATATTTTATTGCACTTGACTATTTGGGACACATGATTTTGGCTCCCCTTTAAGGTCTGTTTACCTTTCTATTTACACTTATATATATACTCAATTAGTGTAATTCATTACTGGATTAAATGCACTAACAGGGAGGTCTTCCTATTGTGGCCCGCCCCTATCAGTATATGAGCCTGATTGGCCATGCAGCCATTAGGTATTAACCAATGACGCACAGAATTAGACCTATAAAGGACCCCTAAACAGGTGTCCCAGATATGCCTGAAGAAGTTTACTTTGTTAAACGAAACGCGTCGCGACTGTTGTGGCTGGCGGTTTTACTACCCACCACCAGTACACACTCAAGTGTACCGTTCCTGCTTATTTCCGATCGTTTCTATGCTATCAAAAACGGACAGGCATCCTATGGACACCTATTGAAGGCCCCGGTTCCTGCACATGTGTGCTACACTCTGCACCACACTACCACACGTGGAGGACAGGAGAGTGAACAGAGACAGCCCCAGCGCGCGGGTCTGATCTCTCAGAACTGAGATTACCCTTCATACTTCCTATGTGATGCCCTACTCCTGTGATAGACACCAGAATCGGGGATTAAAGAAATTTTATATGTAAGTTACTAATTTTATTATTTGTTGCTAATACAATATCTATCTCTCATCTTGGTGCGCTTTTGTGTTTTTTCTTGTTGTGCTATCCTCTCTATCGTCGCTCTGCATAGTTCCTGTTTCCCTGTGTATGCTGACCTATGCTGTGCTCAATCTGTGTCCCTGCTGTATCCTGCTCCTGTGTTACTTTGGATTTCCCTGGCTTTGACCCCTGCTTGTCCTGGACTAACCTGCTCTCTGTACCCCTTGAACCTTGCTACGAACTCTACCTTGCTGACCTCTGGAATCCTTGGACCTGGCTTTGAACTCTGACTACTCTACTCTCTGGACCCCTGGACTTTGGCACACGGATACGACCATTTTTACGTTTGACCCTACAAGATGTTGCAAGTATCTTAACCACTCTCTCAACAGGCCCAGCAACGCCATACCACACTCCGGGCTTGCTCTCACTGCTGTGGGTGTGTGGTGTAATACCGTTCCCTCCTCAGTCCTGGGGTCCTGCCAGGTCTGCGGACATACAGGCGTGACAATTCTCCTACTCTGACCCAGCTATCCACTACTACAAACCTGCACACCGGATGCGACCTCTCATTTCCAGGTCGGTGATTTCTAATCCCCACCTCGGCCTCGCGGTACTGTCCGGTTTGTGGTGAGCATCTGTTACAGTATGCTTATCCCCGCAAACATGGACCCAGCTGAGGTTGGTTGAGTCCTGGCCCTTCACGCTAGCTTATTTAAAACACTGGAACTGTACTTGGACCAGAATGAAAGACGCATGGATAGCTCCAGGCCTTTGTACAGTCCGCACTGGCTCAGGTACCACCTGCATCAGCAGCCCCCACCCCCCCATTGTGTTAACACCGGGACCAGTCACCATGCCCACCTCATTGGAACCATGACTCCCTACGCCCAATCTCTATGGTGAGGATCCGCCCGGCTGTCGGGGTTTCCTCAGTTAGTGCTCCATTACATTCAAGTTATCACCCTCCTACTTCATATCTCAGTGCTCCCTTGTGGCATACATTATCTCCCTTCTGACAGATGAGGCCTGGGCTTGGCCCTCACCTACAGTACCGACACACTTTATTGCAGTGTGGTCGGTACCGCAAGCCGGGAAATCTCCCGGCTTGCTAGTGGCCGCCCCTCGGCGTGCCGCGCGTCATAGACGCGTGGTCACGCGTCTTCGGGAGCGTGCGCCCCCTGCACGCGCGTCCAGGGGCTCCCCGAGGGAGCCCTGGTGTCCCGCGATCGCGGGACAGCGGCAGGGGGTTCCGGAGGACCCGGCGGACCCGGCAGCGGTAGGGAGAGCGCCCCGATCGGAGGGCGCTCTTCCGCTGCTTCGGCGCGCGCCCGTCACTCTCGGGCGCGCGCCAGGCTACTGCTGCGGCAGAGAACGGGCAAATGCTCGAATAAACTCTGCCGCAGCAGTATTTGGGAGGACAGACCGGATCTTGCTAATGATTTGGCTTTATTCACACAGGAACTCTGGAGAGTATTTGATACACCAGGATGTAAAGTGACCACCTCCTCTTCTCTTCTGCATGTCTCACAGAGCTCTCGTTCGGTGGCCTGCTATGCGATCTAGTCCTGGACTCTCGCTGCCGAGATCGTGTGGAATAACAAGGCACTCACTTCTGGCAGGGCCTCTCCGAAAGTCGTAAAGATGAACTGTCCATGCTCGAACAGCCAGGGGAGCTGGAGGATCTTATCACTCTTTGCATCCGCATGGATCAGTGTCTGCAGGAATGGAGAGTCAAGAGAGCCCAGCACCAAGGAGGTACCCGCTCCTTTCCATCTTACTCGGTAGCTTCCATTCCTGATGATTTCCTGGGACCAAAAGGAGCCTAAGCAACTGGGAGGCAGTATGCTTTCCTCCAGTGAGAGACTCCGCAGGCAGGAGAACTATGGAATTCTGCATGTACTGCGACCTTGCTGTACATCAGGCCCTCTGATGTCCCAACAAATCGGGAGACGCCAATTCCCAGTGAGATCCGGCAGAGTCACACTGAGAACTATTTGCCCTTCTCCTTTGGGCCTCCCTACTAGGCTACTTCTTTCCGTAGAGTTGTTCGGTGCATCCTTCAAGTTCAAGACACAGGCCTTCCTGGACTCTGGATTGGGAGGAAATTTCATTGATCAGGCCTTCGCCAAGAGGCATCAAATCCCTCTTATTAAGAAATGGTCCCAGGTGGATTAGAAGCAATCGACGGTAGGCCGTTACAGCCGACATTCATCTACTTCGAGATGGTCCAGTTACGTTTGACAACAGGCAAAGATCATACAGAGGAGATACACTTGGACGTCATCCACTCCCCATCTGTTGATGTCATTCTGGGCTTACCCTGGCTTCAATGGCATAACCCCCCGATGGATTGGACGGCATCTCGTCTTGCACGCTAGAGTAAGAAGACCT
This sequence comes from Ascaphus truei, assembly GCF_040206685.1. Lineage (NCBI taxonomy): Eukaryota > Metazoa > Chordata > Amphibia > Anura > Ascaphidae > Ascaphus > Ascaphus truei. Next base: position 101,300,699 of record NC_134490.1, read on the forward strand.
GCTCAGTTTTAGAAGACCTGCTCGGAGGTGTCCCAGATTCCTACCAGCATCGTCCTACCCCGAGGATACCCCAGTTTTCCTACCGAACTAATAAGGAAAAAAGAACAAACAGCGCACAACTCTCATAGTGTAATAAATTCAATTATATTGAAAATGAAGTGAAGGTGATAATCGCATGTACATCACTGATCCTGTGTCTTGTCAACATACCAATTTTAAACCGCAATCAAGATGTTATCCTTCCCATTCTAAAGGGAATTTTATTGTCACATTTTTTAATGTTGTAAATAATGATTTTAATAAGATGGTTAAAAATCATAAATCTTATAAATTAAAGCATAACCTAAACAGGGAGGAAAATAAAACTTTGAAGGAATTACAAAATAATGAATCAATAGTGATAAGACAAGCAGATAAAGGCGGGGGAGTTGTTCTTTTAAATAGGGATGATTATGAGAAAGAGGTGAATAGGATATTAGGGGATTCAATGTTTTATGAAAAACTTAACTCTGATCCTACTGATGTTTATGTGGGGGAGTTGAAAATACTCCTTGACAATGCATTAGCTAATAATATAATACTGTATCTAAAAAGAAATATTCTTTTTTATTTTCCGATTGCCCACGGATCCCTATATTTTACTATTTCCCCAAAATACACAAGTGCCTTACAGCTCCACCAGGAAGACCCATTGTTTCAGTTATTGATTCATTAACATTTAACCTGTCACAATACGTCGATTTTTTCTTACAAAAATATGTTTGTTTATTACCTTCTTATATTAAATATACTACAGCAGTGCTTTGTTTGTTTAAAGATTTTGAATGGAAAACTAATTATCGGTGGGCGACGTTTGATGTACAGCCCCTCCACCAATATACCACATATGTCAGGTGTAGATGCTGTAGCACAATACTTGATGGATGACACTGAGCTTAATGTACTTATGGCTATTTTATACGAGAGTCCATCAGGTTGATACTTGCACATAATGATTTCCTTTTCTTAAAACAATTTTTTATTCAAATCTGCGGCACAGCAATGGGTACACACTTTGCTCCCAACTATGCCAACCTATATATGGGGGCTTGGGAAATAGGTATGATTTGGAACAAAACCCATTTGCTAATAAAATTATATTGTGGTTCAGATTTATAGATTACAGCCTGTGTGTTTGGGAAGGAGATGAGGACCCTTTAAATGAATTTACCATTTATTTAAATCAAAATAATTTTAACCTGACACTTACTTCAGAGAGTGATGCCAATACTGTCCCTTTTCTGGATTGGAATTGGTGGCTACAGTTGGTAATAAAGTTTCAACTAAAACATTCTTTCAAAAGGTTGCCACAAATAGTCTACTATTCGCAAGCAGCAATCATAGGAAGTCTTGGATTGAAAATATTCCCATAGGCCAGTTCATACGTCTTAGACGGAACTGCAGTGAATTAAAAGATTTTGAACAACAATCTGAGATGCTGTTTGAGAAATGTATTCAAAGAGGCTATGATGGTGCCAATCTTTTTAAAGCATTATCAAAAGATACCAATATGTAAAGAAATTCTATTTTAAGTGGAAAGAAAAAGAAATCAAATGACATCAATCAATCTAATAACATAGAAACCAATGAATATTTGTACCATTTGTCACAAACTTTGATGCGGTAAGTTATGAGATAAGAAATATAATTAATACAAATTGGAGGTTATTATCTAATGATCCAATACTTGGTCCACATTTGGAGAAGAAACCAAGATTTATCTTTAGAAAAGCAAATAACTTAAAAAACTGTTTAGCCCCCAGCAAAATTGGTATTAAATCTGTGCAAAAAACTGACTGGTTGACACAAAAACAGTTGGCAATTTTTGCTGTGGTACATGTAAGGCCTGTAAGCTATTAAATAAAGAAAGAAAAGGCTTTAGTTCATTTGTGACTAATGAAAAGTTTATTATTGATGACTGTATTTCTTGTAACATGACATTTGTCGTATATTTTTTAGAATGTCTATACGGCAAACAGTATATAGAGGGGATGAAATGCCAGCTAAAAGTGAGAATTTTGGAACACGCAAGAAACATTAGATTACGTTATTTATTTATTAAATATTTTACCAGGAAGTAATACATTGAGAGTTACCTCTCGTTTTCAAGTATGTCCTGGGCACAGAGTTAAGACAAATAATACATGTTTACAAATACAGTTACATAATGAGAGGGGTATACATTATATACAAGACATTGCATGCACAGTTAAAGATAATTTATATTATGGGCGAATGAAACAGTTACAGACCAGATTAAAATATATGACAGCCTTAGATTTGAAAGAACTTAGACTGGTGGATGATGTAAGAGTCTTTGGTAGGTTGTTCCAGTTTTGGGGTGCACGGTAAGAGAAGGAGGAGCGGCCGGATACTTTGTTGAGCCTTGGGACCATGAACAGTCTTTTGGAGTCTGATCTCAGGTGATAGGTGCTGCATGTGGTAGGGGTGAGGAGCTTGTTCAGGTAGCTGGGTAGCTTGCCCATAAAGAATTTGAAGGCAAGACAGGAAAGTTGAACTTTGCGCCTAGACTCGAGTGATGACCAATCTAGTTCTTTGAGCATTTCGCAGTGATGTGTGTTATAGTTGCATTGGAGAACAAAACAACAAATTGAATTGTAGAGGGTGTTAAGTTTGCTAAGGTGGGTTTGAGGTGCTGAGCCATATACTATGTCTCCATAGTCAATAATTGGCATTAGCATCTGCTGTGCGATACGTTTTCTGACCAGGAGACTTAGGGAGTGTTTGTTCCTGTAAAGTACCCATAGTTTGTCATAGGTCTTGGTTGTCAGGGTATCAATGTGCATCCCGAATGTTAAGTGGGAGTCAAACCATATGCCCAGGTATTTAAAACTAGTAAAAGGAGTTAGGGTGGTGTTAGTGTTGGTTCTAATCTGGAGCTCAGTCGCTGGAAGCTTTAAAAATTTAGTCTTGGTCCCAAACACCATTGTTACAGTCTTGTTAGTGTTTAAAAACTGTTTGTTTTGGGAAATCCAGTTTTCGAGTCTCACAAAGTCAGACTGAAGTATGTGTTGAAGGTCAGAGAGGCAATGGCTGTGTGCATATAGGATTGTGTCATCTGCATACATGTGTATTGAGGCTTCCTGACAAGCTGTGGGAAGATCATTGATGAACACCAAGAAGAGTAGGGGCCCCAGAACAGAGCCTTGCGGGACGCCACAGGTGATATCCAGGGGGTTAGAGTTAGAGCCAGAGATGGACACATGTTGGGATCTACCTGATAGGTAGGACTGAAACCAGTTTAAAGCATGCTTCTCTATTCCAGAGCTCTGGAGTTTGTTGAGCAGGATAGCATGATCAACAGTATCAAAAGCCTTTGCAAAATCTAGGAATACTGCACCAGTGAGTTGACCCAATTCCATTCCACACTGGATTTCATTGCAAACTTTTAGCAGGGTAGTTACGATAGAGTGCTTGGGGCGAAAGCCAGATTGGAATTGGCTAGGGAAATTTGTCTTGTTACAGTAATCGCTTAATTGGGAGTGGACACATTTTTCCATGACTTTGGATAGAATTGGGAGAAGTGAGATTGGTCTGTAGTTTGAGACAGTGTTTTTGTCCCCACTTTTGAAGATTAGGACAACTCTGGCAGCTTTCCAGGTCTTATGGATATAGCCTGCAGACAGGATAGAGTTGACTATGGAAGCAATTGGTTTGGCAATTGCTTGGGCATTAAGTCTTAGGAACCTAGATTGTAGTAAGTCAGGTCCACATTGGCTGCTTAGTTTTAATTTGAGAAGCGCTTGTGTAATCTCCTCTTCGGATACTGGGCCAAATTGAAAATTGTGGGCAATGTTGGGAGAGGGTGGTGCTATAGGGGAACTCCCAGGATGAGATACAGGTTTGTGGTTTGGGCTGCGTTTTGCTAATAAGTTAGTAGCACACCCCACAAAGTAATCATTGAATGCTTTTGCAATGTCGGTGGGGTTTGTCAGAGTAATATCGCCCTTGGTGATATTACTTGGGTGTTGATGGTTAGAAGGCTGGAATATGTTGTTGATAACCTTCCAGAAGTTAGCTGGGTTTGATGTGTTCTGGAGGAGATTGTCAGAGTAATATTGTGCTTTTGCATGCCTTGTTTGCCTTGTGCACATGGTCCGCAGGCATCTGTAGTGATTGAGATCCTTGGTAGTGCCAGTTATTTTGTGGCTTTTCCACAAGGCATCCCTGAACTGGTAGAGTGCTATAAGGTCAGGTGTAACCCATGGAAGGTGAGCACCTGTACCCTTATTCTGCATAGTGGAGCATGGGTATCACAGAGTTTTAAGAACTCGGATTGGAAATAGTCAAGCGCAGAATCAGGGTCAGGAATTAAATCGATTCTGTGCCAAGGGCAGTTGGTAAGGTCAGCCAGAAACTGTTGTGGGTTAAAGTTTCTAAATGTTCTAGTGAGGAGAACTTTAGGGCTTGATTGGGGCGGTTTAATTTTCCTTACACAGTATACTATTGCATGGTCACTGAAAATATCAGGAAGGATGCCAGAGGATTGGATTCTGCTGGGATTTGAGGAGAGAATCCAGTCAAGCAAGGAATGGTTGTGTGCGATTTCAGGTTTATCCATGTGGGTTGGGAAATGAGTTGCGATAGGTTAAGCGACTTGATTTGTGTGTGGATTTTGTGGTTTTTAGGGTCAAGCCAATTGAAGTTGAAATCCCCAAGAACTAGCAGTTAACTCTTCTCATTCAGAGAGGAAATGGAGCCAAGAAACTGGGTGATATCAGTCAGAGATTGTAGAGGGGCTTTAGGGGGGCGGTAGATGCCAGCAATCAGGACGGGCTTAGAAAAGGGGAGGCAGATTCTGCCAACTAGGATTTCAAAAGAGGTTGGTCTTGGGGGGCAATTTAACAGTGTAAATTGTAAGGTGTCTGCAATATAAAATAACACCCCTCCTCCTCTCTTTGACCTATCTCTCCTAAAAATGGAGTATCCCTGAATGGCAATATGTGCATCAGGAGTTTTAGGGGTTAGCCATGTTTCTGTAAGAACGATGGCTTTTGGTTTATGCATAAGGCACCATGCCCTTAGTTCATCCAGTTTGGGCAGCAGACTCCGGATATTTATATGGGCGAGAGATAGCCCTTTTTGGAATTTGAAGGGGGTATTCTCAGGGGTATGGGACAGAGTTGAAGTGGGAGGGCCTGGGTTAGGTTCAATATCACCTGCTAAAGAGAGTAATAGTATGAGTAGAAATTTGAGTAGTTGTTTGCAAGTTGTTACTTTATGATGTTTGCCATTTGAGTGTGCAGTGGTTGGAGTGCTGGTTTTCAGGGTTCTCCACCAACATTCAGTAGATAGTGCAAGGTTTTTGAGTAATCCAGGGTGTATGGTGATGTTGGGTGTGGGCCAGGAGGGAGGCGTTTGTAGTGGATAGAGAGAATAACATTTCAATGAGGCCACGAGAAAGAGCAAAGTGGAGGTAAAAAGCAGGTTCATTATGCCAGAGGTAGGTAATGCTGCATGAAGCTGTTTTGAGCCAAGTGTGTGTGTACAGACTAAACAGCAGGGATCATAGTGTGATCAGAACAGCTCACCGTTTGTTGCCATGTGTAGAAGAGTTTACAGAACGATGCAGTCCCCTGTCAAAATATAGTCTAACTATACTTCTCACTTAAAAGCTCACATAACTATAGTCTAACTATATTTCTCACTTAAAAGCTCACTTTAAGATGCCTCACTATCTAGTGCCAATGCAGTGCCTGCAAATGCAGGAGGGGTATTGGTTTTATACAGCTAAAGCAGTCACATGAACCTCCCCCTCCCTGATATATCAGCTTGTTCCAGTTGGTCAATTAACAGCATAGCGTGTCATGCCATTTCAAAATCCACCATAATAGTGATCCAACTAAATTAAACTATGAAAGGTATCCACATTGTAGCACCTAATCAAAGAGGAGGCGATAGAATTAAAGCCCTCTCGAAAAAAGATAGTTTTGGGATTTTTACTATGCATACATTAGCGCCAGAAGGTTTAACATATATTAATGAGGTTTAGCTTTTTTGATAAGTTGTTTGATTCATTTTTATCATGTTTTATTCTAGCGGTAATATTATATATTTTTTAATTTTATACTTGACCAGTACATCATCTGTTTAATATACATATTTTTTATTAATAATGGATTCGATTGTTAGGATCTTAATAGTTTCATTAGTTAAATTTGTCTCTACTTAGTGTATTATTTACTTTTACTTCAGCATTTGTGAGTATACTCTTTGTCTTCATGATTTTGTTATATGAGTTTAATTGTATGTACACATTCTACATGATGTGTATTAACCTGTCATGTTTATTGTATTTCATTTCAGTGCACAATTTCTATGTTGCACTGGCCTACAGAAATATTCGACGTTCAGCTGTTCATGCTCTTGCTGTCGCCATTCCCATTCACGGTCATGGAGGCATGACTCACCCAGGTGAGGCTCACCACAGCCAAAAAATGCAAACATTTCTTGTTTCTGGGAGCATCTTCATCCAAACATCTGAAGGGATACTATCGTGTGGCTGGTTCATTACAGACATTACACATTTTTACCGCTATTCTGGCATTTTCAGGTGTATTCTTCACACTGACAGCAAAAGGCGCTATTGTGGTAATATTCTCTGTATATGCTAGAACACAGCGGTAGTCAAATAGGTGGGAAAGACTTTACTTGCAGAGTTTGTAGCTCGTGCAGACTTTAATTTTCTAAGCGGCCATTTTATAAACCCATGTATTTATTTGCACACCTACTATAGCGGGATAGACTTTTGTCACCGAATCGGTACCTTGTGTGGGTCACCATCTGTAGCAGTCCCCCCAGTCAGACTGTGGCGTTTATGGCTTTATCCAGCGCAGTGTAGCTTTTTTGGCCTGGATCTGAAGCCCTTTACCCTGCTCACCTCTGCACATGGTTCGTCTGCTTTTACTCCTATGACAACTGTGTCAAAGAAAAGCACAAACATTTTTCCTGACGGTCTCTGGGGCTCATCCCAACTTCTGACACCATATGTAATAATAACTTTATTTCATTTAGTGATTTTCTCCCAATAGGACTCAAAGTGCTTCAAAATTACAGTATAGTACATGGTAAGCAGAACATAGGAATTTTTACAGACACAGTCTCTGCCCCGATGAGCTTACAATTGGTTATTGGTGCCTGAGGCACAGGGACATAAGGTGACTTGCTCAAGGTCACAAGGGACGGACACCGGGGATTAAACCAAGTTCCCCTGATTCAAATTCAGTGTCAGTCTTTACTCACTGACAAGTTTTTAGGGGGGAAATAAACGAAGGCTTTATTAGACAGCACCTCTAAACAGAAAACAGCTTCATATCAGCAAACAAATTAGAACAGAAAACAACAACCAGGCCTAACCCCATGTAGGGGACTGACTAACATTTCAGAAATCCCTATCTGAGGGCTGGAAGTGTAAGCCTCTTACCATCCTTTGACATCTCCATGTCAGTCCAGTGTCAGTAGTGAGATTCTACCTGCTGTGAATGCTGCAGCCTTTTTAAAGGCGCTAATGAACCAGCTGAGCAGGTAATTAGAACAGTCTCCTCTGAATTAACCTGCTCAGTGCTGGGCTTAGGCTCTCCGCGCAGGGAAGGTACCCTGTTACACAGGCCCATGAAGCGAGATTTGAACTCAAAATGTAACTCAATTGTTAAATTACAGCATTATTTATCACAATATTTAACATTGTTTTTTTTTCTTTAATATTGCACAGGTTTTAGATAGAAATGTTAGAGAATTAGGCAATAATTGTAAGTTAAAAACATGCAGTCTTTTTTGAGGGTGCAATATGAATTAAAGTATAATGGAATTTCTGTAGTCTAGGCCACAAACTGATCAATTGCCACAAAACGTTAGTTTATATATTTTTGTTTGAACCAATTAACTCAGCGGTGCGCAAACTGGGGGGCGCAGGATTATTTAGGGGGGCGCAGGATTATTTAGGGGGGCGCAGGCAGCGTGCCGGCAGATGCTGTGCACGGGCAGTTGAACAAGCTCCGTGTTTCTTCTCTGCTCTGTTTGTTGCGGGGCATTGCTGCTTCTCTGCTCTCTGCTGTGGGGGCGGGGCATTGCTGCTTCTCTGCTCTCTGCTGTGGGGGCGGGGCATTGCTGCTTCTCTGCTCTCTGCTGTGGGGGCGGGGCATTGCTGCTTCTCTGCTCTCTGCTGTGGGGGCGGGGCATTGCTGCTTCTCTGCTCTCTGCTGTGGGGGCGGGGCCTTGCTGTGTCTCTGCTCTCTGCTGTGGGGGCGGGGCATTGCTGCTTCTCTGCTCTCTGCTGTGGGGGCGGGGCCTTGCTGTGTCTCTGCTCTCTGCTGTGGGGGCGGGGCATTGCTGCTTCTCTGCTCTCTGCTGTGGGGGCGGGGCCTTGCTGTGTCTCTGCTCTCTGCTGTGGGGGCGGGGCATTGCTGCTTCTCTGCTCCTGCGGGGCCTTCCCTGCACACAGATAGCCCCTCCTCCTCCTGTCTGTTTGACCCACACGGGGGACCGGAGCATGCAGAGTACTACCCCCCCAGGTAAAAGTGTGTGTGAGAGTGTGTCAGTGTGTGCGAGTGTCTGCAGCCGTGTGAGAGTGTCTGTAGCAGTGTGTCAGTGTGTCAGTGTGTGCAGCCGTGTGTGAGAGTATGTGCAGCTGTGTGTGAGAGTGTCTGCAGCCGTGTGAGAGTGTCTGCAGCCGTGTGAGAGTGTCTGCAGCCGTGTGAGTGTCTGCAGCCGTGTGAGAGTGTGTCAGTGTGTGCAGCAGTGTGTGAGAGTGTCTGCAGCAGTGTGTGAGAGTGTCTGCAGCCGTGTGTGAGAGTGTCTGCAGCCGTGTGTGAGTGTCTGCAACAGCGTGTGAGAGTGTCTGCAGCAGTGTGTGAGAGTGTCTGCAGCCGTGTGAGAGTGTCTGCAGCAGTGTGTGAGCGTGTCTGCAGCAGTGTGTGAGAGTGTCTGCAGCCGTGTGTGAGAGTGTCTGCAGCAGTGTGTGAGCGTGTCTGCAGCCGTGTGTGAGAGTGTCTGCAGCCGTGTGTGAGCGTGTCTGCAGCCGTGTGTGAGCGTGTCTGCAGCTGTGTGTGAGAGTGTCTGCAGCCGTGTGAGAGTGTCTGCAGCCGTGTGAGTGTCTGCAGCAGTGTGTGAGCGTGTCTGCAGCTGTGTGTGAGAGTGTCTGCAGCCGTGTGAGAGTGTCTGCAGCCGTGTGAGTGTCTGCAGCCGTGTGTGAGCGTGTCTGCAGCTGTGTGTGAGAGTGTCTGCAGCTGTGTGTGAGAGTGTCTGCAGCCGTGTGAGAGTGTCTGCAGCCGTGTGAGAGTGTCTGCAGCCGTGTGTGAGAGTGTGTGCAGCCGTGTGAGAGTGTCTGCAGCCGTGTGAGTGTCTGCAGCCATGTGTGAGCGTGTCTGCAACAGCGTGTGAGAGTGTCTGCAGCTGTGTGTGAGAGTGTCTGCAGCCGTGTGAGAGTGTCTGCAGCCGTGTGTGAGAGTGTGTGCAGCCGTGTGTGAGAGTGTCTGCAGCCGTGTGTGCGAGTGTCTGCAGCTGTGTGTGAGAGTGTCTGCAGCCGTGTGTGAGAGTGTCTGCAACAGCGTGTGAGAGTGTCTGCAGCTGTGTGTGAGAGTGTCTGCAGCCGTGTGAGAGTGTCTGCAGCCATGTGTGAGAGTGTCTGCAGCCGTGTGAGTGTCTGCAGCCGTGTGTGAGAGTGTGTGCAGCCGTGTGTGAGAGTGTCTGCAGCCGTGTGTGAGAGTGTCTGCAGCCGTGTGTGCGAGTGTGTGCAGCCGTGTGTGAGAGTGTCTGCAGCCGTGTGAGAGTGTCTGCAGCCGTGTGAGAGTGTCTGCAGCCGTGTGAGAGTGTCTGCAGCCATGTGTGAGAGTGTCTGCAGCCATGTGTGAGAGTGTCTGCAGCCGTGTGAGTGTCTGCAGCCGTGTGTGAGAGTGTGTGCAGCCGTGTGTGAGAGTGTCTGCAGCCGTGTGTGAGAGTGTCTGCAGCCGTGTGTGCGAGTGTGTGCAGCCGTGTGTGAGAGTGTCTGCAGCCGTGTGTGAGAGTGTCTGCAGCCGTGTGTGAGAGTGTCTGCAGCCGTGTGTGAGAGTGTCTGCAACAGCGTGTGAGAGTGTCTGCAGCTGTGTGTGAGAGTGTCTGCAGCCGTGTGAGAGTGTCTGCAGCCATGTGTGAGAGTGTCTGCAGCCATGTGTGAGAGTGTCTGCAGCCATGTGTGAGAGTGTCTGCAGCCATGTGTGAGAGTGTCTGCAGCCGTGTGAGAGTGTCTGCAGCCGTGTGTGAGTGTGTGCAGCCGTGTGTGAGAGTGTCTGCAGCCGTGTGTGCGAGTGTCTGCAGCCGTGTGTGAGAGTGTCTGCAGCCGTGTGTGAGAGTATGTGCAGCCGTGTGTGAGAGTGTCTGCAGCCGTGTGAGAGTGTCTGCAGCCGTGTGTGAGAGTGTCTGCAGCCATGTGTGAGAGTGTCTGCAGCCATGTGTGAGAGAGTCTGCAGCCATGTGTGAGAGTGTCTGCAGCCGTGTGAGAGTGTCTGCAGCCGTGTGTGAGTGTGTGCAGCCGTGTGTGAGAGTGTCTGCAGCCGTGTGTGCGAGTGTCTGCAGCCGTGTGTGAGAGTGTCTGCAGCCGTGTGTGAGAGTATGTGCAGCCGTGTGTGAGAGTGTCTGCAGCCATGTGTGAGAGTGTCTGCAGCCGTGTGAGAGTGTCTGCAGCCGTGTGAGAGTGTGTCTGCAGCAGTGTGTGAGAGTGTCTGCAGCCGTGTGTGAGAGTGTGTGCAGCCGTGTGTGAGAGTGTCTGCAGCCGTGTGTGCGAGTGTCTGCACCCGTGTGAGAGTGTCTTCAGCAGCGTGTGAGAGTGTCTGCAGCCGTGTGAGAGTGTCTGCAGCCGTGTGAGAGTGTCTGCAGCCGTGTGAGAGTGTCTGCAGCCGTGTGAGAGTGTCTGCAGCCATGTGTGAGTGTCTGCAACAGCGTGTGAGAGTGTCTGCAACAGCGTGTGAGAGTGTCTGCAACAGCGTGTGAGAGTGTCTGCAGCAGTGTGTGAGAGTGTCTGCAGCCTTGTGAGAGTGTCTGCAGCCGTGTGAGAGTGTCTGCAGCCGTGTGAGAGTGTCTGCAGCCGTGTGAGAGTGTCTGCAGCCGTGTGAGTGTCTGCAGCCGTGTGAGAGTGTCTGCAGCCGTGTGAGAGTGTGTCTGCAGCAGTGTGTGAGAGTGTCTGCAACAGCGTGTGAGAGTGTCTGCAGCCGTGTGTGAGAGTGTCTGCAGCCATGTGTGAGAGTGTCTGCAGCCGTTTGTGAGAGTGTCTGCAGCCGTGTGTGCGAGTATCTGCAGCCGTGTGTGCGAGTGTCTGCACCCGTGTGAGAGTGTCTTCAGCAGCGTGTGAGAGTGTCTGCAGCCGTGTGAGAGTGTCTGCAGCCGTGTGAGAGTGTCTGCAGCCGTGTGAGAGTGTCTGCAGCCGTGTGAGAGTGTCTGCAGCCGTGTGTGAGCGTGTCTGCAACAGCGTGTGAGCGTGTCTGCAACAGCGTGTGAGTGTCTGCAGCCGTGTGAGAGTGTCTGCAGCTGTGTGTGAGAGTGTCTGCAGCCGTGTGTGCGAGTATCTGCAGCCGTGTGTGCGAGTGTCTGCACCCGTGTGAGAGTGTCTTCAGCAGCGTGTGAGAGTGTCTGCAGCCGTGTGAGAGTGTCTGCAGCCGTGTGAGAGTTTCTGCAGCCATGTGTGAGAGTGTCTGCAGCCGTGTGAGAGTGTCTGCAGCCATGTGTGAGAGTGTCTGCAGCCGTGTGAGTGTCTGCAGCCGTGTGAGAGTGTCTGCAGCCGTGTGAGAGTGTCTGCAGCCGTGTGAGTGTCTGCAGCCGTGTGTGAGAGTGTCTGCAGCCGTGTGAGAGTGTCTGCAGCCGTGTGTGCGAGTGTCTGCAGCCGTGTGTGAGAGTGTCTGCAGCCGTGTGTGAGAGTATGTGCAGCCGTGTGAGAGTGTCTGCAGCCGTGTGAGAGTGTCTGCAGCCGTGTGTGAGAGTGTCTGCAGCCGTGTGTGAGAGTCTGCAGCCGTGTGTGCGAGTGTCTGCAGCCGTGTGTGCGAGTGTCTGCAGCCGTGTGTGAGCGTGTCTGCAGCAGTGTGTGAGAGTGTCTGCAACAGCGTGTGATAGTGTCTGCAGCCGTGTGAGAGTGTCTGCAGCTGTGTGTGAGAGTGTCTGCAGCCGTGTGTGAGAGTGTCTGCAGCCGTTTGTGAGAGTGTCTGCAGCCGTGTGTGCGAGTATCTGCAGCCGTGTGTGCGAGTGTCTGCACCCGTGTGAGAGTGTCTTCAGCAGCGTGTGAGAGTGTCTGCAGCCGTGTGAGAGTGTCTGCAGCCGTGTGAGAGTGTCTGCAGCCGTGTGAGAGTGTCTGCAGCCGTGTGAGAGTGTCTGCAGCCGTGTGTGAGAGTGTCTGCAACAGCGTGTGAGCGTGTCTGCAACAGCGTGTGAGAGTGTCTGCAGCCGTGTGAGAGTGTCTGCAGCTGTGTGTGAGAGTGTCTGCAGCCGTGTGTGCGAGTATCTGCAGCCGTGTGTGCGAGTGTCTGCACCCGTGTGAGAGTGTCTTCAGCAGCGTGTGAGAGTGTCTGCAGCCGTGTGAGAGTGTCTGCAGCCGTGTGAGAGTTTCTGCAGCCATGTGTGAGAGTGTCTGCAGCCGTGTGAGAGTGTCTGCAGCCATGTGTGAGAGTGTCTGCAGCCTTGTGAGTGTCTGCAGCCGTGTGAGAGTGTCTGCAGCCGTGTGAGTGTCTGCAGCCGTGTGTGAGAGTGTCTGCAGCCGTGTGAGAGTGTCTGCAGCCGTGTGAGAGTGTCTGCAGCCGTGTGTGCGAGTGTCTGCAGCCGTGTGTGAGAGTGTCTGCAGCCGTGTGTGAGAGTGTCTGCAGCCGTGTGTGAGAGTATGTGCAGCCGTGTGAGAGTGTCTGCAGCCGTGTGAGAGTGTCTGCAGCCGTGTGTGAGAGTGTCTGCAGCCGTGTGTGAGAGTGTCTGCAGCCGTGTGTGCGAGTGTCTGCAGCCGTGTGTGCGAGTGTCTGCAGCCGTGTGTGAGCGTGTCTGCAGCAGTGTGTGAGAGTGTCTGCAACAGCGTGTGATAGTGTCTGCAGCCGTGTGAGAGTGTCTGCAGCTGTGTGTGAGAGTGTCTGCAGCCGTGTGAGAGTGTCTGCAGCTGTGTGTGAGCGTGTCTGCAGCAGTGTGTGAGAGTGTCTGCAGCCGTGTGAGAGTGTCTGCAGCTGTGTGTGAGAGTGTCTGCAGCTGTGTGTGAGAGTGTCTGCAGCTGTGTGTGAGAGTGTCTGCAGCAGTGTGTGAGAGTGTCTGCAGCCGTGTGAGAGTGTCTGCAGCCGTGTGTGAGAGTGTGTGCAGCAGTGTGTGAGAGTGTCTGCAGCCGTGTGTGAGAGTGTCTGCAGCCGTGTGAGAGTGTCTGCAGCCGTGTGAGAGTGTCTGCAGCCGTGTGAGAGTGTCTGCAGCCGTGTGTGAGAGTGTGTGCAGCCGTGTGTGAGAGTGTCTGCAGCCGTGTGTGCGAGTGTCTGCACCCGTGTGAGAGTGTCTTCAGCAGCGTGTGAGAGTGTCTTCAGCAGCGTGTGAGAGTGTCTGCAGCCGTGTGAGAGTGTCTGCAGCCGTGTGAGAGTGTCTGCAGCCGTGTGAGAGTGTCTGCAGCCGTGTGTGAGAGTGTCTGCAGCCGTGTGTGAGAGTGTGTGCAGCCATTTGTGAGAGTGTCTGCAGCCGTGTGTGAGAGTGTGTGCAGCCATTTGTGAGAGTGTCTGCAACAGCGTGTGAGCGTGTATGCAACAGCGTGTGAGAGTGTCTGCAACAGCGTGTGAGAGTGTCTGCAGCCGTGTGAGAGTGTCTGCAGCCGTGTGAGTGTCTGCAGCTGTGTGTGAGAGTGTCTGCAGCCGTGTGTGCGAGTATCTGCAGCCGTGTGTGCGAGTGTCTGCACCCGTGTGAGAGTGTCTTCAGCAGCGTGTGAGAGTGTCTGCAGCCGTGTGAGAGTGTCTGCAGCCGTGTGAGAGTTTCTGCAGCCATGTGTGAGAGTGTCTGCAGCCGTGTGAGAGTGTCTGCAGCCGTGTGAGAGTGTCTGCAGCTGTGTGTGAGAGTGTCTGCAGCCGTGTGTGCGAGTATCTGCAGCCGTGTGTGCGAGTGTCTGCACCCGTGTGAGAGTGTCTTCAGCAGCGTGTGAGAGTGTCTGCAGCCGTGTGAGAGTGTCTGCAGCCATGTGTGAGAGTGTCTGCAGCCGTGTGAGAGTGTCTGCAGCCGTGTGAGAGTGTCTGCAGCCGTGTGAGTGTCTGCAGCCGTGTGAGTGTCTGCAGCCGTGTGAGAGTGTCTGCAGCCGTGTGTGCGAGTGTCTGCAGCCGTGTGTGAGAGTGTCTGCAGCCGTGTGTGAGAGTGTCTGCAGCCGTGTGTGAGAGTATGTGCAGCCGTGTGAGAGTGTCTGCAGCCGTGTGAGAGTGTCTGCAGCCGTGTGTGAGAGTGTCTGCAGCCGTGTGTGAGAGTGTCTGCAGCCGTGTGTGCGAGTGTCTGCAGCCGTGTGTGCGAGTGTCTGCAGCCGTGTGTGCGAGTGTCTGCAGCCGTGTGTGAGCGTGTCTGCAGCAGCGTGTGAGAGTGTCTGCAACAGCGTGTGAGAGTGTCTGCAGCCGTGTGAGAGTGTCTGCAGCCGTGTGTGAGAGTGTGTGCAGCCGTGTGTGCGAGTGTCTGCACCCGTGTGTGAGAGTGTCTGCACCCGTGTGTGAGAGTGTCTGCAGCCGTTTGTGAGAGTGTCTGCAGCCGTGTGTGCGAGTGTCTGCAGCCGTGTGTGCGAGTGTCTGCACCCGTGTGAGAGTGTCTTCAGCAGCGTGTGAGAGTGTCTGCAGCCGTGTGAGAGTGTCTGCAGCCGTGTGAGAGTGTCTGCAGCCGTGTGAGAGTGTCTGCAGCCGTGTGAGAGTGTCTGCAGCCGTGTGAGAGTGTCTGCAGCCGTGTGAGAGTGTCTGCAGCCGTGTGAGAGTGTCTGCAGCCGTGTGAGAGTGTCTGCAGCCGTGTGAGAGTGTCTGCAGCCGTGTGTGAGAGTGTCTGCAGGTGTGAGAGTGTCTGCAGCTGTATGAGAGTGTCTGCAGCCGTGTGTGAGAGTATGTGCAGCCGTGTGTGAGAGTGTCTGCAGCCGTGTGTGAGTGTCTGCAGCCGTGTGTGAGTGTCTGCAGCCGTGTGTGAGAGTGTCTGCAGCCGTGTGTGAGAGTATGTGCAGCCGTGTGTGAGAGTGTCTGCAGCCGTGTGTGAGAGTGTCTGCAGCCGTGTGTGAGAGTGTCTGCAGCCGTGTGTGAGAGTGTCTGCAGCCGTGTGTGAGAGTGTCTGCAGCCGTGTGTGAGAGTGTCTGCAGCCGTGTGTGAGAGTGTCTGCAGCCGTGTGTGAGAGTATGTGCAGCCGTGTGTGAGAGTGTCTGCAGCCGTGTGTGAGAGTGTCTGCAGCCGTGTGTGAGAGTGTCTGCAGCCGTGTGTGAGAGTGTCTGCAGCCGTGTGTGAGAGTGTCTGCAGCCGTGTGAGAGTGTCTGCAGCCGTGTGAGTGTCTGCAGCCATGTGTGAGAGTGTCTGCAGCCGTGTGAGAGTTTCTGCAGCCGTGTGTGAGAGTGTCTGCAGCCGTGTGAGAGTGTCTGCAGCCGTGTGAGAGTGTCTGCAGCCATGTGTGAGAGTGTCTGCAGCCGTGTGAGAGTGTCTGCAGCCGTGTGAGTGTCTGCAGCCGTGTGTGAGAGTGTCTGCAGCCGTGTGTGAGAGTGTCTGCAGCCGTGTGTGAGAGTGTCTGCAGCCGTGTGAGAGTGTCTGCAGCCGTGTGAGAGTGTCTGCAGCCGTGTGTGAGAGTGTCTGCAGCCGTGTGTGCGAGTGTCTGCAGCCGTGTGTGCGAGTGTCTGCAGCCGTGTGTGCGAGTGTCTGCAGCCGTGTGTGCGAGTGTCTGCAGCCGTGTGTGCGAGTGTCTGCAGCCGTGTGTGCGAGTGTCTGCAGCCGTGTGTGCGAGTGTCTGCAGCCGTGTGTGAGAGTGTCTGCAGCCGTGTGTGCGAGTGTCTGCACCCGTTTGTGAGAGTGTCTGCACCCGTTTGTGAGAGTGTCTGCACCCGTTTGTGAGAGTGTCTGCAGCCGTTTGTGAGAGTGTCTGCAGCCGTGTGTGCGAGTGTCTGCACCCGTGTGAGAGTGTCTTCAGCAGCGTGTGAGAGTGTCTGCAGCCGTGTGAGAGTGTCTGCAGCCGTGTGAGAGTGTCTGCAGCCGTGTGAGAGTGTCTGCAGCCGTGTGAGAGTGTCTGCAGCCATGTGTGAGAGTGTCTGCAGCCATGTGTTAGAGTGTCTGCAGCCGTGTGTGAGAGTGTCTGCAGCCGTGTGTGAGAGTATGTGCAGCCGTGTGTGAGAGTGTCTGCAGCCGTGTGAGAGTGTCTGCAGCCGTGTGTGAGAGTGTCTGCAGCCGTGTGTGAGAGTGTCTGCAGCCGTGTGTGAGAGTGTCTGCAGCCGTGTGTGAGAGTATGTGCAGCCGTGTGTGAGAGTGTCTGCAGCCGTGTGTGAGAGTGTCTGCAGCCGTGTGTGAGAGTGTCTGCAGCCGTGTGTGAGAGTGTCTGCAGCCGTGTGTGAGAGTGTCTGCAGCCGTGTGTGAGAGTATGTGCAGCCGTGTGTGAGAGTGTCTGCAGCCGTGTGTGAGAGTGTCTGCAGCCGTGTGTGAGAGTGTCTGCAGCCGTGTGTGAGAGTGTCTGCAGCCGTGTGTGAGAGTGTCTGCAGCCGTGTGTGAGAGTGTCTGAAGCCGTGTGTGAGAGTGTCTGCACCCGTGTGTGAGAGTGTCTGCAGCCGTGTGAGAGTATCTGCAGCCGTGTGTGAGAGTGTGTGCAGCAGTGTGTGAGAGTGTGTGCAGCAGTGTGTGAGAGTGTCTGCAGCCGTGTGTGAGAGTGTCTGCAGCCGTGTGTGAGAGTGTGTGCAGCAGTGTGTGAGAGTGTGTGCAGCAGTGTGTGAGAGTGTCTGCAGCCGTGTGTGAGAGTGTGTGCAGCCGTGTGTGCGAGTGTCTGCACCCGTGTGTGAGAGTGTCTGCAGCCGTTTGTGCGAGTGTCTGCAGCCGTGTGTGCGAGTGTCTGCAGCCGTGTGTGCGAGTGTCTGCAGCCGTGTGTGCGAGTGTCTGCAGCCGTGTGTGCGAGTGTCTGCAGCCGTGTGTGCGAGTGTCTGCAGCCGTGTGTGAGAGTGTCTGCAGCCGTGTGTGCGAGTGTCTGCAGCCGTGTGTGCGAGTGTCTGCAGCCGTGTGTGCGAGTGTCTGCAGCCGTGTGAGAGTGTCTTCAGCAGCGTGTGAGAGTGTCTGCAGCCGTGTGAGAGTGTCTGCAGCCGTGTGAGAGTGTCTGCAGCCGTGTGAGAGTGTCTGCAGCCGTGTGAGAGTGTCTGCAGGCATGTGTGAGAGTGTCTGCAGCCATGTGTGAGAGTGTCTGCAGGTGTGAGAGTGTCTGCAGCTGTATGAGAGTGTCTGCAGCCGTGTGTGAGAGTGTCTGCAGCCGTGTGTGAGAGTGTCTGCAGCCGTGTGTGAGAGTGTCTGCAGCCGTGTGTGAGAGTGTCTGCAGCCGTGTGTGAGAGTATGTGCAGCCGTGTGTGAGAGTGTCTGCAGCCGTGTGTGAGAGTGTCTGCAGCCGTGTGTGAGAGTGTCTGCAGCCGTGTGTGAGAGTGTCTGCAGCCGTGTGTGAGAGTGTCTGAAGCCGTGTGTGAGAGTATGTGCAGCCGTGTGAGAGTGTCTTCAGCTGTGTGTGAGAGTGTCTGCAGCTGTGTGTGAGAGTGTCTGCAGCCGTGTGTGAGAGTGTCTGCAGCCGTGTGAGAGTGTCTGCAGCCGTGTGTGAGAGTGTGTGCAGCAGTGTGTGTAGAGTGTGTGCAGCCGTGTGTGAGAGTGTGTGCAGCCGTGTGTGAGAGTGTCTGCAGCCGTGTGAGAGTGTCTGCAGCTGTGTGTGAGAGTGTCTGCAGCAGTGTGTGAGAGTGTCTGCAGCCGTGTGAGAGTGTCTGCAGCCGTGTGTGAGAGTGTGTGCAGCAGTGTGTGAGAGTGTCTGCAGCTGTTTGTGAGAGTGTCTGCAGCCGTGTGTGAGAGTGTCTGCAGCCGTGTGAGAGTGTCTGCAGCCGTGTGTGAGAGTGTCTGCAGCCGTGTGTGAGAGTGTCTGCAGCCGTGTGAGAGTGTCTGCAGCCGTGTGAGAGTGTCTGCAGCCGTGTGTGAGAGTGTCTGCAGCCGTGTGTGAGAGTGTCTGCAGCCGTGTGTGAGAGTGTCTGCAGCCGTGTGTGAGAGTGTCTGCAGCCGTGTGTGAGAGTGTCTGCAGCCGTGTGTGAGAGTGTCTGCAGCCGTGTGTGAGAGTATGTGCAGCCGTGTGTGAGTGTCTGCAGCCGTGTGTGAGAGTGTCTGCAGCCGTGTGTGAGAGTGTCTGCAGCCGTGTGTGAGAGTGTCTGCAGCCGTGTGTGAGAGTGTCTGCAGCCGTGTGTGAGAGTGTCTGAAGCCGTGTGTGAGAGTATGTGCAGCCGTGTGAGAGTGTCTTCAGCTGTGTGTGAGAGTGTCTGCAGCCGTGTGTGAGAGTGTGTGCAGCAGTGTGTGAGAGTGTGTGCAGCAGTGTGTGAGAGTGTCTGCAGCAGTGTGTGAGAGTGTCTGCAGCCGTGTGTGAGAGTGTCTGCAGCCGTGTGAGAGTGTCTGCAGCCGTGTGTGAGAGTGTCTGCAGCCGTGTGTGAGAGTGTCTGCAGCTGTGTGTGAGAGTGTCTGCAGCTGTGTGTGAGAGTGTCTGCAGCTGTGTGTGAGAGTGTCTGCAGCCGTGTGAGAGTGTCTGCAGCCGTTTGTGAGAGTGTCTGCAGCCGTTTGTGAGAGTGTCTGCAGCCGTGTGTGCGAGTGTCTGCAGCCGTGTGTGCGAGTGTCTGCACCCGTGTGAGAGTGTCTTCAGCAGCGTGTGAGAGTGTCTGCAGCCGTGTGAGAGTGTCTGCAGCCGTGTGAGAGTGTCTGCAGCCGTGTGAGAGTGTCTGCAGCCGTGTGAGAGTGTCTGCAGCCGTGTGAGAGTGTCTGCAGCCGTGTGAGAGTGTCTGCAGCCGTGTGAGAGTGTCTGCAGCCGTGTGAGAGTGTCTGCAGCCGTGTGAGTGTCTGCAGCCGTGTGAGTGTCTGCAGCCGTGTGAGTGTCTGCAGCCGTGTGAGTGTGTCTGCAGGTGTGAGAGTGTCTGCAGGTGTGAGAGTGTCTGCAGCCGTGTGAGAGTGTCTGCAGCCGTGTGAGAGTGTCTGCAGCCGTGTGTGAGAGTGTCTGCAGCCGTGTGTGAGAGTGTCTGCAGCCGTGTGTGAGAGTGTCTGCAGCCGTGTGTGCGAGTGTCTGCAGCCGTGTGTGCGAGTGTCTGCAGCCGTGTGTGCGAGTGTCTGCAGCCGTGTGTGAGAGTGTCTGCAGCCGTGTGTGAGAGTGTCTGCAGCCGTGTGTGAGAGTGTCTGCAGCCGTGTGTGAGAGTGTCTGCAGCCGTGTGTGAGAGTGTCTGCAGCCGTGTGTGAGAGTGTCTGCAGCCGTGTGTGAGAGTGTCTGCAGCCGTGTGTGAGAGTGTCTGCAGCCGTGTGTGAGAGTGTCTGCAGCCGTGTGTGAGAGTATGTGCAGCCGTGTGAGAGTGTCTTCAGCAGCGTGTGAGAGTGTCTGCAGCCGTGTGAGTGTCTGCAACAGCGTGTGAGAGTGTCTGCAGCCGCGTGTGAGAGTGTCTGCAGCCGTGTGAGAGTGTCTGCAGCCGTGTGTGAGAGTGTCTGCAGCCGTGTGTGAGAGTGTGTGCAGCAGTGTGTGAGAGTGTCTGCAGCCGTGTGTGAGAGTGTCTGCAGCCGTGTGTGAGAGTGTGTGCAGCAGTGTGTGAGAGTGTCTGCAGCCGTGTGTGAGAGTGTGTGCAGCAGTGTGTGAGAGTGTCTGCAGCTGTGTGTGAGAGTGTCTGCAGCAGTGTGTGAGTGTCTGCAGCCGTGTGTGAGAGTGTGTGCAGCAGTGTGTGAGAGTGTCTGCAGCCGTGTGTGAGAGTGTCTGCAGCCGTGTGTGAGAGTGTCTGCAGCCGTGTGTGAGAGTGTCTGCAGCCGTGTGAGAGTGTCTGCAGCCGTGTGAGTGTCTGCAGCCGTGTGTGAGAGTGTCTGCAGCCGTGTGAGAGTTTCTGCAGCCGTGTGTGAGAGTGTCTGCAGCCGTGTGTGAGAGTGTCTGCAGCCATGTGTGAGAGTGTCTGCAGCCATGTGTGAGAGTGTCTGCAGCCGTGTGAGAGTGTCTGCAGCCGTGTGTGAGAGTGTCTGCAGCCGTGTGTGAGAGTGTCTGCAGCCGTGTGTGCGAGTGTCTGCAGCCGTGTGTGAGAGTGTCTGCAGCCGTGTGTGCGAGTGTCTGCAGCCGTGTGTGCGAGTGTCTGCAGCCATGTGTGAGAGTGTCTGCAGCCGTGTGAGAGTGTCTGCAGCCGTGTGTGAGTGTCTGCAGCCGTGTGTGAGAGTATGTGCAGCCGTGTGTGAGAGTGTCTGCAGCCGTGTGTGAGAGTGTCTGCAGCCGTGTGTGAGAGTGTCTGCAGCCGTGTGTGAGAGTGTCTGCAGCCGTGTGTGAGAGTATGTGCAGCCGTGTGAGAGTGTCTTCAGCAGCGTGTGAGAGTGTCTGCAGCCGTGTGTGCGAGTGTCTGCAGCCGTGTGTGCGAGTGTCTGCAGCCGTGTGTGCGAGTGTCTGCAGCCGTGTGTGCGAGTGTCTGCAGCCGTGTGTGCGAGTGTCTGCACCCGTGTGAGAGTGTCTTCAGCAGCGTGTGAGAGTGTCTTCAGCAGCGTGTGAGAGTGTCTGCAGCAGCGTGTGAGAGTGTCTGCAACAGCGTGTGAGTGTCTGCAGCAGCGTGTGAGAGTGTCTGCAGCAGCGTGTGAGAGTGTCTGCAACAGCGTGTGAGTGTCTGCAGCAGCGTGTGAGAGTGTCTGCAGCCGTGTGAGAGTGAGAGTGTCTGCAGCCATGTGAGAGTGAGCGTGTCTGCAGCAGTAAGAGTGTCTGCAGCAGTGTGTGAGAGTGTCTGCAGCAGTGTGTGAGAGTGTCTGCAGCAGTGTGTGAGAGTGTCTGCAGCAGTGTGTGAGAGTGTCTGCAGCAGTGTGTGAGAGTGTCTGCAGCAGTGTGTGAGAGTGTCTGCAGCAGTGTGTGAGAGTGTCTGCAGCAGTGAGTGTCTGCAGCAGTGTGAGTGTGAGAGTGTCTGCAGCAGTGTAAGAGTGTCTGCAGCAGTGTGCGTGCTGTGCCTTAGTGAGTTGTGATTGAATGCAGCGGTGCGCAAACTGGGATGGTTGGTGATGTCACCACTCTCAGCGGTAGCGTGGTCGAAGCCTAATTTTGCAAGTGCGAGCTGTTGAAATATGTAAGTATTTTGACATATTTGTATTTACATTGTGTAGCCGGGACCCCTTTTTCCACCATTTGTTGATGTGGGGTGGGAGATGCTGCATCTAGGGAACGCTCGGATAACGGAGGTTCCGCGCAAGAGGGAGCCGCCATGTTTAGGTTGGCGCCGGCGCAGAACTGGCCTGGCAGAAGTTTGCGCATGCGCAGACAAGGGGAGTAAAGCCCGCGAAGGAGGAGAACTCGGATAGGAGGGGAGTTAGGGAACTACGGGTCCATGCAGCCCCCACGGTACCCCGTGACGCGCGAGGGCCAATCAGGTACGAGGAAGGGAGGAAAAGGAAGTGATGGGGCGCACGTTGTGTCAGAGCTAGCTGTAGGAGGAAGGAGAAGGAGCTCCGGTGTAGGGAGGCCGACCGCCCCTACCTAGGCCGCATGCCCCAGGCCCAGGTAGGCCCTGAGTCCCAGTAGTGTGAAACTGAGCTACGGACTGGCCATAGACAGGTTCCGGATTCCCTTACTGATTACACGATCGCTACCGGGACAGTTCTATGTCTGCGGGAGGTCTGGGATCAGACCCCGCTACCAAGTCGCAGCGTGTCTGGGTGGGATCGCCCCGGACACCTACGGGTGATGTCATCTACGCCCACACTGATCCTTTGTGAAGATAGTTGCAGAACCGGGTACTGGAGTGCCCGGCAGGTAAACTTAAAGTGCACCAACGGTACCATCATTCACTCAGGACACGTGGCTGCGCAGTCACATACATATACATTCACTGACTCACTTGAGGGTGGGGTGACTTATTCCAAAAGGGAACTGGACACGGGGTGGGATCAACCGGTGAAGGGAGGGGGAGAGTGAGCGTTCGACAGGACGCTGAGAGTAGTGTCTCCTCTAGGGAGGGACACCTGTTGATAAAGCGTATGGTTGCTAAAAGTAAAGTATATTGGTTAAGGTATACTGCTTTGTGTGTGTGTTAATGTACATAAGTTCCTGCGAAGACCCACTTCCCCTCGGGCGGAAGCTGTCGCAGGTGGAGGCGCTGCACCAAGTTATAAGTATTGTACGTACCCCAGGCTCTCCGTGGCAGAGGCTCAGGCCCTGTGAGCCTACAGGTTATACAGCATATGGTAGTGGTCTGCGTTCGCTAGGAACCAGGGCTACAATTGTATACCGTTTAATAAAGGTTTTTTTTATTTTTCATGTGATTTTGATTACATCAGGCAGGGGGGGGCCGAGAAATTTCATGGATGAAAAGGAGGGCTCGGCATAAAAAGTTTGCTCACCCCTTAATTAACTGATGCAACATTTTGCATTTGGCTAGTGGGTTTGTACTTTACTTGCACCCCATGTAGGGATTCAGTGTAGAGTTTCTTGCTCCCTTTCTTTGGTTTACATTTTATATCAGTCACTCAAAAAAACATTTAAACAGCTATTAGTCACATCCACATTCTCAAAGTCGTTTTAAATGTCATGAATCTTCCTGGCTCATTCTTACAAACTACAGCAAACTTTGTTTGGCCACAGCACAGTACAAATACTTTCACTGTGTAGATGAGTCACATATAGATTTAATTCCAAGACTGTGGCATTTTCCCCCTGCGTTTTACGTTTTACCACAGGGTACATTTTTTCTACCGAATTATACCGTGTCAATCCTGTTATTCTGCATGGGCATACAGTGCAATGGATCATTAGTTTTTATGCGATAACACAAACCTTTAAATTCATAACAGACATTTTTTACTTGTAAAAGCCATGACTACATTAGCAATTCGGGTTGTACTACAAATGTTATAGCGCGTGGAATACTAGAGATGCAATGACAACGGCTCCGAGAAGTTTCAGAATAAAGGCTGGCGTAGCAGTATGTGGCCTCATTCGCTTTTTGCCACATGCTCTGTGAGGACCTCTTCATAATTTGAGTAACTTTAAACACAGTGCACATGGAAGATGTACATCATTCTCATATTTTTAATCAGTGATGATTTTTTTTTATTATTCAAAGGTGCAGTTCCATTTACTCAATGTATTTATGCTTGTTTTTTAGGGCTATTAGTACTCTAAGAAAAAAACAAATATTCCCTATTTCACAATAAGATGACTTTACAGCAATTTGGTTTCTGAATGATCAAATATTAGCTATTTAAACCCCTTATAAAGTAACTTAACCCATTTATTGCCAGACAACCTACAGCACCAAAGTGGCATGGACCCTCCAGCAAGACTTTTTAACAGTGATCACATGACTGTGACATCACCACAGTGCCGCGATGGGAAGAGAAGTGCCCTTCTCTTCCAGACTTCTCTCACTGCTTAATCACCAAGAAATTTGCAGTGTCGGCCGATGTTCGGTGAACTCAACCAGCTAAAGCTTAGATACATTGTAAGAAAATACATTTTCAGACTATACATTTGCCACAAGTTTGGATGGATTTACTTTATGCAAACAAAAAAGTAAAATAAATGAGGGCATGATAAAAACCAATCATCCTAATAACATGACAGGCTTGCTTAACTCCTGTTACTTCTTCATATTATCAGGTCATGGCACAGGATGATGCAATCAGAGCACTATCCTAATACAGTACTTTACTACATTAATAATAAAGCATTCAAGGGGGTCTATTTACTGAAGTCAAAGTTACTAGACAATGCAAAGCTTTACAATACCTCAAGTTCTGTTGCTGAAAAGGGACTTATAAGGTTCTACGGTGGGTAATTCTATTTCAGCCAAAATGTCCATTCAGAACGTTTCTGGCCCAAAATTCCCAAAGAATTCGATAGAGCCACTTTGGCAGATTTACAGCAGCGGCAGCTTTTATTCGAGTAAAAGCCGCCGGCTGCATGCGTCTGGGAAGCGGGTAGCCGCGGCGCGTGGCGGCGCACTGTGACGTCACAGTAACATGCGCGCCCGGCTTCCCCGGCTTCCGCAGGCTTCCCCGACACCCCTGGAGATCAAATTAAGGTAAGCGGGGGTGCGGGGAAGCAGAGGGGCAGAGCAGAAGCCGGGTTCGGGGTCCGGAAGGGGGGGTAAATTGCGCGTGAAGAGGAGGGGGGGTGCGTGGGGGAAACGCGGCGGCGCGCGTTTATTACTGGCGGCAGCTGGGGTAGATCCCGGCTTGCCGGCGGCATTCAGTGCAATAAAAGATGTCGCTACTGTAGAACGAGGCCCTAACTTTCCTGGCTGCAAAACAGGAGCAAAGAAAAAAACTGCACCCTATTTGTCAAAGCAAAAATATCACTTCTATGAAACCTTCATCGAAAAAACTGAAGTAAAACAAAATCACACAGAATTATCACAGTTTTGCAGCCAGGAGACTTTGATACTTAGCCCCAACGTGTGATAAAACTTTGCAGTGTTTAGTAATCTTTGGACTTATATGGCCATTCCTGGAGATACCACAGTCACATGCTCATCTACAGTATAAAACATGTCGGGAGATACCTTAAACACACACATGAGAAATCTGGGAAACATGATCATTTAAATCATATCAATTTCATTTGTATATTCAAAGCAGGATGTTTCCTAGGTATCTCAGGTGTATTCAAACGTGTCCCCCTCTCCCCATATCTAATTACTGTATGTATCAAATTGGGTTTGACAAACTGTCTAATTATAATCTGTGCATCCTGTAACTTTACCCTATCTCCTCCTATTGGCACTCCCAAAATCACAAGATGACGCACAAAGCACAAAACTTGAAGCAAATACTTCGCTACATTGACACAAAGAGATGCAAGATAAAAATGATGCCATTTGCATACATTTTGCTAAAAATGTGCCTTTTTTAAAAATACATACTACAAGCAGAAAATATCTTAAATATAAATGTTGAACTGATATTTGCATTGTCCAGTAATACTGTGGAGGCCATTTGCGATTTACAATGAATATGGTGAAACCTGCTTGATTTCTTAAAGTCTCATAAATGTACTTGTCGTGCAGCTACAAACCGGTTCCTGTTGCAAGTAAATGCCATGAACTCTAACCATGGGGAAAATCGTCTAAGATTGCTTTTCCATCATGTGTAATGATAATCAATGCAAATGTCAAGAAACTAGAACTGTTTTAAAGTTGCCTTTCCCTTTTGCAGAAGTGAAACTAACATAACTGAATCATTACATGTTGTATTTCTTGTTTAATCTACAGGTATCAGTACCGTGTTAGACGAGCTTTAATAATCAAAAATTATTAGAGAATACCGTTCTGTGGCTAACGAAATGCTTTTATTCTTGTGAGCTTTCGAGATACACTGATCTCTTCTTCCAGCGATGTTACAATGAATGAAGCTAAAAAGGGGGGTTAAACGTAAAAACAGTGCATACTGGAATGTGATCTGTGATGGAAAACAATCCCTCCCCTGTGCAGTTTTATGGCTAGAGGTGATAAAATGTCAGTGATGTGAGAGTATGTGTCTGTGTGTGTATATATGTAAATATAAATAGGTAAAGAGCCCACAGTGTATACAGCACTTTACAAAAGGTGTGTGTGGAGTGGGAGTGTGGAAATGTAAGAGGCTGTGGCATAACTAAAATAGTGTGTGGAAACTATGTGGTCCCTATTGGATATATAGTGATGGAATTACATAGAGTGTATGTGTAAGAGACAGCTGTGTGTGCATATATATAGCACAGTATGTATGGACATGGAGTTAGCACTTATGGGAAGAGAGTTCTCTCATGGCAGTAATGACTAATAAAATGTCGGTCTCGATTTAGGCCATCGTTAAGTGTCCCGAACAGTTGCATACATTTGTTCAGTTGCATAAATTTGGTTAATCTAGAAGAACATACATTTTATATTCACATTTTATGAATACACCTTTTCATTTCTACTTTAATTGTATTTTAGTGAATTTATGATGCAATAGATGGCACAACATGATTGGGAGTGTAGCAGTGTCACGGTTGTGCTCGCCACAAACTCGGGTCGGACCGCGTGGCTGAGGTAGGGTTGTAAAAGCACCGACCTTAAACCTCGCAGGCTGATCCGGATTGCGCAGTTCATAGTCGTACGTAGCAGGGTCAGGATTGGAGAAGACAGCATCGTCGTTGTACAAGCCAGGGTAAGGACAGGAGACGTCAGAATAAACATTGTCCAAGTAGGAGTTCGGCAACAGGGAGTCAGGAAAACCCCGCTTCAGCTTAGGAGCGCGGGGGTGGCCTCTGCGCGTGCGGCGACCATGGCCCATGGTACTGGTCTCAGGAGGTGGAAGACAGACCAGATTTACACACCGCCTAGCTGCACGGTTAAACCAGTGCTACAGCGCAAGAGTCCTGAGCGGGCTAAGGAATCCTCTGTAGCAGCGCAGGAACCAGGACACGGCCTCTCTAGATTAGGGAAAGAGTAGGCCCCAGGAACCAGGAAGCTGTAGATACACAGGGAAACCTCCGCTTCAGTGCAGGAATCCAGGAGGCTGAAGGACGCAGGGACGAAACCTCTGCTTCAGCACAGGGGAACAGGAAGCTGAAGGACGAAAGGGAAACCTCCGCTTCAGCACAAGAGAACAAGCAAGAGCTTGTGGCAGAACAGTTGGTGACATCCGGTAAGGACTATGCTCGGCAGGGAGCATTATGGGAAAGCAGTACTTAAAGGCCAGCGGGCCAATCCCCAGCGGGGGTGTGAAGGTACTGCTCCAATGAGTGAATGCAAGTCTAGGTTGCAGTGATAGGCTGCACAGCTGCAGTAGATACCAGAGGGAGTGTGTATAGCTTTGGTGAGTGAATCCAGGCTGCAGCAAACATCAGGAGAGCTGTTCCAGAACTGCACCTGTCTGCAAGGTAAGGCAACCAGTAAACCGCGGAGCGGATTCCTGACAAGCAGTAACCCCTGCAGAACAATTCTCACAAACCCCAACTCTGTTCATCCCAGCCTGCTAGGAATTTCTGGGAGTCTCCAGGATTAGTATTGGGAACATAAAACTGCTAACGTTGTAAAAATACAACAGTCAACAAATCAGATTAACCTTGTCCTACTGCCTTAGCCTCTCTTCCTTTGTCCCCATAGCAACTTGCCCTTTTAATCCACTCCCTTGCTAACCCAACGTAAACCTAATGATTTAAATTTGGTTCTACATAGGTCAACCACATACAGTATGTACTGTAACAGGACATCCCATTCCCCACCAGACTAAGCCCTCGGCCAGGCTCCCTGCTTGCTCGCTGAGGCGCGCTGAGGCTCAGGTAAAACGGGTGCTTTCCCTGGCCTTGCGGTTGCTTACCGCACGCGCTGTCAGGGGGCCATCAGGGGGCGGGCACATCACTGTCCGGGGGCGGGCCAGTGACGTCACAGAGCTGGTTCGCCCTCATTGGGCGAACCGCTCACGTGACCGGCCTGTCGCGCCGGCAAGCGGGGGAATTTTAAATTCCCTAAGACCTACGCTTCCGCACGCTTGCGGAAGCATAGGTGAGCCCCTACTAAAGCCGCTCTAATTGCGGCTGTAGGGGCTCAGTGCTGAGTGGGAGCGCGCTTCCGCCAGCAAGCAGGGAACATGTGCGAGGCCTAATAGTTCCCATTATAACTATTTTACATGACACCACATAATGAATATTTCTAAATTAGTTTCTTTTTAGTTTTTTATGTTCTGGAATATCAATTAAATGGTAATGCGGCTTGATTTTTTTTATACATGGTCACTTCGCACATTCATTTCATAGTTTTATATATGATTTCTCATCCATGGTAGTGATTTACTGGTACCAATGCAAAACATTTTTTTTTATCTATGATTAATAATTCTTTAAATTAAGAACATACTCTCCAAAAACTGGAAGTACTGTACTTACCCTCCATGTGACCCAAGTTAAAAGAAAAACATTTATGAATCAGTGTTGTTTTGTAATCCATGTCCAGTCATCATCATGTGCTACTTTTTTCTGTGAAATGCCACGTTACAAGTCTAGACATGTGGACTACATATTATAATTATTATTCCAAGGTTTTTTGTAATGCGAAAACATATGCTGCAGAGCGGTACAGCGGGGACACAGAGTAACATCTATTGCATACACAGAATGACATACAAATAAGGACACACAAGCGCGAACAAATAAAGAAGGTAATGGGGGCCCTGATCCTGAGAGCTTACAATCCAGAGAGAATAAGGGACAATGTTGAAACAAAAGGTACAGTGGCTGCTCATTGTGGGATGGAGTATCCCCAGGATGGAGTATGGCTAGCTGCAAAGCTGGGCTCATTAAGGTTTGGGGGTTTGGATGTTAGGGGGTGTAATAGCGTGGAGTTTTCTCCAGACGCACAGCTGCTGCCAATAGGGCTGTGAGGGATTGGATGGATGTCAGGAGTATGCAAGATAGACTTCCCTAAAGTGAGTTTTCAGAGAGTTTTTAAATGTCTGAAAGCTGAGAGAGCGTCTGAAGGTTTGTGGCAGGGATTTCTAGTGAGAGGGTGCAGTTTTGTAGGTGGGAGTGAGGGGGGGGGGGTTAATATGGCAGGAGGAGAGGGAATTTAGGGGTATATTTGGGGACAAGGTCTGAGATGTAAGGGGGAGTCAGAAACGTTGAGAGCTTTGTAAGGTGAGCTAGGGTCTTACATTTAATTCAAGAGGATAGGGCAAAACAGTGTAAGGATTTGCATCATAGAGCAGCATAAAGGGAGCTGTGAGCGAGATAGAGCAGTCTGGCAGCAGCATTTTGATGGATTGAAGTTGAGACACGCGGACCAGGGAAATGAAAACTAGGAGAAGTTAGCAGTAGTCAAGGCGGGACAGGATAAGTGAGTGATAGTATTTAAGGTGCATGATGAGTGAGAAAAGAGCATATCATAGCAATCTTCTCTGTCTTTGACGCTCTACTCAAACCACCCTCAGCTGCCTCTTCTTCCTCCATCTCCACTCAGGACTTTGCTGACTATTTTAAGGAAAAGGTGGAATCCATACGTCAGAACATCCCGTCTGTTTCTTCCTCCCATCCTACACCTCTTCCTAACTCTCCTCCTGCCTTCCTTGACTCTTTTTCCACGGTCTCAGAGGAGGATGTATCACTATTGATCTCTTCTTCCTCTACAAGTTGCCCTCTTGACCCCATTCCCTCCCATCTCCTAAAATCTCTTGGTCCTACTATAATCCCTACGCTCACACACATTTTTAACTCCTCCCTCTACTCTGGTACCTTTCCCTCCTCCTTCAAACATGAAACAGTTATACCATTACTCAAAAACAGCAAGCTTGACCCTACCTGTCCGTCTAACTATCGACCTGTCTCCCTCCTGCCTTTTGCCTCTAAACTCCTTCAACGTCTTGTATTCTCTCGCTTGCTTCATTTTCTCAGCACCTATTCTCTCCTAGACCCTCTACAATCTGGCTTCCGCACTGCTCACTCCACGGAAACAACCCTCACTAAAATAACTGATGACCTCCATGCTGCCAAAGACAGAGGTCATTACACTCTGCTCATATTACTTGACCTCTCTGCAGCATTAGACACCGTGGACCACCCTCTTCTCCTTCACATTCTCCATACTCTTGGTATTCGGAACAAAGCTCTATCCTGGATCTCCTATTACCTCTCCCATCGTACTTTCAGTGTCTCTTCTGCTAACACCACCTCCTCCTCTATTGACCTCTCTGTGGGGGTGTAACGCCTGTATGCCCGCAGACCTGGCCAGTCCCCAGTACTGAGGTGGATAAGGGTATAACACGCACCCACAGCAGTGAGGGCGTGCCCAGAGTGTGGTAATAACGTTGCCGGGCCTGGTGAGTAAGGGTTAACGTAATACTTGCTGAGTCTGGGGTGCCAGAGGTCGGAGGGTAATGTCCAAGTGCCAGAGTTCAGGGATTGGAGAGAACAGCGTAGTGATGTCCGAAAGCCAGGGTTCAAGAGCAGGAGAAGGCAGCAGAGTTCAAGTTCAAGCCAAAGGAATCCAAACAGGGCCCGGGACAGGAACCAGGGCTGAAACAGACAAGGGAGCTGGACATAGACACTGCACACACAGGAGCTACAGGAAAGCTATGCAGAGCAAGGACTGAAATGACAGAGTGGGGTTATATGGGAAGAAGGGCCAATGGGAGTGAGGGGTGGAGCAGAGGCTTGAGTGGATAATTGCAGGGATAGGTCCTTGAGAGCAGGGGAGGAGACAGGGAGGTAATCCAGGGTAATAGCCTGCAACCAACAGGGGGCGGAGCCAGTGTCTGGGGACGGCTGATAACTAGAGCGGGTGCGCGCGCCTTCTGTAAGATTGTTATACGCGCGCACCGCGCGTGTACCAGGGCATGAGGGGTGTATCCGTGGAATACGGAGGGGATCTTCATGGTAGGATGAAGTGCAAGTCAGTATGCGACCGGGTTGATCCTTTCGGGGACCTTGAAAGGACCCAAGAATCTCGGGCCAGTTTCTGCGAAGGAGTCTTGAGCTTGATATTCTTGGAGGATAGCCAAACTCTGTCTCCGGGTTTGAACACTGGGCCCACTTGACGTCGCTGATCTGCTTGCATCTTTTGTCTTTGAACGGAACCTTGCAAAGCTTTTAGGATCTTTTTCCAAGAGTTTTGAAGACTGGAAATGTGAGAATCTGTTGCGGGAACACCAGAGGGGAGGGAGGAGAGGGGAAGACTGCTGGGATGGAATCCAAAGTTAATGAAAAAAGGTGACTCTTGCGTGGATTCATTTTTAAATGAGTTAATGGCAAACTCAGCCCAGCGTAACAGGTCCACCCAATTGTCCTGCGATTCAGATACGAAGCATCTGAGATACTGTTCCAGCGTCTGATTCATTCTCTCCGCCTGCCCGTTGGCTTGTGGGTGATAGCCCGAGGAAAATAGAAGGGAAATGCTAAGTCTCTGAGAAAAAGCTCGTCAAAACTTAGAAATGAATTGAGAATCTCTGTCCGAAACAATCGAAATGGGAACACCGTGTAATCTGAAAATTTCCTTAGAAAAAACGTCGGCCAAGGTGGCTGAATTGGGGAGACCCTTGAGGGGTATAAAGTGTGTATGCTTGGAAAACCTGTCTACTACGACAAGGATTGTATTCATCCCTTTAGAATTGGGAAGTTCCACAATAAAGTCCATGGAGATGTGTTTCCAAGGTTGTTCCAGAATAGGAAGAGGCATGAGGAGACCAGAAGGTTTGTGTCGGGCGGATTTGCTCTGGGCACAGACTGGACAAGCTCTGGTGAAGTCAAAAATGTCCTTGTTCATCTTAGGCCACCAAAAGTTCCGTTTGATCAGGTCTACCGTCCTCTTGTAGCCTGGATGGCCAGCAGATCTAGAAGAATGTCCCCACAGAAGTATTTTGTGGCGAAAACGCGGGGCAGCATTCAACCGTCCTTCTGGCACCTTAAATCTCCTAGGAATATGAGCCTGGGCTTTATTGATTTCATCCAAGACATCAAAGTTGTTGGCGAAAATAATACACTTAGCGGGAAGAATCGTCTCCGAAGATCCATTAGATTCGTTCTCCGTGGAGAACTGACGAGACAAGGCGTCGGCCTTGATATTCTTGGTGCCAGGAATATAAGAAATTGTGTAATTGAACCGTGAAAAGAACAAAGCCCAACGAGCTTGACGAGATCCCAACCGACGAGCTCCCTCAATGTACAATAAGTTTTTGTGATCGGTGAGGATGGCTACTGGCTCCTTGGTACCCTTGAGGAGATGTCTCCATTCTTGGAGGGCCAACTTGATGGCCAGAAGCTCACGGTTCCCGACATCATAATTTCTCTCGGCCGAAGAGACCTTACAGGAAAAGAATCCACAAGGATAGAGTTTTTCCTGTGGGGAAGATCTCTGAGAAAGCACTGCGCCGGCTCCCACATCTGAGGCGTCTACTTCTAGAGTAAAAGGAAGGGAAGTATCCGGATGCTGAAGGATGAGGGCAGATACGAAGGCTCTCTTGAGAAAGTCGAATGCTTCAAAGGCCTCAGGTGACCAAACAGTCAGATCAGCACCTCTCTTGGTCAAGGCAGTGATAGGTAGAGCAATAGTGGAGAAATTACGGATGAATTTCCGGTAGTAATTAGCGAAGCCACGGAAGCGCTGCACGGCTTTGAGGGAGTTTGGCAACGGCCAGTCGAGCACAGACTTCAATTTCTCAGGGTCCATGGTGAAACCTTTGTCCGAGATTATATAGCCTAAGAAGGCTGTGGAAGATTGATGAAACAGACATTTCTCCATTTTAGCGTAGAGGCGATTAGCACGAAGCCGGGAGAGTACCAGTTTGGTATGGCGAATGTGCTCCTCCAAGCTTTTGGAGAAAATAAGGATGTCGTCCAAATATACGATGACAAATGTTCCCAAAATGTCCCGGAAGATATCGTTCATGAACTCTTGGAAAACAGCAGGGGCATTGCATAGGCAGAACGGCATCCCTAAATGCTCATAATGTCCCGAACGCGTGTTAAACGCGGTTTTCCATTCGTCCCCGTCCCTTATACGAATAAGATTGTAGGCTCCTCTTAAATCGAGTTTGGAGAATATAGAGGCACCTTGTAGACGGTCGAAGAGTTCTGAAATTAAAGGAAGGGGGTAACGTTTTTTTACCGTAATCTTGTTAAGCCCACTAAAGTCGATACAGGGTCTTAAGGAGCCATCCTTCTTTTTCACGAAGAAGAAGCCTGCCCCGGCGGGGGAGGTGGAATTTCGGATGAACCCCTTCTTAAGATTCTCCTGGATGTATGACATCATCGCTTCTGTCTCGGGCACAGATAAGGGATAAGACTTGGACTTGGGAAGTATGGTTCCAGGAATCAAATCAATGGGACAGTCATAAGAGCGACGAGGGGGTAACACCCCAGTCTGGATTTTATTGAAGACATCTAAGTATTCATGGTATACCTTCGGTAAAGCAGAATAAGAAGATGAGGTGGTGTCGAGACCAGTGAGCACGGCAACAGAAAGAGAGACCGTCTTCTCTGCGGTATCAGCCCATCGGATCGGCAAAACATTGGTCCAATCAATACGCGAGTTGTGTAGCTGAAGCCCCGGCAATCCCAGAATAACCTGGACAGTAGGAGAGTGGAAAACATTGAAGACCATTACCTCGGTATGACCATCGTGGTCAGGGTAAGTGGAATAGACTCCCAAATAATGAAGGCTGGTTGAAGCGGTCGTCCGTCAATAGCCTCCAGGCCGATGGGCGATTTTTTCTTGACTAAGGGTATTTGTTTGCTGCAAGCGAAGGCATGATCAAGAAAGTTGCCACCAGACCCGGAATCGATGAAGGCTTCAACCTCTACTTGAAGATCCGGACCCTCGAGAGTTATGGGGGGGAATATTTTCTTCGGTAATTCCTTAGGGAGAGAGGGGCAAGGAGAAATAGTACCCAGTAGAAGCCCCTCTACCTTTACTGGGTGTTCCCGTTTCCCGGTTTCAACCGGCAGTGACGAAGTTGGTGTTCTGGGGAACCACAGTAGAAGCAGAGACCCTCCTCACGGCGTCGCGTTTTCTCAGTGGCCCGAAGTTGTTGACTACCGCTTTGCATCAGTTCAGGGGCGTCCAAAGCAAGGAGAGCCAAAGGAGGAGACCTAGGAGAAACAGGCAAGGACGAGAGAGAATGAGAACGGTGGCGCTCGTGGCGTCGTACCTGAGTACGCTTATCCATACGGATACTGAGGGCAATGAGTTCCTCGGGGGATGAAGGCCAGGCGTGAGCTGCAAGGTCATCTTTGAGAGACTCAGACAAACAGTGCCAGTATGCCGCAGCGAGAGCTTCATCGTTCCACTGGGTTTCTGCAGCGATGGTGCGGAACTCCACCGTGTATCTTGCAGCTGACCTACGAGTCTGAGAGAGATGAAACAAGGAAAAGCGGCAGTCTCCCTATGTGCTGGTGTGTCAAAAACCTGTTGGAACTCATGCCGGAATTTGGAGTAATCTTGGGTTATATCTGGTCTGTGTTCCCAGAGGGGAGAAGCCCAAGCTAGAGCGTCGCCAGTAAGTAGGCCATAGACCTAGGCCACCTTAGTATGACCAGTAGGGAAGTGGGACAGGGACATCTCGAATTGGACATCACACTGATTCAGGAACCCTCGGCAAGCGAGGGGATCCCCGTTGTACCAGTTGGGGGGTGGAATACGTGGCCCCGGATTACTTAAAGGCACAGGGACCGGGGTAGATGGTGCCACAGGAGCTTCCCGGAGAGACAAATTACAGTAGAAAGTCTCTGTGTGACATTAGTGAGTTGGTCGCTTAGGAACTGCCAATGTTCCATGGAGACACCTTGGCCCACCTCAGAGGGGTCTGCATTTGTTGGGCTCTGCATAATGTAACGCCTGTATGGCCGCAGACCTGGCCAGTCCCCAGTAAAGAGGTGGTTAAGGGTATAACACGTACCCACAACAGTGAGGGCGTGCCCTGAGTGTGGTAATAGCATTGCCGGGCCTGGTGAGTGAGGGTTAACGTAATACTTGCTGAGTCTGGGGTACCAGAGGTCGGAGGGTAAGGTCCAAGTGCCAGAGTTCAGGGATTGGAGAGAACAGCGTAGTGATGTCCGAAAGCCAGGGTTCAAGAGCAGGAGAAGGCTTGTCTGAAACAGACAAGGGAGCTGGGCATAGACACTGCACACACAGGAGCTACAGGAAAGCTATGCAGAGCAAGGACTGAGAGGACAGAGTGGGGTTATATGGGCAGAAGGGCCAATGGAAGTGAGGGGTGAAGCAGAGGCTTGAGTGGATAATTGCAAGGATAGGTCTGTGAGAGCAGGGGAGGAGACAGGGAGGTAATCCAGGGTAATAGCCTGCAACCGACAAGGGGCGGAGCCAGTGTCTGGGGATGGCTGATAACTAGAGCGGGTGCGCACGCCTTCTGTAAGATTGTTATGCGCGCGCACCGCGCGTGTACCAGGGCGTGAGGGGTGTATCGCGGACGAGGTGTTTTGCAAGAGAGGCAGAAGGGAAGGAGATGCGGAGGAGCCAGGTACGGTAAGGGCTGGGATGACGGAGGCACGCCGAGGGGCACGTGTCCCACGGCAAGTGACAAGCGATCGTGAGCGCTCAGTGAGGGAGCCGCGCGTGTGCCTGGGCGTGCAGACCGTGCCGCAGAGGAATGCCTCAGAGAGGAGAAGGAGAGAGAGTGGGGATGTAGGGGAGAGGGACAGTTAGCCGCCGTGGGACCTGGGGTGACGGGGACATGATGGAAAGCGCGAGTCCGCCGATCCGTTACAGGGGGTACCCCAGGGCTCTGTCCTGGGACCTCTTCTCTTTTCTCTGTACACACTCTCTCAAAGTGACCTAATAACATCTCTTGGGTTCAAATATCACCTCTACGCTGATGACACAAACATTTACTTTTCAACACCTGACCTTACACCTTCTGTACAAGCCAAAGTTTCTGAATGTCTCTCTGCTATATCATCCTGGATGGCCGTCCGTCGCCTTAAACTCAACATGGCTAAAACAGAGCTCCTCATACTTCCTCCCAAACCTGGCCTACTACCTCCTACCACATTACTGCTATTTATATTATCTGTTATTGATTTGATTAATGGCGCTATATAAATAAAGACATACAATACAATACAATCTTTTGGAGTTGGAGGCACCGGACATATTGAGGGCTTGAATGTAAAGAATGAAGAAGAGGGCAGAGTCAAAGTAAACCCCCAGGCAGCGGGTTTGGTATGTTGATGAGATTGTTGTATTATTGATTGTGAGGAAGAGTTTGGGTGTAGTTGTGACAGTGGAAGGGGGAAAGATTATTCTGTTTAGGACATGTTTATCTTCAGGTATTGGTAATGGTGGAACATCCAGGAGGAGATAACTGAGAGACAGTTGGTGACACGGGATAAGAGAGAGGGGGATAGGTCAGGGAACAAGAGGTAGATTAGGGTGTCATACGCATAGAGGTGATACTGAAAGCCAAAAGATTGTATTCATTGACGAAGAGAAGAATTATAGGGGCTTATTTACTAAACTTTGATAAGTTCATTCATGCACTATAAGTATACTATTAGAGCGATGTTGCATGTGTAGCTACAGTATTCACAAAGCTTCGATAACAGGGCAATATCGCACTAAAACGGCTTTTTTAACCAAGCTATAACACTGGCTATAACAAGTCGTGCGCTAGTTGAAAAAATGCCCAAAGGTGCATTTTTTGCCAGCAACAGCTATTCACTAATCTCCGATATGTGTATCGTACTATTAAAACTCGCATTATTTTCTCACCAGCTAACGGGTGGCGAGATCAGAATTGTGATTTGCATATCAATGAGTTTCTTTATTTTTACTGCATTGGATTAAATCCGTGATTCTCCGGAGGCCTCCGGAGCTGACCCGCATATTTATTTCAGCTCGGATTCAATCCTATGTAACAAAAATTAAATTACAGCTAGTTTTATTACCTTGGTGGCAAACCACTAATGTTAAGAAGGGGTTAAATAGCAGGCATTGCTTTGTTGTTGGTACAGGGGCTGGGCGAAGCTTATAGTTGCCCCAGGGTGGATGTTTCAGCAGTGTGGAACAGCTCACCGCAACCACACAAAGGATACTCAAGACACCGGGCAGGGTAAGGGCAGCAGCTAGTGGCCTCAGGAGGTTCACGAGTGGGGTGTCTCTGGACACTTCATTTCCTGCACCCAGCCACTATCTGCAAAACGGGCCCCCCGCCCTGGGTGAGTCTAATCCTTTATTTTTTTAAAGAAATTATTGTGTCCCAAATGGTGAATTGCTATATACTCTTAGTGGATTGAGGATCATTCCCCATACTAATCCTATTATACGTGACTTTGGCAGCATCAGTTGTTTTGGGTTCATTCCCTCATTTTCTGGTAAAAATTAAATTACAGCTAGTTTTATTACCTTGGTGGCAAACCACTAATGTTAAGAAGGGGTTAAATAGCAGGCATTGCTTTGTTGTTGGTACAGGGGGTGGGCGAAGCTTATAGTTGCCCCAGGGTGGATGTTTAGGCATTTTGGGAGGGTAGCAGAAGAAGTTAACGTCTTCATTACCTTAGCAGTTACAACCACTAAGGTAATGAAGTGGTTAACCCCTTAGACTACCCTCCCGCAAGGCCTAAACACCCACCCTGGGGGTAACTACCACCTTCACCCACCCCCTGTACCAACAACACTACACCGGAATAGGTAAAAGTGCTATTAACCAAAGATGGCTAACAGCGCAATTCCTATATCAAGAAAACATTATAGTGCAATACAATAAAAATAAATTCAACTGCCCCCCGCTCTCTACCCCCCCCCCCCCCCCCCATCCCACACGGTAATGGGCAAAATTCCATGAAAAATACAACATTAGCCAGCCAGCATACAGTAAATTCAAGTTCTACTTACTCCTGCCAGGATGAAGGCCACAAGAAAAAATAAATAAAATTAGTGCGTGCGGTCCCAAAAATCTTGCAATGTCCCAAAAGTGTGAATAAAATTCTCTCTGCTTTAACACTGTTTTAATACTTATTGAATTGGCTTGGTTGCCTACAGTATAATGTTATTAGGAGAACGAACGAGCCCTATTGGTGCATTAGTTCCAACCTCCTATATTTTAACAGGACGTCTATACTGTCAATCAGGCTCCTGACGAAGCGTCGCATGACGTGAAACCCGTAGAGGTGACATCACACGCAGCAGAGAGTAAGCGTTACTGCATTCCTCCGGGCAGCTGTGGTTATACCTCCTTGTGGGTTGATTAAGCGCGAGGTGAAAGGGTTGTCTTCTGAGTCGGAAGAACTGTTTAACCGGACGATTAGGCATTTTGGTATCTTGCCATTGTTTTGGTTTACAAGCTCGATTACACCCCTCCTTCTAAGCTTCCCCAGAGATGGTTGGATTTATTGTGATCCTGTTTTTTATGTAAGTGTTAGTTGTAAATATTAATTACTTTTAATCTTATACTAATAGTGTGTTTTTCTTTTTTTTGCGCCCTGCTATATGTGTCTATTCCTCAGGATGAAGGCCACCCACATCCTCATCACTGTCCCCCATGGGCAGCAACATTACAATAAAAAACTACCTGTAACTACTGGCCACTAACCCCTTAATCACCTTAGCAGTTAGTAACCACTATAGTAATTAAGGGGTTAACCCCCCTCCACCACTACCCACCCAGGAGGCCTAACCACTCTCCCGGGGGAAACTACTTCTACCCCACACCCTCTCTACACATTGATTGTCACAGTGGTAAACCATGCCCCCAATGACAGATGTTAACCCTCAGCATGCTTTTTTTGAGGGGAGCACCTCTTTTTGAGGTGACGTCATCAAAAGGGAGAGAAGCTAGCCAATCAGAAAGGTTCAGCTTCCTTTCCCTTTAAGATGATGCCACAGAACCCAGAATTCCTGGCATCCCATGGTTTACTAGAACCAATAGGATTGGGGGGTCATCCTATTGGTTCTAGTAAACCATGAGATGTCAATGGCTGACAATCAATGTGTTTTTTGGCCTTTTTATATTTTATGCAGTGCAATGTGGTTTTTTTAATTTTATACATGTTTTTATTTTTTGTAGGTTACCCATTGCCTGGCATAGTGGAAACTCATGCCCACAGGGCATGGGTGTGCCACCTTGCCAATCAATGTGTTTTATGGCCTTTTTTGTGTTTTAAATTGAATGTGTTTCTTTTATTAGAGGCTTGTTTTTAATATTGGCAGTAAGCATGTTGCCTGGCATGGTGGCAGCTCATGCCCACAGGACACGGGAGTGCCACCATGCCAATCAATTGTTTTTTGGGGCATTTTTAATAGGTTTTTATTTTCTATGTAATACTGTGGTTTATTTTGGGCCTGTTTATTTTAGCTTTCCCTTTTATTGCTATAGTGTTAAAGCATGCCCATAGTATATGGGCATGCTTTAACACTGTGCCAATCAATGGGTAGCGGGGGTGGTGTCCCTGTAGGGTAGG
Source organism: Ascaphus truei (assembly GCF_040206685.1). Lineage (NCBI taxonomy): Eukaryota > Metazoa > Chordata > Amphibia > Anura > Ascaphidae > Ascaphus > Ascaphus truei. The sequence goes on from NC_134490.1 coordinate 101,339,771, forward strand.
TAGTCAGCAGTGGAGGGTGGGTTAACTTCTTAATTACGGTAGCGGTAACTAACCGCTAAATTGATGATGGGGTTTGGGGCCATTTGATTATATTTTTTATTGTGTTGTTGTTGTAGATGCCATGGAGGACAAGGACGGTCATGAGGATGAGGACAGCCTTCATCCTGGCAGGGGTAAGTACCAGTTTAATTTACTTTATCCTGCTGATTTATGTTTTATTTTAAATGGGCAAATGCACTATTTTTCCCATAACTGTGCTGTATGTATTGTGGCCATGCACAGTATTAATACCGCAGGCCACCCGGACACCCGCGGGGACCATCCGAGGACCCTCAGACACCCGCAGGGACCACCTGTAGGCACCCCGGACAACCACAGGAACCACCTGAGGACCCCCAGAGACCCGCAGGGACCACCCGAGGACCCCCATGGGGCCCTCAGACACCCATGGAGACCACCCAAGGTCCCTCAGACAACCGCAGGGACAACCCAAGGATCCCCATGGGGCCCCCGGACACCCGTGGGGACCACCTGGAGGCCCCTGGACACACATGGGAACCATCCGGCAGCCCCCGGACACACGCAGGAACCCCCAAGGACCCCCAGAAACCCATCGGGACCACTCAAGGACCCCCATGGGGCCCCCAGACAGCCACGGGAACCACCGGAGGACCCCCAGGAAGCAGCGGGGACCAAAAGAGGACCCCCAGACACCAGTGGGAACAACCCAAAGACCACCATTGGGGCCCCTGGACACGCATGGGGACCACCTGGAGGGCCCGAGACACCAAGGGAACCACCATATGACCCCAGAACACCCGCAGGAACCACCTAGAGGCCCTCAGTCACCTGCAGGAACCACCCGATGACCCCCAGACACCCATGGGGACCACCCAAGGACCCCCAGACACCCATGGGGACAACTTGAGGATGCACATGGTGCCCCCAGACACCTGTGGGGACCACCCAAGGACCCCCGCCTGCCTCTGGTATCAATCCTGTGCATACAAAATAAAATATATTTTTATATGGGGACACAGGGGGTGGGTGGGTATGTTGTGTTTTAGTGGGTGGGCAGTACTTATTGTAATGTTGCCACTTCAATCACCCACTCTGTCCCCAAAACACCTGCTACAGTATTGTGCCTTAACCCTTTCATAAGGTAATGAAGCTGCTTACATTTTATTTTTATTTATAGTGTGCGTTAGCAGGGAGTCTCCTAAGTTGAACAAAGTTGATTTCAGCCTCAGGAAACCCCTACTTCCCGACTTACAGTTATGGGGTGCCGGAACCCCTGCCATGTTAAAATTCATGTGGGATCTAAACAAACAGCTATCCGTTAAGAAAATGATTTTTTATTTTGGGTGGGGATGTTTGAAACTATTGTGCAGGTTCAGGGGGTCTCCTGAGCTGAACAAAGTTGATTTCAGCATCTGGGACACCGTACTTCCTGAGATACAGGCCCCGTTATGAGGTGCCGTATCTCCTGCAATGTGAAAATCCCATGGTCACGTGACACACAGGAATTTTACATGGCGGGGATTCCGGCACCCCATAACGGGGCCTGTATCTCGGGATGTAGGTGTCCCCCAGACCAGAAATCAGTGCGGTTCAGCTTCGGAGTGCCCCTGCTACAATACTGTATTACATACAGGACACCTACAAGCTCATATTGAACCCCCAAAATAACCACAACATATATATAAGCATATAAGTGTCCCAGAGGATTGCTACTGAGCATGGCAATATATATTTAAAACCAGAGACAGAACATGAAACACAGACAGAGCTCAGTGCACATCCAGCGAAACTTATACACGGTACAGTGCCTAAATATATATGTATAGATATCTATTAAATAAAATGGTCTTTTAGTTTAACATTTTGGCCAAATTGTTGTAAGCCCCTGAGCCACTACATGGCAGACCACATCTCAAGGGTCCATAACACTAATATAAATTCTTAATAACCTGTGCATTACCAGGAAGAATGATTTATAATAAATCTGTCAAAATTACTGGCATAGTTCTAAGTTTGATTTAAGCTTTTATTAACCTGAACATTACCAGGAAAAGCACACTGTATTAGATTTGTCACAATCATACTGCAAGCAAGCAAGTTCCCCTGAGAGTGGGAGATGCTATGGAGTGTGCTTTTAACCATTTAAATGTGGGAGGGGGTAAGCTTCAATTAGGTAGGAGGTTGCCACCCTCCAATCAGCTAAGACCAGCTGAACAAGAATTGTAAAACATACAGGACACCTACAAGCTCATATTGAACCCCCAGAATAACCACAACATATATATAAGCATATAAGTGTCACAGAGGAGTGCTATTGAGCATGGCAATATATATTTAAAACCAGAGACAGAACATGAAACACAGACAGAGTTCAGTGCACATCCAGTGAAACGTATACACGGTACAGTGCCTAAATATATATGTATAGATATCTGTTAAATAAAATGGTCTTTTAGTTTAACATTTTGGCCAAAGTATTGTATAATTGGGTCATATAATTGTCTTTAAGCACCCCCAAAAACCTGTTTCCTTTTGTTGTAATGCTAATCTCATTGCCCCAGTCTGTCTGGATAATTAAAATCACCTATTATGCAAACATGACCTAGTTTTCATACCTTATCCATTTGCAAAATATTTTAGCTTCCTCAATCTCACCGATATTTGGTGGTTTATAGCGTATCCCCACAAAAATTTTCTTTATACTTTTACCTCCACTGCTAATTTCTATCCACATGGTCTCTACATTTTCATCATTCCCTTCGTAAACATCTTCCCTTATAATAGTTTTAGATCCGGTTTAACATATAAACATACTCCACCTCCTCTTCTATTTGCTCGATCCTTCCAAAAAAAGTGAATAACCCTTTAAATTAACTGCACAGTCATGAGTTTCATCCCACCATGTTTCAGTAATGCCTATGATATCACACTGCTCCCTTGCAGCTATTAATTCAAGCTCCCCCATTTTATCTGTTAGGCTTCTTGCATTAGCAAGCATGCATTTCAGTTTTTTTAGCCTGTACTATTATCTTATCTGCTCCTTCCTTTCTGCGCCCACTTGGTTTAGTCTTTAGAAGTTTCTATTATCTCTATGTACAGTGGCGGCCGCCTTTATCCTCGTGCGGCCGTATCGTTGCAACTCTGATAACCGCGGACAGATGCATTTTGTTTTTTTTTTGTCCGGAGTGTATTGCGGTATTTTAGCGCTCGTAATATTAGCATTTTATTATCGCTGTCTGCAATACTGCAAATCCCGGAAAAATGTGAAGATGTTGGAGAATTAAAGGGACCGCGGTTGTATACTGTACACAATGACGACATATGCACTTAACTGCACTAATTTTTTCTTTTCAGAGAGAGCTGCACTCCCAATCGTGTTACAAAGTATTTTACAGTAGTCATACAGTAGTTCCAGTATACAATAGTTTGGCAGTAGTAACTGCATAGTCCAATATGGAGTAGCAATACTGTACACAATGCCATTATATGCACTTACTGTAACTGCACTAATTGTTTCTTTCCTTTTCACAGAGAGCTGCACTAAAAAAGGACGGGTGGGGGGAGGTGGGGTATCATGTGTAAATTGTGTGAACTGTGTGTATTGTGTATCTACAGTACACACATTTACACAAACCTCCCCTCCCCCTCTCTCAATGAACTACAGAATGAAATGTGGCCATGAAGAAGAAGAGAAAGACTAAAAATTTGTATTACTGTTTTTATTATTTTAAATGTGCATTATTCATGATTATTTGTATTTTTCATTCTTCCATGATTATCCACCGGCCCTCAATTTTCAACTGACAGAAGAACTACGGTACATGTACAAAGAAGATAAAGACTGAATTTTGTATTATTCCTGATTATTTGTATTTTTTATTCCTGATAAAATAAAATAAATATTTCATTACACTCACGATAATCATAATCAGTGAACCCCCCACCCCCCAAAGAAAAAGAAAGAATGACGAAAATTGGTCATTTATCAAAAACATGATTCAGATGATGATGGGTTTTTTAAAAGGTCTTTTTTTTTCTTTGAACTTTAAATTCACTTTGAATGTGTGTGGGGGGGATTCTTCAAGAAGGCTTTGGGTTTATGTGTGACGTGCTTAGGGGTGGGCTACACTACTTACTGTAGTTGCCAAGAAGGACTTATCGAATTAACATATAAAATTCCGGAAGGTGTGGATACACATTTCTATTCATGACATTCATCTAAACAGTACGTTGTAGACCTCACAAGTCTACACTAGTTTCTATAGTTGCCAAGAAGGGCTAATCAGATTAATATATTAAATTTGAGAAGGGATTATCACACGTGCACATGCGTTACCCTAAAAAAAAGCCACAAAGGGTTGGGAGGGGTGGATGGATGAGTCATGAGAATTACACGCAGGCACAGAGATGTGACACCAGGCTCGGGACGATTAAACCACAAGGCCAACCATTTGAAAATGAATGGTCTGTGTCGATAAGAAGTTGAAATCAAATCCTTGAGCCTTGTGTGTGTGTGCAGGGGGGGGGGGGAGGGGGGTAAAGCTGCATGAAGGATTAGCTGTACTGTCGTTCAAAGAAATATTTTCATTAGGTCATCGTAATGTTTTGATCTCCACAACCCCAAATAAATAAAAATCACATAAATAAAGCATATGTATGACTAGTGTCGCATTAAAAAGCTACCGTACCGATTGAATATCAGAATATCAAGAATTTTTATGCAGGCACATGTCTGGAAACGAAACAAAAAAAAACACAAAAAAAAATTTCAGACTTGAACTTCTAAATGAATGTGAAGTTATACACACATGCGCAGAAATGTGACACCATGCTCTGTACGTTATACACGCAGGAATGTGAGGACAAGTTTGGGAAGATTGAAGCCAGAAAGCTATCCATTCCAAGGAATGGTGTGGGAGAGGTGTACTGTAGATAAGAAGTTGAAATAGTACTTTAGCCTTGTGTGTGCACGGGGGTGAGAGGGAGAGCGCTGTATGCGCCGAAAATGTGATACTGTAACACACCTATGTGTTGCATTTTACAATTACAGTACTGCGCGCGCACACAGACTTGCAGAGAATGTACGGCTGTACTGTACTGTAGGTTGAATTGCTATTAGACTTTTAAAACAACAGCTCGCGAACGCCCACCTTTGTTTTTAGATGGTATTGCAGTATAGCAGACAGCGCTAAAAATCCGAGCGCTAACATACCGGAAACCGCTGCGGGAAAAAAACAAACAGACCACATCTGGCCGCGGTTGTCAGAGCAATGCGGCTACGGCCGCATTAGGATAAAGGCGGCCACAGCTGTATCTCCAAACATGTGGAACGACTCCCACAAACCCAGGATGAGGCTGGTGAAGGATGATGCAAAACTGGTACCCATAGCCACTCCACGTGTTTGGAAATAGAACACCTTGTCAAATAAAAAATAATTGTGTTTAAGTGAATGGCGTCCAAATCAAAAGTGCTCTGTGCTGGTGAAAGTGATGATTTATCCAAAAAGTGTCTGATAGCTGCCATTCCTTGTGCATGTTCAATAATTGTGTAAAGGGATGTAACATCCAGTATGACCCAGAGGTAATTACTTTTCCATTGAATGTCCTGAATTTTATTAATTAAATCACCGCTATCTAAGATAAAGGATGACAGTTCCCGTACCAGAGACTGAAGGTAGCAATCAACATAGCTAGATAATCCATCTCCCAAAGATCCAATACTAGACATTATGGGTCTCCCTGATGGGGAGACCAGTGTCTTGTGGATCTTTGTGAGATAGCAAAATATAGGAATAATTGGGTGAGAGCCATATAGGTACTCAAATAATTTTTCACTCAATACGCCTAGTATCTTGCCCTCCTCTAAAAGGTCCCATAGATATCTTAGGAAGAGGAAGGTGGGGTCTGACCATAACACAGCTTAAGAACAGGCAACATTCAGTTCGCATAACGGTTCCCGGTGATAATCATCCCTCTGCAGCACCACGATTGCCACACACCCCCTTGTCTGCCCTTTTAATAAATCAATGACATTGGCTTTCAAAGACAAAAGTGCCAATACTTCCTCCTTGCTGAGGTTACATTTCTCAAAACTTTTGTGTTGTGGTGGAGATACTTCAAAACTAAATCCATTGGATAGCAAAAGTAAGTCTCTCTCCACAAGTTTTTCAAATGTAGAAATGAAATTCTAACACACATATAATTCAGACCGTTCACTAGAAATAAATTGAACAAATAGATGGGTTTTGATGGTGCCTGATTGCAAAGATTGACAACGGGTGCTACCTGTGTTCTGAGGTGATGTATTATCAAGGTAGAGGATAACTGGAAAAAACAATTAACCTCCAAAAGAAGCACACTTGTGGTGAACATCAAGGCTGATAAAACTTAACATTTAATGGTTATAAAATAATATATAACAAAATACACTGGATGGCGCTCAAACACTCCCTAAATACCCAGTGAAATAAGTATAAGTGAAACAATGACAAGTATATATAAAGTGATACAATTAAATATATGGGAAGCAATGTATAAGGTGATATAAAGTGCAAATATAATACATCTACCCACCGAAAAAGTGTAAAAAAGTAAAAAATGAATAAAAGGCAAACAGACTTCACTTAACCCTCAGAAAAGACTGTTTCAAAAGTCTTGACAAGCGAATTTTCTCCAAACCAAAAAGGGAGCGACGATGAAAGCCATGTAAAGAAAAAAAATGACATGGTGCAATATTGCACTAACAGTGAATATTAAAAATAAAAAGGAGCTACAAAATTCCTACTCACAATTGAGTAGAAATAATCAAGAAAAAATCCAAACAGTGGCAGTGATGACTCTGGATTGTATGATGCAGAAGTTTCAGTAGATCTCATAAGCAGTGAGACAAAGCCATACAGTACTGCAGAACAAATTAAAAACTCACAAGTGAAGCCTTACATTGTGTAAGTGAATAAAAGGCATGGTAAGTAAAAGGTGTTACTACTGTATATGGTGAGTCGCGATCTCACCACTCCACCATCCAGGCATCCACTCACTTCCGCATCCACTGCGATCCTCCGACGTCACTTCCGGTCACACGAATTTGCCTGCTGGGAACGTCAGGGGATACCTTTGGGGATGCCTCTCTCTCCCGATCACGTTTAGTGAGTTCCAGGTTCCTGTCACCCCCCTCCAGTGAGGCAACACATGCTCGATCCCAGTATATTTTAGACAAGAGGAATCCCCCTGGTGATGAGTAATAAAATGGATAGATAGGTGAGTAGTAACCTTTCTTCTTATGTTGCCAACATGGTCCAAGATCCTAGTTTTAATAAGTCTTGTAATTTTACCTACGTATTGTAGCCCGTTATGTTTGGCAATCTCAAATCTCTCCTTGGGAATATGGGAAGTAAATGCAAACTTGTCTGCAGCTCTAAATTGTCATGCCAAAGAAACCCTTTATCTGTGGTAACCAATTATTTGTTTCTTTTTTGATTTTAGATAATGCACTTGACGCAAGTCAATTTTTCAGGATATTCACTCTTTTTAAGATAACATAAGGTTTTTCAGGGACTATCTCTACTAAAATAGGGTCGTTTTTTTTACAATTTGCCAGTGTCTTTTTATGATATTTTTTTATTTTATCTGCCTGTCGATTATAATCTGTAAAAATGCTAAATTAAGCACTATTATCTGACTCGGCTCTCTTTATTTTTGTTTTTAAAGTTATTTTCTATCTACACACTGTGCTTTGTTTATTGCATCTTGAACGTTATCCCTATTATATTCTCTCTTTAGAAATCGGTCCTGGCGGAATAAAGATTGTTCATTAAAAGTCTCAAGATCAGTACAATTTCTCCTTACTCTTTTGAACTGACCACACGGCACATTTCTTATCTGGCTAGAATGGTGACAGCTCGACTGTAATAAATAATTATTGCTAGCCACCTGTTTAAAATACATTTTCGTCTTAATGTGCTCACTTTCAATAAAAATAGGACCATAGGATCATAGGACCAAGTTCGCGCCGAGCTTCCCAATAGAGCAAATCTGGTCTTCTTCCCATACACCCATGAAAAGATTTGCATAGCTCGGTGCGAACTTAGTACCCATGGTGGTTCCACACTTTTGGAAGTAAAATACCTCTTCAAACCAGACATAATTATGGTCTAATATAAACTGTATACTACCCAGAATTAAATTTGCCTGTACAGATGACATTTCAGAGTCCTGAGAAAGAATTCAATCAATTCCCTCACTGCCATACCTATGTCCAATGGAGGTATAAAGGGAGGTGACATCGCAAGTTGTCAAATACAAATAATATTCCCAGGCCTGATTTTGTAACACTCCCAAAATGTCTGTGGTGTTCCTCAGATAGGATTTAAATGATTTCACATATTTCTGAAGATAGACATCTATATATGCATACAAATTGGAAGTGAGAGAGTCTTTTCGGGAGATAAAAGGTCTCCCTGGAGGATTAGTAAAGCTCTTTTGTACTTTTGGGAGATAATAAAAGATGGGGAGTTTAGGATTTTCTTTACATAGAAAGTTAAATTCCTTCTCCATAAGTACTCCCTCATCTTTCCCTTTATTGAGTAGTACTCTTAGTTCTATCAGAAAGTCACAGTTAGGGTCTCTTGGCAATCTCAAATAAGTCTCTTGATAGCCCAAAATTCTCTCTGATTCCTTTATATAGTCGCTTCTATTAAGAATCACGACTCCCCCTCCTTTATCCGCTTGCTTTATAACTACAACAGTGTCATCTGTAAGTACTTTTAAGGCATCTCTCTCTTGTTTAGTTAGATTTGATTGTATTTAGAAGGTTAGCTCTTCAAAGTCTTCAGAATTAATTGTGAAAAAACTTCCACATTTTTCCCTTTACAATGTTTAGGGTACAATATTAATCCATAATGAAGAAAACTTGATTGTTCATCCGACACTGGATGACTAGAAGCGGATACTGGGGAATTTAAAGCATGATTTTTCTGCGTTCTTATCTCAACTTCTTTACTTTTGAAAAATCTTTTAATTGTGAGCTTCCTCAAGAATCTTTGAGCATCAATAAAGGACCCAGTAACTGGGACCCATTGTGGGGGAAAATTTCAAGCCTTTAGAAATTAGGTATTTCCTGTGGTTTTGTTAAAATGTTAGATCTAAAATTAAAAATATTCCTCACCTTGCTTGTTTTTTGGGAAGTTTTTTTCTTTCCTCTCCCCTGTTTTCTTTGTTCCTTCCTCTCTTTTTCCCTGAGGAGGGGTCTTTCTCCATCAGGGGATAAAATCTGTTTGTTCCCTGAAAATTGGAAGACCCTCCATCACTTAAAAAATGCTCATTTGGTTTGGATGTACCTTTTGAGAATATGTTCTCTCTTTTTCTTCTCTAGACTCTATTCTATATGGGTGCCTTATTTCTTCATCTGAATCGTTATCATAATTAAAAATCCTTCTAGGTGTTTTATCCTGATTAAAACAAGGTTTATAAGGTCCTTTCACATGTCTTGGGGGAGACTTTTTGTGATCGGACCTATAATTGTTATTTTCTGGACTTTTCCTCTGTTTAGTGATAAAAATCATCCTTCTGTTGTCTTTCCGGTTCTTTAGAGTTATCTTCCTTCCTATTATTAGATTTAAAAGATTTTTTTAGTTGAATCTCTTTCTTTAAAGATGTACCCTTCCTAGGGGTGCCATCCTTATAGTCTTCCTCGTAACTTTTATATTTTTTGACTTTGAGGACAATTATATATTTTTCTAATTTGTCCAATTTATTCTGTAGGTTTCCACGAAGGAGAGTTGGAGCACTACTACATAAAAATAAATTGCTAGAGAGTGTGCCCCAAAGATAAAGGTTTATTGGGTCAGAGCATGGTAAAAAAGAAACAAATGAGCCCTCAGGCCCCCACCGACATGTTTCGAGCTTCCGCTCTTTCTCAAGGATACAACGCATAGCAATCAAGAATTTGAAGTTGCTGGGTCTATGTTTTAGAGCACCACACAGTCCTTTTTCCTTTGTCAATTTATTCTGTAGTTCTTTATCCTTCTCTTTAAACAATACAGTTTGATCTAGAGTTCCAATTCTTTCTTTAATCGAATTTACTTCTGTATCTATTTTCAGTAAATGTTATTTTTCTTGATTAATAATAAGACCCATAAGGTCTTGTGAACTTTTTTTTTAGAGAATTTAGTACTTCTAATCTAGAAAACCCTCATCCTCTAAATCAAACAAGGAATCTTTGCATAGTCTCAAACCTCTTGGGACTCTCCCACTTACTGTTCCAAAAATGTACAGTCCCACCATTTCTTGGTGTCTTTTATCAGCAGTTTCTCAAGTTTATTAAATTCTGCTTCTAAGATGTTTTCTTCCCCTACAATAGGGGTACTTTCCAAATGTAAAATATTGCTGAAATCAGCAGATATCAAAAGCCTTTTGGAAAATACATTAGAAAAACTGACCTTATTGGTCAAATTATTAATTAATTAATTAATTTGGTGGCTCTTCTCTGCACTCTCTCTAGTTCTATAATGTATTTTCTAAGAAGTGGTGCCCAAAATTGTACTCCATATTCAAGGTATGGTCTTACCAATGCTTTATAAAGGGGCATCATTATGTTTACTTCCCTTTCATCCATTGTCCGTTTAATGCAAGGTAAGATATTTCTTGCCTTTGCAGCTATGACTTTGGGCACTATTGCTAAGCCTGCTGTTTATAAGCACTCCTAAATCTTTCTCCATCAAGGATTCCCTTAATATATCCCATTTACTTGTACACCTGTTTATTTTTGCTTCCCAAATGCATAATCTTACATTTATCTGTATTAAACCTCATCTGTCATTTACTTGCCCAAGTTTTCAGTCTCTCCAGGTCCTTCTGGAGAGAAATTACATCTTGCTCTGATTCTACTACCTTACACAATTTAGTGTCATCAGCAACAATGGAGACTTTGTCCTTATACCAACCTCAAGGTCATGAATAAACAAGTTAAGAAGCAGGAGTCACGATCCCTGAGGTACTCCACTCACGACTTTAGCAAAACCTGAAAAAGTTCCATTTATGACAACCCTCTAAAGGACAGACAACAGAGGGTAGTCATAAATGGAACTTTTTCAGGTTGGGCTAAAGTCGTGAGTGGAGTACCTCAGGGATCGGTACTGAGACCCCTGCTTTATAACTTGTTTATTAATGACCTTGAGGTTGGCATTGAGAGTAAAGTCTCCATCTTTGCTGATGACACTAAATTGTGTAAGGTTGTAGAATCACAGCAGGATATAATTTCTCTTCAGAAGGACTTGGAGAGGCTGGAAACGTGGGCAGGTAAATGGCAGATGAGGTTTAATATAGATAAATGTAAGGTTATGCATTTGGGATGCAAGAATAAACAGGCGACTTACAAATTAAATGGGGATAAATTGGGGGAATCCTTGATGGAGAAGGATTTAGGAGTGCTTATAGACAACAGGCTTAGCAATAGTGCCCAAAGTCATGCAGTAGCTGCAAAGGCAAACAAGATCTTATCTTTCTTTAAACTGACAATGGATGGAAGGCAAGTAAACATAATTATGCTCCTTTATAAAGAATTAGTAAGACCACACCTTGAATATGGAGTACAATTTTGGGCACCACTCCTTAGAAAAGACATTCTGGAACTAGAGAGAGTGCAGAGGAGCCACCAAATTAAAAAAGGGATGGGCAATCTATCTTATGAGGAGAGGCTAGCTAAATTAGATTTATTTACATTAGAAAAGAGGCGTCTAAGAGGGGATATAATAACTATATACAAATATATAATTGGGGACAATACAAGGCGCTTTCAAAAGAACTATTCATCCAACGGGCAGCACAAAGGACTCAGGGCCATCCCTTAAGGTTGGAGGAAAGGAGATTTCACCAGCAACAAAGGAAAGGGTTCTTTACAGTAAGGGCAGTTAAAATGTGGAATTCATTACACATGGAGACTCTGATGGTAGATACAATTAATTTGTTCAAAAAAAGGTTGTACATCTTTTTAGAAAGGAAAGGTATACAGGGATATACCAAATAAGTAAACATGGGAAGGATGTTGATCCAGGGATTAATCCGATTGCCAATTCTTGGAGTCAGGAAGGAATTTATTTTCCCCTTATGAGATATCATTGGATGTTTTGACACTGGGGTGTTTTGTTTGCCTTCCTCTGGATCAATAAGTAAGTATAGATATAGGATAAAATATCTGTTGTCTAAATTTAACATAGATTGAACTTGATGGACGTACGTCTTTTTTCAACCTCATCTACTATGTAACTATGTCTATCATTCAACCAGTTTTCAATCCAGGTGCATTTAAATTGGAGTCTAATTTGTCTTATTTTGTACACCAACCTCTTGTGTGGAACCGTATCAAAAGCCTTTGCAAAATCTAAGTAGACCACATCAACTGCATTACCCTGGTCTAAATTCCTACTTACCGCCTCAAAGAAACAAATAAGGTTAGTTTGGCATGATTTATCCTTCATAAATCCATGCTGACTATTACTATTAATTTTGTTTTCCATTAGGTATTCCTAAATATTATCCTGTATTAAACCTTCAAGTAGTTTCCCCACTATTGAAGTCAGGCTTACAGTAATTCCCCAGTTGTGATCTAGCTCCCTTTTTAAATATAGGCACCACATCTGCTTTATGCCAATCTTGTGGTACTGAGCCTGTGGAAAAGGAGTCCTTGAATATTAAATGTAATGGTCGGCTATTACTGAGCTTTACTCCTTGAGAACTCTTGGATGTATGCCATCGGGGCCAGGTGCCTTATTTACTTTAATTTTTTCAAGTCGCTTATGAACTTCTTCTCAGTTTACCAATTGTTCATTAATAGGGAGGTTATGGCTTCCTCCTGCGGTACTACTATTGAACTTGATTCTTCCCTGGTAAACACAGAGGCAAATCATTTGTTTAATGCCTCTGCTTTTCCCTTATCGCCAATAATCTGCCTGCCCATCTCACACTGATAGGGTCCTTGTAACAGGGGATTTATCCCTGTTCAGGAAATGTGCCTCTAATCCAGCAGTGTGGTGGCTAACTGCTGGTAGTCAATTAACCAACACCACCTGGCTGATTAGATTTGTTAGAAATATATACTATTGTTAGAAAAGCCTGCCTTTGAGACAGGAAATGAGATTGTTCCTGAGTCTCACAAGTTGTGGGACTGACCATAGGGACAGATGTCTTGAGCCTACCAGAAGAGGTTGCCAGCAAGACACAGGGGAAAGTACTTCTAAACCTGGATCCTGCCATTGCCTTATCGCCCAAGGGTGTGGACACCAGAAGAACAAAGAAACCTTCCCCTACACGAAACAAATAAGACTTTCTAAGACTTTTTGTATACCTGCACATATCAAGATATATGTTTGGGACTGGGAGACATGCTAATCTGAAGGGAGTTGTGGACTGCATAGGTTTCACTAGAAATACTCCCAAGTGGAACAGAAGCTTTGTTTGACTCCTTATTTGCATATGTTTGGATGATTTTCTTGTGTTAAAGAAACAGGCGCAATAAAAGCCTTATTTAATGTCACCTTAAAAAAGTCTCCATGGCATACCTCTGCACATTTCCTCTTACATATGGTCATCAGAAGTGGGATGAGAGGTGGGCCTTGAAGTTAAAAGGGGCCCCGGAGATTGCCTGTGAAATTTTTTGGTGCTTTTTGCCTACAAACAGCCTGAGCAACATAAACAAAGAATCACATGCGGCAGAGACCAGAATTAAAGGGATACACATCCAGGCAGGAAATCTACACTGCACTGAAGAAAGCCACAATACCACAGATGGACTCTTTTCCCGATTCCAAGAGGAGAGGGAGAGACTGTGCTGAAGCAGGTAAACCTTACTTGCCTATCACAATAAAGTGTAATATGGTCATTGAAAAAGGGGTTTTGCCTTCCAGCCATAGTCAGGGTTCAAGAAGTAAGTTAGCCCTTAAAAGGGATAGGCATTGTTGTTTTCAAATGTTTCGCTGAAGCAGTGAATACAGATGGTGACCCACGAGCGGTACTAATTCTGCAAGTAAAGGCTGCCACACCGCATAGGACTACCAGCTGTGAATGGAGTATATGCAGAAAAGTGTGAAAACTGATGCAAGACTGTGCTGAAGCAGGGGAATTTTCAGTAAACAAGTGTTGAGGGTAAAATTGCCCTACCGGGGAAAAAGGAATTGCTGAGCTGTGTAAAAGGTATCCCAAAGCCAATTGCTGAGTGTTGAGTCACCCTGCCGGGAGTGAAAGAAATATTCCACTGCAAAAAATATATTTTTTTTTTCTGCAAGTAAAGTCTGTCTATGTATCTTTGGAGTAAACAGGCACCCAAAGTGAAGAGTGAATGCCATAATACCCAAAGTTGAGACTGAAAATTACTGAACTCAAGCAGAAAACCACATTATTTTGCTGAAGCGGAGGGATTATACCTAGCAAGTAAATGGTGTAAAGCAAATAGAAGTTTTTACCTAGCAACTGCACATCCAGTATACCTAATGCGATAGAATGCGTGCACGGTACTGCTGATATTGTAAAACTTACCCAAGAAGAAGTCTACAGAGATGCCTGTGAGAGCTACGACCTCTACAAGCAAAATATGCCCACCTGTAGGACTACCACAATTGGGGGTTCTAGCAAATACAGTGGCAACAGCTGATTTAGCGCCTCCTGAGGTCAGGAAGAAAATTACACCTCATAGCCCCAAAATGGAGGACAAGATGCAGCGTTCCTGTAATGAGCCCTACCCCACGGAAGAGTGGCCCTTCCAGTCAAATAAAGAGGAAGACATCTCTTAAGGGGAACCCGAACCGAGTCACACCCACAAAACACCCCAAGAATGGTGGGGGTGCCTGAACTCGGCCCGAACCGAAAAGTCCGTTCTCTGTGATGACGAATATGATCGGCACGAGAAAGAGCGGGAGCAGCAGATCACCAAATATTTCCGTCAGCTAACGCAACTGCAAGAAAAGCCTGGCGTATACAATGAAGCCGCTGAAATATCAAATAAAGAAGGAGACCCCAGTATTCCGGGTGGGACGGAGTCATCCAAAAAAAAAAGGCGGAAAAAGAAAAAGAAAAGCGGTTCTTCACTTACCGTGGAAGGAACAGACACGTCCGCAGATCCTATGGAGAAAAAGGGGGGCCGAGTTGCCCTGCAGTCTAGAGAAAATGGAGAATTCATCCCGCGGTTAACCAAATATCCAGAGGGCCCAAGGCAGAAGTCGTGTACCCCAAAGAAGTGTCTGTCCAGTGCCAACAGTGAGGAACCCTCAACCAACCATCCCAGGGAAGCGGAGCCGGAACCAGTGAGTGTCGATCCCGTGACCAGCCCTGAAGATGCCCTGAAAAATGCCAGGCATGACTGTGATATGCTCCGTGAACAATTGAAACAAAGGAAAGATGGTTACACAGAGCTACAGAAAATTAACGTGAAGCTACAGAAAGATGTGCTCACAATTTACTCTTTGGCCAGGACAGAATTGGACGATCTCAAGACTGAGCTAGATGCTGCAAACACTACAAAAGCCACATGGTGGAAAAGCAGAGCCAATCCGATAAAATGATGGCTAAGCTGAAGCAGAAGTATGAGGAGGCACTGAAGGAGATTACAGTCTTTCAGCAAGAGGTTCACGGTCTTCGCCTAGAACTGAATGCCTCACAACAAGAGGTCAACAGTGTCTGAACAGAGGTGGACGTATCCCAGAAGGAGGTTCATACACTCCGCACTGCACTGGATGCCTCACACCACGAGATCGGCACCTGCCACACAAAACTGGAAGTCTCTAAAAAGGAACTTCACAGTCTAACTGCGGAGCTGGACATCTCTCAAAAAACTAACCTCAGTCTTAATATGAATCTCAAAATCTCTCTGAAGGAGCTTCAGATCCCCAACATAGATATGGAAGTCTCCCGCCAGGAGACTGTCATTCTCAAAGCAGATGTGCATAAATGGAAGGAGGGATACATGGAGGCCCTGAAAATTACAGAGACTGCAAAAAGAGAAAACTTAAAACTGAAAGAAGAAAATTCTCATTTGACAGACTTTGTCAAGGAAAAGAATGAAAAGCTGCACGAGCTTAAAGAAATAAATAAACTTTTGGAAGATGAGAAGTTTGAAGCAGAGCACCGACTGCAGAATCAACTGCAAGGTCTGCGTACGCACCTCCAGAAGGCCGAGGAGAAGCAGCAAACTCTGCAGGTAGACAATCTGCAGGCTGCTAAAGAAGTACAAGTGCTGCAGGAACGTCTGATTACCCAGTATGTCCTCGCAAAGAAGCATGAGAAACTGAAAGCTACCCTGAGCATCACCAAAGCATCGCTAGAGGCCAAGCTTAGAGCCCAGGTGACTCGGCACAAGAGGGAGCACAAGAAGGTCCAGAAACTGAGACAAGTAACTGTGGCCCGAGCAAAGAAATTCACAGTGCTTCACAATGCAGTGACAATGTGGAAGCAAGCTCAGAGAAAGCAAAGTGTGCAGATAAATTCCCTGAGAAGAGACTTGCAAGACGCACTAAAAAAAAAGGGATCTCTCGCGGATGAGATTACAGTTCTACAAGGACAAGTATTGATCCTGACCAAGCGTCAGTATCCCACAGCCACAAAAACCCATAAAGACAAGGGTGCAGTGAGAGCTGGGAATATCGCTCGTCTGAAAAACAAGGTTGCAAAATTTGAACCACCTAAACAAGCACTAGAAAAACCTTCAGCCACCCAACAGGCAACAAAAAAAGATACACGTGCTGAATCAAAACCAGAAGAATCCTTATCTGATAAAGCTGAAAAGATGGGACATTCTCTGGAAGTGGATGTGGAATTGCAACTCAATCCCAAAGAAACTTAACTAGCAACTCCATTGAGTGGAAAAAGTACAGAGAGACAGCTTCAAGAGCGGAAAACTCAAAGGCCTGCTTTTAAACGCTCTGCAACTGTTGCCATACAGTCTGCCTACAATAAGAGGAGCACCCAACACATGGGAAATCTCATGACTGCGCACGCAGTAAAAAGACTATACTTGGAAAAAGTCCTCCTCGAGCGACTGAGGAGTGCTGATCTCAAGCACCTTCGGGAGGAGACACGAATAAACTGGAGAAAGGGCTCCAATCCCAGCGGGACTGAGGGTTCTCTTCCTCCATCCACTCCCATTCAAGTCACAGAGATATCTCGAATGAGAGTGGAAGGATGTGCTTTGGCCGTGACAAGCCTGAGCTTCCCACAAACAGGGGAGGTATGTAACAGGGGATTTATCCCTGTTCAGGAAATGTGCCTCTAATCCAGCAGTGTGGTGGTTAACTGCTGGTAGTCAATTATCCAACACCACCTGGCTGATTAGGTTTGTTAGAAATATATACTATTGTTAGAAAAGCCTGCCTTTGAGACAGGAAGTGAGATTGTTCCTGAGTCTCACAAGTTGTGGGACTGACCATAGGGACAGATGTCTTGAGCCTACCAGAAGAGGTTGCCAGCAAGACACAGGGGAAAGTACTTCTAAACCTGGATCCTGACATTGCCTTATCGCCCAAGGGTGTGGACACCAGAAGAACAAAGAAGCCTTCCCCTACACGAAACAGATAAGACTTTCTAAGACTTTTTGTATACCTGCACATATCAAGATATATGTTTGGGGCTGGGAGACATGCTAATCTAAAGGGAGTTGTGGACTGCATAGGTTTCACTAGAAATACTCCCAAGTGGAACAGAAGCTTTGTTTGACCCCTTATTTGCATATGTTTGGATGATTTTCTTGTGTTAAAGAAACAGACGCAATAAAAGCCTTATTTAATTTCACCATAAAAAAGTCTTCATTGTATACCTCTGCACATGTCCTCTTACAGTCCTATATTTAGTTTCTCATTTTTTGTGATTAAGGTAATTAAAGAACTTTTTAGATCTTACTTTCTATTGCAATTCTATTTTCATTATCCATTTTAGCTAATTTGATTGCCCTTTTGCAATTTTTGTTACATTCCTTATAATTCTGATATGATGTTTCCGTCCCTTCTGACTACAAGAATCTAAACGACTGCCACCTCTTGTCCATTTCCTCCTCTACCTGTTTATTTAGCCACATTGGTTTTGAGTTGTTTCTTTTATACTTATTATCCCAGGATATACACTGATAAGTGTGCTTTTTCTAACAATGTTTTAAAGACTGCCCATTTATATTCTACTTTTTCCCCTGCAAAAACACAATCTCAATGTGTTCCTTGTAAATTAATCCTCTGTTTATTCAAATCTGCCTTTCTAAAGTTTAAGATCCTTGTTGAACCCAAGTAATCTGTTTTTTTGATAATTTATTTCAAATGAGACCATGTTATGATCACTGTTACCAAATGTTCCAGGACTTGAATATTTGTTATTACTTCTACATTGTTTGATATTACCAAATCCAGTATTGCCCCTCCTCCTGGTTGGCTCCTGGTTGATGCTACAGTAGAAAATATTTTTTTTTAAATGGTTCCCTATTGAAAGGCACCAAAATATGTTAACCAAGACTTTTTATGATGAAACTTATTGCGAAGGAAAAATAAGATTGCTAAAAAAGTATTTTGAAAATGGTTGTCTATTAAAAAAAGGCACAGAATATGGTAGCCAAGAATAGTATGTTACGAGGAAACCTATTGTCCATAATTGCTGCACAGAGTCAAATAAAAGTCTTAGGAAAAAGGTTCACATTCGTTTCAAGTGAACGCTTAATTTTGGGGAGTTAGCTCATGTATTGCAGATGGAACACTAAGGCATACAGTATATCCATGATCGCTCACCCCAGTGGGACTGAGCTGGGGGGGGGGGAGGTGGAGGATATGTGACACAGTCCGAGAATATAAGGCAGCTTTCTGATCAGAAAGTGCAGCCACAATGTAAATGTGATCCATCCCAAAGCATCACAGTTACTGAAGCTGGTGGATGGGAAATATAGACCAGTGTTCACAATGGTCCTAATTCCCCTCACCTGGTCTCCTAATTGAGGAACAGGTATTTTTGGCTGCTAGGTTTGCTACATCAGTCTCTTTCCTAGAGCCTGGTGGCTGGGGCATCGTTGCTTCCTACATCCAGTTCAGGGAGGACGCCCCATTTGTCAGTGAGGGGGCTCACTAATTAAGCCAGGCTCACTAATTAAGGTCAAGCCCTCTTGGTTTCCCCTGAGTCACGTGGTGGGGTCCTAGAGTGTCAGCTCTTGGTCCTGGCTGTCATGTATGTACTGCTATGCATTGTATGAAAATATGCGATAATAAAGCATTTTCGTATTTTTGCCTTTCCAGGAGTGCCAGCAAGCAGGAATTGCTACAGTAGGCTATGAGTTTCAGGTTGGGTTTGACGGAGAAAGTCTTTACTTTTGCGGGATGACGGGGTGCAATGGAACAGAAAGCTAATAATAAGTCAACTCACACGGACATGTGTGAGCAACACCTATCATAGTTTCTCTCGGCTCATGCCTCCAAAACGATCCCTGTCATATCTAGGATCAGGGTCTGACGAAGCGAGACTACTCGCGAAACGCGTAATCCTGTGTTGGTGGAGCTGTACTACTGCGTTTGGACACTCGAGGCCACCATAGTCCCTGAGGAAAGCTTGCGACACAGGCCCTGCGACCGGACGCGCGAACAGGGAGATTCCTGGTGGAGTTTACACAGTGGACACGGAGGCTGCCAGTGTTGTACTTATATGTACGTTTTTGTATGCTTACTTTTATGCATAATAAATTATCTTTTTCATACATACTGTAACATGTCGTTGTCGCCCCCTGTTTGGAACTTCACGAGAGGGACACCCAGTGAGAAGTAGCTGTTGATCCTAGATGTGACAGGGATCGTTTTGGAGGCATGAGCCGAGAGAAACTATGATAGGAGTTGCTCACACATGTCTGTGTGAGTTGAGCTATTATTAGCTTTTTGTTCCATTGCACCCCGTCATCCCCTTGCTATATCTGTCATTGCACACTTATCCTGCTTATTCATTATTTATTATTTTTTGTTTTATGCGCTCACTACTCTTCTCTGATCACTAACCACTGAGGATCAAGGAAGGATCCTTCTCTCAAGGTTGAGCTGCAGTCCGGAGGACACATCTATGGGCCAGTATTTGACCTCCTGAGTCCCTATTATTATTGTTATTATTGCTTGTATTTATCAGCACATTAAGGGAGCGCTGTAGTTTCTCCACTTGCATTCATGTGGCAGAGGTGCCATGTTGGCACATTCCTCTTAGCAGAATTGAAATCAGTGCCCGCTCGGCTTCAGAGTACAGGCAACGCTGTGATAGGCTGGTAGGAAAATTCCCATGTGCTGATTGGCTGTAGCATTTTGTGAATGGGACTCTAAATCCTATAAGAAACCTGGCAGCCAATCAGGACGAGAGATTCTAAGTGCCAAGTTAGCAGTGGCAGATTTGAATTGTCCAAAAGATGCTCTGAAAAATAGACACAAGCCAGCTTCAGAAATTTCAAGGCGAGAAATTTTCTAAGTCCCACTTTTCGGGGCCAGGGTCTCAGAATAGAATGCAGCGGTCGTGGCTGGAACTGCAAGCCGAAAAGAGCACCAGAACGTTTGGTACTATCTCTCGGTCAAGGGATTTTGGCATCTCCAAAGCAGATACAGAGGTGGCGTCTGGTAACTCATGCCAAGTCCGGTTCCAGGACTTTTGCGGGTACATCCCGGTCAACCAAAGACTTTGTTTTAAGGACTATCTAAGCTAGGAAAGGTTAGTTTTTTAGTCCAGATCCCCCAGTAAGTGTGTTTCCCTCTATAATTGTAATCCACTGTGTATACGTCTGTTTCAATGGAATAAATAACAATTTGTTTTACTCCTTGGTTTTGTTCAATGAATGATCCTGCTTTAAAGGTGTAATTACCTGGTCTCCCGTGACAGCCACCTTCAAGTATCGCAGTATCCACAAGGATTGCCTGGACTCGCTTGGGACAGAATTCCCACAACAGGTAAGGACAATTAATTATTCCTATTGTTCGTTATGATGTGCTCTGTTTAAAACTGGTAACTGGAGATAGCCAGCCAGTGTGTTAGTTAGATATTGTTGTATAGTTAGCTTCCTAACTGTGGAGTAGGCTTTAATTTTATGCTTTGTTTTTTCCTTAAAAAGTGACAGTGTGTCTGAATTATATTGTCTGACATTGTTATGAAGCATAACCCACTAAAGGTTAAGGACAGAGTTCTACATATATATATACTGTATCGATGACGAAACGCAAAGGGCGTGGCTAGATTGCGGCCGCCGTTTGCCCACGAATACTGCTGTTACTTGCACAGAGATTTTGGGCTCCCGTGTGCGCTTATTGCGGCCATTGCTCAGCTATACTGAGGACTCTCAAGACTTTGTTTCCTGGTGGGACCCGTTTCGCTGTACACGTTGAACACCAAAGGCGAGGGATTCTGTTTCCGGTTCCTGCTGCATGAAGGAGGTCCACGTGACAACGCCACTGATCCAAGCCGGACGCTGATGCTGGAGCTGCTGGCACATGAGAGCCTATCTCATACACGCTTATTATTGCTGTACCTTTGTGAGTGGGCATTTTATAGATTTTATGTTCCTTAATACATTTTTATTATGGTAATGCACTAGGTGTGCGCCTGTTTCTTTCTTTTCTTTTTTCTAGATATCTTTAGGGACTGGTGATCCCTTCGAAACGGGCTGCAAGAACCTGGAGTTTGTGCCATTGGAACAGGACTTTATGTACTAAAGGTTTTTTAATTTAAATTTTTATTTTTTGACAATTTTTTCTACATTTTTTACATATTAAATTCATTTTTTATTTTTTCATATATATTTTTTATAGGGTTCTATTGTCAAAAGATTGCACTAATATTGTATTATTTTATGTCTGTATCATAATGTATTAGTCTATATCTAGCCGCCCCGCTAAGTACATTCATGATTAACTACTGGTTCTTCTAAGACTATACATATTTTTTATCAGGATATTTAGAGGCGCTACTTCTATTTCTGCTTGTTTTGATATATATATATATATATATATATATATATATATATATATATATATATATATATATCCGTTAAAGTTACAGCTACTGAGACGGAAAAAAAACAGGCAGAAGCCTGAATGATCCAATATTCTGCTATGTTTTCTCTATGTTAACCCTAGATGACTGGGTCTTAAAAAGTAATCCTGATGAAGTCTCGCTTGAGACGAAACGCGTAGAGATTGCTGTGGAGCCTACTGTCCAGGTTATATATTTTATTTGCACTCATCTACATTATTGCACTCCTGCTGCTTTGCTAGCATTTTGCTACCAGCCATTCAGACATTCAAGTTCCTGTTTACACTGTGAACTCTCCCCGGCTGAAACCTCGCTGACATCATCGAGTTCACGCGAGACTCTATTCAGTGTATGCTCTGTGTAGCACCGGAGAGAGGGGAAGGCGGCGTCCCTCGTGGCTTTCGGTCCCTGCCAGGACCTAGAGGGGCTATTGTGGCAAGACACACCGCGGGTTCCTGCGTCTGAACGGGCTGAGTTGTACTCAAAAACGCATTTTTTTCAGCTTTGTTTGTGAGTGTGCATTTTTATCCCTTACTCCATAAATTTATTGTTATACAATTTTACGCTATGAGTGCGCCTGTTTTTTCTGTGTTTTTGTATATATATATATATATATATATACATATATATATATATATCCGTTAAAGTTACAGCTACTGAGACGGAAAAAAAAACAGGCAGAAGCCTGAATGATCCAATATTCTGCTATGTTTTCTCTATGTTAACCCTAGATGACTGGGTCTTAAAAAGCCCGGGCAGACTGCAGCGCTATATAAAGGGGCCCTTTGTCACATAATTATATATATCTTGGAGAATTAAATATTTTAAAAATCAGTGGGGTTTTTTCCAATTTTATTTCAGGTCTCAGGACAGAGGGATTAAAGTCAGGAAGATAAAATACATTTGGATGTATAAAGTATACTGTATCAGTGATGCAGATAGTACGACAAGGTAAAAGAAGATATCAAGCTTTAAAAACAGACTCAAACTGGACAGAAAATCATAATGCAATGGTGTTTGAATACTGCAATGTCTTTTTCTTTTAGGTGTGAACAAAGTACTGTAAAACACAGAGTGTTCCAGTCAAACAATTATGTTTAAGAGTTTTAACATGCAGAGAAATGGCATGAAACACAAGTATACTGAATTCTAAAGACTAAAAGCAATTCATAAGAGCAGCTTGAATAAAACAACTGCATTTATTGAAAGGGGAATAAAAATACACTTTAGATGTCAAATGAAATACAAAGGGTCTAAATGAAGTTGTAAAATAGGTGAGATAAATCCTATTTTACATATCTGAACATACAGTACTAAGAATATACACAGAGTAACACCTTAACAATTCATGGCGTTACTGCGGGAATGAAAGCACAAATTGATTGACCTACAGTATATACCAAATTAGTTTTAATACTGTACTTCAACAAAAAAATTACATTTAGCATCACAGTTACAGGTGCTTATTATCAAAGGATGTGTTAATATCACTGCAGATTTGTCCTTTTCTGGCAAATCATCGGACACTGTCAAACTATAACATTTGCAACATATATTGGTATGCAACTCACTGATTTTAACAAATCTGTGTTCCACAAAATCTCCAATGATGTCTGCCTAGCTAGCTACAGAAAACATTAGGAATGGAGAGAGCATACTGATCCTTCTTGGATTTTCTCAGTAGAGACAACTGCTCTTGGATATAAAAAGGCGCTAAACTTATAAACATAAGAATTTGGAGCCTCCCGTGCAAGCTAAATGAAATTTAAAAAACAATTAAGCATAGGATATAAATCTCCTATTTATTCCTATACATTGATAGCAGCTAAGAACCACTTGGACAGCATAAACAAGAAGAGAAAAGGAGCACTGCTGGCAAGAAGATCCTGAGGAAAATATCCTAAAGGAAAAAATAATGGGCACAACTCCAGACTAAAAACTGAGGGTATTTAATGCATGAACTCACAGGGACATAAACACAGCCCACGCACCAACGCGTTTCGTCCCGTGGGACTTTATCAAAGTGTAATAGGAAAACATACCTCCTCACAGTTATAGGCCCCATTTCGCGCCAAAAAGTCAATGGGAACGCATTGCGCATGCACACCAGTGACGCGTCACAACACTGTGACACCGCCTCATGCCCAACCTATCATCTCGGCCCATGAGGTGACGTCACTCGTGTGCACCCTCATCCAGCCTGACACGCATAGGGATAGTAAAACAACAACAACTTTATTGATACACTAAAAACGGACAAACTAAGATAACTAGCAACAACTGGTATAATACACATAAACGTTCAGCTAAGAAATACCACATGATCAAACAAGAAACAAGAAAAAATAAAGAAAACCTAGTGATAAATTAAATACATTTAGATGCAAGAAGATGTTTAAACAATCACAAACCCAACCTGACTATGATAACTAATAAATGATAAAGTATTAAATATATGAAAAAAATGATATATATATATATAAAATAAATATATACTAATTAAATAATGAATAAGTATGAACTAAATGTATAAGAAAAAGCACAGACTTGGTATTTGTGATTGTTATGGACATAGTTCATTTATATGGAAAGAAAATAAATATTAACTACCAGTTTGGCTGGATACAAAACTATCTGACTTTTTCATATTACTGCAAATCCCCCTGCAGGGGAAAGAACCATTAGGAAGTACATTCATCTGGTTAATTTGCGAAGAGAAAAGACTTGGGGATAAGGAATTAGCTACCGTCTTAGCTTTCATATAAACTACATTTGGACCTGAGGTTATATATGGTTGCAGGATGGGGTCCAGAGACAGTATTGACCAATGTTTCTTTAGGATATATTTAACCTGTTGAGCCTGGGCACTAAATGAAGTGATAAACAATGGTGTATCGTTAATCATAGGACCTTTCTTTGAGCGGTGAAACAAATCCGCTCTATTGATAGAGGAAACCTCCTGTATAGATTTACATAAATCATCTGGGTTATAACCACGCTGTACAAAACGATCAAACAAATCTTTGACACATAATTCATAATCTTTGTCATTCGAACAATTGCGTCGAAGACGAATAAGTTGACCTTTAGGGATTCCTTTAATAAGGGCCCTTGGGTGACAGCTGTTAGCATGTAGAAAAGTGTTCCGAGAATTGGACTTACGATAAATGTCCGATTGAATACATAAATGAATATCAAGATAAAGATCTAAATAGTGAATGTGATGGTGATTAAATGTATACTGTACGTGAAATTTAAGTTGTAAACATTATTATTTAAAGTGTTAATGAAAGATGTAAGTGAAGTGACATCACCCGCCCAGATGAGAATAAGGTCATCTATAAATCGTTTGTAAAAGAAAATGTGCTCCCTAAACATGTTCCCATCTCCAAACACGTGGACAGACTCCCACCAACGTGAAGAGGTTGGCGTAGGAAGGGGCAAAGCTCGTTCCCATTGCTGTTCCACGTGTTTGGAGATAGTGAACCCCATCAAAAAGAAAATAGTTGTGAGTTAACAGAAAGTGAATAGAATCTAATAGAAAAGTGATTTGTGCAGGTGAAATATCTGTGCGTGAGAGAAAATGGCTAACAGCTGTCAACCCGTGTTGGTGTGCAATCATTGTGTACAGAGATGTCACATCTAATGTGACCCAAATCATGTTAGGTCTCCATGAGATTTGATTAATATGTGTCAGGAGGTCTTCACTATCCAAAATGAAGGATGGTAAGGATCTCACAAGGGGCTGTAAAAACCGATCAACATACTGCACCGACACACTTTATTCGAGCAAATACCCAGTATGTACCTGGCAGATACCTGGAATGCGCCGCTCCTCACCTCTGACAAGCCCCGTTGCGTTTGCCTTCCCAGCCTGGGTTCATGCCTGGCTGACGGGCGGCTGATCTGTTAAATGATAATGATTAGGATTTAATAGGCTGCAATGCTTCGCGTGTCTACCAGATGGCATAAATTCATGAATTGTAATGCAGTATATATATATATATATATATACTGTGCAGTATTGCAGCCAGCGGGAATAAAATGCTTCAATCCCTGCCTGAAAATACCTCAATGCACTCGGGCAGAAAACAGTCACAAACCTCAATACACCCGGGTATACCCGAATTCGTGGGACTAACCGAGCTCGAATAAAGTGTGTCGCCAGTGTAGCGTGAAACACCATGATGACTTCTGGACTTCAATGTACCCCGGTGGGCAGGTAATGGGCTATATCCCTCATATTCTCACCTTTGACCCTATATGGGGAAGTGTATTTGTTAAGTGGGGTGTGTTTTTGGACCATATCTATGGTAGTCTGGCTGACTGACCGCTAGGTCTTTTATTTTGCCCCCCCTTAATTCTATATCATATATATGATGTTATGGATTTATGACAAGTTCCTATCTTCATTAATTTCTACAATTCTACTCTGAGTCTACACTGATATTGAGCGTCAGTCTTTACATCACTCTACAAAGAACCACTTGGACAATGTAGTCTTCCAATTTTCTCAACCTAATGTAAAGCCTTAAATCTGAAGTCCCACCAAACTAGACCCCCATTTGCTGAGCATGGGAACCAGGGTGTCCTCCATAGCTGATCCCCATTATTTTCAGCTATGTGGGGACTCTCCTGTTCCTAACCAGTTTAGTGGTGTATTTACCAATGCTTAAGCTGGGCATTTAAAAACCTATCAATAGGCATATCAGAAAAACAAAAAATCAGAGCAGTTCTGAAATAATGTTGCAGTGTATGTCCAATTGAATAATAAATAATTTATTGATACATACAACTGAAACAGTGAAGGGCAGAAACTTCTAATGCATTTTGCACGTCAAGCGGTTCTTTGTAAAAGGAAACATTACAATCTTAAAATCAGCTGTTAAATAGAGCACCCATCCTGAATGCTCCACCCCTAGGACTCTCACAATATGTGGAAATGTTCTTGCAACCCATTGTACAGACCCTTCCGTCTTTCTTACGAGGCACCACCGATTTACTTACAGTGGCGTCCGCCTTTATCCTAATGCGGCCAGATCCGCGGCGCTCTGATAACCGCGGGCAGATGCGTTTTTTTTTTGGTCTGGAGTGTATTGCGTTATTTTAGCGCTCGTAATATTAGCATTGCTGTCTGCAATACTGCAATATCGTCTAAAAACTCATGGAGGCGTTCGCGAGCTGTTGTCTTGGAAGTTTAATACAGTACTTTAGCAGTTCAACCTACGTCAATACACAGTCTGCGTGTGCGCGCGCAGTAATTGTAAATTTGCATATTTATACATGCATTTGCAGTGCTGTATGTCTCATTTGAAAATTGTTGAAACGCATAGGCGTGTGCTGTAACAGTGTCACATTTCAGCATATACAGTACAGCACTCTCCCCTCGCTCGCCCCCGCACACACAGGATAATTTACTGCACTGCAGTATTTCAACTTCTTATCTTATCTACAGTACAGTACACCTCTCCCACACCATTCCTTTGAATGTGTGTCTTTCTGGTTTCAATCACATTCCTGCTTGATAGCTGATGATTACTGCGCATGCGTCTCAAAGTTCACCACTGCTTGCTTGAGTGAGTGACCAAAAAAAATAAAAATATTTATTTTCTCCTCATTTTTTATTTTTATTTTCTCCACAAGCCTGCCTAGACCAACTTGATATTACAATATTCAATCTGTGCTGTAGCTTTTGACTGCGACCCTGTGCGTTTGACTGCACATGGTTGATTTGTGTGCTTTTTATTTACTGTATTTGGGGGTGTAGGGATCAAATTATTAGGATGACCTGCCTTTTGAAAATATGCCATTTCTTTGAACTGCAGTACAGCTAATCCTTCATGCAGCTGTACCCTGTACCCCCTCCCCCACGCACACACACAAGGCTCGCTCAAGGATTTGAAACACTTATCGACAGACACCTCTACAGAGTCATTCAGTTTCTGAAGCTTGTCATTGTGTTTTTAATCCATCCCTAGCCGAGCATTACCTCTCTGCGCCTGCATGTAATCCTCTTTGGGATGGGAGCTAGTTGATTACTACGCATGACTCACCCAACCCCCCCCCCCAACCCTTTGAGGCTTTGTTTACGGTAACGCTTTGGAAAATCCCTTCTCGAATTTGATATATAAATCTGATTTGCACAGCACTGTGAGAATTGAGAGTTAAAAAAAACATTAACTGATTCATGTTGTTTTGTCATTCTTTCTTTATCTTTGGTGTAGGTGGTGGGGTTGTTGTCAATGATTATGATTATCATGAATGTAAATAAATATTTATTTTATTTTATCAGGAACAAAAAAAACAAATATAAAACACTTGCCATTGTGTTTTTAATCCGTCCCTAGCCAAGCATCACCTCTCTAAGCGCCTACGTGTAATCCTCTTTGGGATGGGAGCTAGCTGCGCCTGTAAATTCACCACTGCTTGCTTGCGAAGTTCAAGAGTGAATGACCAAAAAAAAAAATATTTTTATTTCTCCTCATTTTTTATTTTTATTTTCTCCACAAGCCTGCATAAACCATCTTGATATTACGATATTCAATCTGTGCTGTAGCTTTTGACTGCGACCCTGTGCGTTTGACTGCACATGGTTGATTTGTGTGCTTTTTATGTACTGTATTTGGGGGTATAGGGATCAAATTATTATGATGACCTGCCTTTTGAAATTATGTCATTTCTTTGAACTGCAGTACAGCTAATCCTTCATGCAGCTGTACCCTGGACCGCCCTCCCCCACGGACACACACAAGGCTCGCTCAAGGATTTGAAACTCTTATCTAAAGAGTCATTCAATTTCTAAAGCTTGCCATTGTGTTTTTAATCCGTCCCTAGCCGAGCATCACCTCTCTATGCGCCTGCGTGTAATCCTCTTTGAAATGGGAGCTAGCTGATTACTGTGCATGACTCACCCACCCCCCCCCCCAACCCTTTGAGGCTTTGTTTACGGTAACGCTTTGCAAAATCCCTTCTCGAATTTATAATATCATTCTGATTTGCACAGCACTGTGAGAATTGAGAGTTAAAAAAAACATTATCTGATTCATGCTGTTGATGCAGTAAATTACCACTTTGTGTCATTCTTTCTTATTCTTTGGTGTAGGTGTGGGGGGGGGAGTTGTTGTCAATGCGAAGTTCAAGAGTGAGTGACCAAAAAAAAAATATTTTTTTCTCCTCATTTTTATTTTTTCCACACACGCCTGCATAAACCATCTTGATATTACGATATTCAATCTGTGCTGTAGCTTTTGACTGCGACACTGTGCGTTTGACTGCACATGGTTGATTTGTGTGCTTTTTATTTACAGTACTGTATTTGGGGGTGTAGGGATCAAATTATTATGATGACCTGCCTTTTGGAAATATGCCATTTCTTTGCACTACCGTACAGCTAATCCTTCATGCAGCTGTACCCTGTACCCCCCTCCCCCACGCACACACACAAGGCTCACTCAAGGATTTGAAACTCTTATTGACAGACACCTCTACAGAGTCGGAAAGCTTGAAATCCAAGGATTTGCAGCGGAGCACAGCTGAGGAATGGGGCCAGCACCAGCAGTTGAGGGGTTAAAAATATATTTATTGAGACATGGTTTGACACGAAGGGGAGACAAGACAAACTCTGACGCGTTTCAGGCTATGCAGCCCTTTGTCAAAGAGTACAATCGCGTCTCACACTCCCGCAGCTATGAAGGGGATTCCCCGCCTCCATTACCCAGTGGTGCCGCGCGGTTTTGGCGCGAACACCATCGTGCATAGCTATTGGTTGAATACTGCTTCCAATCAGACTACTGATGCGGAAGGTGCGTCTGGGAAGAGGGGAGGAACCAGGGAGTCCCATTCGGCTACGAGAGTGGAAGAAAAGACAGGGGATAAGACACAGCAATAAAATAAACAGAGCAAGAAACATATAACTTATCTATTTCAATTGTATGCGCAATTGATTCGTAACATGGATGTGGACAAGTAGTGAATAACTATTTACCTCGTGAATAAAATGTAATATCAAAACATTCACTATGATCAAATCTTCTGTCATATATAATATATTATATAGATTTATCCCTTATATCATATGCTGTAAGAAACAATGTGATCAATAATTTTTGGTAATATTCTATATACATGACAGTTTACATTATTCCAAGGCAATGATCTTCCTAATTTCCAGCATTTGTGCAGAATAATAACCAGCTTTTAAAAGAACCCTAAATGAAGGAAATATATATTGTAATTAAATAGGTTAAGGAGGAAAAAAGGGGGGGGAAGGAGGAAGGGGGGGAGGGGGAAGGGGGGGAGGGGGGGGATGGGGGGGAGGGGGGGAGGGGGGGAAAGGGGGGGAGGGGGGAAAGGAAGGAGTCAAAAGGATATAATGTGAGGAGAAACACAAACATTGATTTAACACATTTTTTACAATAAATGCTCATACAAAAGTGTAATACAAAAATCATCAATTTAAAAAATGTTTGAGTTCCCAGTCCTGGTTCATGCCCCTGGGTGCCAATGTCCCAAGGGCATAAATCCAGAACATTTCCCTACGATTTAACAAAGCTTCTCTATCACCTCCCCTAACATGGGCCTGGATGTATTCAAGGGCACTGAAAGAGAATGATGCTAATGTTCCTAATTGACATTGATTAAAATGTCGGGCCACAGGAAATCTTTCATCTCGTTTTTTGATGCTCCTAATGTGTTCATTAATTCGAACTTTGAGCGGTCTAATGGTACGACCTACATAGCCACTGCCACAAGGACAACTGAGTAAATACACCACAAAATTAGTGTTACATGTTAGAAATGTATCAATGCGATATATTTGATTAGTATAAACATTCCTAATAGATTTTTGCTCTTTAGCGTATTTACATGTATTACAGTTTCCACATTTAAAAAAACCTTTTGGTAGTTTGTTGTGCTATTTTTGGTGGAGCAAAAAAGACTGGGGGACACATGATTCCCAATGGTTTTAGCCTTTTTAAATACCATTTTAGGATTAGATTTAGCAAAACATTCTAGATCCCTGTCCAGTTTTAAGATGGACCAATGTTTTTGTAGGATAAACCTAATTTGTTCTGCCTGTTTCGAGTATGTTGTTATGAAGAGTGGCAGCTGGTTAGTTGAATCTTTTTGAACAAAGACTTCTCCTTTCTTTCTCTTATTGTTTTTTCTAGTTTTATTTAGGAGCTCATCTCTATCCATTTTTAGTGCGTTATCAAATGCACTCTCCAGGTCTTTCTCTCTATAGCCTCGATTCAGGAACCTTTGTTTTAGTTCCTCAGACTGAGTGAGGAAAGATTGTTCCGTAGAACAAATCCTCCTCAATCTAAGGAATTGTCCCTTAGGAATACCCCGGATAAGGGGTCTAGGATGGGCGCTGTTGGACCTGAGTAGGGAATTCCGTGAGTTAACCTTCCTGTAGACATTGGTCTGTATGGTTTGATCAATATCTATGTATAGGTGTACGTCAAGATAGTTAATTTTCGTATCATGATATACATGAGAGAATTTCAGATTATAAGTATTTGCTTCCAGATATTCAAAAAACAAGTGTAATGTGTCCGTGTCACCATTCCAAATGAATATTAAATCATCAATAAATCTACGATAAAAGATGATATTTTGTCTAAATATATTATTATCACCAAAAATATGTGTATTTTCCCAGAATCCCATAAAGAGGTTTGCGTAAGAGGGTGCAAATGACGTGCCCATTGCTGTGCCCTGTGTCTGTAAATAATATTGTTTATCAAACATAAAGTAATTGTGCTGTAATAAAAACATCACCGAATCTAATAAAAAAGTGCTCTGTGCTACATTTAAATTTGAGTGATTAAGAAAGTGACTGATAGCCTGGGTGCCCAGAGTGTGATCAATTATGGTATATAGTGAGGTCACATCCAGTGTGACCCACATATACGTATTAAGCCATTTAATGTTCTGAATATCTAGAAGCAAATCTGAAGAGTCCCTCAAATATGAGGGAAGCTCTTTGACCAACCTCTGCAGGAAGTAATCAACGTACCTAGATAAACCATCTCCCAAAGATACAATGCTAGAGATGATGGGTCTGCCTGGGGGGCTACTCATAGATTTATGGATCTTTGGGAGATGGTGAAAAATAGGCACGCTGGGAAAAGGATTGTATAAGTACTCTGCTTCTTGTTTAGTTAAAACTCCTATTTCCCTGCCCAGGTCCAACAGATCACGAATTTCCACTAGAAACGCTTGTGTGGGATCCCTGTCCAATTTACAATACGCTGTGGTATCACTGAGTTGTCTTGTGGCTTCCAAATGGTATACAGAGTCATTCAGTTTCTGAAGCTTGTCATTGTGTTTTTAATCCATCCCTAGCCGAGCATTACCTCTTTGCGCCTGTGTGTAATCCTCTTTGGGATGGGAGCTAGTTGATTACTGCGCATGACTCACCCAATCTCCCCCCCCCCCAACCCTTTGAGGCTTTGTTTACGGTAACGCTTTGGAAAATCCCTTCTCGAATTTGATATGTAAATCTGATTTGCACAGCACTGTGTGAATTGAGAGTTAAAAAAAACCCATGAACTGATTCATGTTGTTAATGCAGTAAATTACCACTTTTTGTCATTCTTTCTTTTTCTTTGGTGTAGGTGTGTGTGTGTGTGTGTGGGGGGGGGGGTGTTGTCAATGATTATGATTATTTATTTTATCAGGAACAAAAAAAACAAATATAAAAATAATTATGAATAATACAAAATGCAGTCTTTATTAAGTTCTTCTGTCAGATGGAAATTGAGGGCCGGTGAATAATCATGAATAATGCACATTGATAATAATATTAATTAATAATATATAATATATAATAATAATAATATATATATATAGTAATATAATTTTTTCCATCTTTATCTTCTTCCTCATTCTGTGTACAGTATAGTAGTTCATTGAGAGAGGAGAGGTTTTGTGTACATCATGACTGCAGTTTAGATACTGTACACTTAACTGTACAAACAGTACACAGACTGTACACGATACCCACCCTCTCCCCTAGTCCATCCTTTTTTTCTGAAACGACAAGAAAACAAAAAATTAGTGCAGTTACATGCATACTGTATTATGGCATTGTGTGCTGTGTAGTACTGTCAAACTAGTCTATACTGGAACTACTGTATACTGTGACTACTGTTAAATACTTTGTAACCAGATGGCTGATGCTGCTCTCTCTGGAAAGAAAAAAATTGAGCAGTTATTGTAGGTGCATACTGTATTATGGCATTGTGTACTGTACAGGCATACCCCGCTTTAAGTACACTCACTTTAAGTACACTCGCATGCGCCTGTCAGCACGTCCTGAACAGCAATACCGGCTCCCTACCTGTACCGAAGGTGTGCGCAAGCGGGGAGACTATAGAGCCTGTTACACATGCGTTATTTATATCAGTTAAGCACATATATGATGATTGCAGTACAGTACATGCATCGATAAGTGGAAAAAGGTAGTGCTTCACTTTAAGTACATTTTCGCTTTACATACATGCTCCGGTCCCATTGCGTACGTTAATGTGGGGTATGCCTGTATAGCTATTCCATATTGGACTACAGTATGCCGTTAGTACTGTCCAACTAGTCTATACTGGAACTACTGTATAGTCTGACTACTAGGAAACAAAAAATCTGTGCCATACTTACCTGTATCATACTGTACTTACAATACTACAGTACAGTACTATACCATACTACCTTCCTGATGCTTGCCCATTACGCGCGATCACAATGGGCAACACAATCGCAATATGGTCAATATATTTATTGCATCGTTCCACGGTGAGTACATCGTTCCAAAAACTCAGTATGCCTTGCGCCAAGTCATGCTTTTAGGAGGGTTTCACGACTTTTAGGATATGGTCCTTCAGCTGATGCCAGACCATTTCGATAGGATTGAAGTCTGGCGATCTGTCATTGGAGGGGGAGAAAAAGGACAATTAGTTTAAGAGATACAGTACACAGTAAAAACAGTGGGAAAAAATGAGACACGGTTACCGCACTTACTCCGCTGGCGTCTTCACCCAGTTGATACCGCGCTCAAGGATATGCGCTGTTGACGCGGTGTGCTTCGGATCGTTGTCCAGGTAGAAACGGTGACCAGGGGGTGTGGCTTGGAGCCGAAACAAGATGGCTGTGTGATGCTGTAGCTCCACAAAGAGGGAATCAAACATCTATATCCATCCTGGCCCATACTTCACCAAACTAATTGATCTTGTCCAAATCCGAACAGCCCACGAGGCGCTGATTATTTCGAGGTCATAAATACATACATACGACATTAATTGGACATTTCACGAATAACCTGGAGTTCTGAGGCCTACCGGGCAGAACAGCAGCTGCAGCCCCAGAGCAGAGCTCCTTCAAGGATCGCGGCGCTGGCTTCCCCTGCCCACGGAGAGCAAGAGCTATCATATGGGCAAACTTGCAGGAGGGAGAATTGGGTGAGTAGCCCATAAACTTTCAGCTTGAGGCAGCACGAGGCTTAGGAGAGGCTGGGAAACATCCAAAATGGCCGCCACTGCCCTGTAACGGAGAGCGAGCGGAGCTCCGGGCATACCTACCCCCGACCGCAGAGCGCCTCTCTGTACCTCCCTTCATCTGTCCACTCCACTCCGCTGTGGGGGGGGGGACTGGGGCTACCAGCGGCGCATGCTGAGGTGGTGCGGGGCTCTGGTGCAGCTGCTGGCTGCCTAGAATGGCCGCTCGGTAAAGGAGAGGGGGCTGAGTGCCGGAATTTATCTTCTCCTGGCCGGCGGCCGCTCGGGGTGAGCCGTGGGCCGTACCGATCTACCCCCTGCCTACATGCGTTCCCTCTGCTTCCCTCCGCCTTCCTGGGCCTCCGCAGTGAAGACTGGGCAGAGCTGCTGCAGGGAGTGGAGCCGCCTGGTTCCTTGCGTTCCAGCCTGCGTGTCGGCAAAATAAAAAATGGCCGCCTCAGGGCTGATTTAAAGTCACAGCTCCCCACTAGACAATAAATAAATATACAAAAAAAAAAAGCCTAACCAAGTCAAGGGACTGTAGAGACTGTAAAATCACTTGCAAAAACAGATTTACAAGACACTGCACTGCATACCACAACAAACTGGTTCCCTGAAATCAAGAGAGGCAGACTAGAGGGGCTGAGTGAGAGAGGGAGAGGTGCCCGTGCGTTCCAGCCTGCAACTCAGAGGAGTTCCAAAATGGCCGCCGTTGGCCAGAGTTAAAGGCACAGAACACACAAACATATGCAACCACTGAAAAATTGAAAAACAGGGCTCTGAGTTGTTCCCCAATACACTCTCTCCCCATCCCTAATCCTAATAATAAAAAAAATGTGAATGATCATGGTGCTTCAGGAATGAGGGGGTTTATGTCAATGTAAAAAGAAAAAACGAAACTTACATCACCCAAACAATATCAGCTTCAACTATATGCCAACGACTAATAACAATAAATATGCCACCTACCAAAACACCAAAAAAAAACCCGCCGGAGGCCGCACTCTTTTAAAATAAAACAAAGACAGGAACTAAAAATCAAGACACGTCTATCGCTGGTGAAGATGCAGAACCAGAACCTAACTCCGAAGAAGAGACAGATACTCCGCTTACTCGCAAAGAAATGTTGCGGTTTGTCCAAGACATTAAAAGCTCCTTCCGCTCCGAGATGCAGAGTTTCCGTCAGAGTGTCAGAGAGGAAATAGCGTCTATAGGAGACCGTATCGTGGACTTGGAGGAGAAAGTGGACACCACCGCCTCTGCCCAGGAGACCCAAGCCCAAGACATCCACGAATTAAAAACACAAGTTAAAACAATTTTCGAAAAATTAGAAGATACGGAAAACCGATCAAGACGCAATAATCTGTGGATCAGAGGGGTCCCGGAGGAAGTGGACAATGCTAAGCTGGACGCATATCTCATCCAGCTCTTCGGGTCTCTGTTACCAGAAATGATGGAAAACAAACTCCAGATGGACAGAGCACATAGACTGCCTAGACCTAAAGGCCTGGACCCAAAAAAACCACATATATTTCTCTCTCCAGAAGAAGGTGAAGAGAAATTGAGAGCAATGGGTCTCCTTGAACCAGAGGAAATGGAGGCCTCCTAGCGGATTCAGCCCCCACCTAAACAACAGCGCCCAACATGGGTAAATACCCCAACTGCACGAAGAGAACAGAACCAGCCCGCTTGAAATTTGGAGCTGATCACTCATTGAGTTTCCAGTTAATTTTACAGACTGACGGAATGTTGTTCGGAACATAAGGCATAGCTGAACTTGTCGTTTACTCCAGATATGCTCTTTTTCCTGAACAGGAGTTGAGACACCTGATGTCAATTTGCTAACTTGAACTACTCTCAAAGACCAAGGTGATCTGGTTATCAAGAATCTCCCGAAGATAACTTCCCATACTGTGAAAGGTTATAGTTTTAAAACACAGGCTCCCAAGATGGCTTTGGAAATGCTTTTTTTTTTTTTTTTCCAAAATTGACTATGTTTCTAAATGGACTGAAAGTCTCAAAGCACCTAGACACTGATAGACAACAAGAAAGAAAAAAGTGAGAAGCGCAGACAATGGGGGTTGTGATTAAACTAGAATTCTTTATTAAATAAACTAGTCCTAGGAAAACCCCTCTAGGACAACAATGTGAAATCAATACATAAATAGTAATTTAAAAGTAGTGCTGATGGAATGGATAAGCGGTACCAGTTTATCAGTCTCCAGGGGATTGAAAACGGGAATTACCCGATAGACAGTCTTGGTCCTTTGGATAGTGCACTTCCCGGGCAGGTAATGGTGAAGAGGGGTACCCCAGGGTTGAGACAGTGTTGGAATAGCTCACCCTTTAAATACTGCAGATCCTTGGCGGTCCTGCTGTCCCTCAATTCACGGAAACTGCTCCGGTACACACAGCATGGATGTGCTGTTACTCGCGATACCACGCAGCCCTCCGGGTGTCCGGGTCTGATGTCACTTCCGGCTGTGACGCACAGACCCTTCCCGGTAGTCTCTGGGCTCCGTCCTTCAGCGCTCCACCTCCTGATGGTACAGTGACCACACAGACAGCGCAGCAAGTGGTATTAACCGCTTCCTTCAAACGCACTGTTTAGCCAGCAAACACTCTATTTGCTCCTCCTCCTACGCGTTTCACCAAAAGGCTTCGTCAGGGATCAGACAGCCTGATCTAAGTTGCATGTTTTGTGCAGTTGAAACATGTTGGCTCAATTTGGGGGTTTTCGGCCTCGGTCCTCGGGGGCCGTCGGCGGTCCGGCTTCTGGGGGTGTCCCTGTTTCGGTGCGGGCGGCTCGGTCGGTGGCTCTGTCTTTGACTGGGTCGCTGGATGGGCCGCCTGTGCTGGGGGGCGGCCCGCTGGTGGCTCTTGGGGCCCGGGTTTGGACACCCCGGGCCTACTTCGAAACCGTTTCCTGGGTAAAAGTATGTCCTGGTCGCAGGTTATCTATGTTATTTACCCCAGATCTGTTTCCCCAATTAAGTATAATTTTTTGAAATGTTCCTTTTGTGTCTCTCTTCCCCAATAGACTAAATATAGATTTTGAGATTGCCGAGCACTGGATGCCAGTCTGATCTACTCAATGTGAGAAAATTAAGGAAAGATAAGGTGATGTAAATAGCTACAATGTTTCATTTCCCCCTCGTTTTTCTGTATCCGGATGTGTAAGACTATTATTGGCTTTTCATCGCGCGGCTGCTGAAAAAAACCCGGCGATTTTTGCTGTTATCGGCAGTTGATCAGGGCTTACTGAATCGCCGAGGCATTTTTGGCAAACAAATGGCAAAAAATGCCTTTTCGCGCTTACTGCATGAGGCCCTTAGTTTCAACATTTCAGTCCCGAGAACAAAACGTATTTATACCCATAAGGCGACCCAGTGAACCAGTTAAAGGCAGCTAATTGGTAATTAAAACAGCACCTAGTATCACAAGACAGACTTGCTGAAGTGCGACTGCCATCTTAATCAGTCGAGCGCAATCCTAAACTAACAGTTGCAGCGCATGCGTGTGAGGTCTAGGACATCAGTCTGAGAGCAGAGAGAGGGTAGGGGTGTCCTCCGTTGCTAGGTAGCGTGCTGAATACGTAGTAACACCACAGAAACTGGATACACAACAAACTGCGCATGCGTAAGCCACATCACGGCCTGTCTGAAACAGCAGGCTCAGCTTCGAAACAGTGTTCTTCTATAAAAAAACCACAGTGGGGAAACACATGTAAATGAGGGGCAGGGGAGATAAAAAGTATACCAGAATTGCGGGTAGCAGATATCAAAGAACATAGTGAAACCAACCACACGATTAACACACACACATTCCTAGGTAGCTCAACTCCTACACCCACCACATCATGAATATATATTTATGCCAAAATGAGTGCTACTGAGCGTGGCAAATGTATACAACAAAAGACAGGCCAAAGCGTCATAAGCCAGCACACCAAACGTCAAGGTAAACCAAAAATGCAGGTCCTGACACTAAAACTGTGAACCCTTCCTTTTATTTTAGGTTTACCTTGACGTTTGGTATGCAGGCTTACGGCGCTTTGGTCATAGGGTTTAACTAAAAAAACCAAGTAATTACTATTATTATTGAAGTATTTAAACTTTATACTTATTACCATATATGTTTTGTCAATTTGATGTAGCATTGGGCACCCCTGTCTTTTGTTGCAACACACGATTATCAGCAAGGTAGTATAGAAGCTAAAATACAGTACACTCTACAACAAACATTATACATATAGTGCTGTAAAAGTGCATTTCATGGGGTAACAAGGGGAAGAAAGGGGATTAGAAAAATCCAAATCCATTATCTGAAAGCTATGAATGGCCCAAGACCCAAATTGAGGGAGAAGTGCTCCGAGAAACATTTACAAAAAGCAACCAAGTTTGAAATCTTCGATAAGGCCCCGTGGGCGGGCATGGACATGAAGAAAAGGCATACACCGCATGATGGCAAGGCTATGTTTAAACTGTTTAAAATGTCTTGCAACTGGTTGTAGTTTCAAGTAATCTGTGCCGTCAGTCTCCAGTAAGCTCTTTCTGATGGACTGTCGGTGAAGGCAGATGTGTTTTTTGAGCATTTGAGTCATTTGCCTACATAGTAAAGGCCACATGGGCACTGAATAAAATAAACTACAAAACGACTCTCACAATTCATGTTGTCTTTTATCTTTATGGCTTTGCCACTATGTGGATGCGCAAAATTCTTCCCAAGCAGCATATGTTGACAGTTGGTACAGCCATGACACTTGTATACTCCCGGTGATCGAGTCAGCCAATTGGTAGGGGTGTTGTACTTTGTCACCGGGTCAGCCTGTGTTAAAGAATCAATGATGCTCCGTCCTCTTCTGTAACAAAATAGAGGTGGATTCAAAAAGGTCTTGCCTATATTTTTGTGTCGCTAGTAAGTATATGCCAATGCTTGAGTACACTTGTCTTGATCGTCCCAGAGGCAGTACTGTACTGTAGGTAGTATTGACATTAAAGCGGTCAATGGCTTGTGACTGTATATGTATATATATATATATATATATAGTGGTGATTACCTAGTCTAGTCTCAAACCCGCTTAGCCATTAAGACCAACCTCACACTGATGATACCCATCAAGGTTGAAACATGTCTGTGAGTGGGTTCAATGGCTTTGCATCTAATCCCAGCCTCTGTCTAAAAGCTGTGTTTAAAACATTATCCATTGGCTTGAGGATTTGCTTGTGTAATACGAGCTTGAGACAAAAGGTGGCACTGAGTGCTCATTTGCATGTCATTTCCCAGAATCCCTTGCTGCAGTGGAAGCGCTGTATGCTGGGCGATAATGGGGAAAGACAGGGTTGCAGACCTGTCTAAGACATGCAAATGAACATACAGTAATATTTCCATTTGCTATGTATATATATATATATATATATATATATATTTTTTTTTGTGGCAGGACGGCTGTGTAAGGCTTAACTGTTGTGGTTTATTAGCCACAAAGCAAATAAACATCAGGCGCACTGTCCCTTTAAGAGAACCAAATAATAAAATAAACACCTATTCCCGCTAGGGAAACTAACTAGACTTCACTCTAGTCCTAGTCTAGTCTAGTCTAGTCTAGTCTAGTGGGCAGACAGCTAATCTAGTTATCCACCCAAAACATATACTATGTATTCAAATATCAAAATCAGAAAGACTTTTATCTGTAATTGTAGCCCCAACAGCAATCAGGAATGCCGGTTCCGAGGAGCAGGCTGTGTCCAGCTCGTAGCAGTCTTTATCATGGGTTGGGGTCCTAGCTAGTCCCAGCAGCAGAGCTTCTTGCAGAGCTGGGCAACCAGAACAGCCTTCCTAGCTTGGAGAAGCCTTTCTACCCTCCTGGGGAAAAAGTAGCTCAGTAGGTGTATTGGGTAGGTGGTTTTTTTGTATGCATTTGGGGGGTTGGGGGAGGTTGTATATATTTGGGCGGTGGGGAATTTTTTGGTATGTATTTGGGGGTGGGAAGAGTTTTGCATTGGGGTGGGAAGTTTTTTGGTATATATTGTGTAGGGGGAATTGTGTAAGGGGGAGGGAATGAGTGAGCGTGGGGTAATTGACTTGATGGAGGTAGAGGATAGAGGGGGTGAGTGAGGAAAAGAGGGAGTAAGAGTGAGACGCAGGGGAGAGAAATACATGCAAGGCGGGAGAGTGAGAGGGGGTGAGACGGAAGGAGAGAAATACATGGGAAGAAGGGGTGAAAGAGAGGCGGCTCGTGAGGTTTGAAATGGGGGGGGGGCTCTCAATGCCGCCAACACAGGGGGGGGGCAATGCTTAAAATGTTTGGCCTGGGCCCCACGATTTCTGTTGGCGGCCCTGGACGCGTATCCACATTCTTCATGTCACATACATCTAATAACTCGGAGCATGGAAATGGCAGCAAACTTTCTTGCGAAGAAATAATCTTGTGTATTCCCACACACTCTGGTATAGGAACTCTAGTAGGCAAGCTAGATTGTAGTGCTCTGAGGGAAAGGTGAGTATCTTGGTCTTCCAGTCAATTAGTGGGTTTTGGATGATGAGCCATGAAACTCCCAGAATGACCGGAAACAAGGGTGAAGGAATTAAACTAAATTAAATCTTCTACTGGTGATTGGGATCTACGATTATGGTTACATTGCTTGATTCATGGGTAACAGGTTCAGAGCTCAACGGAGAACCGTCAATGACTTTCATCCTTTCTGGTGATTTCTTGGGTATGAAAGGCAACAAATGGCTCTTGGCGAATTCAATGTCCATAACATTCTTTTCTTCTGAATGGCATCTATTCTTTTCTCCAAGATAAATAGGTGTTCACTTGCATCGGCTCGACCTCAGCTTCCCTGGAGCGTTTTGGGGTGTTACCATCTCTAACCCTGGGGTTGTTGGGCATTAACCTTCTCTCTAACCTCTTTTCAGTAAGCCTTCGATCTAATTGAATGCATAAACAGATATATTCCTCAAACCCCTACCCAGGCCAGTTCATGTTTAATTTGCTCAGAGGGACCCTGGCGAAAGTGATCTCTGAGCAGCCTCATTCCACTCAGTATCAGTAACCCATCTGCGGATTTCAGTGGCGTACTCTGCTGCTGGGCATCTTCCTTGACGAAAGTTGTTCAGAGTTTCCTCAGCGGTCGCAACACAATTTGGGTCATCAAAAATCAGACTTATGGCTTCAATGAATCCCTCCAGATCCCTTAGTAGTGGGCTATTCTGTTCTAACATAGGAGAGACCCAAGCAAGGGCCTCATCCTTGAGCAGGGTAATAATTAGCCCAACTTTGGCGTCATCACTATTATAGATGGTGGGCTTAGCTGAAACAGAAGTCTGCATTGGTTGAGGAAACCCCGGAATTGTTGTTTTTACCCCCCCCAAATAAATCTGGAAAGTTTACACGAGGAGAGGTTTGAATAGGCACAGCAGTAATAGTATCACTCAGTTCACATAATTTAGCTTCTGTGGTGACGGCACGTTCTTCCAAGTGGCCAAGATGGTTGTTAACATGTGCTTGTTGTTCCTGGAAGCCAGACATGATATGTTGCAAGGTACAATATAGGTTTCGGAGCGCAAATAAATCGAAGTACATGAAAAAAGTAACAAATATAGCGCAATACAGTAAAAAAGAGAATTATAATGTGAATCAGGTTGGTAGATATCCCAGTCACATGTTCTGTGAAGTATTCAGGCAGTACGGTAATCTAAGAAAAGTTCCCAGACTAAGCGGCACTTAAAC
The DNA here is from genome assembly GCF_040206685.1 of Ascaphus truei. Lineage (NCBI taxonomy): Eukaryota > Metazoa > Chordata > Amphibia > Anura > Ascaphidae > Ascaphus > Ascaphus truei. Next base: position 101,382,017 of record NC_134490.1, read on the forward strand.
TCCTGTGTGGTTATATTAGTAGACACATAAAACTCAATTTTTATTGGGTATATAATAAAATAATGTGCTCCTAAACAGCAACGATAATATCAAAGAAATATATCAAAACTGGTGAACCGCAAACCGTGCTACCTGGCCCCGCCAGATTACCAGCAAGATTTCCAGCCTGATTCCCAACAGGATTATCAGCTTCAGCAGCTTCAACAGGCAACTATAATGCAGACTACAGGAGTGTAAGGAAGCAGGGCTCTCACAGCCCCTCCTTACCTCTGCCTGGGACTGCCTATGCTCCCCCTTCCTCCTCCCAGCGGAATCCCCTCCGCAGGCAGGCTCCGTGTCAGCCAATGCTGACACACACGGCCGCCACCTTGGCCAGGACACGCGCGGAATGGTCTTACACCGCGCACGCTCCCGGCTATAATTTATTCACTGCACTGGCAGCTCCGTCACACCCACAGCACTAGCTCAAGCCGTACTCATGCCCCCCTGCTTCACAGCTGATGCCGCTTCAGGATCACAGTGTGCACCTATCAGCTTACACTCCACGGCACACCTCTCCTCCACCTACCTCTCTGATTGACTCTCCCTCTTTTATTACTCCAGTCCTTCCCTGGAATCATTGCTCTGCATAGCTTCTGCTTACCTGGTGTGAATCTCCTCTTGCTTTTTTTTTTGCTTCTCAGGTTTTGACCCGGCTTGGCTTATGACTCCTCTCCTGGCTCTGGACCCCGGCTCCCTCATCACTACACTGCATCTCTCGTCCCTCGATCTCGGCTTGACCTTCGACCACCCGGACCTCTCTATTCCTTGACCCTCGGCTTTGGCACCTACTACGTGCCTTCTATCTCTGGATCCGGCAGGTACCTCTGATACCCTTACTAACTGGCCTTACTGGCCTGTCTATGCAAACAACCACACTCCGGACAGGCTTCCTCTGCTGTGGGTGCGTGTTACAATATGTCCCACCTCAGTAAAGGGATGGGTCTGGTCTGCGGGCAGCAATATCGTGACAAGGAGTGACCCCAGCTTGTACACACAGTAGACCTCTGGCATAGGCTCATCTCCACCCGGTTGGCAAAGTTTATATTAAAGGTAAATATAATGTACTATACAGTATTAACTTTAATTCCCTTGGGTGGGGGTGTGTGGCAGTTATAGAGGTCCCGCGCTCTCCCCCCAGGCATTTCAATTAAATGCCGGGGGATCACGCAAAGCCTCCATAATACACTTACAGTACCTTCCCTTCCAGAAACACATCGTCATGGTAAATACTGTATGAACAACATGCATAACATAGTGTTTTTGTAACAGGGGAACTTATCCCTGTTCAGAATATGCCGCTAATCCAGCAGTGTGTTGGTTAATTGGATCCAGCAGTTAACCAACTTCACCTGGCTGATTAGAAGTTTGTTAGAAAAGCCTGCCTTTGAGACAGGAAGGAAGATTCTTCCTGAGCTCACATGTGAGCTGAACCAGGAAACAGACAGAGCAGAGGTTCCTGAGTCTCACAGGTGAGACTGACCGAGGGAACACAGAGATGTCCGGAGCTTGCAAGATACAACCCAGCTGACAAATAAGACTTCAAAACCTGGATGCTGATATATCCGGAGAAGAGGCAGCAACCCAGCAAACACATAAGACTTTCTTTTCCAATGACTGTTAGCTATATCTGTATATATCTATATGACTTGGGCTGATGAATAGCTTGGGTAGTTAACCAATTAAGGAGGGCTGGTATATAAGTACACATATACACCAAAGTGGAGCAGGTTTTGTTTGGCTCACTATTTTTCATATGTTTGCTGTTCTGCTTAAGCGACAGGCACAATAAAGCCTTGAATTAGTTTCACCTTAAAACAGTCTCCATTGCGTACCTCTGCACATGTCCTCTTACAGTTTTCCATTAACCAGGTAGTGGAATAAAAGCAAGAAACTTCTCTTTGTGAAATTTTAGTACAGGTTATGACATGTAATTGAATCGACCACATACAGTACAGTACTGTACAGTGCATAGTGTGTTGTCCAAAATAATAGTAGCGTGATAAAGTTTTAAAAGTGTGAAGCTGGTAATTGTGTCAGGGTGAATGAACGTCACCAGCTCTATGCCTGGCAGACGTATGTGTAGCTTTGCAGTGCAGCAGTGACGAGGTTAATTTTCAGCTGGGAAGCTCCTGACAATTAGAGTGGTCCCAGCTGCATAATCAAGGTGTTTTAAAACCCCCAGGCTGTACACACATGCAGGCTAGCTGGTCAGGAGATAGGAGTGAAATGCTGAAGTAAAGATTACTGTTATAAGGTCTGAAGTAAATATGTTATGAACTGTCTGTGTCCTGCATGCTGAATAGAAGCTGCCTTGTTTTTGTATGCTGAAGAGAAGCTATTTTGTTTTTGTATGCTGAAAAGAAGCAGTTTTGTTTTTGTGTACTGTATTTTTAAGGCTCAATAAATAAGCCATATCCAGAAACCCCACGTGTGGTTGCATGTACCCTGCAACAGTAATACTGACTGTACAAAAGTGAAAAAAGCCCTGTTTTAAAAAAGTGATATGAGGTTTTCACTGACGGTCAGACCTTTATTGTAATAGTATTGGTAAGATGGTGCTGGTACATTGCTGGATCGGGAAAGACGAATCTTAAATGGATTAAACCAAAACTTTCTCCTTTTGTAGTTGCCATGAGCAAACATACTGTCAAAATGTGGGATCAAAGACTTATACCCTCTTCTATCGCCCGGAGGAGGTGCAGTGCGAAAAAAGCATTGCTTATTACTTAATGCTTCCTCCCAAGAATGTTCTGTGAAAATTTGAAAAAATCATAGTTTGAAATGAAATATTCATATATTTCTGATAAGGTCACCTTCTTATCTTTTCCAGCATTAATTGGAGAAAATATTAAATATGCATAGCTATAGTCAGGTTTGGTATACATGTACGGGGTTGTCCAGCAATTGAGAAAGGATAACAATGTAGGAAAAATACCACAGCATTGTGTTTTAGAGATTTTTATTATGAAACACCTACATTTGATAATGTCTTCAGCGACCAAGGTCGATTCACAATGGGTCACTGTAGTAGACTTGTTTTTTATCTGGTTTTTAATCACCTGCAAATTGCTACAGTACGGTACTGTATAGTAATTGTACTAGCCACTGGAATCTGTAGTGCAAAGGGAATTCATTTTTGCACTTATCTGCCATCTGGTGAATACGCGAGGAACTGCACACAAAGAAATCAGAATCCAGGTGTCACGGTAACTTGTGAAGGGTTATAATATACACAAATAACTGGGTTGAATTGAACACAACTTAGATATAATAAATATAGTTTATTCCTTAAAGAAGGGGAACACACAAGATTGCACAAATAACATACGAGAATATAACACTTACTAAGGGCTGTTCTATACAGCATGCGGCCGTGCGGCCGTGCGTTCCTATGCGAATGCACGTGCACGTGCCGCATGCTTTTCGTGTATATAGTACCGGGAGCTGCAGGTAAGGTATATGTGTGTGTGTATGTATGTGTATGTATGTGTATGTATGTGTATGTATGTGTATGTATGTGTATGTATGTGTATGTATGTGTGAGTATATGTGTGTGCATGGGTTGTGTGAGTGAAAATAAGTCCTGGATAAGATTTTTTTAAAGAATAAAAACTTTATTAAATATTTTTTTTAACTTCTGCAGTTATTTACGCACGCACACACACACACATCCATACAAACACACATCCACGCATACATGCATACATACATACACACATACACACACATACACACATTTGAGCGCAGGCAGCGGCGTGAAAAGATGAATTTCTTCATCTTCGCCGCTGTCTGTCGGCTCCCTTCTCCCTACCGTGCGCGCGCACGGCCCTTCTATAGAAAGGCTGACTGACGTCAGCCAACTAAAAATCCACACGCGCACACGGCGTAGCACGCACCAGGCACTATAGAACGTGCCTTAGGGTTGGGCAATGAAGCAATCAGGTACAGGATTGGCAATTCATTCAGGCATCAGGTAACAAGAAGATGTAATAACGAAGACACTGGGTATAGGGCTGACACTGGTTTATATGGGATTCAAGTCCTATACCCTACCATTGGGTGCCAGACATTGGGTGACAATTATCTGCACCCAATCCCTCCTTGCCAGCTAACGTGGGAAGCATTGTTGGACCATGCCCCCAGTTGCCCCCAGTAGTTGGCACATGCGCACATCTGGCCCTTGGGGTCTCATTTATCTAGTCCCACACTAAAGACAGGGCGCCTAAAAGTCTACCAGACATGTATCTGGCCAGGAAACCCTTTGTCTGTAAGTGTGAATTATGGCACTTACAGACCACTCAGGTTCTGCGTTTCTCCGCCCTATTGTACACAATCAGAGTGATCAAGCCTTTGATCAGGGGGCTGTTGTAGACAAAGGGTCCCCTCCTGAGCATTAACATAAAACAGAGCCAGTAACTTTCCCGGGCTTGTATACCAGCCTTGCAAAACAGTACATTCTTTAATATCTACACATATTAAAATAATCCGTTCGGCTGGGCCGAGCGGGTTGAAACTTGCCAGACCCTCATGCCGGAGGGGACTCTTCATGGTGGCCAAGTTTCAGCTCGCTGAGACCCACCGGACCGGAGTTACACAATTACAGTTTAAAAGCACATTTTCCAAAGAGGCTTTTTTCTGCTATGCAAGTCAATGGCAATTATCCTGACTCCGTTCTGTTGCTCCGAGAGGGTCGGTATTTGCCATGCAATCATGCCGGAACTATGACTACATGGTGACCGAATCCCAGCCCTCTAGGTTGAACAGAACAGGAGTTATGGGTTCCAGGTTTCTGATCATTCTGACTTAGCCGTGTTTGCTCACGGCTTTTACCTCCGCCATTAGAGTCTATGGTGCGACCCTTATAGCGAGCGCGACACTTTATACCGGGGTCATAGATTGTCGGACCCGGTCGGGGTCGAGTGAGGGGGTTCCTATGATCTAGGGGCAAAAAGAATTTTATTCCGGGGTGCCCTAGAACCTAAGTTTCCCATGCCAATTGAACCTGAACTTGACTGGGGAGTGATCAAAGCTCTCTTCAAGATAATGTGTCCGCTTTTGCGGTCTGCGGTTTGGATGGCTGCCAACCCCTTCCTGGAGGTCTGAGTCGAGGAATCTCCATTGAAATGTATGGCTCCATTGACTTTCAATGGGGAACCGCAGCTCCTCCTCTCGGGCGCCACCTGCAGGTCTTCTACGAGAACGGGCCCAAATCATTGAAATCTCCATAGGCTTGTATGGAGCTATAATCACGAAACTACCATTAACCTTTTCGCTCCCGGATGGATCCCAGTGTGAGTGTTGGTGCAGACACTGGAATGGGAAAAACACATAGTCACAGGGGAATACACATTTGGTGCTGAAGCAGGGGCATAAACACAGTACTGGACCTCAGTCCAGTTAACCCCTCGCCTCCCAGGTGAGGGCAGGGGGTGGCCAAATGGGATGCAACCCCTTTAATACCGGTCCACACCCTCTCTCCCACGACACCAGGTAATTCAAATAAATCAACAATGGTAAACAAAGGTGTGACTCATGTGTTTAGCGTCGTTCACGGCAGTGTTCACGAAAGAATAACGAGTTAATGCCGCGTGGAATACAGAAGAGTTCGCCAAACCGGCTCCGTGAAATGTTTTCATAACGGCCGCTGCATCTGTAGTTACAGACACCCGTGACTAATAAAATGTGAACATACATAACACCGCAGCACACCTCAGTTTTAGCATACATGTTTAAAATCTCAATGGTAAATAAATAAGTGTTTAAAATTAAAAAAACATTAAGGTTTAGATACATTTAATTATTAATGAGTACAGTTAAATCCTAAAATTATGTTCTTACATGCCAATGTCCCATACAGTTTATTAAACGAAGCGATGACACCTTCCACAAGGATATCGTTTTCTCGCTGAGAAAAACGGGCATTTCTTATCCCTTACACGCGCTGCTTGCGTGGTGGAGGCTGATCATCACTAGCATGAGCATGCTCTACCTCAGTCGTCAGATGCTGGAAACTGTCCCTGTCTCCCTGTCCACTACTCCTGCTACCCTCCCCCACCTGCACAAGTAGCAGGGAACGTACCTGTATGGGAGTAACCTGCATGGGACGTACTTGCACTGCCAGCACGGGACGTACATGCACTGCTAGCACAGGACTTACCTGCACTGGCAGGACGTACCGTACCTGCACGTGCCAATCCTCTTACATAGTCCACCACTCCTTCAGCCACCTCCACTCCACCACTCCCATGCTCCACCACTCCTCCAGCCACCGCCACTCCACTACTCTCGCGCTCCTCCAGCCACCGCCACTTCACCACTCCCACGCTCCACCACTCCTCCAACCTCCGCCACTCCACCAATCCCACAGTCTACCACTCCTCCAGCCACTGTCACTCCACCACTCCCACATCCACTCCCACGTCCACTCCTCTTCTCCATTTCACTCAGTCACTCTGTCACAAAAAACAAATAGAAAAAAATGACACACTAACAAAATACTTTCATACTAACAAGACAAGAAACTTTGAAAACAAATAGAATAACAAAAGACAACTCACTCACTAATCCCCAACAAGAAACTCACTAATCAACAAATCTCTCCTTCTACCACCAAATCCAGTCTATCTCACTCAAACTCCCAGCAGCACGACACACACTGAATAAAATATCCGCTTTATATAGGGTGTGTAATTAAAATTTTCACGCTAACGTGTGATTCAAATTTTTCCCATGTGCTTGCCTTTTGATCACTTCAGAATTTCAGCACTTAACCCAAACAGTACCAGAGCTATGATCTGAAAAAAAAAAACCATGTGTAGCAGGTCCCCCTCTTACCTCCGGGCTGCGTGAGGGGCACGGCTGTGAGGTTGCTGTAGTGCAGGGAGCGTCGAGTGAGTCGCCGGTGCTCCGACAAAGGTTCCGCCATTTTGTTTACACCGCACATGCGCAGTAGTAGCTTGAGAAATTGAGAGTAGCGGCGACCATCTTGGTACACACGGCACATGCGCAGTGCAGTAAGGAGCGGCCACCAATACACCCATTGCTCCGCAGGGGAAGCTCCCATGAGACTTTGGGTTGCAGACCACATGTTGCAATGCAGCCAATAGGGCTGCTAGAATCCCGGCAGTAAGAAAGATACATTTGGTGCACTTGGGGGTCCATGCCAGTCAATAGAGGGACCTCAGAGGTAGTGTCCAGGGAGTGCCTCCCTGGACTAGGCCAGATCTTCTCCCCCTAGGCCCTAGCTAGGCCCCGACTCACTGTAGCTTGTGGCTGCTGCAGGGAAGGCCCCATTAGATAGGGACGCTTCCCCATTTACTGTCTAGTGTCAGGGACACAGTAAAGACGCCGCGTGGTGATGGCGGCCTGTGGTCTGAGACCAGACCATCTCTGTGGTAATAGACACTGTATGGTGATATTATCCATGCCAGAATTCACCCAACACCAAGGTGGACGCCATCGCGGACGACATCGTTAGATCAGCGGATCCCTGTTGCCAAGTCGGCCGCACCGAATACTGGAGTACTCGGCAGGTACCCAACTAAGTGCACCAACACCTCACGGGATAGCGCTATCTACTACACTTTTGGGTAGGCTCTGACCATTGAGGAAACGGACATCATTGGTTCCAAGTACCTGATGTACTTGGGGTATTTAGGGACACTCCTTGGTGGTACTAGGTTGGGCCTGTCAAACTGTGTGGTACAGGGTATATCTATACTGTGTTCGGTAAAGGTTATTGTTAAATACCTGTCTGCGTGTATTCTTGTTATTGTCCTGTAAGGGGCATATCCCGCAACGTTGGGATCCCGTGCAGGTGGAGGTGCTGCACCGAGACAAACTCGATATCACCCCAGGCTTCCAGTGGCTGAGGTTCTGTCCTCCTGGTTGCCATAAAAGGATAGAGGCTGGGGCGCTCCCTTATTTATTAGGCTTGTTGTATGGCCTATTTTAATGTATAACCAAAATAAGGGGTAGTGTATACTTGCCCTTGTTGTTTTCTGCAGCTGGACCTGTAGAGAAGATAAAGCCCGGAATCTTCTTGAAATGGCAGTAGAATCGATGGATCGGTCAGCGCATGGGTTTTTTTGCTCACAGGATGAAAAGAGAAAAATGGGGGACACGTGATTAGTGTTTAAATAGACAAAACATTTAACCGATAATATAATGTGGTTGTCTAAGATTGATCTTTGTTTAAAATAAAATAAAATAAAAAATTTAAAAAATAGATAAATAAATAAAAAAATATATATATATATAGTGGAGAAGGGAAAATGTATATACCTTGGTTAAAAGCCTGAATTTGGGCTTGGATGGGAAGGTCTGAATAAAAACCACTTCATGTAATTAAAAAGTTTTTTAAATGGAATTCTGTTGTTGTGGTGGGATGGGGGATGTGAAATAAAAGATGTAAGAACGGTGGGGGCAGGTGATTTGCGCGCTCTTGCGCAGCCTGCTGCCAAACAGGGACGGTTGATGCTGTTAGTGCAATACTATGCAATCTGCTGTCTGGTTTGGCAGTGTTCGTTGTATTTAAAATGTTGCCGGAAGCAGTGGCTTCCTACTCCTTCTATTTGGGGTGATATGTGGTGCTAGTTTAGTAAAGGATAATATATTATAACAAGGAAAAAATAGAGTTTCTGGTGTAGGGGTTACTGTCTACTCCTCCTAATGGAGGTGGTATGCAAGTGACTTCTCTCCCGGGTGCCCGATTCAAAGGAAGAAAGGGCCAAAAACCGGTGAGCGGGTGAAAAATAAGTTTATTAAGTGCATAAACAGCAAACGGGAAAAACACTTACAATACAGTTTAGGCAACAGCCCAGCCTCAGCTCGATCGTCCGATGGCGCTCCTCCGACCGGTGTATCCCCCGTGATCGCGTCCGATGGCGGGAACCGGAAGGGGAGGGCTTACCGGATGTCAACAGGCTGGCTGGGTCCTTCAGGTAATGGGCTCCGGCAGGGAACTACGCGTTTCGCAATGATGCTTCGTCAGGTTCCTGCCGGATGCCCTGGATCTTCCCTTTTTATAGGTTTAAAGAAGCTGCTTGATTGATTGATTACAATCAGTATATGATCTATGCAATTACATTATTAAAACAGCTTATACATCCAATGGTGGTCTTATTTATTATGTACATTGACTGTAATGGGCGAATGGAGGAGAGACAAGTTAAATGCATTGTGGATATAAAATTTATACAATCATAAAATTGGGTCAAGCATTTAATTGTGCACATGTGATGTCACTCCTTCGTATGGAGCTTGATTGTCTCATATATGAGTGTGCCAATTAGTAGATAATACAAAATGCATAAGGAATACATAGAAATACATGAGTGAAATTCTAAAAAAACATGAGAGAACTTAAAAGAAAAAATATATATATAAGAAAAAATGCATACTTCTTTATACAGGTTCCTTTAAAATGAGTACTGTAAATGAATTGTATTGTACTAAAACCTTGTACTTGAATCCCCATGTAGGTTCACATAGCTCTATACTTTGGTAGAAGATAGTTTGGTAGTCAAGGTGATAGAAAAAATGAATATATACATATTTAAAAAGTAGTGTATAATCTCATAGAAAATTTTGAGAATTAAGTCACTTCAAACATATTTTCACTAGAGCTTTAAATGCTTCACAGCGTTCTAAAAATGAGATAGTAGGATATAAAATATATACTTTAAAAATAATATATCAAATAAATCAAATAAATATATATCAAAAATTTCAAGAGTTATGGGTTTAAAACAATAGTAATAATCAGACATAATTATGTGTTTTAATTGGGGATAGTATGAATTGGTATTTAAGTCATCTGTCATCATGATTCAGACTTTAAATACCTGGGTGTTCTTGTGTGTGATTTGTCGGGGATACGATTCCAGGGTCATAGTCACTCTATGTCTTGTGTGCTTAGTGGGTTAGGCTACATTTGGAGGTAAGTTGACATAAGTGTAGGTGAATCCTCATAGTTGCGCCGGTACTGGTGCAAAAGGAGGTAGAGGAAGAGGTGGGATACGGGGTGAAGATAGAAAGAAGAGAGATAAGATGCCATACAGGTAATTAGAGTACTGGTAGTTCTGTCCCAGGTACGGGGGAAAAGGGGCTACACATGTATAAAGTAATTAACAACGATATTATAGTGAAGGGCTTCACTCCTTCCAAGGACTCTCCCACAGATACCGCCAGGAAACTAAGGGGCATACAGGAACCTCAGGGGACACTATTATAAAACATTACTTGCCTTAGCGTGTAGGTGCCTAAATTATTAACACATTTCTATATACATTTTTATCAAAGTGTATGGGAGGAAGGGGGATCCTGAGCTAAACCGCATTGGTTTCAGCCTTGGGGACCCTTTACTTCATTAGATACATGCCCTGTTATGGGGTGCTAGTATTCCCAGTGATGATTCAACTTCCGCGTCACGTGACCTGTGTATACTAATTCTGCACTGGGATACCGGCACCCCATATCTGGGCCTGTAACTCGGGAAGCAGGGAGTCCCCGAGGCTGAAATCAATGCGGTTCAGCCCAGGAAACCCCCTGCTCCCGCACAATATTAATAAAAAAATTATATTAAAGCAGTTTCATTACCATAGCGGATAGCCGCTACGGTAATGAATTATTTTTTTATTGTTATGTGTGTTATGATCATAGTGTAGATTAACAAGCGATACCCTGAGCTGAACCGCATTGGTATCTGCCTCGGGGACCCCCTACTTCATGAGATACAGGCCTCGTTATGGGGTGCCAGTATCCCCCTGCAGGTTTTAAATCCTCCGGTCACGTGACGCGGGAGCTTTAAAAGCATAGGGGATACCGGCACCCCCTAATGGGGCCTGTATCTCATGAAGTAGTGGGTCGCCAGACACAAAATGCGCTTCACTTGTTAGTGAATCCCGCGTTTGGCTTCACTTCATATCGGACGAGTCAAAAATTCCCAATCAGCTGCAAAAATGCGCTGCTTAGTGCAGTTCTTAGTGTCTGCGAGGCAGAATTTCGTAGCTTCAAAACGAAGCCGGTTGCTCTGCTATTTGCAACAGAGCCATTTTGAAAAGCCAACCTTAGCTTCATCGACACAAGTTACTACATGGTCTTGTTGTCTGTCTTGGCCATCTCCTTACATACACTCTGCTAAGCTATCCTTTGCATGAAGGTAGGAGGAGTGACCAATGAGAGCATTGGAACCCTATCCCACTAGCCAATAGAAACAGGGGTTCGTCTCTTGGCTGACATCAGAGGAGGAGGCGTGCCAAGCCAGCTAGGGATGCCCTGTGGGCATCACATACGAATTGACCAAAGGGAAACCTGCCGACATTCTGCCGCTTCCCCCAGTCAACCCATTGCCACCAACTGGGCAGGCTCCACTAAGTCTGGCAGACAAGAGGGTTCTCCTAGCAGGGGTTCTCTGTTATCTGGACAAAGTACTCTGCCCTTCCCCAATCACTTAGCACCCCGACACCTCTCAACATCCCGTCTCCTCTTTGAACTATGGACTCTATGCAGACTTGCTGGCACCTTAAGCAGATGCCCTGGCTAACTGCATAGAGCCTTATAATAAATGTATAAAACGCAAAAAACATATTTTAAAACATGGGCGAATTTGGGGAGACTCATAACTGTAAGGGAAATATTACTGAAATATCGGGGCTCGAAAACCAGGAGTTTGGGGGACACTGGGCAGTCCCACTGTAATTCCACCCATGTTCGGCAAATCATGCCTGCTCACTGGGTAGAATTAAGGTACTACCGGTAGCTCCGGTCTCCGAAATCCTGCAAACAAAATAATTGTATTCTTACCCAAATACCACACCTAAAACTTACACACAGAGAGTTTCATGAGGCTGGGGCAAAGGGAACATGAAAAGGGTAAAAGCAGGGGACACTTTAACTTTTCATGCAATGATACCTGGCCCCTGGCTTATGGTGCTCTTTAGCTGCCAAGTACCCCACGGTTTAAGGGGTAACCAGTGGGCTTAACCTTTATTATATAGCCTGGTCATCCATACCGTCATAGTGATCACATAGGGAAGGCCTATTCACTAGTGCCCTTCCATTGAAATACTCCCTTCTTTTTTGTTGTCTGTTACTCATTTTCATATTTTCAGATGGACCATTATTTACTGCCACATTTGCCTTTTCCGGGGTGTACCCTCCCCTTGCCCCCCGGACATTTTTCAGCTGCTTCCGGCTGGTTGCAATACTCCTCAAAAATGATAGTTGGCGCTAGTGTGCTAGCGTCTTCAAAATCTAAATACAATGTAATCCGTTCTTTATTCTGTTAATTTTGTATGATACAATATTATAATTAAAGGTATCTGAATGGAACCCACCACTTATTCCGCTTATGAAATATTTTTTATTAGATAATCGGAAATGACTTTATGAAAAATATAATAATACAAATGTCTTTGCTCTTCTCCAAATGTTCAATCTTCTTCCATCACCATCTTCTTTGGGCTGGCTGACTGGCAGTGAGCCATTGTTGATGCAAGAGGTGTGCTGTACATTGATGCTCGAGTCCATCATGCAGTTGGGATGTAGGTTCATCTCGTTTTCAGAGTTGGTCTGTACTAGTAACGTTATATTGGGACAGGCACTCAGGTTGGAGCAGGTACTCAGGTTGGAGTAGGTACTCAGGTGGAGGCAGACTGGAGGGATCGGAGGAACCGGTTCGGGTAGGTTTATTATTCATATACATGGACCCACAAATCTCTTTAACCTTTGAAAGTTGCCATGATCGAACATACCCATCCATGATGCATGCAGTGCCAAGCACCCGTCCCTCTTGCGGGGATCCGGAGGTATTCTAATAAAGCAATCATTCATGCTTAAGTTGTGTCTAATAGAATTCCTCCACCCTTTTTGGTTTGGTGTTTCTCTGTAAAATTTGTACTTGTCAAGGATAAACTCATAGATCTCATCTAGAGTTGCTCACTAACCTATCCCGACTTAAATGGCGCAATATATCATATAGGCATAACTGCAAGCTGGTCTTGTGTCACAAGGTGTAGCAAGCGCCATGTCTCATGCCATGCATAGCACAAAAGTAATGACACAGATTCCGTAAATGCATAGGGACCTATTCATGTAGCTTCGATAAGTGCACTTTCCAAGTGATTTTGCATGTTACGTGGGCCGTGTCGAGGAACATTTAAACCGGCACCTGATACGGAGGTCTGTACCTCGAGATGCAGGGGGTTCCAAGACCTGAAATTAATGTGGTTCAGCTCTGCAGACCTCCTGCTGCAATACTATGTTAAAAAATGTAAATAGAAGCAGTGCAGTCACCTGTAAGAGCTGTGCAGGGAGATGCAGTTTCTGCAAAGCTCTTCCAGACTGGAAGGCATATCACTTGAAAAACAAATTCCAACTCTTGTGGCATGTAATTTTGTACCAATCGGTATTTACCAAGCAATATATCTTACTGAATACCGTTTTTCACAAAATTCATACCATGCGGAAGCAACATCAAACACGTTCGATGTTGCAGTAATAACATCGAAGCTTCCTGAGTAGGCCCCATAGTGTTTTATTTAAATAATGTGAGAAACTGCAACAGTAGATATGTACAGTACTGTACAAGGTCATTAGATAAAGACATGTGTATACATTTATCTTCTCCTCCAGACACCTGCACTCCCTGCATTGTACCATTCAGAGTATTGCAGGCAAAGATATTCAGTTTGCCACCTGCCGGACACGCACTGAACTGCAAGAACACTAATAATTATTCTTCAAACAAGGTGAATATGACTCACTGTGGCTCTGTGCAGCGACGTGCACGGCTGCGGATCAGGTGCACACTATTTGGTGCCAATGACACATAAATCATTGGCCATCTGTATGTATATATGTATACACACACAGATGTAGCAAATCTCATTGTCTTTGGCATCTTGGTCAAAGAAGCAAAATTCTGCGGTGCTAGAGACAGTGTCTGCAGCAATTGAACGGCGGGGGGTGCATGCTTCCTAGTTGGACCCCCCACAGCCTTAATTTTCCAGTGCAGTGATACCACGCTCGCGTGACCGCGAGTGCCAGTGGCACTGAAGGCAGTTAGCATTGCTATGTCTGTATATGAATTAAAAAAGAGAAACATTCATAACATTTTGTTAAAGGGTGTGTAATTTGTCAAAGCTAGATATGTGCGAATTGCACACAAAATAGGTTTTTAATATTTTCATACTTTGTGGGGAAAAATAGCCATTTTTAAAAATGATCACAACTTTCCAAAGAAAATGTCAAATATATTGTAAAAATGTTGTAAAACTGCTAAATGTCCTTATTTAAACTGCATTAATTTAAACTCTGGAGGCTCCCTGCTTTCTGAGATCAGAAGGTGATGCTGGTAGCAGCTCTAGCTGGGCATAGAAAATGTCTGTTTAAAGATCCCAAAAGGAAGCCCCAACATCATCACGTATGGCTTTCTATTGGCCCAAGTGATGATTAAACATGCAAGAGACACCGGCATCACCTTCCGATGTAACTATTTTGGGAAGCCGGGGGTCCTCTGAGCTGAAATAAATGTGGTTCAGCTCTAGAGACCCCCTGCTTCCCACCTAGGGAGGAGTAGTTATTTATTTTTTAAAGGCAGTGGTGCTCAAAAAACAATTAAACAATTATATTTTAAATGGTATGGTTACTTCATTTATCGGACCTTGCAAATTTGTATGGTGATATTTATCGGGGATATGGGGGCCTGTAGCTGTAGTTACAGTTTGGCGGATTTGGCTTTCAAGGTTGGGGACAAATTATTTGGTGAGTTGAATTGTAACAACTGGTATATTGTGTGCTATGTCCCTTAGGGGCTATCCAGCTTGTGGAGTGTTCCCCATTATACATATCACATCTACTTGTCCGGAGTTTCGAAAGCAGTGGGGATCATTCACGAGCTTTGGCAATATCGTGGGCTCAAGATCACTGACAGGCAGCCTTGCAAGGCCATCTGATTGTTAATATCATGTATTAAAGCTGTGGCCTTGTTTCCCCAAAGAAGCATTGTGTATTTATTGAAGTGAAACTTCTTTGCTGGCACCTACAGATTTTTTTGATGGGAAAAATCTCTTGGCTAGTAATGAACTACCATGACAAAAGTGACGTCACGTTACTGATGGACGCGCGGACACCCCTGCGCATAACTCACAGTTGTAGTAAACAGGGAGGATGTAGGGGACTCTGCGCATGCGCACAAGGGTCCGCGGGCCACTGCGCATGCACATAAAGGTCAGTGGGACTCTGTGCATGCGCACAAGGGATACACACACACCACACCCCTCCCCCTGCCTACCTACCTGTTATATGGAGCCTGATGCTCACCATGCACAAAATATATTTATCAGGAAATGCATCGACATTCTCTATGAATATGAAGTTAGAGTACATTTTACACGAGGAAAAGATATTGCAATGCTTAAAATGTCAATAGGAACTGGAGTGCATTGCAGAGTCTTAGGGCAGTAAAAGGGGTTATTAGTAATTAAACATGCACAGAAGGGGCTGCGGGCCTCGGCGCATGCACAGAACGGGCACCCGACGCCACGCATGTGCTGAAAAACACACACGTGTTTAGATTGGTCAGAGCCTGTAGGTTGGATATAGCAGGCAAGATGCCACACACACACACACACACACACACACACACACACACACACACACACACACACACACACACACACACACACACACACGGTTTAGGTAGGTACAGAGCCTGTATTGATATAGCAGGTGGGACATTGCGCACACACACACACGTTTAGGTAGGTCAGAGCCTGTAGGTTTGATATAGCAGGTGGAACACACACACACACCACTGTTACTAAAGGAATTCCAAGTGAGTATAAATATAGAAGTGCAAATAGCAATTTTTTTAGAAACGTACCACATGTAATAAAAAAGGCAGAAGTGGAAAACATGCAAGGTGTGTACACATATGTGACGGTAGGGATAGCCGGCCTTCACAATAAAGGTGAAGCCCGGCTGGCTGCCCCTAAAAACTGTGTGTAATGGGATATTTGTGTCAGCTCTTGGGATCAGTAATATGTATTTTTGTATTCCCCTATAACCATGTTCCCTTAAACTGTCCCATGTGGGTTTATAAGCTAGTGACGTCCTGTGTGGTTAGGGTCCCTCATAGGAAATAGCTGCAGCACCGGGACATGGGAATGGGAGTTTAAGGGTGGATGTTGGGGGGCAAATAGGTTTAAAAACTGTGTACAGTTTTACCGGGAGTACTGTAATTGTACCCGCAAATAGTGCATGATTTGTAGATATCTGTAGATAAAGATGGTATGTTGTGGAGTGTTAATGCAACTTTATGTAATATCTTTGCCCCACCAGCAAGTTCTACAATCAGGTTTTAAAACACAGTGCAGGAACCTTTTTTAAAACCTAGTTATAGAGTCCAAGTTTTGGAGTTCAAGATTTAGATTCCAAATTCTCAATGTGTTTAGATAGGTATCCATTACTATGCAGAGAGGTCCAGTAATGTAATTAGTCGGGGGGTCTGCATGCAATGGCGGATCAAAGGAAAGTAATGGGCTATGTGTCGGGACATTTGGTAGGCGGGGAAAGGCGGATGAACAGGTCTGCGGACGGGCTCTCAGTGGGTGAGATACTTTGTTGTAGCCAGACTCTGTGGAGCCTACCCAGCAGAGGGTAAGAGGCTGGCTAAGGACGGAGGATGGCCAAGTTGATGAGACGGAGCTCGTACGCGCGATTTCCATTGGCCAGTTCATTTTTCCCGCCTTTCTGGCAACCTGAGCCTAAGCACACCCCCTCCTTTGATTGGGTAAAGCCAGGTGAGCCCCTGGCTCATGAATGGCTGTTGTGTACAATCCTAGGCTCTGATTGGTCACCAGTCTTTCTTCCATGTTAAAAATAGGAAAGCGAGGTCATGTAAGGGGAGTGGCTGATCAGAGAACAAGAGAAACCTTGGTCTTTGTCCGCTATTGTGCGGGTGGTCTTTTCGTAAGTGCTTTGCTGCGAATAGCAAAGCACTCGGCACAGAGTTGCCAGAGAAGCCTGACCTATCTAAGGACAAAACCTGTAATTTGCGTCCAAGTTCTCAGAGTGCACCCAAGTTTTGAGAACGTGGCGAAGTTCCCACGAACTGTTTACCTTGTCCCAGGCTTTCTCCAGTGCCGCAATCGGTGGGGGCTCGGCATAGAAGTGCCGCAGTTGCCCGGAAATGCGGAGGAGAAGCACAGGGAGCAAGTTCTCATGTCCAAGTTCTTGGGACCATGTTCTGAGAATTGGACAGAGCGGAAACCAGCGGGCAGAGCGTGGTGGTTCTCCTGAAAAGAGTACCGTGTGTTCCTGGATGTGGAGCAGACAGGGTAAGCCTTCCTGAAGCAGGCACTCTGCACCTAGTTGAAGCTAGTGACTCCCCCCAGAAGCCTAGTTGGTATGTATTTACTGTATTTTGTGCAATTCTTGTATGTCTGTGGGCTTGCCCGAATAAACCCAATTTGTTCAGTAATGTGGTAGTGCTAGTGAATTGATCCCAGAAGGTATAACAGTGTTAAAAGTACTGGTCCCCCGTGACAACATATAACACATGAATTGTATATAGATTATAATAAAATAGTAACTAATTATTTCTAAAACAAAAAAAGAGAGTGTGTATGTGCTGAGCACGCGCGTTCTAATTCAAACTTCTTTGGCTTTTGTGACTGAAATTGTGTTTTGATTTTTATGGTTTACATTGAATTAAAGACTTTTGAGAGTAACGCCATTTAGATACAGGTAGTCCTCGCTATCCAATGTTTCACTATACAACGAATGGCTTATCCAACACTTTGCTATTCAACCCTATGGGTCGTTTTTCGACGCCTGAATGCGTTATCCAATGCTCACCACCACTGATTAACATTGGACTCACTTTACAACGGTTATACTATCCAACGCTACTTCCTGGACGGATTCCGTTGGATAACCAAGGACCGCCTGTACTTTACAATCTAAAATATATGTAACTTACTTTAGTTATCTTAAGTCAATTATATCATGTATTCCAAGTGGTTGTATAGAAATTTCAACACAAAAATAAATAAAATAAATTATATTCTCAAATCTCAATCATTGAATTATAAACATCACCATCGCAAATACAATTTCTGTGACAAAACACAAAGAAGTTTCACTTACAATGCGCGCACTCAGCAGGCACACTTTTTTTTATTCCATTCAAAGGGAGGAAGGTGGCTGTAGGTCCAACAGAGATCGGTTAGTCTCCCAATTTGTATCCCTTTTTAATTTGTTATTTTTTAATCTGATATTACCAATTGTGTTCTGCAGTACACCACTGCCGTGTAACAAATATAAACTGATGTAAACTATCAGTGCCTATTCATCTTTTGGAATTTCCATTAGGTACCAGAGCGTCAGTGGCTTTCCACCCACTGCTATATTTCTCAGTCACATTTTCAAGGCCACTTACCTTTTGATCTGAATAATCATTTGACCTTTAACAAAGTTATCATCCTTTTTGTATTACAAAGTTCCTTATGGTATACATACTGTACATATATAAAACAAATCAAATAATGCTACAAAACTATCTGACTTTATGATCTACCTTCCAAGTATTCCTTCAGCAATTAGACCATATTTATAGGCTTTTACAATTACTTTCAGTAGGGCAGACTTGACAATATCATTATCGAGCAAATAGAAGAGGTGGTGGAGTAGGTTTATTTGTTAAACCAAATTTTAAATCCAATTAAAATGGAAGATATTAAGGGATTACTGAAATTGTAGAGAGTTTGTGAAAATAAAATGTATCTAGGGATATGCTAAAACCACTAAATAACTTTTAGATTGAGCAAGCCAAAATACTTTTGCAAATAGAGAAGGCATCAAAAGTTGGTCATGTTTGCATAATGGGTGATTTTAATTATCCAGACTTAGGGGGCTATGCACTAAGCAGTGAAAAGTAATTTTAAGAGCAATAAATGGGTTTTAATACCGATACTGCATGCAGCGCGGTTCACTAAGCAGTGATAACACTGCAATATCGCTCTTAAAAGGCATTTTTCAGGAAAAAGTGTCAGTGAAAACAAAAAATGTTCGATCAGGCAAAAAACGGCAAACGCGCTGTTTTTTGCCAGTGTCTCATAGTTAAAAAACACAGCACTTCACCATTTCTTGCTATAGTGGTAAATCATGCCCATATTATATGAGCATGATGTACCCACTGTACCAATTAATGGGTGAAGGATGGGGGTAGTTGCCTGGGGAGGGTGGTTAGGCCTCCAAGGTGGGTAGTGGCAGAGGGTGGGTTAACCCCTTAATTACTCTAGCGGTTACTAACCGCTAAGGTGATTAAGGGGTTAGGGAACATTAGATTGTATTTTTGATTGTACTGCATTGTTTGTGGCAACGGGGGACATGGACGGTGATGAGGATGACGGCCTTCATCGTTGCAGCCTGGCAGGGGTGAGTGCAAGATTTATTTACTTTATTAATGCTGCTTAATGTTGTATTTTAAATGGACAAATGCACTATTATCCATATCTGGATATAGTAATTTTGGCCATTATTGTACTGTATGTATTAGGGGGCGGGGGAGGGAGGGGGGTGTATATATTTTAAAGTATTTTTTTTGGAGGGGGAACAGGATTGGTACCTCAGACAAACAGGGATCCCCGGACACCCGCGGGGAACACCCGAGGGCCATCGCCAGCCTATAGTATAATTTCTGTGCATAAAAAAATATATTTTTATGTATGTTAGGGGGTATAGGGGTGTTTTTGGGCACAGGGGGTAGGTTGGTTGTGTATTACAATGTTTATTGGGGGCAATTGTCCCCAATGTACATGCTATTGTGCCTTAAGCAATTGTCTTAGCAATAGCCACAAAGGTAATGAAGCTGCTTTAATAGTGTGCAGGAGCAGGGGGTCTCCTGAGCTGAAACGCTTTGATTTCTGGCTCAGGGACCCTTGCTTCCCGAGTTACAGGTTATGTGGCATCGGATGCCAGTGTCTCCGCCATTTTTAAAGCGTCCACATCGCGTCGCATGTGACATGAAGCAGGTGGTCCCTGAGGCTGAAATCAATGCGGTTCAGCTCAGGAGACCCTCTGCTTCCGCACAATATTATTAAAAATTATATTAAAGCAGCTTCATTACCATAGCGGATAGCCGCTACGGTAATGAATGATTTTTTTATTGATATGTGTGTTTTGATACTAGTGTAAATGAGCAGGGGGTCTCCTAAGCTGAACCGCATTGGTTTCAGCCTCAGGGACCCACCACTTCCTGTTATGGGGTGCCGGTATCCCCCTGCAGGTTTAAATCCCCAGTCACGTGACGCGGGAGCTTTAAAAGCACAGGGGATACCAGCACCCCATAACGGGGCCTGTATCTCATGAAGTAGGCGGTCCCCGAGGCTGAAACCAATGCGGTCCAGCTCAGGAGACCCCCTGCACATGTACACTATTATTAAAATTCAAAAAAATATATAAGAAACTGTGCACTAAACCGTGGTTAATGTGATAAAGTGATTAAAGTGATGCAATCCTAAAATACATATTAATAACAATTGTGAATATTAAATTAAAAGTCCACTGAGTGGTTTTAGAGGAATACCAAAATGTTTCCTTATTCAGTGATTTAAATAAAATATATAATATATAATATAAAATTACATACAAAAACCTTTACTCATTGACAGAGAGTCTGCAGCCTGTTAAAGTGAGTGGCTCAACATCACACAGGGATCATGTAAAAGAGATAAAAACAAAGTGCACGGCGCTCATAGGGTAAATAAGTAAATATATTGTAAAAATATAGAGTGTAAGAAATGCATGTACAAGAAGGTTTTTCAAACAAGCAGGGCATGTTTAGGATACATGTTACAACTTTTGGATACAGGTGACTTGCTTCACGAGGGGAAAATGTACATACACAGCCTTCGGTCCGGTCAGAAGCCTTTCTCATCCATTGCAGCATGAAACATCCAAGTATATTATGTAGCACAGTCTGTGGCACAGTACCCGCAGGGTTATGTGGAAGATGCACCGGAACAAGCTCTCCTTACGCTGCTAACCTTCCCCCCGGCTGAGCCTGCCGAGGAGTATAGAACCTCCGCATTGTCAGCAGAGTGTACCGGGAAGATGACGTCACTATGGTATGCCGCGGATCAGCGGCGACCAGTTTGTATATAGTGAAGCAAATTTAGTCCCGTAGACAGCTCAAACTGAGGCACCAACACAGCGATATGATTAGGAGAAGGTGACCACAATATCAAAGACAATCCTACGTGTTTCGTAGTACACACTACTTCGTCAGGGATATTGGCTAAGATAAAACTAATGGCATATAAACCCTTCAAAAGCCAATGATTGGGGGATAAAAATCCAATTAACCTACCACAGCATAGGGCACGTAGCTCACACAGGTGAATCTATCATAAATATTGCACAATTCAAATAATTATGTTAGAACATATACAATAATATTAATTTATACAAGATTTATTTAGAACAACAGTAAATATAAAATAAAAAGCCATACAAATCGGACACTGAAACGAGAAAACAAAATTAGTATATAATAATACAGAAAAATATTCAATATATCAAAAAGATCCAAAAGATGGAAAAGAGGAACATTAAATAGGTAATTGGATTGGAGAAAAACTGAGTAATTATAAAAAATACTAAAATTAGAGGTCATTGCCAATGAACATAGAAAAGAAATACCAAATAGTTAAATAATCTAATATGAAATAAATATATACTATTATTCCTTCATTAAAAATGAAAATCATTACTGTGAAAAAATATATTTGTAATATTAAGCAACTTAATTTACCTAACAACCAAATATAAATGAATAATGATATTCAATTAATATTTGCTAACAATTAAAAAATACACTTTAAATGGAAACTAAATAACCTAATAAAGTGACCAAACATCAAGCTCCTCATTTAAGCCCCTTTGGACAATGTTTTTAAGTGATAAATCCAAAAGGTTTCTTGTTTGGAAAGAGTCTTTAATCTGCCCCCCCCCCCACCCTCCACACGTCTAATGGGGTGTACAACATGAATACCCTTGTACCTCATTAAACTAGAATCACTTTGATGATGTTGTTTAAAGTGATGAGGTACATTGTGCTTATCCAAACTTAATCTAATGTTCCTTCAATGTTCCAAAATTCTAGTCTTCAAGAAACGCTTAGTACACCCTATGTACTGGAGTCCACAAGGACACTCCAGAACATAGATCATGTAGGAAGTTTTAAAGGAGATGCAGTCCTCTTTAGGATATTTACCTTGAGTAACTGTTGATAGAACAAATTACAGTGTGTAACAAACTGCACGCCCGACACTTGCCACAATAAAAATAACCTACAGGATTAAAAGCTAGCCAGGTCTTTTTTGCTATTTTAATGGCACTTGGACCTAAAGTATATCACTAGGTGCCAAACAGTTTTTCAAATGTTTGGCTTTCCTGTAAATATAGCTAGGTTTATCATTAAGCTGTGGGCCTAAAACTGGGTCATTAATTAATATTGTCTAGTGTTTATTAATAATTTGCTGGATCTCCCTGCTTCCTGAATTGAAATGAGTGATAAAGTGTATTTTAATAGTACTATTATCAGATTTGGTTAACTTCTGATCTCTGACCTTACTCAACAATGAGTGTCTATCCAACTTTCACAAGGGCTCCGGACAGCCTCTTCCTATGAATTTATCAAACAAATGATCGTCCGGTATCTTAAAGTCAGCATCCAGTCCACAATTTCTTTTAAGGTGCATGAATTGACCTAACGTGGTTGCATGAATTGACCTAACGTGGTTACGGATGCTAATAAGAGATTATTGGTGTCCACTTCCTTAAAGAAGTTCTTTGTGGTTGACACCACCAGGTCCGAAATCCAAATGCAAATCTAAATAATCTATCGCTGAGGCATCAGAACTAAACGTGAATTTCAGATTAAATCGGTTGAGATTCAAATAGTTGAAAAAATGCTCTAAAGATTCCTCATCCCCGTCCCAGATGCATATTATGTCATCTATAAACCTTTGCCAAACTATAATATGTGAGGCGTAAGGATTATGGGACCAAATACATTCCTGTTCCCAAAATCACATGTACAGGTTTGCGTTACATAGGGGCAAAACGAGTCCCTATAGCAGTCCCACAAACCTGCACATACTGTAGAACTGGGAAAGAAACAAAACATTATTATGTATGAGGATATATCTAATGGATTTAAGACTAAATTCTCCATTGAAAGGATGTAAAGTGGTATCTTTTTTAAAATAAGTATCAGCCACATTCAACCTCAAATCATGAGGTATATGTGTATAGAGTGAAGTGACATCGATAGTCTCCCATCTATAAGCGTCTCTCCACTCAATTTCCGTCAATAAATTTAAAACTGATGTGGTGTATTTTACTGTATGTAGGACGGGAGCACACTAACATATTTCTGAAGAAAATAATCCACATACTGGGATAGATTTCAAGTAATGGATTGTATTTCAGACACTATTGGTCTACCTGGTGGATTAATAAGGGATTTGTGATTTTTTGGGAGGTGGTAAAAAATGGGAATTCGTGGGTTTTCTATGAATAAAAAATTATATTCATTCTAATTCAGAACAGTTAGCAGAAGTGCTTAATCTAATAATACTTTTAGTTCCTCTGTGTATTGTGTAGTTGGATCACTTTTAAGTTTAGCATAAAACATATTATCACAGAGGAGCCTCAATGCCTCTTGTTCATAAACCTCACAATTTTGTAAAAGCACCCCACCTCCTTTGTCAGCTTGTCTGATAATGAAATCATTATTCCCTTGGAGGCTTTTTAACGCTTGATGTTCTTTAAAATGTAAGTTATAATGTGATTTATTTAGTTTAAAACCACTCACCATATCATGAAATACGTTATTAACCATATTAAAAAAGGAATCAAAATAAAATTGGATAAATGGATACAATTTAGACTGGGATTTGAAATTGGTATGGTGACACTTGGGGTCTCTATTGTTCACATAAATAGTTGACATTCCAATTTCAGGTAGTGACACTACATTATCCACAGTATTCATCAAAAAGTGACGCTTCAATGTGAGATTCCTAGTAAATTTATTAAGATAAGTAAATAGTTGAAACCCATTAGGGGTACAAGTTTCAGCAAACGAGAGACCTCTTTTTAAAACACCCTGTTCAATATCTGTTAGTGTAAAAGTGGAGAGATTAAATATACCTGTGTCAGAGCCCATTAAGTTCTTTACTGTAGCTCTTTTTATCGGACACAGGCTCCCCCTCTCGTTCCTCTTCTTGTAAAAAATGTCTTTTTGAACTTTGGGGTTTCCTGATTTGGCCTGTCCGGCTCCCATTCTGAACTCTCTGAGCCCCTAGGGGCCTGGTATCTCGATTTGAGCGTGTCTAAAAAAAAAGAGATGGTGCACCAGAACGATAATCAAATCCATATCTAGAGT
The DNA here is from genome assembly GCF_040206685.1 of Ascaphus truei. Classification (NCBI taxonomy): domain Eukaryota; kingdom Metazoa; phylum Chordata; class Amphibia; order Anura; family Ascaphidae; genus Ascaphus; species Ascaphus truei. The sequence goes on from NC_134490.1 coordinate 101,406,519, forward strand.
TAAGTTGCTTTATATTACAAATATATATTTTCACTGTAATGATTTTCATTTTTAATGAAAGAATAATACTATATATTTATTTAATATTAGATTATTAACGATTTGGTGATTCTTTTCTATGTTCATTGGCAATGTCCTCTTGTTTTAGTATTTATTTTTTATAATTACCCATTTTTTCTCCAATCCAATTACCTATTTATGGTTCCTCTTTTTGATCTTTTGGATCTTTTTGATATACAGTAGAATATCTTTATGTATTATTATATACTAATTTTGTTTTCTCGTTTCAGTGTTCAATTTTTATGACTTATTTTATATTTCTGTTGTTCTAAATAAATCTTGTATAAATTAATATTATTGTATATGTTCTAGCATAAGTATTTGAATTGTGCAATATTTATGATAGCTAGCTCCACCTTTGTGAGCTACGTGCCTGATGCAGTGGTAGGTTAATTGGATTTTTTATCCACCAATCATTGGCTTTTGAAGGGTTTTTATGCCATTTGTTTTATCTTAGCCAATAAACCCTGACAAAGTAGTGTGAACTATGAAACGCATAGGATTGTCTCTGATATTGTGGACACTTTCTCCAAATTATATCGCTGTGTTGGTGCCTCAGTTTGAGCTGTCTACGGGACTGAATTTGCTTCACTATATACAAACTGGTCGCCGCTGATCCGCGGCATACCATAGTGACGTCATCTTCCCGGTACATTCTGCTGACAACGCAGAGTTTCTATACTCCTCGGCAGGCTCAGCCATGGGGAGGATTAGCGGTGTAAGGAGAGCTTGTTCCAGTGCATTTTCCACGTAACCCTGCTGGTACTGTACCACGGACTGTGCTACATAATATACTTGGATTTTACATTCTGCAATAGATGAGAAAGGCTTCTGACCGGACCGAAGGCTGTGTATGTAGATTTTCCCCTCGTGAAGCAAGTGACCTGTATCCAGAGTTACATAGTTACATAGTAGATAAGGTTGAAAAAAGACGTACGTCCATCAAGTTCAACCTATGTTAATTTAGACAACAGATACTTTATCGTATATCTATACTTATTGATCAAGAGGAAGGCAACCAAAAAAAACATTAAGGGGATAAATAAATTCCTTCCTGACTCTAAGAATTGGCAATCGGATTAATCCCTGGATCATACCTTTCATTACTAAAAATATGTCCAACCTTTTTTTGAACAAATCTATTGTATCTGCCATCACAGTCTCCATGGGTAATGAATTCCACATTTAAACTGCCCTTACTGTAAAGAACCCTTTCCTTTGTTGTGGTTGGAATCTCCTTTCCTCCAACCTTAAGGGATGGAGTCCTTTGCACTGCCCGTGGGATGAATAGTTCTTTTTAAAGCTCCTTGTATTGTCCCCAAATATATTTGTATATAGTTATCATATCACCTCTTAGACGCCTCTTTTCTAAAGTAAATAAATCTAATTTAGCTAGTCTCTCCTCATAAGTTAGATTGTCCATTCCCTTTATTAATTTGGTGGATCTTCTCTCCACTCTCTCTGTTCCATAATGTTTTTTCTTAGGATTGGTGCCCAAAATTGTACTCCATATTCAAGGTGTGGTCTTACTAATGCTTTGTAAAGGTGCATAATTATGTTTACTTTCCTTCCATCCATTGCCCGTTTGATGCAAGATAAGATCTTGTTTGCCTTTGCAGCTACTGCATGACTTTGGGCACTATTGCTAAGCCTGCTGTCTACAAGCACTCCTAAATCCTTCTCCATCAAGGATTCCCCCAATTTATCCACATTTAATTTGTAAGTTGCCTTTTTATTCTTGCATCCCAAATGCATAACTGTACATTTATCTGTATTAAATCTCATCTGCCATTTACCTGCCCACGTTTCCAGTCTCTCCAAGTCCTTCTGAAGAGAAATTACATCCTGCTCTGACTCTACTACCTTACACAATTTAGTATCATCAGCAAAGATGGAGACTTTGCTCTCGATCCCAACCTCAAGGTCATTAATAAACAAGTTAAAAAGCAGGGGTCCCAGGACCGATCCATGAGTTACTTCACTCACGACCTTAGCCCAACCTGAAAAAGTTCCATTTATGATAACCCTCTGTTGTCGGTCCTTTAACCAATTTTCAATCCATGTGCATATTGTATTACTGAGTCCAATTTTCTTTATTTTGTACACCAACCTCTTGTGTGAAACCGTATCAAAAGCCTCTGCAAAATCTAAGTAGACCACATCAACTGCATTACCCTGGTCTAAATTCCTACTTACCTCCTCAAAGAAACAAATAAGGTTAGTTTGACATGATCTATCCTTCATAAATCCATGCTGACTATTACTAATAATTTTGTTTTCCATTAGGTATACCTGAATATTATCCCGTATTAAACCTTCAAGTAGTTTCCCCACTATTGAAGTCAGGCTTACAGGTCTGTAATGTCCCGATTGTGATCTAGCTCCCTTTTTAAATATAGGCACCACATCTGCTTTACACCAATCTTGTGGTACTGAGCCAGAAGTGGTAACATGTACCCTAAACATGCCCTGCTTGTTTGAATAACCTTCTTGTACGTGCATTTCTTACACTCTATATTGTTACAATATTTTTACTTATTTACCCTATGAGAGTCGTACGCTTAGTTATTTTCTCTTTTACTATTATTAAAATGTATATTTATACTGAACTATCGCCTGTAAGAGCCGTGCATGGAGACGCAGCGTCTCCAAGCAGCTCTTACTGGCAGCTTTTTTTTTCTATCGACTATCGCGCTTTACACGTTAAAGCACGATACCCGGGGGGGGAGGGGAAAGCTTGGGCGATCTGGCATATTTTTGCCCGCCCGGACCAAAATGCGCTTCACTTGTTAGTGAATCCCGCATTTGGCTTCACTTTGTAATGGCAAATAAAAATGTTCCAATCGTTTGCAAAAGCTCACTGCTTAGTGCATAGCCCCTATAGACTGGGACAATGAGATTAGCATTTCAACTAAATAAATCTGTTTTTTTGGGGTGCTAAAAGACAATTACATGAACCATATTATTGAGAAACCAAGAAGGAGAGGGGCAGTACTGGATTTGGTAATATTCAACAATGTAGAAGTAATAACAAATATTCAAGTCAGGGAACATTTGGGAAACAGTGATAAAAACATGGTCTCATTTGAAATAAATTATCAAAACCCATATTATATGGTTTCAACTAAGACTTTAAACTTTAGAAAGCAGATTTTAATAAACCGAGGAAGAATCTACAAGGAATAAATTGAGATAACATTTTTGAAGGGAAAATGTACAAGATAAATGGGCAGTCCTTAAAACATTGTTAGATAAGTACACATATCAGTGTGTACCCTTGGGTAATAAATGATTTTTATAAATATAAATGACAGAGGCTGGACTATAAGCAACAAGAAGGTGCAGGGCTCCGGACCAGAGTTACAGTTTTTGCGTATGGTATGGTCTGGGCCCACTCGACAGATCCCCTCTAAAGCATGGGAATCCATCACTGCAACACCCACCCCAAAAACCTCCAAAGAAGCATTGTGTTTTGTGGGCACCATGGGCTTTTGGAGGCATTTTATACCTCAACTGGGACTTATCTTGTGGCCCATCTACAATGTGACCCGCAAGAATTTAAAATTCTCTTGGGAAGAAGAACAACAGAGTGCCTTCGAAGCAGCTCAAGAGGCCATATTACAACACCAAGGTTTGGGCCCTCCCAAGCCAGGTAATCCTTTTCAGTTGGATGTCACCTGCTCCAACAATGTGATGTCCTGGGGACTACTGTATGTCAGGAAACCAGTAAAGGCAGTCAGAAGCAGACGCCGGTGGGATTCTGGTCAAAAAAGTTTACAGGGGTCCAACAACGATACACCCCACTGGAAAAGATGTTTGCGGCCTGCACGGCCCTTCAAGTGGTGGAACGAATCACCGGACAGGTCGAAGTAACAGTAAGAACTGATCTACCCATAGGGGCGTGGGTACGAGACCAGGGCCTGATGGCCCACAGCCATTTTGAACAACAGGCTACCATGCTGAAATGGAAATATTACCTATAGGAGAGGGGAGGAACCCAAGCCGGGGAGCCGAGAAAGCTATCTCAACAAATGGCCAGCCTGGTAACAGGTAAAAGTCTGAAAGAGGCCCAGGGTATAGTGTTACCTATACTCGTCCACTCCCGTATGTCAGAAGCCAAGCCATTCGAGCAGTTGCCAGAAGATGAGAGAAGCAGTGCCTGGTTCACCAATGGATCCACTGTAGTAACATGCCAAAGACAGCACTGGGTGGCAGCAGTCTATAACCTGGATAAGGACACTATTCTCCAAGAAGAAAGGATGGGTGGATCAAGCCAGAAAGCAGAACTCAGTGATTATGATGGTATTGGAGGAGACTAAAGAACCCGTATACATTTACACAGACAGCAGGCCTTCTAGAAGTCCTGCACGACCTGGATGCCCACATGGAAAGTGAATGAGTGGTCTATTCAAGGCAAGCTGGTGTGGGGCAGACCAGCAATGTGGGAAAATGTCTGCAAGCACGGACTCGGAAAGTCTCCATCGGGCATGTCAGTGCCCATGCGAAAAATGCAATCAATGAAGAAGCGGATAAATTGGCTAAAGCCCAGCCCACCAAAGCCACAAGTCCAATTCTATATAATCTGGCTTGATTGGTGCATGAAATAGCCGGCCATCACGAGAGGAAAGCTTCATATGAATGGACAATGGCCAGAGAGCTCCCAATTACCTGCGACCTGGTCACAGCAGCCAGAGAAGGATGTGATCTTTGCTCAGAAATGAAGAAATTGCCTATTGAGAAAAAATCTACTAGGAACCTCAGATGTGGAGATGGGCCAGGACAAATATGGCAGATTGACTATATAGGACCCATGTACAAAGGCGTGGGTGGATTACAGTACTGTTGTACCATGGTGGACATTTTCTATGGGGTCATCAAGGCCTACCCCAGTAAATGAGCAGACCAAATGCTATTCTTAATGCTCTGTAACAGGTGGGTGGGCGCTACTACATCACACGTCCGTGACACGCACACTCTTGACAATAGAACAGAGCGCTTGACACGCTGATGGAGTGACATTACCAAGGGAGGAAAATAGGCACGAATTTTAATGATTTAAGGGAGAGCACACCAGGGGTAGGATCATAACGCCCCTTGAATAAGTCGAATCTGACGAAACGCATAGGGCTCCTGTAAAAGACGTGTTCAGAGGTACGCAATGGAGACTGTTTTAAGGTGAAATTAAAATAAGGCTTTATTGCGCCTCTCACTTTAAACACAGCAAACATGTAAATCAGCAAACAAAATCCGCTCCACTTTGGAGTATATATACTGTACACTTGTAGTCCAGCTCTCTTTAACTGCGTGGTTACGATTCACCGGCCCAAATCAGAGGGACATTTATATAAACAAGGCAGCAGGCACTCTGTAAACAATGAAATACTGATGCTTATCCCATATGCTATATTGAAACAACAGGTATTACCAGATCTTCATCCGGAAAGAAGAGACAGCACAATATATTGGGGTAACAAAAACCAAGGCACTACATCCATGTACCCCAATATATTGTCTTCTCAACCTGGCTATGTGCTGTCTCTTCTTTCCGGATGAAGATCTGGTAATACCTGCTGTGTATATATATATATATATATATATATATATATATATATATATATATATATATTCATGTAGAGGTATCAGTACCGTGTTAGCCGAGCTTCAATAATCAAAAAATAAATAGATGATACCGTTCTGTGGCTAACGAAATGCTTTTATTTGTGCGAGCTTTCGAGATACACTGATCTCTTCTTCCGGCGATGTTACAATGAATGAAGCAAGGATTACTTAAGTAGGTAATCACCACGACTATTAAGGTTATGGTGGGTTAATAGTCGTGGTGATTACCTACTCTTATCTCATTTGAGCAAATGTCAGTAAGCCAACCTCACACTGATGAGACCCATCAAGGTTGAAACATGTCTGTGAGTGGGTTAACTGACTTTGCATCTCCCAAGTCCTTGCTTAAAAGCTGTGTTTAAAGCAGCATGCATTGACTAAGGGTTGCTCATGTAATGTGAGCATGAGATAAAAAGTGGCACTGTGTGCTCATTTGCATATCATTTCCCAGAATCCCTTGCTGCAGTGGAAGTGCTGTTTGCTGGGTGATAATGGTGAAAGACAGGGTTGCAGACCTGTCTAAGACATGCAAATGAATATACAGGAATATTTACAGTTGCTTTATGCTTTACTGTGGAGGGTTTTAGTCACTTTTTTTACCCACCATAACCTTAATAGTCGTGGTATATATATATACATAGATAACAGTCTTATAAGAAAAGTCTTATCTGTCTCTTGTAGGGGAAGGCTTCTTTATTCTCCTGGTGTCCACACCTTTCTGCGATAAGGCAATGTTGTCAGGATCCAGGTTTAGAAATACTTTCCCTGTGTCTTGCTGGCAGCGTGCAGTCTCTTTTGGCAGACTCAAGACGTCTGTGTTCCATCTGCCAGTCTCATCTGTGAGACTCAGGAACCTCTCCTGTCTGTCTGTCTCCTTGTTCAGCTCACATGTGTGCTCAGGAGTCTTCCCTTCCTATCTCAGGAGGAGCCTTTTCTCTAACAAACCTCCAATCAGCCAGGTGCTGGTCAATAAACCAGCACACTGCTGGATTAGAGGCAAGTTTTCTGAACAGGGATAAATCCCCTGTTACATCTCCACTGCAGAGACAAAGTACAGCCTACTGAACCAGCGGTAGTGTGGAGGATCACCCAAGACATTTGAACCCCTACATAGAGTGACTTTCTGTGGATGGCCACAACGAGGGCTTGCTGCAATAAGGGTTTCTCCAGGACTGCACCACTCACTACCTGACCCAGAGGGTCCTACTGTCTATGTTTGCTTACTTACCTGTAATTGTTTGCTACTTTTTATTATTGCTTCATATAAAGTTTTCTACATTATCATATAAGTTGGTTACTTGGAACAACCGAAATGCTTATATTGCTCACATGACATGTAAGTATAATTATCATACTTTAAAAAATTTTTTTTTACATCTGTTGCAGTATTACACTATTTGTGTTTTTTCTGTTTTTTGTTCTATTTTTCTGGATGAGAGTGCGCTTCGGACCCTTCTTGCTGTTACCTCTATATTGGGTTTGTATCGAATCTACACCATTGCTGCACCCATCACAGGACAATTTACCAACATACGTAATATTTATTATCAAGTATATACTTTCTAACACACAGTATTTTGCGCTCGATTTCTTGTTCTTATCTATCCCATATCGGGGTCTGTAACTTGCAAAGCATAGGGTCCCCGGACCTGAAATGAATGCAGTTCAGCTCTGGAGACCCTGTGCTACAATACTCTTTTATTAAAATAACAACAGCTTCATTACCATAGCGGGTAGCCGCTAAGGCAATGAAGGGGTTAAACCCGAGTACCTGGTTTCTTGGGTTACAGGGGTTGGCTAAAAGGGATAGGTGCCCCAGGGTGGGTGGTTAGGCCTACCAAGACGGTTGCGGGAGGAGCTAACTCCTTCACTACCATAGCGGTAGTTATCGCTATGATAATGAAGGGGTTAACCCTCCTGCTACCCACCTGAGAGGCTTAACCACCCACCCCAGGGCAACTACCCCCTACACATTCAAGAAACATTAAAATACAACAACACTACTACTAATAAAGATATACATACATACAACATAAAGAAGAACTTACGCTCTCCATTGAATGCCAGAGGTAAGGTGCACTGGTGGCAGATAAATGGAACAAGAACCAGCACTCTCGACTAATAGATGGTTAAAAAGATGAATTTATTCAATCTGATTGATGTTTTAGTCCAAGTAACGCCACCTTTAGGTAAGACATGCTTAACGCGATGTTACACAAGGTTGTGCTAACTTAACATTACATTAAGCCTATTCTAATAAGAATATCTGTTGTTTTTGCATATAATTAGCTTTGTCGCTGTGTCTTAACCTAAGGCTGCGGTCCCAGTGACTGCTACAGCGCACGCCTTGGGTGCGCTGTGCGTTCAACCTCCGCTCCCCCAGTCAGGCCGGCCCGGGTTAGTACTCTGTCACTCACCTTTCCCCAGCGGTGCTCTAAAGGTTTTCAGACAGGCTGTGAAATTTGACCTCAAAGTTTTGACGTCATGGCCACGCCCCCGCAAACCCACCACCACGCACCCTCCTGTCGCAGACTTTCCCCCTCCCCTCAGACTGCAGATTGCAGTGTAGTGCTGTGCATGCGCCGCCCCCCCACCGGGCGTGCGTGACACAGTGCTGACTGGGGACTCACCCTAAGGGACAATAATGTCAGTTACTGATTTTGGTAACATTATGAGCCCCGACTTAATGGACCCCTTTGGATCTGGCTTTAAGTGAAGGAAGCACCCCCTCTTCAAATGTATGCTACTTGCTTTTATATTCAGTAAACAAAGTGCTTTTATTTGATGGTACACCATACCAGCTCCTTTATTTTTTCACCTCAATTTTCACACTGGCTGATGCTGCTGCCGTCTCTGCTTGATGCAGGATCGGGGCCGTCACTCGACACTCGATTGCCACATGTTTTCTCACTCCCTCCCCCCCCCCCCCGCATGGCTCAGCACTCACTGCAGTAGCTACTGACAGGACCAAAGCAACCATACCCCCCTCCCCTCCACCCCCTCCCCAGGTTAAATTCTTAGAGTGGAGAAGTGTGTGTGGAATTGTGTGTGTGTATGGGTGCATAATTGTGTGTGTGTGTGTGTGTGTGTGTGTGTGTGTGTGTGTGTGTGTGTGTGTGTGTGTGTGTGTGTGTGTGTGTGTGTGTGTGTGTGTGTGTGTGTGTGTGTGTGTGTGTGTGTGTGATTATATCATATTTATCTGGTTATGAGGGTCATATGAACTAGTGTCCATAAATACAAGTTTATTGCTACAAACATATAGGTATTGTTGATCATGACCATATTTGTGTGGTAACATTTTCCCTGAAATGAAATTAACGATGTGAAATTCAACTACCCAAGTGTTGCCTATTCATTTACATTGTATTTAAACACTTCTAATTAATGCTATCAAAATGTACACCTGACCAGACAGAGAAGCATTAAACTGAATTTGTATTTAATCTTTAAATCTTGGATAAGAATATATACTCAAAAATATAAAAATACAAAATATTTATACAAATTGGTGCTTCTTGGCAGGAAATCCCCATATGTACACCAATAACGCCTAGGAATAAACAGTGGGCACTCATAACCATTGCAATCAGGTTTATTAAGCCATGTTACATCTCACAGCTTATCTGCAGAGCTTGGAGGGCCAACGTGTTTCAGTCCCAGTCTGGACCATCACCAGCGACATCCTGAAGCCATAAACTGTGGCTTTCTAAAGGAAAATCCCTCCAACTGGGGGTCACCAATGCCTACATTTACATGGCGCGTTGTATTCAGTATCACATGCGGCTCACATGTGGGGTTTTGTTTTTTTGCTCCTTTATGTTGATTTTTTTAGTGTCATTTGTCTAGTTTATATTCCTTTATTAAATGCAATACATTTATGAGTGTTCCTATGTTGCGCTTCTTTTAGATGTATTGTAGTTCTTTGGAGAACAGGAGGTTGTTTCCCCTTAGAGGCTGCACAAGATCACCCTATACAGCAACTTTATTGTACTTTAGGAATGGTTTACAAATTGACATTGGTTCTGCTGTTTTGAATTTAACATTTTGGATCCTTGACTGTGTGACATTGTCCTTTACTGATTGGTCCACAACCCATTTGGATTATTGTTTTATTTAAGTGTCCTCTTTCCCACAGATCTTATGTGTTTTTCTTTGAGTTTTATTGTTAATGTGGTTTGCCTGTGGTAGGTTGAACGCAGTTCTTTTTCTCTCTTTATATTTGTATGGCTCTACAATTATTACGGATTTTCCTTTCTGCTCGGCTTCGTATTTAATATTACACCTATTTTCCGTTTTTTGGTGACTTTGCTTGTTTATTCTTTCATGATATTTTTTTATAGACTTTTAATTAATTGGTTGCTATTTTCATTTCATATATTATAATGTATGTGCCACCCTACACATAAATATATGCATACAGTATGTGTCAGATTTCGAGCAGCAAAGTATTTGCAGTGTTTTGACCGATATTATTAGGCAGTTTGGACAGTAACAAATTTGGGCGAATGCTTCTGAAACTGCCATCATTTCTCCTTCCCCCTCCCTTTCAGTAAATGTCATCAAAACCGCCTACAAAGGATAATATATTACATTTGTCTATGAATGTCAAAACATTTTATTCACACGTGTGCATATGCTAAGCCCTTACCACTTCCTTTACATTGTGAGGGAAGGGAGCAGGCTGTTGGCTGCTTGTGGGTGACTGGAGTAGAGTGTGGGTAGGTAGGCAGGTAGGGACTTTAGCGAGAAGGGCCAGACAGGTAAATGAGGTGACAGCCCGGCAGGGATAGTACAGGAGAGAGAAAGAGAGAGATGTGGTTGTTTGTTTTGTTTCATATACAGAAGAAATATAGGGTCACCATACCCTTAGCTGAGTGTGGCTTGCGTTACCTCACTAGAGTCAAACTGGGGTATTTACTGACCTAACTTACTTGTACTGGTCACCCACTGCCTTAATCATTCATTATCATCTACTGTTATTATTTAATACGATTTTATTGTTGTCACTTCACGGGAGAGGCGGAGAGAGCCGGAGGAGCGCTCTAGGGGATGGGGAGCGGCCTCTGTGAGGTGAGAGCCGCAGAGAGCGTGCTCTGTGTGTGGGGGGGGAGCTGTGTGTGTGAGGGAGAGCACAGGGGAAGGGTGAGAGCCGGGGGGAGGGTGAGAGCCGGGGGAAGGGAGCGGTGTGTGTGAGGGAGAGCGCAGGGGAAGGGTGAGAGCTGGGGGGAGGGAGGGAGCTGGGGGAAGGGAGCGGCCTGTGGGAGGTGAGAGCCGGGGGGAGGTGAGAGCTGGGGAAGGGTGAGAGCCGTGGGAAGGGAGCGGTGTGTGTGAGGGAGAGCGCTGGGGAAGGGTGAGAGCCGGGGGGGGGAGGTGAGAGCCGGGGGGGAGGTGAGAGCTGGGGGAAGGGAGCGGCCTGTGGGAGGTGAGATCCAGGGGGAGGTGAGAGCCGGGGTAAGGGAGTGGCCTGTGGGAGGTGAAAGCCGGAGAAGGGTGAGAGTCAGGGGAGGTGTGAGCCGGGGAAGGGTGAGAGCCGGGGGAAGGGAGCAGCCTGTGGGAGGTGAGAGCGTGGGAGGTGAGAGCCAGGGAAGGGAGCGGCCTGTGGGAGGTGAGAGCCGGGGAAGGGAGCGGCCTGTGGGAGGAGAGCGCAAGAGAGAGCGTGCTCTGGGGGGCCAATGAGAGCCATGGGGGGCGGGAAACAGGGGGGGCAGACACACCGGCCAATGAAAGCCGTGGGAGGGCGGGCGGACCGACGGACCAAGCAAATGGTCTACAGAGACTCACAAACAAGATTTTCAAAAATATATATATAGATTAACTGCCCTTACTGTAAAGAACCCTTTCCTTTGTTGCTGGTGAAATCTCCTTTCCTCCAACCTTAAGGGGTGCCCCTTTGTACTGCCCTTGGGTTGAATAGTTCTTTTGAAAGCTCTTGTATTGTCCCCGAATATATTTGTATATAGTTATCATATCCCCTCTTAGACGCCTTTTTTCTAATGTAAATAAATCTAATTTAGCTAGCCTCTCCTCATAAGTTAGATTGTCCATCCCCTTTATTAATTTGGTGGCTCTTCTCTGCATTCTCTAGTTCCATCATGTCTTTTCTTAGGATTGGTGCCCAAAATTGTACTCCATATTCAAGGTGTTTTCTTACTAATGTTTTGTAAAGGGGCATAATTATGTTTACTTCCCTTTGTCACGCTTGTGCTCGCCACAAACAGGGACCGGACCGCAGGGCCGAGGTGGGGATGTGAATACACCGACCTTAGGCCACGCATCCATTTCTGGAATGCGCAGTTCATAGTCGTTCATAGCAGGGTCAGGGTTGGAGACAGTAGCAACATCGATATCCAAGCAGGGGATCGGCAACGGGAAGTCAAGTGCGCTTCGCTTCAGCTTAGGAGCAGCAGCAGCGCGGGAGTGGCCTGTGCACATGGAGCGGGAATGGCCCATGGTACAAGTCACCGCAAAGGGAGAAGGCAGACCGGACTAGGCACACCACAGGGCAGCACTGGCAAATCAGCGCTTCAGCACAGAGTCCAAAACAGGCCTCGGTGAGGAGAGAGCAGCAGACCTCAGGACTCAGAAGGCAGGACTCTGCTATGGGAAAAGGCAGCAAGCCTCAGGGAACAGGGAGCTGAAGGATTACGCTGGAGATCCAATGCTTCAGCACAGGAACCAGGACACGGCCTCTGCAATGGAGGTACACAGCAGGCCCCAGGAAACAAGAACAGGGAACAGGAACCCGGAACCAGATCTAGGAACAATGAAACAAGAACAGGATGGCCAAACAGGTAGCTTGTGGCAAACACAGTTACATCCTATGACAAAGGAGTATGCTCGGCACTGAGGCAATGTAAGAGAGCAGTATAAGAAGGCCAGCGGGTCAATCCCAGGAGAGAGGTGTGAGGGCATTCCTCCAATGAGAGAGCACCGAGGCAGGACTGCAGTAATTGCCAGCACAGGTGGATGTGAGGTGAGGTTGTCTGTAAACAATGTGAAGGAAAGGGAAAGGGGGAGGGGAGATTCCTGCTCAGCTGTAGATAATAACTTCCTAGAGCAGTGCTATCAGGGATAATAATATGTGAAGGTGTATAGGAGAGGAAGGATCCCTAGTTGATGCACTCAGCTCTACTAATATATACAACAAATAATTGTATTAAAGTAAGGGTAAACATATGAACTGATTAAAACCTAAAGTGTTGCGCTAGAAGAAAACCGTGTAGGGTTTACTATTTTCAAATGGCTTGTATATATATCAATGGCATTGATATATATACATGCCATTTGACAATAGTAAACCCTACACGGTTTTCTTCTAGCGCAACACTTTAGGTTTTAATCAGTTCATATGTTTACCCTTACTTTAATAAAATTATTTGTTGTATATATTAGTAGAGCTGAGTGCATCAACTAGGGATCCTTCCTCTCCTATACACCTTTGTCTGTAAACAGCACAGTTCTGTAAGGAAAGGGTTTCCACCAAACCCAGGAACGTATTCCTTACAGTACCCCCCGCTAGGTGAGAATTCCGGGTGAACAGAATCACTCATAGATCTGGGGGACATAGAATTGTTCCTTAATTGTCTTAGGCGGGATGTAGACCCATAACCCAGCAGTTCATTGGAGAATACCATTGGTTAGAACTCCGGGCGAACAGGATCACTCATAGATCATGAGGGCAAGGAATTGCTTGTGAACTGTCTTAGGCAGGAAGTAGAACAGTAATCCAGCAGTTCATTGGCGAGTGCCATCTTTAGAAATGAGAATAGTGGTACTGTGATTCCCTGACGTGCAGAAAGCATCACAAAATTATTTGGATATCCAGAGCTTTGCAAGAACATGAGAGTCCAGCACAGGGACGTCAGAGAGGCACAATACAGGAGCCTGGTAGTCAGCGCTAGTCCCAGAGTACAAAACAAGACAGAGTGATTGTTAGTCTGTTGTGGTAGCGGAACATCCTGGAAGAGCACTGGCATTGCTCAAATGGGTAAGTTTGTGAGAAGCAATTACTCCCAAGGAAAACTGGACAGTTAAGTTAAATATTTAATGTATGTAAATGTATTTTTTTGCAGGTTTTTGGATTGGATCTTGTTTAACTTATGATTTTCATTGCCTATTGACTGATAATGTATTAATCTGTGCCCCTTTAATCTGTGCTTTTAAAGCTGCTGTATATATGTATATATATACCACAATTATTAAGGTTATGGTGGGTAAAAAAAGTGACAAAAACCATCCACAGTAAAGCATAAAGCAACTGTAAATATTACTGTATGTTCATTTGCATGTCTTAGACAGGTCTGCAACCCTGTCTTTCCCCATTATCGCCCAGCATACAGCGCTTCCACTGCAGCAAGGGATTCTGGGAAATGACATGCAAATGAGCACTCAGTGCCACCTTTTGTCTCAAGCTAGTATTACACAAGCAAATCCTCAAGCCAATGCATGCTGTTATAAACACAGCTTTTAGACAGAGGCTGGGATGAGACATTTTTGCAACCTTGATGCTCATTTGCATGTCATTTCCCAGAATCCCTTGCTGCAGTGGAAGCGCTGTATGCTGGGCGATAATGGGGAAAGACAGGGTTGCAGACCTGTCTAAGACATGAAAATGAACATACAGTAATATTTACAGTTGCTTTATGCTTTACTGTGGAGGGTTTTTGTCACTTTTTTTACCCACCATAACCTTAATAATTGTGGTGAATACCTAGTCTAGTCTCAAACCAGCTTAGCCATTACAACCAACCTCACACTAATGATACCCATCAAGGTTGAAACATGTCTGTGAGTGGGTTTAAAGGCTTTGCATCTCATCCCAGCCTCTGTCTAAAAGCTGTGTTTATAACAGCATGCATTGGCTTTAGGATTTGCTTGTGTAATACGAGCTTGAGACAAAAGGTGGCACTGAGTGCTCATTTGCATGTCATTTCCCAGAATCCCTTGCTGCAGTGGAAGCGCTGTATGCTGGGCGATAATGGGTAAGGACAGGGTTGCAGACCTGTCTAAGACATTCAAATGAACATACAGTAATATTTACAGTTGCTATATATATATATATATACAGCAGATTTAAAAGCAGGAGCCAACACAAGATATAATTAATTAAAAACGGTATAAAATAAAATAAATATATATTAAAAAAAATATATATATATATATAGGAGCTCACTCCTCCTCCTTCACCTTTTTAACTTGGGAGGTCTTTTCATTTGCTGCAGGAACAAGACCTATAATGGTTCTTCCCCTTTTACAGAGGTAAAAGGAAGGGTTCACAGTGTAGTGTAGGACCTGCATTAAATTTGGTTATACCTTGGCATTGGTATGCAGGCTTATGATGCTTTGGCCAAAGGATTAACTAAATAACCAAGTATTTAATATTATTATTGAAGTATTTTACTTTATACTTTTTACCATATATGTTTTGTCAATGGGATGTAGCATTGGGCACCCCGTGTCTCTTGATATATATATATATATATATATATATATATATATATATATATATATATATATAAATATATATATATATTTCCCCATTCAATATGGGAATCAATACAATCTGCACACTGACAAGTGATTAGCTAAGCTGCAAATCGATCCGTTCTCCTGTAATCAATCGCTATGCTGAGGGTTACTTAATTCAGCATTATGGGAAATGTAGTTCTGGCATATGATTGATTGGGCAGTTACTAGATACAATTGGTTCACTGCTAGAGAGGGCGGGGCTAAAGAGCCAGAGCCTATCAGAAGGTGAAGGGGCTGTCACTTTGAAAATGCTTCCTACATTAGAAACATTAAAAAATGTCTTTAAAACATTTTTTTTTTAATTTTAAATGCTACAAGTATTTTCTCATAGTACAGAGCTGATTTATTTAAAAAAAAAAAAAACTCACTTGTAGGATATTGCTTGAACTGCTGATTTAATTGATGTGTCGGCTAGTTGTTTTCTTAATTAATTGATTTGTTGGTTACTGCTTTAAATTCTTTCATTGTTTTGTTTGTTAGTGCATTTAATAGTAGAATTTGTTGGCTAGTGTTTTTAGTTATTTTATTGGGGTGTTTAGGTGCTTGTGTTCTTTTTATTCTTGTGTCTTTTGGGCCTTCATGTCTTTTAATTAGGGTGGCCATTGAGTGGTACAGTGGCTTATCATGCCCATGTAGCACAAGTATCCTTCCCGCCCCCCCCCCCAAGAGAGAGGATCTCTCTCTCTTGCCATGACTCACCACCCTATAGTTACTCCCAGGAGAAGCACAAGGGGGTGGGGGGGTCAATAGACCACAGATTAACTCTGTCATGCCTGCAGCTATCAGGATTTACAGACAGAGCATGGAATTACAGGAACAGATGACATACCTGCTATACCCATATTATATGGGTATGATTTATCACTGTGCCAATCAATGGGTACAGGATGGGTATAGTGGGTCTGAGGTTAGTGGGTAGGCCTCCGGGGGGGGGGAAGCAGGGGATGGAGGTTAACCCCTTAATTACTATAGTGGTTATTAACCGCTGAGGTGATTAAGAGGTTAGGGGCCATTAGATTGTTTTATTTCATATGACGAGGACGCCCTTCAGGATGGCAGGGTTAAACAGAACGGTTTTTAATTACTTAATATATGCTGAGTGGCTAATATTTATTTTAATAATTGGCAAATGAGCTATTATCCATATCTGGATAATAGTTATTTTGCCCATTACTATACTGTATGTGTTTGGTGGCGGGGAGGTTTATTTATTGAAATGTATGCCACATTTATTTTTTATTAAAACAGGTTTTGTACCGCAGGCCAGCGGGGACCCACGGGGACCACCTGAAGGCCCACGGACACCTGTGGGGACCACCTGAGGACCCTGTTAGGGTCCCCAGACACCCGCGGTGACCCCCAAAGACCTCTGGTATGAATCATGTGTATAAAAAAATAAATCATGGTTTTATGGCACAGCGTGTGTGTTGTGTATTGGTGTTTAGTACATATTGTAATGTCTATTGTGGGCAAAGGGGGTGAATGAAAGGCCAATACCCGCTTCACTCACCCCTTCTGCCCCCAATAAAGCAGCTATTGTGCCTTAACCCCTTCATTGCCTTAGTGGCTATCCGCTAAGGTAATGATGCTGCTTTAATGTCATTTTTATTAATAGTGTATTGTAGCAGTGGATCTCCGGAGCAGAACCACGTTGATTTCGGTTCCGGGAACCACCTGCTTCCTAAGATACAGGCTCCGTTATAGGGTGCCGGTATCTCCTATGCATTTCATTCCCACGGTCACGTGATGCGGGACATTTCAATGCATAGGAGATACCGGCACCCTATAACGGGGCCTGTATCTCGGGAAGCAGGGGTCCGGGACCTGAAATCAACGCGGTTTCGCTCTGGAGACCCCCTGCTCATCTACACTAGTAATAAAATTAAAAAAAAACATTTCGGCCAAGATTTGCACAGAGAGAGGCATCTCTCTCTCTCTGCCGCAGAAACAACTCGCCAGATGAGCCCTTTATACAGGAGTGATTTTCACGTCGCCGGCTACTCGCCATTTTTGCAAATGTTGCCAACACTGGTATTCGGGGCTTTCTGCATACCGTCATAGCAACGCTGTCAAAAATTGAAATTTTAAAAACCTGCCGATTTTTTCTATCGGAGCTTAGTGCGTTGACCCCATTGTCTTATACATTTTGGTACACATATTTGCGCGATGCTGTTCTCTTTATCTGAGATTATCCACATCATCACACTACTAATTGGAGTTCGCCACTAATGTAATATGCAAATTGATACTCACTGTAATGTGAGTATAATCTTTGAAGATTTCTATTTCTGATATTCAGATTTAAACCAACAATTCTACTTTATGGTCTAGTTTTTTTTTTAGTTCTTTTTTTATATATATTTGATGCTCTCCGCTCCCTCATCACTTTGGATTCCATACATGCGAGAAACCGGAGGACTGTTTCTTTTTTGAAGGTTGAGTGGGGGACATAGTAATTTTAAATGCAGTCAATTTTCACTTGTATTTAACATTGAATTGTACCTCATTTCGGAATCACTTCCATAATCCACCACTGTGTGGGAGTAGTGGTCACGCTATTTATGCACAATTGTTTCTTTTAAATTAATTTTATTATTCACTTTTGATTGTTAGTAATTGTCATTGCATTTTGTCTAAAAACTGAGATGTAGCGCCATTCCTGTTATTTGCACCTGTATACATAGGGTTGCAATTTATGCAGAGCTAAAACAATTGCCAGGCACTCCTTCTCAATTGTTATGTATGCAACCTTCTGGTTCAGTAGCTTTCTAATGAGCTATGCAACTGGGTGCTCACCCACCTGGCTGAGGACAGCTCCAATGCCGTAGGTATTGGCATCGGTCTGCACCAGCAATCTATTGATGTAGACGGGGGCTGCTAGACGAGGAGTTCTGGTTAGGAAGTCCTTTAAGGTCTGAAAAATGACCTAGCACTCAGGAAACCAGGTCACCATGCAGGGTTGTCATTTGTAGGTCAAGCCCATAAGGGTTTAGCGATAGCAGTGGATTAGGGCACACATTTATGGTAGTAACCAGCCGTCCCCAGAAAAGTGAGTATTTATGGGTGTGGGGAACCAGCCAGTGCACGATGGCGGCTACCTTGGCGGTCTTGGGCTTGAGCTGTACCATTCACACTTGGTGTCCTTAATACAAAACCTTGACAATTCCGGTTTGTCACTTTGTTGGGAGACCTGCCTCCCTAAACTGGCCTAGCACCACCTCTGCATGCCCCTGGTTCCATGTCTTACTGTAAAGAGCTGGGACTTCTATCTAAGCCCGGGCAGACGCTTGCATCCCTTCCAGCAAACAATTAACCAGCTGTTGGAAGTAGTCAGAGCATTCTAATAACAAAAGGCCTGAAGAAAATTCATACAAGCCATTTATATATGCACCTGTTATAGTTTGGGTATTGAGCTGCCAATAGTTCACATAGTACCTAGTAGTACCATTGGGGTACTAGGACTACCAGCGATGTCCAAGGATATTTCGAGAAAGAGATCACTCGTAGGCCAGCATCTATTTATTCTCTCTTCCTACATTGCTGAACATTGGCTGAGACCTGATCGGCCAACTTGCTGATCCCCAATGTATACCATCTAGTCATCTGGTCAGCTAGATGGGTCCTGCCCAGCTTCTCCATGAACAGGGCCCAATATCTCCTCATAAATTCTGTCACTTTGCCCATTAGGGAACAGGGTGCTGGGTACCAATATTACATGACCAAACTTGGAAAACATACCCTGGAGAATGCATTAATTAGTGCCTTCTCTACCTTATGGGCCCGGGAAAGAGGAAAGCACTACCGCTTTGGGGTACCTAGTTGCAAAATATACTACCGTGAGGATATACCTCTTACCCCACTGACAGGCTCACAATTTGGCAAGTTGGTGTTTTTGCGGGTATTCATGTAGCCAGGGTGATTTCCAGCATCCGTGCCTTCCGCTGATATTTTTTGGGATAATTCCCTGGGGTATTGCAGGGGGAAAAAAGCTGCTTGAGGTGGCTTTGGGGCCCAGAGCTCAGGATCTGCAAGTCTTCACAGCTCTGCAGTTAGCCACACCCCCTTACTTTTTTAATTGTAAGTTTATGCTATATGTTAGTGTGGTATTTATATGAGAGAGAGAGAGAGAGAGAGAGAGAGAGAGAGAGAGAGAGAGAGAGAGAGAGAGAGAGAGAGAGAGAGAGAGAGAGAGAGAGATAGATAGATAGATAGATAGATAGATAGATAGATAGATAGATAGATATATGTGTGTGAAAAAAGAACATTAAGCGCAATCTAAATTGACTTACCAACACAATATAAAAAGTAATATAAAAATAAAATAATTCAATTTATAACAGAGGAGGTGCAACCAATACTACCTTGCCCTATTTCAAAATGCTGCCATTTAGGTCCACAACCCCACCACAGTCGAGATAGAGAGATTGGTGTAGATGACCTAGGCGCAAAGAAAAAACTGGGAAAGGGAATATTAACCAATATGTGATTAAAGTTCAAAGTATCATATGTTAAGGAGGCACTCGAGGTGACTATATTGCAAAACACAGTTCCAATGGAATGACTAAAAAATAATAATATACTGTATCTTCTATTGGTATCTCTTCGATAACCAACAGGTACTGGGTAATGGAAAAATTGTTACAATCCAATGTGAGGTAGACATGGATAATCCTTGGATGTAAAGTAGAAATATTTAATAAAATAGCTTGTCAACACAAACATATAAAAACTGCTATTGCAATCAGTGAGAGAGGATCAAAAGATATCTCTACTATGTAGAGTATTGATGTCCCAATGTACTTTAAAAAGACAATCTGTAACAGTTCATTACATATATAATAAAATGTATTGTTGATTAGATCTCCTTAGATCTACTAGATACTCTTCTGTATGGTTGGCTCAGTATTTGCGCTGCACCCGTGTGGATGTAATTGGAATCCGTGCTGTTCTGCGTCTCCAGACGCACGGTACACTGAAGCTTTTTTCCTGCTTCCCTTGCCTCCCTCACCGCTTCCGCATCACGTGGGGGTGTTCAATCGCGTCTCGCGAGAACTCCGGCGGTTGTTGTACTCTGCCTCCAAGTCTAATATCCACAGCGATCTCCATAGCTGTTTCAACCAGTGAATCCACTAGTTTCCTTCTGAGGGCTTTGGCACACAGACCCCGACAATCTCGATCCTCTCTCCACTATTCACCCTACGCGTTTCAACCAAATGTCTTCCCTGATATATATATATATATATATATATATATATCAAATGAACTCCAATTTATACTTACATTTAAATGATTAATTTCAAACATTCAATGCCTCTGCACAATGATGGAAGAGAACTATGTCAACTTTAACCATGTCTTAATTTAGCATAGGTTGAACTTGATGGAGAATGTATTTTTTCAACCTCATCTACTATGTAACTATGTAAATTCTTAGATATCTCAATTACTTTTCTATATTTGTTATAGTCATTATGGGGTGGAATTAATCTTTGTTGAAGGATGCATCATGATTCATTGCAATATTGAAAGAGTTGTGAGTCATTGTTGGACACAGTAAAATCAGTTTTGTGGTAATCATTTTACAAATCTGATATTTTAAAAGTTGTTCAAGGGTAAGTAGATATTTAATAGCAATGCCCATATTATTTAAATAAAGATATTCCAGTTGTTCAGTGAGGAAAACTTTCTAAGAGGAAAGTCTTTGTTCTGTTCTGTACTAGTGGCAAGGGTGTAGAAACTAGCGTCACCCCAGTAACAATAGCAGAATGTGATGTCAGTGGCTCAGTTTTAAAAAACATGTTACATATAAAACATGGATTTAAACTTAACAAATGTTTGATGTGAAAAAATACTTTTAGCAAGAAGGGACAAATTTGGCATGTGAGCCACGTTCAGTACTAAAGAAAATGGCAGGGGTTTTGTTCGCAGTCATTTCCATTCCATTGAAAATGGTTTCGTTGACTAGAAGATTACATAGCATTACATTAATAGTTCTGTGATTACATTTGGTTTTTTAACTAGAGCAAATGGCTACACTGCTCCATCAAAAGTCAATTGAATGGTGTTAAATGGTAAACTATTCAGGTGTGTTAAGAAGTGTAACTGAAATCATGTAAAAGCAATTTGTTTACACAATGCTGTTAAATAATACCTAATAATATAATAATGTCACTAAGGCCATTCGATATTTATTAATGATATCGTTTCACTGAGTCATTTTTATATCTCTCAGGAAGCATCATCCAGTTTTAACCTCGTCAGTCCCAGGGGGGCCAGCAACACAAAACTCTGCAACATTTTGAGAGCCCTATATATTTATTTAATAGGAACTTTTTTCCATATCAAAACTTTGTCCATTTCACATCTGCGTTAGACACAAATGAATTATATAATTGTACATGTTATTTCATGTTGTTAACACTTTTTGGGACTTTTATAAGCTTAATACATGGTCCCACTCATAGTAAATACCCGGGGATACCCAGACCTATATGTAAAATGTTTGTTGTTCCTATTACTAAAACTCTCCCACCTGCTATTTTGAAAGTGAGTAACCGCAGAAGCCAATTTCTTTATTAATTTTCTATTCTTTGTAACCAAAAAAATAAAACTCCCACGTAATGTTCCATCAGGCAACTATGTCACACCTGGATACATTTTGTAGAGATTCTTATGTTTGTTTATTTTGAAACCTGAAAATAGCTTTGTTCTTGTGAATGCACTTGTTGATGCATGTAGAAAATGCAGGTCTAAAAATGCAAGCCAAAGGTTATTTGGATTGAGATCAATAGCATAAAAAATTTAAAAAAAAACTTCTTATTCATTAACTTTTATATCACTGGTGCCAGGAGGGTTGGCTTCTTAAAGCAAATGAATGCCTTATTAGCAGACACAGTAAAGCCATTCACTTGCAAACTAGTTTACTGCCCATGCTTTGTGTTTTAAGTACTACTGTATGAGTCAAAGTCTGAGAGGTCTCCTTCTGAGATCACTAGCTACAATACCATCTCTCAGGTACAGTATGTGAACATTTTTTAGGCACCTACTGTTTTTTGACATGTTTGCTTTTGATTACATATTCCATTGTCATATGTTTACATTAATAATAAAGATAGTAACTCTTAAGTGTTTATCTAGCTGTCTCACACAGATTCCCCAAGCCTGTTTTAGCCTTTCAGGCATCACATACTGAAATGTTCCTGTTTGTGGACATGAACATGAGCTTATCGTCGTTTAACATACTGTACCTGTACAAGCATTGTCCTAAAACAGAGCTAGTGGTGGACTCTAGACTGTATGTGGAACCCAAGACCCCTTTGCTTGGAACAAATGTAGTCCTGAAAGCAGCTTTCCCGAATTGATTTATCAGACTTTGTGTAAATCTTTGTGCCACTTCAGCAAGTCACTTTAATTAGATTGTTAGCTTTTATGACAATGGCCACCATGCCTCTACTATTAACTGTACTGTGCAGACTTTATATTAAAACATTGTAATTATCCTGGTATTGCATCAGTATTTGTACTTGTGACTAGTGCAATAACATAGCCCTCTTCTGGCAGAAATAAAGACATATTGAATTCCTTCCAATGTAGGCCCTTTTAGGCAGGTTTCAATGTGATTAGCAATCAATGATACTACTGTATTATTATTGACCCCCCCCCTCCATTTCTTCTCTACATTTTATTCCCATTATCATATCTTATTCCCTTCTGGAAGAGTATGGCACATTCTTATCCTTCTTTCTGGAAGAGAATGGCACATTGTACGTTTCTACTCAAATCCTTATTAAACCTGTTACTGCTATTTGTTTATGTACAGCTCGTTGTGTCTCCTCCATATGGATTCACTCATATTCAATGCATAGCTACATATCAATAGTCTTTTTACAATTAGGCAGAGCCTGCAGAAAAGGTACTCTAATAGAAAAACTAATTTACAATTCCATTTACAGATCCTTAGGTTTTTTTCCCCCACTTTAACTAGTGTGCATTTTCATCGGTACATGAGGTACGTGATTATCAAATACCAAATGTCATTCCTGACAATCATGCATTTCAATGCTGAAAGGAATTTTAGTTGTCAAACCAAGAATCCTACAAAGGGGGCTCCTGTGCTGCTGTCAATGTCTGCACCTTGGATGGAAAGCTACCACTGAGGACAGTATGTCCAACATATACAATCTGCCAGAAAATTAAGTTCTTCATCAGAAACTCATTTCAGCCTTGGTCACTAACAATAACATGAACACAAGATGAGACCATCAGTCTCAATTATTAAGACAGTGTTTTCCTCCCATATTATTCTGTCTGTCACGTACTCTTCAGGTTCCAAAGGAGTCCCTGTCTCATACATCAATTTTTTTACAAAGGTTTAAGGCCCCCAAGGGGGTCCTTCCTGCCCACTGTCCCACCCTTGATGTTCTGAGTACCTTCAGCAAAAGTGACAGAAGCAGTTCCCTGCTACAAGGGAGATATTTGCATACCAATAAACCACCAACCACTGCATAAGGGAGTAGGAGAAACCTGCTTGAAATTCCCTTAGATAAAATTACTTCTCCCAAAAATACATGATCAGAAGCCCATTTACAACATTATTGCATATAACTAAATATCTTGTCAAACAAGTTCTTCAGGAAAACATTACTTTTATGTGGTGTGGTTCTAAGGATGTAATTTCAAAACTGTTCATTTCTATAGGTCAATTTAAAAGCATGGTTTACACGTCAATTAGCCTGTTTTAAGTGTAAGAAACAAACAGTACCACATTTATCACATATGATACTTTTTCTTAGATGAATCTGGTGTTTTGATTTGCCTCAGTTTAGCAGCTAGACTAGTTTTATACATAGATGCTAAGAGATTTGGATCACGTTTCTTCACATCAAGATCATTTGATTATATTTTCCCTTACCTGTATTATTCAGCTATTAGGCTAATGGTAATATTAGAAATAATCAGGTAGGTGTTACTTGGCAGACAAGGCGGCCTGTTCAGGATGCTTCGATAAGTGACTTAGGGGCCTATTCTATAAGCTTCGATAAGCCACTTATCGAGGCCTTTTCAGCCAAAATGTCTACTGCTATTCAGTAAGCCTCAATAAGTGGGCAATAAAGACATGAATTGTCAATTTTCTTCTGTCGTCAAAAACACATCGCCGGGTGAGCGGTGATAAGCCACCTCGATTAGTTTATCGAGTCTAATCATGTCTTTAGTATGGCGAGTTTATACCAAAATCCTCATGCCAGGGAAAGTTGGCGTTAGGCTGGGGTGAAGCTGCTGAGAAGGCGGCGAGAGAGGACTTAGAAAAAAAAAAAGCCTTTTTCCTGCATCGGATTGAAGCCGGGAGTCTCTGGAGCTGATACCTATTAATATCAGCACTGGAGGCCCCAGGCATGAATCCCATGCAATAAAAATGCATTTATAGGCAACTTTATTACCTTAGTGGCTGGCTGCTAAGGCAATGAAGGGGTTAACTACCACTACCATATTTATTGTGGGTAGAGGGGGTGGGTGAAGGTGGTATTTGGCCCTTGGTGGGTGTTTAGGCCCTGCGGGGGGAGGGGTTGCGGTTAATAGCTGTCAATAACGCTAAGTTAATGAAGGGGTTAGTCCCTGCCACTACCACCCGGTAGGCCTAAACATTCATCCTTCGGGCTACTACCTCCTTCACCCAATCCCTATACCCATAATAAACAAAAATACACACAACCTCCCTACTACCCCCCAAGCCCACCCCCAACACATATAGTACAGTAATGGGCAAAGCTACTATTATCCAGATATGGATAATAGCTCATTTGCCTATTCAAAATAAAACATTAGCCAGCCAGCATAAATAAAGTAAATAAAACATTGTACTTACCCATGCCATCATGAAGGGCACCCTCATCAGCATACTACAGGTCCACATCCTGAGTTGCCAGCAGGAGTACATGAAAAAATACAATCTAATGGCCCCTAACCCCTTAATCACCTTAACGATTAATAACCGCTATAGTAATTAAGGGTAACCCTCCCTCCCCCGCTATCCACCCGGAAGGCCTAACCACCCACCCCGGCCCCACTATACCCACCCTCTACCCATTGATTGGCACAGTGGTTAATCATACCCATATAATATGGGCATGATAAGCCACTATAGCACTCAATGATCAACCTAATAAAAATCATTAATCCCAAAAATACACAATAATAAAAGAAATACACAAGCACAAAAATACCCCAACAATAAAAGAGCTAAAAAGCCTAATAATACACATGAATAAAAATGTTCTGTCACCAAAACAGCAAAATAATTAAAATGATGCTATTCCAAAACATAAGAAAATAATTAAATAAATACCTATCCAACCAATTACCCAATTGCCGGTATCAACAGCAAGTTTGAGTCTCCCGCGTCACGTGACCGGGACATTTAAACTTGCAGGAGATATCGGCACCCCATACAGAGCCTTTACCTCGAGAAGTACGGGGTCCTTGAATCTTAAACTAATGTGGTTCAGGTCCAGAGACCCCCTGCTTCTATAATTGTCTTTTAAATTAAAATTTAAACAGGGTGATGGCCTGCACGAGCTGTGAAGGGAAATGCAGCAAGACGCAAACAGTCCAACCTTCTAATGATTGATTAGGCTTTATGTCTATGTTTATGTAAAATATATGTTCTAGTGATATCACAAGCTTTTTGGAGGGATTTATTAACAAGCTGTACATTATATCCATTATCAAAAAATGCTAGGTAAACTGTGGGAACTGAGGGAGAAAAGGACCCCAATTGAGAGCACTCAAAATAAATCTCTAAGAAGAGACACTGATAGGTAAGTATTTAATCTCTTGATGTGTATGGTAGGATGTATAAGTTGTTGTATTAAAATATTTTTATTCTGTGCTGTGCTCCAGTTAAAATAATGAGATTCACAAACAAAAACATACACTACTGAACAACGTAGTTCATGCGAATAGGAACTAAAATATAAGCTATTAAAAACTGATGCTAGCCAGTGCGCTGTTGGCAGAGACAGGGGTATGTAGGACTACCCTGTCAGTCTCATAAATGGATCTCTGGTGAGCCTAGTATGTGGTTCACTCGAGATCACTGCTTAGCACAACTAGGTAAAATAGGTGTACAGTATGTATCTGTGCATATATAAGACCTATTGTGACACCCTTTATTTGGCTCACTTAAGGTCACTATAAGCATTACTATGATCCAGGTACCTTCCAAAGATGAGGTTTATATGAATGTCAACAGAAGCTAGGTATTCTTATTTCCTATACACATCTCCTCTCTACCAATAGATGTAGATGTTGTATAAGCTGCTGAGTAGATGCACATATTGGACCCTTAGTGAGCCTTGTACAGTATATGGTTCACTCAGGGTCACTAATCATGTGCTGAGAATCAAAGTTCAGTGTAGAGCAAGGTGCCTGCCATAAGGTAGATACTACCTTCTAATTATTCTATTATCTGAATAAATCTTTTCTCTTGCAACATATGGTTCATGTGTCAGGTAGTATGTAGTCATGAGTGTTGGACCCCAAGTGAGCCTAGTATATGGTTCACCCAGGGTCTCTGTTTACAATCGTTCAAACTGTTTAAAACAGAACCGCCTACACATCTGAGAGCTTGCCGGTTTGGAGGTATGTGAGGATGCCTGCAGCGGGGTGTGTCACTCACACAATGGTAGTAGACTAGCTTCCCCAAATAGCATCAGTAGGTGAGTATGTCTAAAAAAACACATTAAAAACTAGATAGTCACGTCTGCTAGGGGCATTTTTATATCAGTCCCGCAGCAGACTTGCTATACACGAGTGTACTCAGATCCGTCGCCTGAGACACTCCTCCGTGACGTCATCACGTTTTCCGCCGACGTACGTTTCGCTGTCGCTTTCTCAGGGCTGGAAGTGAGCAGCTGATGTAAACAGGTAAATATAGGGCATGCTCCATCAATATTGGTTGCTCATAATATCATTCCAAGTGGTTAGTCTAAGCAGCAAGGGGCCGTATAGAAGATTCTACTATATTTAGTGACAGACAGGAAAGGGGTATTGTGAATCTATGCACCTCAAAAGTTTTGTGTCCTAATATTGTGTGTTATAGCAGAATAATTTGAGAGAACTTGAATACATGTATTTTAATACATGTTCCTCTTAAAGGGAGACTCACATATGCAAGAGGGTTTGTGTCCTAATAAGGTATGTTGAGGGTGAATTCAAGGTGCTAAAGTACATGCATACATGTACTTCTCAGAGGGACTCTCACATATCTTACACATGCAAAAGAGCAATAATACATATGTATGTTAATAAAGGGTATATACTGTACATAGAGCTCAAATACATGTGCTTAAGTATATGTTCCTCTGGGACACTCACATATACCTCCTAAAAGCCACTGCCTTGGTTCCTATATAAATGGGTAGAACACAAATCCCTTGTTGAGGCCACGAGGGGAAAGGGTCTCTAATGTATAAATCCACCTGGATTCCCTTTTAAATAGTTCTTGGTCCCAATCAACTTTCCTAATGCCTTGTGGTAGATGGTCAATACCGGGGAATGTCAAGACCGAACTGTACCCTTTGTGAGCTTCGAGGATATGTTTGGCCACCGGGGTATCAGTTTGATTCCTGATTGTCCCCAGGTGCTCCAAAACACGATGTCTGAAGGGACGTCTGGTTTTCCCAATGTATTTCTTCATACAAATGCAATCTGCCATGTATATTACACCTGTACATACAACAAGTTATACATCCTACCATACACATCAAGCGATTAAATACTTACCTATCAGTGTCTCTTCTTAGAGATTTATTTTGAGTGCTCTCAATTGGGGTCCTTTTCTCTCTCAGTTCACACTTTGTACAAGATGTAAGAAACTGCTTCTTACATTTGATGTAACTGTTCTCCAAAATATGCTGGTATGTAGACCATTATCTATCTCATTTTAACAGCAATAATCCCCACCAAGCCTCACATGACCTTGGTATCAATTAAATTCAAAACCACTAATGCACTTTCTTATACACCAAAATGAAGGTGTACTCCCTCTGTAGTCTCCCCAGTATGGAACAGATTCGATAGAAACCCAGATAGCCTAGATAAATTGATATTGAGATGTTTGTGTGTGTGTTTTTATATACAGATGTAGCCAGCTTTATCGCCACCGTTCCCCGCAACATGCGCTGGTGAACTGCAGACCAAACGTGGAGCCATCACAGCCAAGTGCAGAGCAAGGGGGAATTGCCCATCAGGATTAAGATGGCTGGGGTCCCTGCTTCTGAATGGGACCCCCGTTGTGTAACTCCTACTGGGCTGCACCAGTCTGGAATAGATGCGCAGTGAGAGCAGACAGAAGCGGATCCTGTCTGTTTATCTCTAACAGGCGATTGCAATGTTTTTATTTTATTTTAATTACATAGTATTGAAGCAAGGGGTTTCAGGAACTAAACCGCTTCCATTCAGCTCCAGGGACCTCCTGCTTCCCAAGGTACATGCCCAAGTATAGGGTGCCTGTATCTCCTGCATGTTGAAATGTCCCAGTCACATGATGCGGGAGAACTAAACTTGCTGGAGATATTGGCACCCCCTACCAAGGCCTGTCTCTCGAAAAGATGGGGGTCCCCGGACCTGAAATTAATGCGGTTCTGCTCTGGAGTCACCCTGCTTCAATACTATGTTAATAAAATGTAAATAAAAACAGGATGATCACCTGTAAGAGGTGTTCAGGTAGATGCAGTTCTGTCTGCGCAGCTCTTACAGATTGGAGGGAGATCACACAGTAAGATCTCTGAAAAAGCAACTGCATAGTCGGTCGGTTTGGCATGTTTGTACCAAACGGTATCTACCAAGCCAAGAACATTACTGATTACCGTTTTTACACACATTTCATACCGTGGGGTATCAACATGCCAAACCGATCGATATGGCAAAGATCTTATCGAAGCTACCTGAATAGGCCACAAGGAATGTATACATTTTAGCATCTGTTACCATTTTTCAATATTTTCTTGTGTCAGTAAAAGCCACCCTGTATGTTGTAAAGTAAAGCTAAACTTTTGTCATATATATAAAAATTGGTGAGCAAGTATCTTATATATTACACTGGCTGAATAGTTTTTCACTGATGCAGAGATAAGAGATTTTTTTCTGAATTTCCCATACATAAATTTTTATCTATACGACTCTAATACAAAAAATATGGTGCTAACAAATGCATGGATATTTAGTTGCATGTACTGTACCTTACTAAAGCATAAAGATTTATGCCTCAGGGCAAATCTACCACATATAAAATACATTTTTAGTAACTGGTGTAATTCACATTCATATAGCAATGGCTATGAGTAGGGATCAACAGAATATTCATTAAAACTATATACTGATGCAGCGGCCATTATTCGAACACATCACGGCGCCGATTTTGAGCTATCTGCTGTTCCCCGCGCAGCATGAACACGGCCAATCGCCCCAGGCACCCGCGCTTATCGCGGATGTTTTGTTTGAATTTCATGGATTCTGTTTCTTCGTTTGCAATAAAATGGATGAATTGTAATGTGTACAGTAATGTACTACTGTGTCAATTTCATGTTTTTAATAGCCAGAACACTCAAATTCGTTTTTCTGCACTCGCCGCGCTCGCATCTCAGTGCGGGAAGGCTGGAATTCATCCGCCGGTTTCAAATCGGGATTCCGGTGTACATGACGCGTGAAGTGTTCGAATAACGGCCGCTGCATCAGTATATTTTGCAGTACATTAACACAGTGTTTTTAAACCAGGGTTCCTAGAACCCTTGGGTTCCCCGGGCATTCCTAATGGTGTTCAATGAAATATTAAGGTACTGTAATTTGAAAATGTAACCAAATACAGAAGAATTTACAATGCATCTTATCTCAGACTCACTATTAGAGAGGGTTGGGGTTCCTCAGAATTTCACATAGGGTTCCTTAACCAAAAAAAGGTTGGAAACCACTGCATTAACATATCTCCCTCTCTCTAACTTTTAAATTCAATAAGCTCATCAGGACAATATTTCCTTATACATTGGTACTGCAGGTATGAAGTACAGTAGCATTAATCAAATACACTTTATTTCAAGCAATCACTACAATAAATCAGCAATTTGTCATGTGACATTTATGAACAAGGAGGCATCTCAGCTATAATCACGGGTTTGTTAACACATATCTACTTGAGTTAGAAATTAATGAAATCTGATGAACAATGTATACTCCAGCACTAATCATGTTATGAAAAAGAAAACCCTTCATGATATTGCTTTTTTTTCTTTGTCAGTTTCAATATTGCAGGTGGAGCTAAAACAGATCTCCTATGTGTAACCCTCTTCCCCCAACCCCTCCCCCTTCTTCCCCCCCCCCCCCAATCTGACATAGGGTCTCCTAGGGGAAATGCTGCACTGGTTATATCAGTGTGAGTGGTGCATACCTGTTAGTAACAGGGGGCCCGAGTCTCCCGCGATGGCATGGGGGATGACAGGACAGGCTTCTGGGGTCTTGCCCAAATTCTACTCACGATTGCAGCGCCTCCATCTTGTGCAGCCCCCAGCTGTATGGGGTGAAGTATCTGCAAAAGAACACGTCTCCCTCCTCCCAATATACTTCAGTCTCAGGCAGGAGGTATTTTATAAAAGGTCAGGGTGCTTTATTTGGTTTCTGGATTCAGCAGTCACAATCACAGCAGTTCTTCTTAGGGTGCCCACCCTCAGGATGTCCCTGAACTCACTCCCAGCCAAGGGCACCAAGAGTGGTTCTTGCTCTTCCCCTGACCCCTTTTACGGTAGGAGGTATTGGTTAACCCCTCGCTCCCCGGAGGGAGGCCCCAAGCCTGCCAGAGCCCTGAAAGCTTGGTATAAGTAACCTTGCCCCTCTCACGGTAGGGACAGACTGACTAAATCAGGAAGTGCTATGCAGTAAGTAGCTTCAGTAAGCACCACCCCTGTGTCTCTAATTGGACACAGAGCCTGATGACACTACCTTCACTGACTCACTGCACAGCATGTGTGGGGAAAACCCATGATTGCTCCTGGCAACCTGCCCTTACTAGGTATTACTGCCAGGTGGAGGACAGAACTATAGCCCCAAAACTACCCAGGGCTACATATGAAATAACTTCTTGTTTTAAAACTTCAAAACTAGGCGTCTCTTACTTAGATGTGTCATTGATGGTTTTTCTAAGAGTTTGAGGTGACAACTATCAGTGGGGCCCAAAAGTTCCTAGAAGCTCTGAGGTTTTTAGAAACAACAGTTTATGTGATTTCTTGTAGCTTTTAATAAAAATGACATACTGTATGAGTGTACTGAAGAGACAATGTTTAGCACCACAACATTTTATCAATGAGAATCCACAAACCAAAATGTGTAATTGAGAAGACGAATGCAAGTACAGGCAATTTATATCAAATATATTTTTCTTGAAATGGATACTGTAACAGGGGACTTATCCCTGTTCAGTAATGTGCCTTTAATCTAGCAGTGTGGTAGTTAATTACTAAATACCACCTGCCTGATTAGATTGCTTACAAAAGCCTGCCTTTGAGACAGGAAGTAACTCCTTAGCTCATATCTGGGCTGAACTTGGGAGAGAGAGCAGAGATTGTCTTTGACTCTCACAACAGTCTTGAGCCCTGCCAGAAGAAACAGCAGAGCTGCTTACAAGACACAGGGAAAACTTCTGAACCTGAATGCTGACACACCCTGAGGGAAGGGAGCTGAACCAGAGAAGATTTTCCCTCCAAGGAACAGATAAGACTTTCATTATTAAGAGACTGCTTATATCTGCTTATTTCATGCTATATTTTTTGGGGCTTCGAGACATGCTTTACTAAGGGAGATATGAATTAATTGCATAGGATTTCACTAGAAATACTCCCAAGTGAATAGAAGCTTTGTTCCCCCCCTGTGTTTGGATGATTTTCTGATGAAAAGGAAAAGGCACAATAAAGCCTATTATAATTTCCCCTTATAAAGTCTCCAATTGTGTACCTCTGTGAACGTCCGTCTACAGATACCATCATAACTGAAACGCAGGAGTTAAGGGAATAGGGTAATGGTTGTAAAGATTTAAAAGAAGAGTTTTGTGCAGAGTGAGTGTAACTTTTATCATTTGGTTACCTTGTTGTCCATCATAAAATAAAAGGTGGTTGCATAATGTAACCTCTCTAATAAACTTAGAACCAAATACATTGAAATTGAAAGATGAAAAAAACATTTACTTTTGGTACAGACTAATGGGCTACCTTGTGATAATACTCTCTGCACGAACATAGACCATCGTAGGAATCTAGCAAATTAAATATCAGATGGTCAAACATATCCAATACGTTTCTGAACTTATTGATAGCAGTAGAGGAAAGGAGGATGACTGTATTTTATTTGTAGTACTAACAGGGAAGGCGAAAAGAGTGAAATGGGTAAGAATTGTGGGCTCCTTAGTAAACCATGACCCTGTACCATTTGGGTAGTTTTTCCCCTCTCCCTAGACAAAAATATGGATTCTATATGAATTACACTGGTGTACTGTACTATAAATAGTACAATTTATACATATCTGTAGGCAAACAGTCGGACACAATGTGTTTCTTTCAAGATATTATCACATTTAGGCCCATATCCTATATATTTAGAAATTTTTCACTGCACTTCCAGACGATATTTTTTTCACATTTTTGACAAATTCCATATAAGTAAAAACTGAAAAAATATGGAGGCAAGTGCAGAAAAAAACCTCATGAAGCAGAGTCAAAATGCTATTAAATGTCCAGAAGGGCTTGCGCTTTGACTCTGATTTAAAAAAAAAAACACCCAGTGAACTTTTGCTACACATTACGGTGTTTTGACCTGCAATCAGTTTAGATGGCCAGTGATGGTACAGTAGTTAGAATAGTTGGTATGTAAGTCTAAAAGCTAAAAGATTAGTTAGCCTCCTTAGTGGAGTAGTTTGATATTGTTACTTTGCCTTAAAAGGATAGAGTACCCACACGTATTGTTTATTTATGTCTATGGACAAAACAAACCACAGTGAACTACACTCCGGCTGCAAACTGTCTCTGTTTCTCACTGATCGCTGGTCATCCTGCAAAGTAGATAATTATACACACCTGGCATATTCTCCAAATAAATAATGAATTAACCCATTAGCCCTATAATGAACAATGGGTAAGTAGTTAGGTAGTGTGACAGATATAAGGAGCTGGTAGTGGGGGATATATGTTGCCCCTCAATTATTGCAGGGTTTCTGCTATAATTAAGTCCCAGGGAGATGCAGTGTATAATTTTGGATTGTTGCACTTCTTATTGGGTGTGTTTTGGGTTCCTGGGGCGGAGCACTTAGAGAGTAGGGTGGGCCAGTGCTCCACTCCACATTTTGGAGATTTCCCAGGTAGAATCCAGACCGGGACTTTTAGCTCTCCCTGGTCTCACACAGCTGCAACTACTAATGAAGAGGAGCAGCTGTTAAAATCTGTCTGTGTAGAGCAATACAGACCAATTCATTTCAAAGAAGCCTGTGCTAAGGGAGATGTGTTTTGTGCTTGCAAAAAGCCTGTATTATGTTGGTAAACGGGTAAGCCATCCACCTGGTAGATAGGCTTTACCAAATGGGTAGTTAAAGCTCGGTAGAGCAAGGATTTTGTTTAATTTGATTTATTTATATTTTCTGCTGTAACATCTTAATGGCAAAATAAACAGGCCAAAGCTTTATTTTTCACCTATGTGTCTGTGGACTGTCTCCTCTACCTGGAAGGCTGTGTGAAAGTGGTGATCCCTGGATGAAAGGTACATAGAAAAAAGGTACTTTTGTCACAGTCGTTAGGTGTATTAACCCCTTTGCTACATTAGTGGCCACGTAGGCATGGCCACTAAGGCTACTAAGGGGTTAATGCAATACATTTGTTTTATTTTTTACTAGACCAGGATACACTCTTTGTTTATCTATATCTAAAAGGCAATATAGATTGCTGGTGGCATGGATCAGCTCTGTGGAACAGCCGTAAAAAAAATGTTAACTTCTCAGAAATAAAATTATTTGGCGTGTATAGAATATGGGCTTGAGATCATTTTTACTGAATGAAATCACTTTCATTGGAGCTTTGGGTATCTCTTCACCATGTGCAGAATAATGGGAAGAGGTCTTCAATTGTTTTGGTTTTTTTTGCACTTAATAATTGGAACATCTTATGTGTCTTCTTTTTGTAAGCATACTTAGAAGTAATAGTTACTGTATATCCCTGTTTGTATAGGCTATTCTAAGCCATAAGGTAAGGTAACCCTGTTCACCACAGGAAACCTACTAAGCATGGGTTTTGCAGACTTTATACTACTCTTATTTTTCTTGGCTTAATGCTAGTACTAGATGACCCAAATAAATGAGCTATGCCCTTGAAATACCAGTTTTGTTTTCCAACAAGCCAACATTGTTCAGTCTTTTCATTTTTTCTAATTTCAAAACCATTTAAGTTGCGTTCCTCTAGAGCCCACACATAACACAGACTAGAATGAAAGTCTTGTGATAGATAACGTACTGTATAACAGGTGTCTGTCAGACAATCAAATCTGGAATTAAAGTGTATACAGTAGGTACACTACACATTGACACTGGAGTAAATCATTCTCTTTACTACTTTCAAGTTACTGCTACCATAAAACATACTTATACCTCTATTGGCAATTCATAGTATTACTATTCACCTTTATTTTGCATCTAAAATGCACACTATAGCCCAAAGGAAAGTATCATCTAAGTGCTTACACATACCAAAAACGTGACACTCAATAAGGTCAATTCAAGTTCAACATTTTATAAGGAAGTGTAATATATTACGTTTGCTGTAATATCTGATATGGTGGGCACTTCTGTTCATGTTTTGGTTCTAAAAGAATTTAATGTTTTAGACGTGGTTTTGGTTCTAAAAAAATAGTCTTTGGTTCTGATTTTGGCAAAATTATATTTCTTTGGTCATGGTTTTAGATTTTTTATCAAACTATTGAAAAAACTAAAAGAAGCAGGAAAATGCTAAAATAGCATGTAAAGGGTAAACAATGCTAATCATAAAAACAATTGGGAAACTGTGAATGTATGTTGAGATATTTATCTAATTTTTGCAAATGTAATGGATAACTAAACAGAGAGGTAAACATTTAAATAAACATAATGGGAACATTTATAGGCATGTTTAATACAGTATAATGCAGCAAGTGAACTTACATTTTCTGCCAGGAACTCTGAAAAAAAGGGAATCAAGCAAACCACTTTAACAAAATCTTCAGTTAATGTTGTGGTCAAAAAGATACCTCTGATATTTGCAGCTTTCAGCATTCACTGTTTGCCCCTATTGCTTATTCCAAACAGCAGTAGCAAAATATGCTGAGGAAGGACTCTTGTTGCTTATTAATCGGTGCTCATAGTTTAGAGAGCAGAAACACCATAGAGTTGATAAACTGCAGGTTTTTGTGTTTCATTTTCAAGATTTAGCACCTTCTATAAAAAAGGTATGGTACTGTTAAAAAAAATCTGTGGCCAAGTCTCCTTAAAGGCTACCCCTCAGCCCCCTTCGCTTTCCTCTGGTTCCCCTTACCTCATGTGGAGTGAGATTGGGAGGTTGCAGCAACACGTGGGTGCCGGAGATGGGGTGTGTGCACCCCTGTGAGATGTGCAGGAGCTGCGGGCTGATAGACTAGGCGACCGGGTCGCCGGAGTCCCGCGGCGGACGGAGTGACAGGGTGCCGCCATCTTGAGTACAGCCGCATGAGACAGCGCATGCGGAGAGAGGTGCGAGTAGTTGCGGCAGCCAATCCAGGGCATGCGTAGGAGCACCATAGGAGCGGCAGCCATTAGGGGAATAGATCCATTGGAGATTACAACCCCCAGCAGCCCCGGGGTTGCAGTCAGGTGGAACACAAGCAGCCAATAGGGCTGCTGCATTTGTGGTAAGGGGAGCTTGCGCTGGCAGTTAGGGCAGTTAGACTGTGAGTCAGTTGTAACCAGGATAGCAAGGGGATAGGCAATGTCCAGGGAGAAGGGCTCCACTGGACTAGGTCAGAACATCCCCATAGGTCCCAGCTAGACCCCATCACTAATAGCTTGTGTGCTGTAGAGATGGCCCTTAGACAGGGACGCTTCCCTTAGCAATACAGCGTTAGTCAGCATATGTGTTACGGATGCATGCGGTGTGCGCTGCCTGCGTCTGGGACCAGACAAGGCCATCAAACCAGAAACTATCCTAAGGTGGGACCCTCCAACCGGATACCACCCCACGCGGAGGCGGATCTTCGGTGGACAGACTGATTGGTTATCTGCTAGTACCCAGCGGCACCCGAGGGCTGGAGCGCCCGGGCATGTATATCTACAAGTGCACCAACAATACACAAGGGCAGCGCTGTCACACACTTGGAGTGGGATTTGCTATTGTGGCCTGGACACTGGGACACTGGTGCTCCTGCACCCAATTACTGTGGGGGGATATTCCATGGGTCGGTATATAAATATCTATATCTATAGTATTGTTATATATTATGTTGTATTGTTAGTGTCCAGTAAATACTGTTACATATACCCCTGTGTGCAATTACTGACTGTATTGTCTTGGGAGGGGCTATCCCACTATGTGAGGATCCTTCCCAGGTGGAGGCGCTGTTAGTATATTCATTACACACACCCCAGGCTCCCAGTGGCGGAGGATCAGGCCTCATGTTTGCCACTCAGGTAATAGCAGCACACGTGGTCACCCTAGACACAGGGCGAAAGGGGGCTACAAATCATTATATAGTATTATGGGTCATATTTACTAAGCGATGCTATGTTTAAGACACTACCTGATGCTGGAAGACATGCCTTCTAGCTACCGTCATGTTTAATAAGCATCTGGAAGGCATCTTGCTACGGCTGGTAGACGCAGCCCAGCTCAGGAAGACGTGGTGTGGAGAATACAAAATTATTCAAATAAAATGTAAAAAAAGGTCATTAAGGTTTAAGCCACACTGCCATTACTGTATCATGTAAACTTGCATTAACACCACAGAATTCATGTAGACCAATGAAAATGTATACCTAAAAACTTAAATTATGATTCTATGATGATGTATATCATATTTTAATGTGTTAATGTTATTTCAAATACATTTGATAATACAATATACAATAAAGTACAGTGATTTTGTATGTAAAATAATTATAATACAATATCCTATAAAGTAATTTTTTTATTACATTTATATCAATATAGTAACATTAATATAATATTTTAATCATCATAAATTAGATATCCATTTCTATGAGGTTACATTAATTCAACTTTATTTCCAATTAATTCTAAAAGACATCTTCCGGAAGGCAACTTACAGATGCGGTGCAGCTAGAAGATGCTTTCCAACTGTATGAATCTCCCCCTTACGGCTCATTCATGTTGTAATGTGTCTTAAACTCTGTTCACTTAGGAGCAGAGTTTAATGCCACCCCAGAGCTGGAAGTTTTATCTTGCACGAGGAGAAAAGAAAACTACATACATTAGCTCGAAGGTGTTGTATGATTTTTGTCCCATTCTTGAAATGAACATTTAGGCCCATGTTTATTAAACAGCGTTGTACTATAAGACACCACCCAAGCTAAATTGGGTTAATGTTTACTTAAAGGTGTTATATCAACACCATTTAGTAAACATGGGCCCAAACGTAGCTGGGATGTGTCTTGTGGCATAATGCCATTTAGTAAATATAGGGCCTAATAGTCATTTCAAGAAAGGGGCACAAACCACATAACAATATACAATAAACAAATGTGTCACGTGTGCATTATCTTAATCTACAGTACCAAAACAGGCTGAATTTACCCAGGTGTGAAGGCAGGATTTACAGAGTACAACTTCATCAGAAATTCCAGCTGTGCTGCAGTGACCGGCAGAACCTGGGCTGCCTTGAGACATATTTTTTTCTC
Organism: Ascaphus truei; assembly: GCF_040206685.1. NCBI lineage: Eukaryota > Metazoa > Chordata > Amphibia > Anura > Ascaphidae > Ascaphus > Ascaphus truei. Next base: position 101,444,665 of record NC_134490.1, read on the forward strand.
TGCAAAACAGACCTTTACACAGTAAAGCGAAGTACAGAGTGCACGTTATGCACAAATAGGAAGGAGAAATTACGTCTATTACATGAAATAATTACCAAATAGGTGTGCAAGTAAGAATAAGGCAACATATCCAATACAATTTTGAAGATTAAGCAAATACAATACAATATGCTTGGATCTCAGGTCAATTAATGTTACGTTGAAGATGTTATAGTTATGCAGCAGGTCAAAATACAATAGTTCATATGGTGGGGTGAATCTTTAGAGAGATCATAATAGTCAATTTTTTCCACATCTGTTACCACTGAGAAGATCATTTCCCAGAGCCTCTTCAATATGCTGAAGTCGTAAAAGACATTTGGTGGAAATTACTCAGTTACCAAACTATTTCAGTTATCTTGTTAGGCTTACATGATAACATATGGGAAATAAATAATATGCTACAGTGTACAGATGTAGCAAGCAATATTACCATCATTAATGGGAAATAACGTGTTGGCTAACGCATACATAATCTCCTTAGCCATTCCTGTTATCAGCACAACCAGACACCACAATCACCTCAGATTACATCTCCTGTTACATCGCCTGTCTCCTGTTAGGCTAAGGCCCCGCTCCCAGAGTCAGCGCACCCACACTGCTGACAGGCGGTGCGCTGAGATACACAGACCGCGATATGCGGTCTGTAGGGAGCGGGAGCCGGAGCGGGAGGTGGGCGGGTGGTGGGCGATTTGACAGGGAGGGGGGGCGTGGCTTGAGCAGAGGGACCCGCTACTCTTCCCCCCCTCCCTCCACGGGCTCGGGCTGGAGCTGGAAAGTAAGTTTAAACACACACACGCAGGCACTCATTCATACACACACACACACGCGCACACACACACACAGGCAGGCACTCACGCACTCATACACACACACGCGCGCACACACAGGCAGGCACTCACGCACTCATACACACACAGACAGAGGCAGGCACTCACGCACTCATACACACACACACACACACACAGACAGAGGCAGGCACTCACGCACTCGGGCACACACATACACACACAGAGAGGCACTCACCTGCTTTCACTCCACACTCCTCCCCGCTCCCCGAAGCCTCTCCTCCTCCCGAAGCCTCCCCTCCCCATTGGCTCACAGCCACACACGTCACGCGTCAACGCTAGGAAACACCATTCTCTGGTGTCTCCAGCGGCTGACGCTCCACAGCGTGTAGTCAGCTGTGCAGCCAGTGGGGACCAGGACCGGCTCGCGAGGATTCCCCTGCTGGTGGGGAACTCGCTATATTGCCGCCCGCGCCAACGAGCGCAGCGGGACCGAGGCCTTACGGTGGCAAGGCAGGTCCCAGCGACACAGCAGCGCATCCCAGCAGCCAGATGGTTCCACCCACTGCAGGACCTGGTAAGCATACAAATATTATGTAATGTATAGATATCTGGAAGTTCACTGTTCACTGGAAGGCAGAAATAGTTCTGCGTCAGACAGGTTGCTAGGCTTAGAAAATACCCCACTGTATAGGCAAATACCCCACTGTATAGACAGACCGAGCGTGAAAGAGGGTGTTTCACAAGAGCTAACGGTTAAATCTAGGGCCCCAAAAGAAAGGAGCAGTAGCACAGCATCAGGGGGAGTGTCCTGGAACAAGATTCATATTCTGTTTACCCCCCCGTCCCCCTTTTGCAGCTTCTGCCTGTCAACCCTTTATTTCACCTGGATGTATATTTGCTCTGAAAACGCACAGTGCCTGTGGAACGGATACATTTGTTGCATTTGGGCTTTCCAGTTAGCGCATAACCAGGTTGTCTTGGCAACCCCCTTAATCCCCCTGTCTTAGAGGAAATTCCCTTACTCCCCTGTCTGTATTCACAGATAGTCTCATCCTCAGACTATTCCTGTTCCCAGAAAGTCATATACTTCCTTTCCACCCAGGACACTGAGTGAGTACCTGCCTGCTAACACCCTTGGCAAGGCCTTTCTGTTTTTATCACAGTCTTACTCTGATATTAGCACTTCATATAGAGAAGCACTCTCTATCCACACTACATCTGCAAGTACCTTTCATCCTATGACTTTCCATCAATAAAATTAAGAAAGACAAAAGGACTTGTTGTGCTTTGGAAGAGGGAAGACATGAGTTAAGCTAACTGGAGCCATTCATACACCACACGTGACCCTGGTTCCAGGATAGGGAGCAATACTTACGCCTGTGCTAGAAGCTCCCGTTGCCATCATTTATTAGCAAGAAAGATATTTTGAAGGGTCAATTTGTTGATCATTTTGAAATGTCTAAAGAGGGTTTAGCAGATAAGATGAGGGTGCAGGCTTCAGGAGACTCTGGTCCAGGGGGTAGCAACAGGTACAAAACCAGGGACAATTTGCTGAAGGGTTTCTTGGTATTAGGGAGCTGCCTTTTAGAAAAACACCCAGAGAAAGGTTTAAATATACTTGATTAAATTGAATAAATACACAGCATGTAGAAAATTTACAGGTGCTCTTCATGTTATGAATATGATGAGGAGTCTCGGCAAAAAAATTAATGGGAACCCTATTCTATATTTTGGGGCAAAGGACATTGACCTATGGTTTCACCTAGTCAAGCCAGAGAAGTGTGGTCCCTTTACAAAGGCGCCGGACAGTCAACCACTGGGAAAGGTTAGTAGGGGATAATGCTGAGATTTCAACCAAAAGCGGTGCGCCAGGTGAGGGAATGTAAATTCTGCCATACGTGCTCTTTTTGCAGGGGTCCCATTAAGCTAAGAAATATTACAAGAAAGCAGGGGGGCCCTTTCCGCAGGTTTGCAATGGACCTAACACGGGCAACAACACCAATTAAAATGTACGGAATGAGGCTATACACCTACCCTTACCATTATGGGCAGCTTTTCTTGAGGGTTGTAGCATCCCAAAACAAGGCAATTTGCAAGACATACACGCAAGGCACAGCCTAAAATGAGCTACCACTTAAGTGCAGGTCATATGGGTAAAGATATAGGAAGTGTAATTGGGGTGCAAGGCAGGCCCTTCTCACACAATTTTGACAATTTCCCTGTTGCTTGTGATTCCAGAGAAAACACCTGGTAAATTCAGGTTGATAAAGAATTTATCTTACCAAAAGAGTAAATCTGTTAACTATGCAACTGATCAAAAACATGGTGTATCCATAGTTACAGAGTTAAATAGTTACATAGTAGATGGTTGAAAAAAGACGTATGACAATCAAGTTCAACCTATGCTAAATTTAGACAACAGATACTTTATCCTATATCTATACTTACTTATTGATCCAGAGGAAGGCAAACAGAAAACCCCAGTGTTATTTCATCCAATGATATTGCATAAGGGGAAAAAAAATACCTTCCGACTCCATGAATTGGCAATCGGATGAATTCCTGGATCAACATCCTTCCCATGCACTTATTTGGTATATCCCTGTATACCTTTCCTTTCAAAAAAGATGTCCAACCTTTTTTTGAATAATTTTATTGTATTTGCCATCACAGTCTCCATGGGTAATGAATTTCACATTTTAACTGCCCTTGCTGTAAAGAACCCTTTCCTTTGTTGCTGGTGAAATTTCCTTTCCTCCAACCTAAAGCGATGCCCCCGAGTCCTTTGTACTGCCCTTGGGATGAATAGTTAATTTGAAAGCTCCTTGTACTGTCCCTGAATATATTTATATATAGTTATCATATCCCCTCTTAGACGCCTCTTTTCTAATGTAAGGACATACTTGAAAACGAGAGTTAACTCTCAATGTATTCCTGGTAAAACATTTTATAAATAAAATAAATAAATCATTTAGCTTGCCTCTCCTCATAAAATAGATTGTCCATCCCCTTTATTAATTTGGTGGCTCTTCTCTGCACTCTCTCTAGTTCCATAATGTCTTTTCTAAGGAGTTGTGCCCAAAATTGTTCTCCATATTCAAGGTGTGGCCTTACTAATGCTTTGTAAAGGGGCATAATAATGTTTACTTCCCTTCCATCCACTGCCCGTTTAATGCAAGATAAGATCTTGTTGGCCTTTGCAGCTACTGCATGACTTTGGGCACTATTGCTAAGCCTGCTGACTACAAGAATGCCTAAATCCTTCTCCATCAAGGATTCCCCCAATTTATCCCCATTTAATTTGTAATTTTCCTTTTTATTCTTGCAGCCTAAATGCATAACCTTACATTTATCTGTATTAAACCTCATCTGCCATTTACCTGCCCACGTTTCCAGTCTCTCCAAGTCCTTCTGAAGAGATATTATATCCTGCTCTGATTCTATTACCTTACACAATTTAGTATCAGCAAAGATGCCAAACTCAAGGTCATTAATAAACAAGTTAAAAAGCAGTAAAAATAAGTGGACACACACACACACACACACACACATATATATATATTACTGTTGCTGCTAAGCTTATTCTAAAGCTTAACCGCATTTGTTCGGGGCTTTTTTATTTGAGCCACCGAACTTGGCCGCGCGCCAGCCGCATCTCGGGGCCGCGCGCCGTCCGTTTCTCCGTTCAGCGCTAATGCTGCTGAACAATGGAAGCGCCTTCCGGTGCTGAAAATAAAAAAAAAAGCCCGCGTCTGCATGCGATTTAAAAATACCCGCGGTGGCGGCCGCTTTAGACTCAGGGCGGCCGCCACTGTATGTGGTAATGGTAGGGGTTTCTCATAGCTTGTTGGGTATCTGATTGTTTATTAACTGTGTGCAGCTGGTCTCAGTTGCTCTTGGGAGGGTAGCGGCCCCTACTCCCCAAGGTTTAAGCTTGCCCTCCCCACTTTCCAAGTTGGCAGATCGGTTTCATTTTGCCAGGTTATGACAGATCCAATGTGATCATTCTTCCTGTAATTATACAGGTTAATAAGAATTTTAACCCAAGTTAAAAAGCAGCGGTCCCAGTACCGATCCCTGAGGTACTCCACTCACGACTTTAGCCCAACCTGATAAAGTTCCATTTATGACAACCCTCTGTTGTCTGTCCTTTAACCAGTTTCCAATCCAGGTGCAGATATTATTACTGAGTCCAATTTGCTTTATTTTGTACACCAACCTCTTGTGTGAAACTATATTAAAAGCCTTTGCAAAATCTAAGTAGACCACATCAACTGCATTACCCTGGTCTAAATTCCTACTTACCTCCTCAATAAAACAAATAGGGTTAGTTTGCCATGATCTATCCTTCATAAATACGTGCTGACTATTACTCATGCTTTTGTTTCCATTAGGTATTCCTGAATATTATCCCGTATTAATAAAACCTTCAAGTAGTTTCCCCACTATTGAAGTCAGGCTTATAGGTCTGTAATTCCCCGGTTGTGATCTAGCTCCCTTTTTAAATATACTGAAGGCACCACATCTGCTTTACGCCAATATTGTGCTACTGAGCCTGTGGAAATGGAGTCCTTGAATATTAAATGTAATAGTTTGGCTATTACTGAACTTAACACCTTGAGAACTCTTGGTTGTACAGTGGCGGCCGCCTTTAGCCTAAATCAGCAGGATCCGCGGCTCTCTGATAATCTCGGTCAGATGCGTTATTTTTTTGGTCCGGAGTGAATTGTGTTATTTTAGCGCTCGTGATAGTAGCATTTAATTCTCGCTGTCTGCAATACAGCAATGCCGTCTAAAAGCTCAGGGGGGCGTTCAAGAGCTGTTGTCTTGGAAGTCTAATACCTTCGCGATTCAACCTACGTCAGTACACAGTATGCGTGTGCGCGCGCAGTAATTGTAAATTTGCATATTTACAGTATACATGCATTTGCAGTGCTGTACTGTATGTCTCATTTGAAAATTGTTGAAACGCATAGGTGTGTACAGTACTGTAATAGTGTCACATTTCGGCTCTCCCCTCGCTCGGACACACACAGGATAATTTACTGCACTGTAGGGTATTTCAACTTCTTATCTTATCTACAGTGCAGTACCATTCCTTTGAACGTGTGTCTTTCTGGTTTCAATCACATTCCTGCTTGACAGCAGGTGATTACTGCACATGCGCCTGTAACTTCGCCCACCACTGCTTGCTTGAGTGAGTGACCAAAAAAAAATTTATTCTAATTTTTTTTTTTCTCCACAAGCCTGCAAAAACCATCTTGTTATTACGATATTCAATCTGTGCTGTAGCTTTTGACTGCGACCCAGTGCGTTTGACTGCACATGGTTGATTTGTGTGCTTTTTACGTACTGTATTTGGGGGTGTAGGGATCATATTATTATGATTAACTGCCTTTTGAAATTAAAGTATGTCATTATCTTTGAACTTCATGCAGCTGTACCCTGTATCCCCCTCCCCCACGAACACACACACAAGGCTCGCTCAAGGATTTGAAACTCTTAGCGACATTTTCTGAAGCTTGTCATTATGTTTTTAATCCGTCCCTAGCCAACAGTCACCTCACTGCGCCTGCGTGTAATCCTCTTTGAGATGGGAACTAGCTGATTACTGCGCATGACTCATCCAACCCCCCCCTCCAACCCTTTGAGGCTTTGTTTGCGGTAACGCTTTGGAAAAATCCCTTCTCAAATTTGATATGTAAATCTGATTTGCACAGCACTGTGAGAATTGAGAGTTAAAAAACCATTAACTGATTCATGTTGTTTTTTCATTCATTCTTTTTCTTTGGTGTACTGTAGGTGTGTGTGTGGGGGGGGGGTTGTCAATGATTGTGATTAGCATGAATGTAAATAAATATTTATTTTATCATGAACAAAAAAAATAAATATCAAACGCTTGCCATTGTGTTTTTAATCAGTCCCTAGCAGAGCTAACCAGCGTTGGATATCAGCAATTCGGTGTCCGCTCGTGTACATCTCCTTAATTCGCATGCTGAGATCCTTTGAAATCTTTTTAACAGGCATTGCTGCGAGTAGAAAGAAATACAAACACAAGAATATATATTCGATGTTTAGTCTGTGTATTCAATGTGCAGTGAATCCACAAAATGGATGGTGTATTTATATGTTAATGACTCAAATTAGAGTACGCCCACTTTCAACACCTGTACCTCGTCGCCATGCATAAAAGGTTACACAATTTGCATAGCCCACCGCTCGATGATCTTTATCTGAACTTGGCCTTGTCCAGATACTGCATTGTGCCATCTGCTTCCATGGATCAACCCCGATTCTATGGACGCAGGAAGCCACTCGCCTCTGCCGTGCCTATCACACAGAAAAAGCGAAAGGCGGCAGCCGTTTCCACGCCAAGGCCAAAGCGACAGGCTAAGGCCAATAAAGAAAACTTCTGCTGACTCCAAAGGCTAGTGGTTTTATTAGACGTCAGCCTTATTATGTCAGGAAGAAATACGGTGATATACACTCAACGCAAAACAAATGGAAGCCAACCCATCGAACCCGCAGACCACATCCTCCCATACGCTTCGACGACTATGACGCCGCTCTCCCGTAAATCTTCAGCCCGTCTTCTCCACTACTCGTCCTCGACGCTGCCGTCACCCTCCCGGAAACCCACAGGCCATCCTCGCCAGTGCTCTTCGATGACGCTGCCGCTGGTGCCGCTGAAATCCACGGGTCACTTTCTCCTTTGCGCTTAGACGACTCTGCCGCTTCTCGCACGGAAATCCAGAGGTCACTTTCTCCACCCCTCTTCGACGAAGCTGCCGCTTCTCCTCTCCCGGATATCCACAGGTCACCTCCTCCACCCTTCTTCGACGACGCTGCCGCTTCTCTCCATGGAACCCCCATCTCCTCCTCCGTAGCACCCATCCACCCAGATGTTCACAGCACGCCATGGACAAGAAGCAGCTCGTTAGACCGGATGCTGAATGGGATAAGTGTGGATATCCCCGGGAACTCTATTGTGCTGGCAAAGATAGATCTGCTTCTGGAGACCATGCTAAATATGGATCAACGGATGCTAAATATGGATCAACGGATGCAGAAGATGGATCAACCGATGGAGAAGATGGATCGACGTATGGAAAAGATAGAGACTGACATAGTGGGGATACATAATTTGCTCGGTGTTCATTTCCCTGTATCCCCGACGCCGGAGCCGGAGGGTGGCATGGATTTGATGAATGGGAGCTTCGACCAACTTCCATCACCAAGCGCACCCCCTCCACCAGAAGAATTTGTGTACATGTATGGCGTTGACGAGGATAACATGACAACCCCGTCAAGACCACGCCAGGAGACAACACGGCGACCAAGACAGGAGGAGAGCTTCCTCCCAGACAACCTACACTCGCCCGCCGCCAAAAGCACACCCGCTCACAGAAGAACACCTACATTCGCTCGTATCGATACGGTGCCCGACATCATCCTGCGCGATATGCCACCGGCACTCAGGGAGAAGTATAGGGTGATGAGTGCTGGTGTACCCCACAAGTATGCCTTGTTAATTTTTAAACACCACGTGTCCTACTTGATGTACTGCGAGTGGGCCTTCAAAGTGAACTACGAAGGAAATCGCGAAAAAAAGGCGCTTCCTGACAATTTAAGAAAGACCATTCTGGATGAATTGCGGCGTTATTTTTCAACTACAGATCCTGTAATGAAAGGCGTTCCAGACTGCATTAATGGCATTTTGTGCCATGCAAGGCATCGGCCATGGAAGGACAATCTGGTGGGGCACGCATTTGCTTGAGTGTTCAACTAAAAAACATGCAACACCAGTAACACATACAAGACAATGGATGCTGAGACACTCCAATGACTGATTTAAATAAAAAACATTTAATACAGCAAATCAATATTTAATAAAAACACTAAAAAGAATAGGTCACATGTGCACTCCAACACTAGCTAGGCTGGCCGCTTACCAGACATAGAAAGGTAGAACGCAGTGGATAAATCTGAGAGTATCCCCTCTCGTGTCAAATTATTGAGGAACCAACTAGGAGAGGGGCAGTTCTGGATTTGGTCATACAGTACCAAACAATGTAGAAGTAATAACAAATATTCAAGTCCTGGAACATTTGGGTAACAGTGATCATAACATGGTCTCATTTGAAATAAATTATCAAAAAACAGATTACTTGGGTTCAACAAAGACTTTAAACTTTAGAAAGGCAGATTTTAATAAACTGAGGTCTAATCTAGTAGTAATACAATGGGATGATGTTTTTGCAGGGAAAAATGTAGAAGATAAATGGGCAGTCTTTAAAACATTGTTAGAAAAGCACACTTATCAGTGTATACCCTTGGGTAATAAGTATAAAAGAAATAAGTCAAAACCAATGTGGCTAAATAAACAGGTAGAGGAGGAAATGGACAAGAAGAGGAAGGCGTTTAGATTCTTTAAGTCAGAAGGGACAGAGACATCGTATCAGAATTATAAGGAATGTAACAAAAATTGCAAAAGGGCAATTAAATTAGCAAAAATGGATAATGAAAAAAGGATTGCAATAGAAAGTAAGGTCAACCCTAAAAAGTTCTTTAAGTACCTTAATAACAAAAAAATGAGAAAAGAAAATATAGGACCCTTTCAGTGTGAAATGGGTAGGCAGATTATTGTAGATAAGGAAAAAGCAGAGGTATTAAACAAATTCTTTGCCTCTGTGTTTACCAGGGAAGAATCAAGTTCAATAGTAGCGCCACAGGAAGAAGCCACAACCTCCATATTAATGACCAGTTGGTTAACTGAGGAAGAAGTTCATAAGCGATTTGAAAAAATTAAAGTAAATAAGGCACCTGGCCCCGATGGCATACATCCAAGAGTTCTCAAGGAGTTAAGCTCAGTAATAGCAAAACCATTATATTTAATATTCAAGGACTCCATTTCCACAGGCTCAGTACCACAAGATTGGCGTAAAGCAGATGTGGTGCCTATATTTAAAAAGGGAGCTAGATCACACCCAGGGAATTACAGACCTGTAAGCCTGACTTCAATAGTAGGGAAACTGCTTGAAGGTTTAATACGGGATAATATACAGGAATACCTAATGGAAAACAAAATTATTACTAATAGTCAGCATGGATTTATGAAGGATAGATCTTGCCAAACTAACCTTATTTGTTTCTTTGAGGAGGTAAGTAGGAATTTACACCAGGGTAATGCAGTTGATGTGGTCTACTTAGATTTTGCAAAGGCTTTTGATACGGTTTCACACAAGAGGTTGGTGTACAAAATAAAGAAAATTGGACTCAGTAATAATATATGCACCTGGATTGAAAACTGGTTACAGGACAGACAACAGAGGGTTGTCATAAATGGAACTTTTTCAGGTTGGGCTAAAGTCGTGAGTGGAGTACCTCAAGGATCGGTACTGGGACCCCTGCTTTTTAACTTGTTTATTAATGACCTTGAGGTTGGGATCGAGAGCAAAGTCTCCATCTTTGCTGATGATACTAAATTGTGTAAGGTAATAGAATCAGAGCAGGATGTAATTTCTCTTCAGAAGGACTTGGAGAGACTGGAAACGTGGGCAGGTAAATGGCAGATGAGGTTTAATACAGATAAATGTAAGGTTATGCATCTGGGATGCAAGAATAAAAAGGCGACTTACAAATTAAATGGAGATATATTGGGGGAATCCTTGATGGAGAAGGATTTAGGAGTGCTTGTAGACTGCAGGCTTAGCAATAGTGCCCAATGTCATGCAGTAGCTGCAAAGGCAAACAAGATCTTATCTTGCATCAAACGGGCAATTGATGGAAGGGAAGTAAACATAATTATGCCCCTTTACAAAGTATTAGTAAAACCACACCTTGAATATGGAGTACAATTTTAATAAATGGGATGGACATTCTAACTTATGAGGAGAGGCTAGCTAAATTAGATTTATTTACATTAGAAAAGAGGCGTCTAAGAGGGGATATGATAACTATATACAAATATATTCAGGGACAATACAAGGAGCTTTCAAAAGAACTATTCATCCCACGGGCAGTACAAAGGACTCGGGGCATCCCTTAAGGTTGGAGGAAAGGAAATTTCACCAGCAACAAAGGAAAGGGTTCTTTACAGTAAGGGCAGTTAAAATGTGGAATTCATTACCCATGGAGACTGTGATGGCAGATACAATAGATTTGTTCAAAAAAAGGTTGGACATCTTTTTAGATGGGAAAGGTATACAGGGATATACCAAATTAGTATACATGGGAAGGATGTTGATCCAGGGATTAATCCGATTGCCAATTCTTGGAGTCAGGAAGGAATTAATTTTTCCCCTTAATGGGGTTTTTTGTTTGCCTTCCTCTGGATCAATAAGTAAGTATAGATATAGAATAAAGTATCTGTTGTCTAAATTTAGCATAGGTTGAACTTGATGGACGTACGTCTTTTTTCAACCTCATCTATTATGTAACTATGTAACTATGTAACATGAGTATGAGCAACGGAGGCTACTGTTACCACTGAGATAATGAACGTGGTACTTTACAGAGGTTTTGAGTAGGACCTCTTGTTGTAGACCAAGATCCTAGCCCTGGAGAAACTAAACCACGGCTGAGAAGAAACAGAATATGCAGGTGAGAAGGAGCATTGTGACTGTGGCTCCGAGTGATTGCTAAACCTCACAATTTGGGATAAACAGTGGCCAGACTACAAGGGAGAGAAGGGTATGCCCTAATGGTTAAACCTGCTTCAGTGGTACTGCCTCCCGATGTCGGATCAGGGTGTGCGATCACTCAGAGAGAGATCAGCTGAAAATCATCTGGAAGTCAGCAGATGCTGTGGCTGTCCCAGTTATGACTGTTACTACTCAACATACGTTTTGCATGGACGTGGATGGCTTTCTCAAGAGTAAGTGGAGCCTCCTCTCGGCCTTCTCTCCCTCGGAGAGTATCCTTGACATAATATTGTCTTTGTTATTACATGTATTGTAAGATATCTATAAGACCTCATTATTTAGTGTAATTGATGGACCAATTTACTGAAACAGAAGCAAAAGTGTTAATGGGATTATTTAAGATTGTAATGAAGGAAGTGGCATCAAGGACCAATGAAGAAGTGGCCTATTGCACTGGGAAATGAGTAGGGTGAGGAGAACAGGAGTGAGGGACTGCAGCTCCCATGGAATATGCTGGTGATGTATCTGTTTGGGGGAGAAAAGACATGACGTCGATGTGTGGAGCTTAAAGAGACTCTAAGTCATGAGGAACAACATCAGTCACAGTACAGATACCTCTGATTGGCTGTGAAAACCATGTGTTTTTTTTGATGACATCATGTAAAGGAAGTGAAGCCAGCCAATCAGAATGGCTCTTCTTCCTTCCCCTTTAACATGATGTCACCAAAAGCAGCATGACTGCCATCACATTGTACTTCAGCCAATCAGATTGTGGGAACTATATCCCCAATCTGAGTGGTTGTACTGCACCGACACACTTTATTCGAGCAAATACCCAGTATGTACCTGGCAGATACCTGGAATGCGCCGCTCCTCACCTCTGACAAGCCCCGTTGTGTTTGCCTTCCCAGCCTGGGTTCATGCCTGGCTGATGGGCGGCTGATCTGTTAAATGATAATGATTAGGATTTAATAGGCTGCAATGCTTCGCGTGTCTACCAGATGGCATAAATTCATGAATTGTAATGCAGTATATATATATATACTGTGCAGTATTGCAGCCAGCGGGAATAAAATGCTTCAATCCCTGCCTGGAAAATACCTCAATGCACTCGGGCAGAAAACAGTCACAAACCTCAATACACCCGGGTATACCCGTATTCGTGGGACTAGCCGAGCTCGAATAAAGTGTGTCGCCAGTGTAGTAGACATGTGACAGATTTTTTGGGGAAAGGATGTGACGTCATCCAAAGGGAGTTACATGGTCTACAACAACGAATCAGATTGGGGATACCGTTGCCACAATCTGATTGGCTGAAGTACCATGTGAAGGCAGCCATGTTGCTTTTGTTGACGTCATGTTAAAGGGAAAGGAAGCACAGACATTCTGATTTGATGGCTTCACTTCCTTGATGGCAACGGGTAGACAGGAGCTCTCCGCTTCAGCGTAGGAGCGTGAGTGCGGGAGTCACCTCTGTGCGCGGAGCGGCCTCGGCCCATGACGCCGGTCTCTATAGGAGGAGACAGCAGGCTGGCCAAAGAACACCGCGGGGGAGCGCCGGGGGAAAACCAGTGCTTTAGCACAGGAGTCCAGAGCAGGCCTCTGCATGGAGAGTAGCAGCAGACCTCAGGGAACAGAAGATAACCTCTTCTTGGGGAGAATGCAGTAGGAAACCGGAACCAGTGCTGGCAAACCAGCGCTTCAGCACAAGAGTCCGAAACAGGCCTCTGCGTGGAGAGTAGCAGCAGACCTCAGGAAACACAGGAAGACAGGCTTCTGCGTGGAGAGTAGCAGCAGGCCTCAGGAAACACAGGAACACAGTCCTCTACGTGGAGAGTAGCAGCAGGTCTCAGGATACTCAGGAACTAATAACGAGAACTAGAGAAGTTAGTACACCCGAAGCAAGCCAGGAGGCTTGTGGCAGAACATAGTAACATCCAGAGAAGGATTATGCTCGGCACTGCAGGAGATACCAGCACCCATATCTGGGCCTGTAACTTGGGAAGCAGGGGGTCCGCGAGGCTGAAATCAATGCGGTTCATCTCGGGAGACCCCCTGCTCCCACACACTATTAATAAAAATTACATTAATGCAGCTTCATTACCATTGCGGATAGCTATTAATATGTGTGTTTTGATACTAATGTACATGAGCAGTGGGTCTCTTGAGCTGAACCGCATTGGTTTCAACCTCGCGGACCCCCTACTTCATGAGATACAGGCCTCTTTAAGGGGTGATAGTATCACCCTGCAGGATTTAAATCCCCCGGTCATGTGATGTGGGAGCTTTAAAAGCACAGGGGATACCAGCACCCAATAACAGGGCCTGTATCTCATGAAGTAGGGGTCCCTGAGGCTAAAACGAATGCGGTTCAGCTAAGGAGACCCCCAGTATATGCACCCTTGTATTAAAATGTATATGTATACTGTACAATCGCCTGTAAGAGCCATGTATGGAGACGCAGCGCCTTCATGCATCTCTTACAGGCTGCTTTTCTTTAAATCAGCTATCACACTTTAGATTTTAAAGCGAGATAGCAGGGGAAAAAAACCAGCTAGGGCGATCGGGCATGTTTTTGCCTGCACCTAACCAAATGCGCTTCACTCCTTAGTGAATCCCGTGTCTGGCTTCATTTTTTATCGTGGGATTACCTGTACAAATTTCCCAATCGGGCGCAAAAGCTCACTGCTTAGTGAATCGGCCCCTATGTTTCTGAGTTAGTTCTCACAATGTAGTGTAGTGTTGATGTCTCACTAATTTCATTTCACTTTGAGATGCTGTTTATATCATGAGCTAATATACTATTTATTTATTTTTGCTTTATAACTGTTTGGCTCTTTTGTGATTTTTTCCTTTTGAGTGCTGGCTACCTTTTCTATACTGTAGCTCCTATATATTTAATTTACATGTTTGCAACTTTTCGTGCAATTGTTTTGATCAAAAAATGGCACATTTGCCTAGTTTGTGAACTTGAGCATACAGTATATTTTGCACATTGAGCGATAACAACCAGCCTGTAATAATTAGATTTTATGTTAAAGATTATTGTTTACAGGAAAAGACAGACACTGCTTTCATTCCCCATATGCCTGAAAAATACAAGCAGATGTTTCTGGAGTTTAAAAATGAAAGTTAAAAAAATCCATGGACATGATAACACATAATCAGTGATATTTTTTAATTGTGTTATATAGATTGCGGCTTTAAGTTAAATGACTTTTAATTGTATTTATGAAATGCAGTTTATTCAATGTTATTGGAAGCTGGGGATGTCCCCAAAAATTTCTGAGACAACCTGATTACAATCTAGACATTAGGAAATATCTTCTGGTCTACATTTTTTTTTCATTAAAAAGGTTATTTCCCAACAGAAAATATACATCTTGGTTTTCCTCTTTAGAAGATGAAAACCTGTGGTCAAGCTAGATTCACACATTTACCACATATTTCCTCACATATGTGCTTTGTAAAAACTGTTAACATGTAAATAAAGAGGACAAAAGGAAAGTAGGCCAAAACAATAAACATCCAACTATATGACAGATCAAAAGATTTTTTTAACAAAAAAGTGAATTTCTCTACTTAGAGATCCCCATGTGTACTATAAAAGATAAATT
The DNA here is from genome assembly GCF_040206685.1 of Ascaphus truei. Taxonomy (NCBI): domain Eukaryota; kingdom Metazoa; phylum Chordata; class Amphibia; order Anura; family Ascaphidae; genus Ascaphus; species Ascaphus truei. Next base: position 101,459,755 of record NC_134490.1, read on the forward strand.
AAACATTTGCACTCCTACCAATAGATTAAAAAATAAACATTGATACATTTTTTAGAAATACTAAGTTTTTTTTTTAGTAGATTTGAATTGCCTCTGAAAAAATCCAAGATGGCATCTATAACGCTTGGTACCATACTTGCCAATGCTTCCACTTCTGGGAGACTTCTTTTTTTGCCCCACATTTTATGTAAGGCAACAGTTATTCCTATCAAGTGGATGAAAAAGAGATATCTGTCATTTCCTTCGCAAATCTCCGTAGCGGGAGTTTTTATATTTTACTGGATATTCGCATAAACCGATTTTTTTAGGTTATTCAACTCCAATTTCGTAAAAGATAAAGGAAATTAAAATATTAGTTGTGGGCACATGCACATGTTTTAGACAAGACTGTAACCCTGCTTTTCACCATGAACTCCTCGCATACAGTGCTTCCACTGCAGCAAAGGATTCTGGGAAATGAAAGGCAAATGAGCACAGAATCACCTTTTGTTTCAAATACATTTTGACACGGACCCTATAAGCTTATGGCTACCGAAATACACAACTTTTTTTTTTAGCACAGCCTGGGTTAAAATGCACAGCCAGTAAACCCACTCACAGACAGCTGATTTGACCTTTTGGGTCTCATTAGTGTGAGGCCGGTTATACTGGCTTTGCAATTTGATACTGATAGAGGTTTCAACCACACCTTAAATAAGTAAAGGATAAACACATGCTGGTTTAGCAAAGGGATTAAAGGGAATACATTTTATTGTATTTACTTTTTTTTTGTGAAAATATGTTTCAAATATTCTGCAAAACTTTTTCATCAAAGCTTTAAAAAAGCATAGCACCCCAGACCAGAGGTTTGCAAAAAAAAAAGTGGTTGGTTTAGTCTTTCAAATGTTACAGAATCACACTGGACCTTTGTCAAAGTTATACATCACCAGTTTGGCACCAACATCTGACTCCAAAATAATCCAAAACTAAAAATGAATTCACAAATAACAGCCTTAAAATAAGAACTGAAGCCAAATCTGCAAGAAAGATCTAGACAAGGTACAAAAGAAAAAATTGAAATTGTTTTTTTCAAAATAGACGCACAGAGTCCACAAAAATATTCTCTACAACCCCAAATTAAAAGGTGGTCTGGCTCAACTGAATTTACAAAAATATTATAGAGTGGCTCAACTATGGTAACTGATTAGTTGACACACAGATACCCAGCAAGCTATAATAAACCCCCAAAATTACCACATTATGTATAAAAAAAGCGCACTCCCCTAGTGCATTATCTTCAAGGATGCAGATAAATATAATTTAATGACATATACAGTACCAAGAGGTTTGCGAATTATCAAAAAAACTACTTTTCCCGCTAGTGAAGATTTTTCATTGAGTTGGAATAAAGTGCTATCTGAATGTTCTAACAATTTAATGAAATTATTGATTACATATTGTGAAAATAAACTCAAAGAAATTCGCAAGGAGATTGACAGCTTCTCCGCGCTCTGACAAACCGGTCGGTGGAGGTGTATTGTGCAGAGCGCCCGACCGTGTACAGGGCTATTTGCGTGAGGGAGGGCCATGGATTCGTAGACACGCACTTTCCCAGAATCCCTTGCTGCAGTAGAAGCACTGTATGCTAGGTGAAAAGCAGGGTTGCAGACCTGTCTAGGGCAGGGATTATTGTCCCTGTGCCGCTGTGCACACTCCTGCAGCCCAAGCGATTTCTGAACTTGGCTGCAGGAGATCGTACAGGCGGGGGCGTCACGAAGCTGGTTCGCCCTCATTGGCTGGACCAGCTCTCTAGCGCTGGCGACACACGGCAGCCGCCTGAAAATACATGTGTTGTATTTTCAAAACGCGGCCGCGTCAATGTGCTTGTCCGCCTGTAGGCACGCAAGCACTGGGGTAGGGCGTTTTGGCGTGGTGACGTCAGCGTGAGGGAACTGAGAGAGACTGGTGGTATCGTTACATTGTGTCTGTGTTCTCTGCTGTTGCTCAATTTTAAACGCGATCGCATCCAGGTTATAGCAGGCTCTATTCACTCAGTGGTTTAGGTTCTAGCCTGTATCTGTACTGTCAGCTATTGTGTCATCTTGCCTTGTGGTTATCAGATATCTAGTTGCGAATTGTTGCGATTCACGTGACATTTAACACTAGTACAGCTAGCCTGTCAGCATCTGCTATACAGAGCCACTTATTCACTTGTGAATTGTTTTGTGAATTGTTAAAAGGGCTCTGTATGTGCAGTGATTTTGCTGGGGACAAGTACTCACAGTATTGATTATATTGATTATATTTGGACGGCATGTCCATAGACCCCAGTAATAATTTGTTTACTGCTTCTACAATTAGCAGAGTGTTTAGTATCAGCTTATCCTGGTTTTTTATAACTAGTAGCTTTCCTTATATACCATCTGTGTATAGTGTTTGTTAAATGTCATTGGGCGCAGAATCAATCCACGTACCACCAACCTGTTATTGAGTTGCACATACAGTGACAATAACACATGACGCACAATACACTTATACAGGGCAAGCACCTTTGAGCTCTTACAGCAGAGTAGCCCACTCCCATATCAAGGCCAATTTGGTATCTATTGCTTTTGCTAACTTATTTAGGCACAAGCACACTTCACTATATACCTTGGCCATCTATCATCTCTCCATTCCCTCTCGCCTCAGTACATTATATGTAGTTAATCAAATTTACTTTATGTTACGAACTTATTTTATTATATTTATTAATTAAATGTTAAGTTTTAATTGCCAAGGAGTGCACTCCCAAATGAGCTTCTAGCTGCTAAGCGTTGGCAATAAATATGCCTTCACTCCACAGCTGTTGTAAATTCAGTATACAAGTTACCCTAGCTGAATGTAAAGATTTAGAAGGTTATCAAAAACTAGATGAAGATATTAATCTTAATGTCATTCAGTTTGAAACTTAATTGGTTTATCATAAGGATAACAAATGGGAATGGGATAAGGAGGATTATGCTTTAAATAGAATAGACTTGGCATAATAAACGAAATTTTCCTCCGAAAACACATTTTAACTTAAAATGGATCCCAATATTTGGGAAATAAAGTCAAGAAATCCAACATGCAGTCTCAATCTGTATTGGCAGTGGGAGATAGCACTGAGAGCGTAGTTACCTCCAATCAATTTTCATGTCTTGATGGGGTTGGGGACAACATCCCCCCGAATATTTCGGGGGGCTCTGATGGCAGAGACCCAGTAAGAACTGATGGTTGTGTAACTAGGTCAAAGGTTGCTTCTGCTCATGCCAATACTAAGGATACAGGGCATTTTTTAGGGATGGGCTTGCTTACATCCTGTAAAAAACAAACAATCGGTAATTGTAAGGGAGAAGGTCCTACCATCCACATCTCTCCCCACTCAACAGGCCCATCATTCCCAAAGAAAAAAACATAGGAGGGTTCGCATCCGAGGGAATAGAGCAGGTAAAAGGATCCAAGAAATGAAAGTGCGGAAGGCGGCGAGAGATTATAGATTTTCAATTGAGCACAGGGGCATTTTTAATTTATCTTCTCATACTTTGACGGCTAACCAGATTCATTTGTTAAATAAGGGGCTGTCCTTTTGCCCCAGTATCATATCAGACCCCTTTGAGGTTTTTGTGGATTTATATAGGTTTATCCGCAAATTCACTTTCAAAAAGGCATTTTTTATTAAAAAGGAATAATACTCCTATACCTATTTTTACAAATGCAGTGTTTTGCGGAAGGCCTTCCTCTAGAGCAGGGGTGGGCAACCTATTTTTCAATGTAGCCACAGGTGTGGCGAATTAGAAGTGAAAATAGCCACACCATGTACAAATTGAGGTATTATGTTGCGCATGCGAATATTTTAAACACACACTGTTTGAACAAGTTAATAAATTCTCAGGCCCGTTCTATAGTGTGTGCGTCCGTTATAAATATGTTTGAAATAAATAAAGAAATGCTTTAATAAATTATTTATTAACATTGTACGTACACACACACACACACATTTCAGTGGTGGTAGTGGCGTAAAATCTTTATTTTCCTCATCTTCCCCCCTGTCGGCCGGTTCCACGCTCTCTACCGTACGCGGCACCATTATAGAAAGGCTGACTAACCTCAGCCTACTATAACTGCCACGCGCGCGCACGGCACAACAAGCGCACGACCTCAGACCGCAACCACCCTTTACGCCACCACTACCCTCCTCCTCATCATCTCCTCACCCCCTCATTATCACCATCACATTTAACCCCCCTCATCACCATCTCATTTAACTCCCCCTCATCACCATCTCATTTAACTCCCCCTTATCATCTTCCTCAGCACCCTTGATCTCGCCCATCATCAAGCAGTGGTGGGATTCAAAATTTTTAGTAAAAGATTATCTCCCACCAAGGGGGGGGGGGAAGGGAGACAGGGGAGATGTTTTATGTTTATGTATTATATTTATTGTTTTTTTTTAAAAATGTTTTTATTTAGTTGAACAGGACTGCATGGGGGGGGCTGGGGAGGGGGGTAAAGACCAGAGCCCCCCTCATATCACTCCCAGCAGCCCCCCCATCTCTACCAGCCCCCTCACATCTCACCCAGCCCCCAGCCCTCCTCACATCTCACCCAGCCCCCTCCCTTATCACCCAGCCCCCTCACATCTCTCCCAGCCCCCTCACATCTCTCCCAGCCCCCTCACATCTCTCCCAGCCTCCTCACATCTCTCCCAGCCCCCTCACATCTCTCCCAGCCCCCCTCACATCTCCCCCAGCCCCCCCCCACATCTCTCCCAGCCCCCTCACATCACTCCCAGCCCCCTCACATCTCTCCCAGCCCCCTCACATCTCTCCCAGCCCCCCTCACATCTCACCCAGCCCCCTCACATATCTCCCAGCCCCCTCACATCTGTCCCAGCCCCCCTCACATCTCTCCCAGCCCCCCTCACATCTCTCCCAGCCCCCTCACATCTCTCCCAGCCCCCTCACATCTCTCCCAGCCCCCCTCACATCACTCCCAGCCCCCTCACATCTCTCCCAGCCCCCTCACATCTCTCCCAGCCCCTCTCACATCTCTCCCAGCCCCCTCACATCTCTCCCAGCCCCTCTCACATCTCTCCCAGCCCCCTCACATCTCTCCCAGCCCCTCTCACATATCTCCCAGCCCCCCTCACATCACTCCCAGCCCCCTCACATCTCTCCCAGCCCCCTCACATCTCTCCCAGCCCCCTCACATCTCTCCCAGCCCCTCTCACATCTCTCCCAGCCCCCCTCACATCACTCCCAGCCCCCTCACATCTCACATCTCTCCCAGCCCCCTCACATCTCACATCTCTCCCAGCCCTCTCCCATCCCTCCCAGCCCCTCACATCTCACCCAGCCTCCTCACATCTCTCCCAGCCCCCTCACATCTCTCCCAGCCCCCTCACATCTCACATCTCTCCCAGCCCCCTCACATCTCTCCCAGCCCCCTCACATCTCTCCCAGCCCCTCACATCTCTCCCAGCCCCCCTCACATCTCACCCAGCCCCCTCCCATCTCTCCCAGCCCCCTCACATCTCTCACAGCCCCCTCACATCTCTCACAGCCCCCTCACATCTCACCCAGCCCCCCTCACATCTCTCCCAGCCCCCTCACATCTCTCCCAGCCCCCCTCACATCTCTCCCAGCCCCCCCCTCACATCTCTCCCAGCCCCCTCACATCTCTCCCAGCCCCCTAACATCTCTCCCAGCCCCCTAACATCTCTCCCAGCCCCCCTCACATCTCACCAAGCCCCCTCACATCTCTCCCAGCCCCCTCACATCTCTCCCAGCCCCCTCACATCTCACCCAGCCCCATCACATCTCTCCCAGCCCCCTCACATCTCTCCCAGCCCCCTCACATCTCTGCCAGACCCCCTCACATCTCTCCCAGCCCCCTCACATCTCACCCAGCCCCCTCACATCTCTCCCAGCCCACCTCACATCTCTCCCAGACCCCTCACATCTCTCCCAGCCCCCTCACATCTCCCCCAGCCCCCCCCCCACATCTCTCCCAGCCCCCTCACATCACTCCCAGCCCCCTCACATCTCTCCCAGCCCCCTCACATCTCTCCCAGCCCCCCTCACATCTCACCCAGCCCCCTCACATATCTCCCAGCCCCCTCACATCTCTCCCAGCCCCCCTCACATCTCTCCCACCCCCCTCACATCTCTCCCAGCCCCCTCACATCTCTCCCAGCCCCCTCACATCTCTCCCAGCCCCCTCACATCTCTCCCAGCCCCCCTCACATCACTCCCAGCCCCCTCACATCTCTCCCAGCCCCCTCACATCTCTCCCAGCACCTCTCACATCTCTCCCAGCCCCCTCACATCTCTCCCAGCCCCTCTCACATCTCTCCCAGCCCCCTCACATCTCTCCCAGCCCCTCTCACATATCTCCCAGCCCCCCTCACATCTCTCCCAGCCCCCTCACATCTCTCCCAGCCCCCTCACATCTCTCCCAGCCCCTCTCACATCTCTCCCAGCCCCCCTCACAACACTCCCAGCCCCCTCACATCTCACATCTCTCCCAGCCCCCTCACATCTCACATCTCTCCCAGCCCTCTCCCATCCCTCCCAGCCCCTCACATCTCACCCAGCCTCCTCACATCTCTCCCAGCCCCCTCACATCTCTCCCAGCCCCCTCACATCTCACATCTCTCCCAGCCCCCTCACATCTCTCCCAGCCCCCTCACATCTCTCCCAGCCCCCCTCACATCTCACCCAGCCCCCTCCCATCTCTCCCAGCCCCCTCACATCTCTCACAGCCCCCTCACATCTCTCACAGCCCCCTCACATCTCACCCAGCCCCCCTCACATCTCTCCCAGCCCCCTCACATCTCTCCCAGCCCCCCTAACATCTCTCCCAGCCCCCCCCTCACATCTCTCCCAGCCCCCTCACATCTCACCAAGCCCCCTCACATCTCTCCCAGCCCCCTCACATCTCTCCCAGCCCCCTCACATCTCACCCAGCCCCATCACATCTCTCCCAGCCCCCTCACATCTCTCCCAGCCCCCTCACATCTCTGCCAGACCCCTCACATCTCTCCCAGCCCCCTCACATCTCACCCAGCCCCCTCACATCTCTCCCAGCCCACCTCACATCTCTCCCAGACCCCCCACATCTCTCCCAGCCCCCCTCACATCTCTCCCAGCCCCCTCACATCTCACCCAGCCCCCTCACATCTCTCCCAGCCCACCTCACATCTCTCCCAGACACCCCACATCTCTCCCAGCCCCCCTCACATCTCTCCCAGCCCCCTCACATCTCTCCCAGCCCCCTAACATCTCTCCCAGCCCCCTAACATCTCTCCCAGCCCCCCTCACATCTCACCAAGCCCCCTCACATCTCTCCCAGCCCCCTCACATCTCACCCAGCCCCATCACATCTCTCCCAGCCCCCTCACATCTCTCCCAGCCCCCTCACATCTCTCCCAGCCCCCTCACATCTCTCCCAGCCCCCTCACATCTCTCCCAGCCCCCTCACATCTCTCCCAGCCCCCCTCACATCACTCCCAGCCCCCTCACATCTCTCCCAGCCCCCTCACATCTCTCCCAGCCCCACTCACATCACTCCCAGCCCCCTCACATCTCTCCCAGCCCCTCTCACATCTCTCCCAGCCCCCTCACATCTCTCCCAGCCTCTCTCACATATCTCCCAGCCCCCCTCACATCTCTCCCAGCCCCCTCACATCTCTCCCAGCCCCCTCACATCTCTCCCAGCCCCCTCACATCTCTCCCAGCCCCTCTCACATCTCTCCCAGCCCCCCTCACATCACTCCCAGCCCCCTCACATCTCACATCTCTCCCAGCCCCCTCACATCTCACATCTCTCCCAGCCCTCTCCCATCCCTCCCAGCCCCTCACATCTCACCCAGCCTCCTCACATCTCTCCCAGCCCCCTCACATCTCTCCCAGCCCCCTCACATCTCACATCTCTCCCAGCCCCCTCACATCTCTCCCAGCCCCCTCACATCTCTCCCAGCCCCCTCACATCTCTCCCAGCCCCCCTCACATCTCTCCCAGCCCCCTCCCATCTCTCCCAGCCCCCTCACATCTCTCCCAGCCCCCCTCACATCTCTCCCAGCCCCCTCACATCTCTCCCAGCCCCCTCACATCTCACCCAGCCCCCTCCCATCTCTCACAGCCCCCTCACATCTGTCACAGCCCCCTCACATCTCTCACAGCCCCCTCACATCTCACCCAGCCCCCCTCACATCTCTCCCAGCCCCCTCACATCTCTCCCAGCCCCCCTCACATCTCTCCCAGCCCCCCCCTCACATCTCTCCCAGCCCCCTCACATCTCTCCCAGCCCCCTAACATCTCTCCCAGCCCCCTAACATCTCTCCCAGCCCCCCTCACATCTCACCAAGCCCCCTCACATCTCTCCCAGCCCCCTCACATCTCACCCAGCCCCATCACATCTCTCCCAGCCCCCTCACATCTCTCCCAGCCCCCTCACATCTCTGCCAGACCCCCTCACATCTCTCCCAGCCCCCTCACATCTCTCCCAGCCCCCCTCACATCTCTCCCAGCCCCCTCACATCTCTCCCAGCCCCCTCACATCTCACCCAGCCCCCTCCCATCTCTCACAGCCCCCTCACATCTCTCCCAGCCCACCTCACATCTCACCCAGCCCCCTCACATCTCTCCCAGACGCCCTCACATCTCTCCCAGACGCCCTCACATCTCTTCCAGCCCCCTCACATATATCTCCCCCCCCTCACATCTCTCCCAGCCCCCTCACATCTCTCCCAGCCCCCTAACATCTCTCCCAGCCCCCTAACATCTCTCCCAGCCCCCCTCACATCTCACCAAGCCCCCTCACATCTCTCCCAGCCCCCTCACATCTCACCCAGCCCCATCACATCTCTCCCAGCCCCCTCACATCTCTCCCAGCCCCCTCACAGCTCTGCCAGACCCCCTCACATCTCTCCCAGCCCCCTCACATCTCTCCCAGCCCACCTCACATCTCTCCCAGCCCACCTCACATCTCACCCAGCCCCCTCACATCTCTCCCAGACGCCCTCACATCTCTCCCAGACGCCCTCACATCTCTTCCAGCCCCCTCACATATATCTCCCCCCCCTCACATCTCTCCCAGCCCCCCTCACATCTCTCTCAGCCCCCTCACATCTCTCCCAGCCCCCTCACATCTCTCCCAGCCCCCTCACATCTCTTCCAGCCCCCTCACATCACTCCCAGCCCACCTCACATCTCTCCCAGCCCCCTCACATCTCTCCCAGCCCTCTCACATCTCACATCTCACCCAGCCCCCTCACATCTCCCCCAGCCCCCTCACATCTCTCACAGCCCCCTCACATCTCACCCAGCCCCTCACATCTCACCCAGCCCCCTCACATCTCACCCAGCCCCTCACATCTCACCCAGCCCCCTCACATTTCTCCCATCTCCCCTCACATCACTCCCAGCCCCCTCACATCTCTCCCAGTCCTCCCATCCATGCCTACCTTGTCCGGTAGTAGAATCTCTTGAGTCAGAGCAGGAGCAGCACAGAGAGAGGAGCCATGAGGTAGCAGCAGACAGGAAGTTCTGGGTCAGGCTGCTAGATGGCGCACCTCCCCTGCTGTCCTGCTTTGACTCTCACAAGTAATTATGTTGTACTTTCAGCCGGGTGCCACATACCATCTCTGCGCAGCTTACCATCTTCCACCGCTGCATATCATCTCCCCCTGCCGCCTGTTAGGAAAGTTAGAAATCCCCCCCCCCCTCAGGGAGTCCTGGCAGCCCTGTTCGCCACAGTTTCACTGCCAATTCGCCACAAGTGGCGAATGGCGACAGAGTTGTCCACTCTGGCTCTAGAGGCTCATTTGGATATAGGAGAGCTGTCTATCTATGATCAATCTGGTTCACCCTCAGCCTATTTCAAGCACTCTCATTGAGGAACCTTGCTCAATTATCAGGACTCCTTTCAAAAACCAGTCATGTTTTTTTTCCTTATCAATGAAAGGGGAATTTTATAGGCACGTTTTATTCATTAGTACACAGAGACTTCCAGGATATGTGTTCCAAAACCAATTATAATAGAAACCTATCTCAGGGCGAAACTTCTGCCCTTCAAGAGCTGAAGGAGTGTAGTCACCTGATCATTAGACAAGCAGATAAAGGGGGCGGTATTGTTCTACAGAACAAACCCATATATCTATGAGGCCGCACGTCTCCTATCTGACCAAGTCTCTTACAAGACTCTTCCACGTGATCCCACTAAATATTAACAGGTCATTTTGCATGTGTTTTTGAGTAATGCATGTACTAATAGTTTATTTTCGGTAGATGAGATCAAATTTCTGTTTATTTCACACCCTCGGAATCACATATTTTACCATCTACCTAAAGTTCACAAAGACCTGGTGAATCCTCCTGGCAGGCCCATAGTCTCGGGGATAGAGTCAATGACATCCAACTTGTCCCAATATGTAGATTATTTTCTTCAGACCCATGTGGTTAAACTGAGGTCACATATTAGGGACTCCTTGCATGTCATTGACTCTGTCTCTCAGATAGTTTGGAAACCATCTTTTGTGTGGGCAATATGTGATGTGCAATCATTGTACGCATGTATTGCTCATGATATGGGTCTGTCGGCGATTAAATACTATTTGAACCACGATGACAAATTAGTTGATACACAAGATGCATTTATTTGATCACTTATCCAATTTTCCTCACTCACAATTATTTTTTGTTCCAATCCCAGTATTATTTAAAGATCTGTGGAATGGCCATGGGCACCAGGTTTGGCCCCAGTTATGCCAATCTATTCATGGGTTTTTGGGAGGATAGCCATGTCTGGACCAATAACTTATGGGGGTTGGGCCTGGTATTCTATGGCAGTTTCATAGATGATATCATTTAGGACACACAGGTGGGGGACATTTTGGATTTATTTGCACACTTTAATAACAATACTTTAGGCCTGGTATTTACTTCAGTGGTTGATCCCGTGGAAGTGGTCTTTCTGGATCTAAAATGTAAGATAGATTCAGATGGTCGGATTCAAACAGACACTCATATAATCGAAGTGTCTGTTAACAGCTACAAACATGCCACCAGCAGCCATCATCCCAAATGGCTGTCGAACATTCCATTTAGCCAGTTCAGTAGGATACGACGTAATTGTTCCTCTGAACTCGACTTTGTAGCTCAATCTGTGGTGCTCAAGGAGAGATTCCCCAACAAGGGATATGATTGTAGCTTGGTAGAGGAGCCTTTCCTTATAGCGGCTGGTTTAGATCATAAAGATCTACTTTTGGCCTCCATAAACAAAAGGTTAAATGGTGGCAATTCAATATTAATTTTATGGAGGCAAAAACTTTTTTTTTCCACTAAATTTTGTGGATCTTCACGTTCCATGGGCGCTATTCTTAGGAGACATTGGCATGCCCTTCTAGGAGACCCGGTGTTAGCTGACAATTTGCATTCAAAACTGACTGTAATCTTTAGGAAGGCAAATAGTGTCAAGAATGTTCAGGCCACTACCAAGATTCGTACTCAATTTCAAACTTATGTGGAAAAGGGAGGTGCATTACAGTACGTGCACATATATGGATTGTAGGAAAGATTTTCTCCCCTCTAGGCCAGACAGTTTACCCTTTAAAGTGAAGGGGTTTGTGAACTGCCTTACTCATGTGGTTTATCTTTTGACTTGTAGTTGTGGGCTCCACTATGTTGGTAGGACCACAAGGCCCTTAAGTACTCGATTCTTGGAGCATACAAGGAACATTATCAATGGGGTTGTTAATCATTATGTCCCCTAAACACTTCCTGACTGTTCATAATAAATCACCTGACAGTCTACGGATTAGGGGTTTGGAGGTTATTCCCCCTTCTGTGCTAGGTGGTGATTGTTTCAAACTTCTCTCAAGAAGGGAAAGTTTCTGGATCTTCAAACTTAATTACTTGGTTCCCAACGGTTTGAATGAGAGCCTTGACATCAGTACTATTGTATAAGATACCAGGTTCTCTGTTCCTTAGACTTTCCCTTCTGATGCTGCTATCTGGAGTTTCTGTGTATTGATTAATAATCATTTTGAATCATTTGTATGTATATGTGTGTATGTATTTATATATGTGTGTGTGTGTGTGTGTGTGTGTGTGTGTGTGTGTGTGTGTGTGTGTGTGTGTGTGTGTGTGTGTGTGTGTGTGTGTGTGTGTATAAATAGTTTATTGCCCTGTTTTATTTACTTGTTATACCTTTAATCAATTGTTAATGTTATTCCATTATCTATACTGTTTTATTACACCCCTTTTTATTTCCCTGTCCTTTCCTTTGATGTTTTCCTTTCCTTCCACTTCCCCACCCCCCCTTCCCTCTTGTCCCCTCCCCATCTTTCCTATCCCTCCCACCCTACCCATTTCCATTCTCTATTCTCCTTCCTCCCCTTTCCTCCCTCCTTGTCATTCTTCATAGGCATTTTTATAGTTTTTAAGAGTCCAGATTTTTTGACTGCATGTTGGTATTCTAATAATTTATCTATTTTGATTTTTGATTTATATGTTACCAATAGCCCATGTCCCTCAATATTTGGTAATTTATTTATTTATTATATTATCTTCTTTTCCCGTTTGCTTGAGGTATCAATATATATTGCAATCATGTGTTACATATTATTCTTTGACCAATCAAGTTCAATTTAGTGTAATATATATATCTTATTCACTGATGATGTCGCATCCCCTGCCGAAATCGGTTAGCACAGACAAATCGCGTAGGGTCTTACGTCATTACGCAATACGTCATCACGCATAATGGAGTGTCCGTGGCGTTCCCTTGCTACCACAGGGGCATTTGTATACTGGCAGGCATTTCTGGCTCCCTGGTTTCTTGGATACTCTGCTGAAGATGTTGTTGGACCTTTAAACATCTATACCACGCCTGGTTCCATAGGATTGGGGCTGCTGTTGCTCGTGGCGTATGGGAACATTGACTCTCCCCGGCGGCAGGACTACAGGCTTTCTACCATCGCAGTAGTTATACACCAGGGTTACCAGACTTCAAAGATACCATTATGTGTATTTTAATCTCTTTTATCTTGTAAGTGTGTATTATCTACCACACATCTATGTCATTAAATTATATTTATCTGCATCCTTGGGGAGTTCGCTTTTTTCTTTCTTTTGCTACTGTGATCATTTGGGAGTGATTCTATATATATATATATAACCCCCATAAACAGCTGAGACTAGCTGGACAAAGTTAATAAACACACAGATACCCACCAACCTCTAAGAAACCCCACAAATTAATTATCTCTCCTCTCTCTCCTCTCTCTCCCCTCTCTCCCCTCTCTCCCCTCTCTCCCCTCTCTCCCCTCTCTCCCCTCTCTCCTCTCTCTCCTCTCTCTCCTCTCTCTCCTCTCCATGATATATTACACTGTCATGATTATTTTTATTAAATAAAAGTCAAAATGGAGAAGCTATGTGTGAAAAACTAAGTACACCCATACTGTTTCCATAGGAATTAAGATGCTAAGTAGCAGAAAGGGGCTGCTAATCAAATTCCCTTGATTAATTGATCATCAGCAAGTGTGACCACCTCTATAAAAGCAGAAGTTTTAGCAGTTTGCCTGTCTGGAGCATTCAGGTGTGTGTTAACACAATGCCAAGGAGGAAAAACATCAGCAATGATCTTAGAGAAGCATTTGTTGCTGCCCATCAATCTGGGAAGGGTTATAAGGACATTTCCAAAAATTTAAAGTCCATCATTTTACAGTGAGATTATTCAAAAGTGGAAAACATTCAAGACAGTTGCCAATCTTCAATGAAATAAAAAAGTAAGTGCGCTCGGTCCCAAAAATTCTTGTATGTCCCAAACAGTTTAAATAAAAGTCTCTCTGCAGCTCCTCACTCTCCCGTGATCAGCGGGGCAAACAACAGACTATATGCAAACATATAGCAGGGCGCAAAAGAGAAAAGAATAACATACTATTAGTATGAATGTAAAAATAATAATATTTATAATATGCATGAAATAACACTTACATAAAATCGGATCACAATAAATCCAAACTTCACTGGGGGAGCTTGAAAGAAGGGTAGATGAGATCGTTTGTGCTACCACTTATGCCAGATCCCAAAAAAGCTTTGATGTTCTGGTGGCAAAGTTCGTTAGGCTCCAATATCAAAAATACACCCCTGCACCTCACGCTACAATCACCAAAGGGAAGTTACAAACACAGCTGCCCGGAGGAACGTGATGACGCTGCCTCTCTGCTGCGTGTGACGTCACCTCTACGCATTTCACGTCATACCTCCTGACAAAGCGTTATAATATTATAAATATTAGTTGCCAATCTTCCCAGGAGTGAACGTCCAAGCAAATTCACCCCAAGGTCAGACCGTGCAATGCATTTCATTTGCATTTCAAAGAAATTGCAAAAAAAAACCAAGATTTACATCTCAGACTCTACAGGCCTCAGTTAGCATGTTAAATGTTAAAGTTCATGACAGTACAATTAGAAAAAGACTGAACAAGTATGGTTTGTTTGGAAGTGTTGCCAGGAGAAAGCTTCTTCTCTCTAAAAAGAACATGGCAGCACAGCTTAGGTTTGCATAGTTGCATCTGAACAAACCACAACACTTCTGGAATAATGTCCTTTGGACAGACGAGACCAAAGTGGAGATGTTTGCCCATAATGCACAGCACCACGTTTGGCGAAAAACAAACACACACCATAGCACAAACACCTCATACCAACTGTCAAGCACAGTGGTTTAGGGGTGATAATTTGGGCTTGTTTTGCAGCCACAGGACCTGGGAACCTTGAAGTAATTGAGTAGACCATGAACTCCTCTGTATAGCAAAGTATTCTAGAGTCAAATGTGAGGCCATCTGTCTGACAGCTAAAGCTTGGCTAAAATTGGGTCATGCAACAGGACAATGATCCCAAGCACACCAGCAAATCTACAACAGAATGGCTGAAAAATAAAAGAATCAAGGTGTTGCACTGGCCCAGTCAAAGTCCAGACCTCATCCCGATTTAAATGCTGCTCTTAAAGAAGATTAGGCCAATATTCCTCCACAACGATGTGAGAGACTAATAAAGTCATACAGAAAACGATTACTTCAAGTTATTGCTGCAAATGGTGGTTCTACAAGCTATTGAATCATAAGCTATACTTAGTTTTTCACACATGTCTTCTCCATTTTGGCTTTATTTTTATTAAATAAATCATGACACGGTGTAATATGTCATGTGTTGTTGTTCATCTGAAGTTGTATTTACCTAACTTTTAGACCTGCTAAGGAACAGATGATTGTTATTATGTCCTGATACAGTACCGACATTGTTTATTGAACTAAATCACGACGGCACGCCGAGATCTACCCCAGCTGCCGCCAGTAACAACCGCGCGCTGCCGCGTTTCCCCCACGCACCCCCCCTCCACTTCACGCGCAATTTACCTCCCTTCCCGACCCCGTACCCGGCTCCTGCTCTGCCCCTCTGCTTCCCCGCACCCCCGCTTACCTTCATTTTATCTCCAGGGGTGTCGGGGAAGCCTGTGGAAGCCGGGGAAGACGGGGAAGACGGGCGCGCATGTTACTGTGACGTCACAGTGCGCCGCCACGCACCGCGGCTACCCGCTTCCCAGCCGCATGGAGCCGGCGGCTTTTGCTTCAATAAACAATGTCGCTACTGTATGTAAAACCGTACAATTCAAAGAGGGTGTACATTCTTTTTCACACAAATCTATATATATTTTAATATATATATATATATATATATATATATATATATATATATATATATATATATATACAAATATATATTTATATATGTTCGACAAATATATATATATATATAGATATCTATATATATATATTTGTCGAACATATATAAATATATATTTGTATATATATATATACAGTAGCGGTAGCTTTTATTTGAAGTAATGCCGGCGGCATGCTGGGATCTACTCCGGCTGCCGCCAGTCCAGACCGCGCGCCGCCGCGTTTCCTACACGTACCCCCCCCCCTCCGCTTCGCGTGCATTTTACGCCCCCTTCCCGACCCCAAACCCGGCTCCTGCTCTGCCCCTCTGCTTCCCCGCACCCCGCTTACCTCACTTTAAACTCCAGGGGTGTAGGGGAAGCCCGGGGAAGCCGGGGAAGCCGGGGAAGCCGGGTGCGCACGTGACTGTGACGTCACAGTGCTCCGCAACGCGCCGCGTCTCCATGCTTCCCGCACGCATCCTGCCGTGCGGGAAGTGTTCAAATAAAAGCTGCCGCTACTGTATATACAATGTTCGACAAATCCGGTCGCCTGCACGCCCCGGGCGACTGGATTTGGCATCGTGGCGATTTCCTATTGGCCCAAGCAGTGCACGTGGTTTTTTTTTTTTAAATTTCCCCTGCTGGCACAGGAAGTAAAAAAAAACACACTCTCCCTACCTGACTGCTGATTGGCGCGCGCTCCCAGGCTTTGCGGGCATGCGGCCAGGCTCTATATGAGCCTTCACCTCACGAGCGGCCATTCTTTTTCAGGGGAGATCTGGGTGACACTGTAAATATTCTCTGCCTCCCCATGCCTCATGCACTCACCCCCGCGGCCCCTCTGCCTCCATACTGCTGCCTCCCCATGCCTCCTGTACTCACCCCCGCGGCCCCTCTTCCTCCATCATGCTGCTTCCTGCACTCACCCCCTGCGGCCCCTCTGCCTCCATCCTGCTGCATCCTGCACACCCTCCAGCCACTCTGGTGCTCCCCTGCCTCCCTGTGCTCTGGTTCTCCCCTGCCTCCGGTGCTCTGGTGCTCCCCTGCCTCCCGGTGCTCTTCTGCCTCCCGGTGCTCTGGGGCAGAGAGGGGGGGCGGCGGTCGTGGCTGGCGGTGCTCGTGGCTGGCGGGGGGGGAGGAGGGTCTCCAGTTGTGGCTGGTGGTGCTCGTGGCAGGGGGAGGGGGGACTGCGGTCGAGGCTGGTGGTGCTCGTGGCTGGCGGGGGGGGCTTAGGGGGTCTGCGGTCGAGGCTGGTGGTGCTCGTGGCTGGCAGGGGGCGAGGGGGTCTGCGGTCGTGGCTGGTGGTGCTCGTCTCTGTCACCGTCTGTCTCTCACCCACACTTTCTCTCACCGTCTGTCTCTCACCCACACTCTCTGTCACCGTCAGTCTCTCATCCACACTCTGGATATTTTAATTACACTTGTATATCTTAACTACCCTATACCTACACCGAAATAACCTATACGGCTTTCTTCCAGATCTGACTCAAGCTTCACACGGGAGACATCGGAATCCCCCCTAACCGAGAAGACAGGTAGGGAATACCTCCCCTCCAATGTATAACATTGCGGGATTGAGGTGCCTGGACATTGAGGGACTGCGAATCAGGTAAGATCCCATGCGGGATTGCTACTTTAGATATTGTGAAGCGGGGGCTTCCAGGCACTGGTTAAGGGGTTCAGGAAAGTGTGAGTCACATCTGACTTTTTTCCCTAGATCCGACATTTATACACACACACACACACACACACACACACACACGTAATAAGGACTAATTGTAGTATAATGTAATACAATAAATAAACTTATGTCAAAAACGAATGTTCTTACTAGGAATTTATTTAATTTATGTATTTATTTTTTTAAAGCGGGGTTGGGGGCGGGACTAGGAGGTGGGGTTGGGGGTGGGACTAGGGGGTGGGGTTTGGGGCAGGACTAGGGGGTGGGGTTTGGGGTGGGACTAGGGGGTGGGGTTTGGGGCGGGACAAGGGGGTGGGGTTGGGGGCGGGACTAGGGTGTGCGGTTGGGTGCAGGACTAGGGGCGGGGTTGGGTGTGGGACTAGTTGGCGAGTAGATTTTTTGGTTCGGCGAGTAGATTTTTGGCTGATTTGTCGACCACTATATATATATATATATAATATATATATATATATATATATATATATATATATATATATATATATATATATATATATATATATATATATAGACAAACAAAGAGAAAAAGCAGCGCCTCTAGAAGTGTGTGGTTAATTTATCTAGAAATTATGTGCTGGTGATAATTCAAATAATTAATGAATTGTGAATTAAATGATATGTGAATATAAAATGAATTATTCTAATATAGTGGTGGCACATGAATAAACTAGATGCCTGTGCAAGATGACTGGGGATAACTATAAACAACAATAGTATAACAATGTAATAAATACATGTAAATACACATAAAAAAACATATATAAGCAAAAGAAGAGGGTAAAAACCAGTCCTCAAAATGAAAGTCCAATGTGGAAATGGAAGCTGGTCTCCGGCTGCTCTCAGAATGGACAAACTACGTCCATAGGGAATCTACAAGGAAAAAAGAGGAGAAAGCGCACGCCCCATAGTGTGAAACTGTAAATTTAATGAGGGAAAGGGGAGGAGGGGGGGTAAAAAATGCACTCACAAAAGTACAGATAAAATTAGCATAGTGTTATAATAATCACCACCATCCGGTTGCTGCGCTCCGTCCTGGGGGATTACCCGATCTCGAACAGGATGAGCCACAGTCCCAGCAGATGTCCAAGGCCAGTGGATGTTTTGAAATTGTCCAAGGGTCATAGAAAGTGGCTCCTTGTTTGCAGGCCTCTATGGTATCAGCGCATGGATCAGTTCACTCCAGCGCTTCGTGATGACGTAATGTCAATGCGTCCGACGTGATGACGCTCCCTGACACGTTTCGTCACTCACGGGTGACTTTCTCAAAGGGAAGTAGGGAGGAGGGACACAGCCATTATTTATATACACACACTAATACTGATAGTTCCGTGGACCGCCCCTACTCAGCTGGAAGGTGCTTCGTGCATTACAAGCTAATAAGAACAAATGAACACATTAAAATTGGCCTAATTAAATTGGAGGAGATTGATAGAATATGTAACACATAGCGCAACCCATATAACTTATACCACAATACTAAGGATGATATATATAATATATAAAAGAAATATATAAATAATATAATATATGCAAAACTAATATTAAAACCATATATATATGGTATAAGTTTATGTATTGCAATATAAAGAAATATAAGCATTCAAAGATACCATGTATACAACAGTATTTCTCGTGTTAAAAACTAAATAACATAATAATCATTGATATCATATATTATTAAAACAATAATAATAATTACAAAAGAATATAAAAGAGAAAATGATGAGTATTGTCAGCAATAGACATGTATTGAAACGTAGTGTGAAATGAAGATCATTATGCCACGAATAAAGCGAGATATTGGAGGAGAATGATAATGAATAACACATAGTCTGCCTCTATTAAACCATGAATTAGAGTGAATGACAGTAATCATAACCACCTATGAATGTGATAAATTAAATTAATGACAAGTGCTAAAGGTTAGGGTGTGATTCGAAGTGTTGTTCATTCTGTGATCATCTTAAAATCTATACATAAGTGAATGAAATTGGGTAGATATTTGAGTGTACACCATGACTGTAAATAAACACTACCTCAACTTACATGAACTATGATACAAAATGTAAATACGTATGTGTATGAATAATTAATAATATATATATATATGTATAAAATGATGTTAATAATTTTGCTCCCAATACGGGTCCTAATTTATTCCAGCTGTTTATTGATTTAAATAGTTTCATTAGAAAAATTACTTTGAATAGACATTTCAATATCCAGGAGACTAATATTGAATCAACTAATCCTGTTACTATCTTTAACACACAGGAAGAAGTCTGCATTGAGGCACTCACTTCTTTGCTGAGAGAGTCGGGCTCAACATCGGGATCACAAGTCTCCATCGACAATTTCGAACTGTCCATTCATCCCACCGGGTCTGTGGAGGTAGACTTAGAGGAAGATTTAAATATTATATACTCACCTTTTAAACCCCGGTCAGTCTTCTTCCCTTACCAATCCAAGGGGGGATTTGTGGACACGTTCTACAATTTGGTATTAAGCGACTTCGAGTCATTGTGCGCCAAACCTACCAAACGTAATCATAATCTATCTAGAGGTGAACTGGACGCATTGAACAAGCTTAAGGCGAATCATGATGTTGTTATTCGACAGGCTGATAAGGGTGGGGGCGTAGTCATCCAGGACTTATCTGCATATCTCTTGGAGGCACACAGACTCCTGGGTGACTCGGCCTCCTACACCTTGTTGGAGTCTGAACCAGTGGACACTTACCAATTATTGTTGAAGGAACTCCTCACTACTGCACTGGGAGATGGTATCATTTCTAAATCGGAATTGAAATTTTTGTTTTCACACATCCACGCACTCCCATTTTTTATCATTTACCCAAGGTTCATAAGTCCCTGTCCAATCCCCCTGGCAGACCCATAGTTTTGGGTGTGGAGTCGATGACATCGGGTTTATCCCAATATGTTGATTATTTTCTCCATCCCTATGTAGCTAAGCTCAGGTCCCATATTAGGGATACGCTCCATGTCATCGACTCCATCTCTGATATTAAGTGGAAACCCACTTATCTATGGGCCACATGTGACGTGGCATCACTTTATACTTGTATTGATCATGCCAGGGGGATCGAAGCCATTAAATACTGGCTGGACACGGACTTATCGTTCCCAGACAAGCACAAAGACTTCATCTTGCAAACTATTCACTTTATTCTCACTCACAATTATTTTTTATTTGAAGATAATTATCACTTGTAAATCTGTGGAACGGCCATGGGCACGAGATTCGCTCCCAGCTACGCAAACCTCTTCATGGGTCACTGGATGAGTCTTTTGTGTGGCTGAATATCACACTTAGAGCGGGTCTCGTGTACTATGGCCGCTTCATAGATGATATCATTATCATTTGGGATGGTGAAGAGTCTGTTCTTTCTGGTCTCTTGAGTTCCTTCAATGATAATCTGTTTGGACTTAAATTCACATTTGAAATTGATGCAGTGTCCACTGTATTTCTAGATTTGGCCCTTAGTACAGACACAATATTATATATTATTCAATATTATCACCACCACACATTTCAAGTCTGTGTCTGTCAATAGCTATGTTCATGCGTTCAGCAATCACCACAAGCAATGGCTCGACAATATCCCTTTGGGGCAGTTTCACAGACTACGTAGGAACTGCACAAGGGATATAGATTTTGACAGCCAGTCCAAATCACTTGGGAAAAAGTTTATATCTAAAGGCTACAACCCTGATTTTATCTCCAACGCTCTCATCCAAAGCCAGCTCTCTAGACAGGTCGGTTTTATTAGGTAAATCAAAAACGAAAGGTGACAAGGGGGTACGCTTGAGTTATGATGCTCCAGTGGAATCCACGAAAACTGGTGCGTCCACAGTGAGGTTCATAACCACTTACAACCAGTCTTATAGATCTATAAATAAGATTCTTAATAATCATTGGGGCATCATCAAGTGTGACCCCCATTTAGGGTCCATTTTGCCTGAAAGAGCAGCTGTAGTGTACAGGAAGGCAAGAAATATTAAGAGCATGTTAGCTCCCACTAAACTTAGGTCGTCCTCGACTTCATCCAACACCACGACTCATAAGGGTCCATTTGGTAATCACCCATGTGGACGTAGTCGGTGTATCACGTGTAGGCATCTCCTTATTCAGACACAATTTTGTTCCCCGAGCAGAGGTACCACACATTCTATCACTAGTTTAATTAATTGTCTCAGCACCTATGTGGTGTACCTTATACAGTGTGGGTGCGGTCAATATTATGTTGGCTGTACCACCAGGACGCTTGGCACTCGTTTCCTGGAACACAGGAGGAATGTGATCAAGGGTGTCAATTCCCATAGTGTCTCTCGGCACTTCAAATTGTATCATCAACAGGATCCAAAAACTATGACAATAATGGGAATTGAGACCATTTCTCCGTGTGCTCTAGGGGGCGACCGCTTCAAGACTCTCTGCAGGCGGGAAACTTTCTGGATCCATCAGTTGGGCACTTTGAACCCGGGTGGACTAAATAAATGCCTAGATGTCAGCACACTCGTTTAATTGGTCTTTTGGACGTCTCTTCCAGTACTTTGACTTCCTCTGCTGTTCTCCGTCATCTATTGTCTGGGTCTCTCTGTAATCTCTCCCCGGGTCCTGGAATAGTAGTTGCACTAATAGTTCATACATGGGTTCTATGGTTAGACCATCTCCATTTATCATATAAGTCTATTAGGTTCAAATTTTATCACATTTTCACACTTAGTTGACATTAGACACTTTTAGATTATAATTTCATTTAACTTAATTTAATAACCCACTTACACAGTAGAATATTAATATTATATAATTTTATTAACATCATTTTATACATATATATATATTATTAATTATTCATACACATACGTATTTACATTTTGTATCATAGTTCATGTAAGTTGAGGTAGTGTTTATTTACAGTCATGGTGTACACTCAAATATCTACCCAATTTCATTCACTTATGTATAGATTTTAAGATGATCACAGAATGCACAACACTTCGAATCACACCCTAACCTTTAGCACTTGTCATTAATTTAATTTATCACATTCATAGGTGGTTATGATTACTGTCATTCACTCTAATTCATGGTTTAATAGAGGCAGACTATGTGTTATTCATTATCATTCTCCTCCAATATCTCGCTTTATACGTGGCATAATGATCTTCATTTCACACTACGTGTCAATACATGTCGATTGCTGACAATACTCATCATGTTCTCTTTTATATTCTTTTGTAATTATTATAATTGTTTTTATAATATATGATATCAATGATTATTATGTTATTTAGTTTTTAACACGAGAAATACTGTTGTATACATGGTATCTTTGAATGCTTATATTTCTTTATATTGCAATACATAAACTTATACCTTATACATATGGTTTTAATATTAGTTTTGCATATATTATATTTTATATATATTTCTTTTATATATTATATGGGTTATATAGCATAACCCATATATATATGGGTTGCGCTATGTGTTACATATTCTATCAATCAAATCAAATTTTAATGTGTTCATTTGTTGTTATTAGCTTGTAATGCACGAAGCACCTTCCAGCTGAGTAGGGGCGGTCCACGGAACTATCAGTATTAGTGTGTGTATATAAATGATGGCCGTGTCCCTCCTCCCTACTTCCCTTTGAGAAAGTCACCCGTGAGTGACGAAACGCGTCATGGAGCATCATCACGTCGGACGCATTGACATTACGTCATCACGAAGCACTGGAGTGAACCGATCCATGCGCTGGTACCATAGAGGCCTGCAAACAAGGAGCCACTTTCTATAACCCTTGGACAATTTCAAAACATCCACTGGCCTTGGACATCTGCTGGGACTGTGGCTCATCCTGTTCGAGATCGGGTAATCCCCCAGGACGGAGCGCAGCAACCGGATGGTGGTGATTATTATAACACTATGCTAATTTTATCAGTACTTTTGTGAGTGCATTTTTTACCCCCCCTCTTTCCCTCATTAAATTTACAGTTTCACACTATGGGGCGTGCGCTCTCTCCTCTTTTTTCCTTTTATATATATATATATATATTAGAAAAAAGAAACATACAGCGCAATCACACAGGGATATCTAACCAATTATTACCACATATAGATATAGTAGGGGGTATTTAACCCTTAGACTCTACCTGTCCCTGTCTCTGTCTGCTGCCAATTAGGTCTACAGCTCCACAAGCTTGTAAAGGAAAGATACAAGAAGAATGACCTTGGTGCACGGGGAGACAAAAGAGAGAAGAAAACATAGGGTAGTATGTCTTAGAAGTTTAACCAATAAATGGTAAGATATGCACTCACAGCGTGTTGAATTAATTCAGGCGTTTTATCCACCCTGGGATCTGGAACTCTGTCAGTATATTAGGAACGTCTTTGAATCTGTGTCCTTGGATCCTACGACACTTCTTTTCAGCCCAGTTTCCTCCTCATGGGTGGTGATGTATATATAGGTAGAGGCAAAGGACACACAGGATAGTGTAACACTGTTTTAATCATAAAAAAATAAATGAATCACAATAAGTAAAAAACTCTTTAAAAACAATTGAGAATTTCAGAGTCTCTCACACTCATATGATATAGCAATTCCCAGCTGGGCTTATAGCAGTCACTGATGACATATAGGTATTCCTATACACCTGAATTGTTATCCTGGTGTATGGTATTGTGTAGAAATACTGTTCAATAGCTGTGATACTCTCAGTACTAATAAGACCTAGTGCAGTTCTCTTATGATGAGTCCTAATCAGGTTTCTCACCGTACTTTCAGTACTCCTAGTACTCATGGTATTTGCGAGACTTTAAAGTCCTAGTATTTTGTTTCCACACACGGAGTGTGTCACTGCCACAGCTCTCCAGCTCTCCAGCATTCAGCAACCGGTTCCTCCGTCCTCTATGCTCCTCCGGACCCCTGTCAGACGTGGTGACGTCACTGAGCTTTCGCGTGAGCACTGCACTCCCACGTGGGGCGTCGCTGATGCCGGGATCAATAGTATACCAAAAATAGTTTAAAAAATGTTTAAAAAACGTTTAAAAAAAAAACATGTAGCTCTTAACACTACCATCCACTAATGTGCCACTAAACACTGTATAGTCCACGCCCTACGCATTTCTCCTTGCAGCTTCGTCAGGGGTAGATTTCCCTATCTGTCCCTTATCTCAGGTTAAATACCCTCCTACCCTATACCTACACCAAAATAACCTATACTGCTTTCTTCCAGATCTGACTCAAGCTTCACACGGGAGACATCGGAATCCCCCCTAACCGAGAAGACAGATAGGGAACACCTCCCCTCCAATGTATAACATTGCGGGAATGAGGTACCTGGTGCGGGATTGCTTCTTTAGATATTGTGAAGCAGGGGCTTCCAGGCATTGGTTAAGGACTTTTTTTTCTATATCCGACATTTATATACACACACACACACACACACACACACACACACACACACACACACACGTAACAAGGACTAATTGTAGTATAATGTAATACAATAAATAAACTTATGTCAAAAACGAATGTTCTTACTAGGAATTTATTTAATTTATGTATTTATTTTTTTAAAGCGGGGTTGGGGGCGGGACTAGGGGGTGGGGTTGGGGGCGGGACTAGGGGGTGGGGTTGGGGGCGGGACTTGGGGGTGGTGTTGGATGCGGGACTAGGGGCGGGGTTGGGTGTGGGACTAGTTGGCGAGTAGATTATTTGGTTCGGCGAGTAGATTTTTGGCTGATTTGTTGACCACTATATATATATATATATATATAAGCAATACGATACCGTTTGGAAATGAAATCAGCAGGCAGCACTCCAGAATTGAACAAACAAGTGTATTGAGAAAATACACACTAAACCAACGTTTCGGTCCACGAAAGGGACCTTTGTCAAGGTGGTCACCAGCAAGGAATTCTGGGAAATGACATGTAAATGGGCACACAGTGCCCCCTTTTGTCTCCAGCCCACATTACATGGACATCCTTAAGCCAATGGATGCTGCTTTAAACACAGCTTTTAAACATAGCCTTGGATGAGATGCAAAGCCAGTTATGGCATAATGAACCTGCTATGTATCTTAACTTTTTTCTTTCTCCTAGCCTCATGGAGATGTTACTCCCTCTATCCACTACAAACTCCTACCTCCTGGCCCACACCCAACATCACCATACAGCATGGACTACTCAAAAGCCTTGCACTATCTACTGAATGTTGGTGGAGAACTCTAAAAACCAGCACACCAACCACCACTCACTCTAATCGTAAACATCACAAATTTACAGCTTGAAAACAACTACCCAAATTTCTACTCATACTATTACTCTCCTTAGCAGGTGATATTGAACCTAACCCAGGTCCTCCCATTTCAGCTCTGTCCCATACCCCTGAGAATTCCACAATTAAATTCCAAAAAGGGCTATCTGTCGCCCATATAAATATCCGTAGCATGCTGCCCAAACTGGATGAACTAAAAGCATAGTGCCTTATGCTTAAACCGAAAGCCATCGTTCTTACAGAAACATGGCTAACCCCTAAAACCCCGATGCAAATATCGCCGTTCAGGGATACTCCATTTCTAGAAGAGATAGGTCAAAGAGAGGAGGAGGGATGTTATTTTAAATTGCAGACACCTTACAATTTACACTGTTAAATTGCCCCCCAAGCCCACCCTCTTTTGAAATTCTAGTTGGCAAAATCTGCCTCCCCTTTTCTAAGCCCATCTTGCTTGCTGGCATATACCGCCCCCCTAAAGCCCCTCTACAATCCCTGACTGATATCACCCAGTTTCTTGGCTCCATTTCCTGTCTGAATGAGAAGAGTGAGCTGTTAGTTCTTGGGGATTTCAACTACAATTGGCTTGACCCTAAAAACCACAAAATCCAGACACAAATCAAATCGCATAAACAATCGCAACTCATTTCCCAACCCACACAGACAAACCTGAAATCGCACAACCATTCCTTGCTAGACTGGATTCTCTCCTTAAACCCCAGCAGAATCCAATCCTCTGTCATCCTTCCTGATATTTTCAGTGACCATGCAATAGTGTACTGTGTAAGGAAAATTTAACTGCCCCATTCAAGCCCTAAAGTTCTCCTCACTAGAACATTTAGAAACTTTAACCCACAACAGTTTCTGGGTGACCTTACCAACTGCCCATGGCTCAGAATCGATTTAATTCCTGACCCTGATTCTGCGCCCGATTATTTCCAATCCGAGTTCTTAAAACTCTGCGATAACCATGCTCCACTATGCAAAATAAGGGTACGGGGGGCCCACCTTCCATGGGTTACAACTGACCTTATAGCACTCTACCAGTTCAGGTATACCTTGTGGAAAATCTACAAAGTAACTGGCACTACCAAGGATCTCAATCACTACAGATGCCTGCAGAACATGTGCACAAGGCAAACAAGGCATGCAAAAGCACAATATTACTCTGACAATCTCCACCAGAATACATCAAACCCAGCTAACTTCTGGAAGGTTATAAACAATATATTCCAGCCTCCTAACCATCAACAACCAAGTTATATCACTAAGGGGAATATTACTCTGACAAACCCCACTGACATTGCAAATGCATTCAATGATTACTTTGTAGGGTGTGCCACTAACTTATTAGCGAAACGCAGCCCAAACCACAAACCTGAATCTCCTCCTGGGAGTACCCACATAGCCCCACCCCCTCCCAACACTGCCCATAATTTTCAATTTGGCCAGTATCCGAAGAGGAGACTACACAAGCGCTACTCAAATTAAAACTAAGCAGCCAATGTGGACCTGACTTGCTACAATCTAGGTTCCTACGACTTGGTGCCCCAGCCATTGCCAAACCAATTGCTTCCATAATCAACTCTATCCTGTCTGCAGGCCATATCCCTAAGACATGGAAAACGGCCAGAGTTGTCCCAATCTTCAAAAGTGGGGACAAAAACACTGTCTCAAACTACAGGCCAATCTCACTTCTCCCAATTCTATCCAAAGTCATGGAAAAATGTGTACACTCTCAATTAAGTGATTACTATACCAAGACAAATTTCCCTAGCTAATTCCAATCTGGCTTTTGCCCCAAAGACTCCACCGTAACTACCCTGCTAAAAGTTTGCAATGAAATCCAGTATGCAATGGAACGGGGACAACTCACTGGTGCAGTATTCCTAGATTTTGCAAAGGCTTTTGATACTGTTGATCATGCTATCCTGCTCAACAAAATCCAGAGCTCTGGAATAAGGAAGCATGCTTTAAACTGGTTTCAGTCCTACCTATCAGGTAGATTCCAACATGTGTCCATCTCAGGCTCTAACTCCAACCCCCTGGATATCACCTGTGGTGTGCCGCAAGGCTCTGTTCTGGGGCCCCTACTCTTCTCAGTGTTCATCAATGATCTTCCCACAGCTTGTCATGATGCCTTAATACACATGTATGCAGATGACACAATCCTATTTGCACACAGCCATAGCCTCTCCGACCTTCATCACATACTTCAGTCTGACTTTTTGAGACTCGAAAACTGGATTTCCCAAACAAAACTATTTTTAAACACTGACAAGACTGTAACAATGGTATTTGGGACCAAGACTACATTTTTAAAGCTTCCAGCGACTGAGCTCCAGATTAGAACAAATGCTAACACCACCCTAACCCCTGTCACTAGTTTTAAATACCTGGGCATATGGTTTGACTCCCACTTAACATTCGGGATGCACATTGATACCCTGACAACCAAAACCTATGACAAACTAGGGGTACTTTACAGGAACAAATCCTCCCTTAGTCTCCTGGTCAGAAAGCGTATCACACAGCAGATGCTAATGCCAATTATTGACTATGGAGACATAGTATATGGCTCGGCACCTCAAACCCACCTTAGCAAACTTGACACCCTTTACAATTCAATTTGTCGTTTTGTTCTCCAATGCAACTATAACACACATCACTGCGAAATGCTCAAAGAACTAGATTGGTCATCACTCGAGTCTAGGCGCAAAGTTCACCTTTCCTGTCTTGCCTTCAAATACTTTCTGGGTAAGCTACCCATCTGTCTGAACAAGCTCCTCACCCCTACCACATGCATCACTTATCATCTGAGATCAGACTCCAAAAGACTGTTCATGGTCCCAAGGCTCAGCAAAGTACCCAGATGTTCCTCCTTCTCTTACCGTGCACCACAAACCTGGAACAACCTACCAGAGACTCTCACATCCACCACCAGTTTATGTTCTTTCAAATCTAAGGCTGTCACACATTTTAATCTGGTCTGTAACTGTTTCATATGCCCATAATATATATTATCTTTAACTGTGCATGCAATGTCTTGGATATAATGTATACCCTGTTCATTTATGTAACTATATTTGTAAGCATGTATTATTTGTCTTAACTCTGTGCCCAGGACATACTTGAAAACGAGAGGTAACTCTCAATTTATTACTTCCTGGCAAAATATTTTATAAATAAATAAATAAACAGACAGACTGTATTGACCTTGTGAGTCTCATCAGTGTGAGGTTGGTTCTACTGGCTTTGCTTGTATGAGACATGAGTAGGTCTTCATCACACATCATTAAGGTTATGGTGAGTGAAAAGGTGACTAAAACCCTCCACCGTATAGCATATAGCATATAGCATATAAAAAATTACTAGGTGATAACGGTGAACAGCAGGTTTGCAGACCTGTCTGAGACATGTGAATGTGCTCAAAAGTAATATTTTGCACTATTGAGCTACAAATTAGGATCAGTTTCTTCAAGATACGTAGGAAACTGCCTATAACAACCTGCCTGCATCATAGACTAATATTGTTAACAGTAGCTGTTACACTGCCAATCAGCCTTACAACAGATTGAGTTGTGGATTAGTTCTACACAGGGACTACACTATATGTTTCAAGCCTCTGGTTTGTTATCCACTATTGTATTGTGGACTTCTGTAGCTATAGGCATTGACATATTCACTGCCTCCATGTAATTATAAACTTCAGCCCATTTATAATATGGGCACTGGGTGAGTTTGCGAAGCACACTATTTTAGAGACAGTTCGATAAGAAATGTGATGGGTGCTCCAAAAGTCCTGGAATCTATGTATATATTCCACAATCATGTAATCATGTAAAAAACAG
The DNA here is from genome assembly GCF_040206685.1 of Ascaphus truei. Classification (NCBI taxonomy): domain Eukaryota; kingdom Metazoa; phylum Chordata; class Amphibia; order Anura; family Ascaphidae; genus Ascaphus; species Ascaphus truei. The sequence goes on from NC_134490.1 coordinate 101,489,341, forward strand.
TAACAGCTCAAATGATGGAGTGGGTCTATGATTGGGCGAGTGACTATAGCCACTAAAGTCCTGAATCTCCAGAAGGCAACAGAAAAAATATGTATAACACACTTTGCTGTACCACATTGGAAATAGGTATGATATAGTATTCACACTCACCCTGATTTGAAGTGAGTCTTATCCTGCCAATATCTTCTCCTTGCAAATATAGGAGGTAACTTTATGACACCATACATAGAAATAGATTAAATATTATATGTATGAAAGTATGAAGTATGAAATTGTGTCTACATATTGTTTTTAACATAATTTATTATAATTAGAGTAGAATTTATATACTTTCTTTTCTCCCTCTCCCAATTTGGGAAATAGGGAGTGAAAAAGAAATAATAAAGAGTAAACCTATGAAAGTATATTTATTAGCTCTATTTTAAATATGTGTAATAATTGTTGTTGTTTTTTTATATCAGGTGTCTTTCTTTACGTATTGGTGGACCAAAAGTTCCTTTATTATCATACTTAGGATTGTGATATAGTTAGTAGTGTCCTAGTTTCATACCCCCCCCTCCTTTTGTGGGGTTTAGCGCATTAGTGGGTCTTATGTGGGGCATACATTATCTGTCCCCCATTTATTATCCATGGTTGTCATGGTAGCTAGCACGGCCCCTTCCACTATGACAGCTCCTTTTGGAGGCAGTTCAAGAGGAGGAAGGGCCGTCCTGGCGTTTTAACTATGGATACCTTGGACCCACTGCGCGCTGACGTCACTTAGGGGTGGAGCTATACCACGATCACATCCGTGATGTCGTCGCTGCCCCGTTGGTGAGTCAATGACTATTGGGGGAAGAGGTAAGATCACTAAAACAGCAGAGAACCTTTATCAACACTTTAAAGTGTTGAGATCTCTGGTGTGGAGGGGGTATGATGTGCCGATACACCAACTGGTCGGGCTAGGAAGCGGATTGGCAGTGACATCACGAAGGGGCGGGGCGAGGGAGGGACTGAAAAAACTTCATGTATACACATGACAACAATGATAGAGGCACTCGAATGACGTCATTTGTATGCGTTTTTGGCGCGAAATTTAATGAAGCCATTACATCTGTGATGTTAGTTATAAAAGGTCCCCCAATATGTCTGTACCTTACTCCTTGATAAAGCTCCTTGTTGTGTGAAACGTGTTGGAGGGTTTATACCCCCTTGTTTGCTATGTCTGTCTGACAATAAACCCATTTTTTACTTAATTACACCTGTGTCCCTGGGCAGTGTGCTGCTTTGTTGGATATTTTAGAGACAGCAAGTATTGTTGAGCTACAAACAAGGATTAGTGTCTCTTATATTAGTGGGCAACCACATTTAGTAAGATTTTAGCCTATGCATTTCTATTTCTAGAAGCTGCCACACATGTTGCAAGTTGTTCATTAGCTGATTTACTGACAGAACTGTGGATCAGTTCCATATAGCGACTACACTATATGTATCCAGCCTCAGGCTCATTATCTATTATTGAGCTGGGGATTACTTTAAGCACTGAAACACTCATTGCCTTAAAGCATATAGCCCAATCACATTTGGGATATATCCTATGAACAAGCTGTATGTTCATCTATATACTGGTTATTACAATTAGACTTTAACCATGCCCCTTTGCACTCTCTACTAAGGGATCATTACATCTGTTATCCCCTTAGTGTTAATTGATCCAATCAATCTCAATTAACTTTTTTTAAACTATTGATCCAGGGTATTTCACTATACCCGACATGGGATCAGTAGCGTCTATTTTTTAACCATCTATATTTTAACATTTATGATTATTAAAGATTAGTTTTAACATTGATATTAATCATTTGGATCAGTAGTGGGAGTGCTACACTGTACATGTTGGGTTCTGTTTCTCTTAGATTATCATTAAATAATTCATTTGGAATCGTGAGCCAGCTTCAGTTTTTTCTTCCTGTATCCGGAACGCACGAAGCGCTTGTTGGAACGTAGTGCACCACCACTACCCTCCACCTTGGGAGGAAATCCTGTTTTAATTTGGAAGTTGCCTTTTTATTCTTGCATCCCAAATGCATAACCTTACATTTATCTGTATTAAACCTCATCTGCCATTTACCTGCCCACGTTTCCAGTCTCTCCAAGTCCTTCTGGAGAGAAATTACATCCTGCTCTGATTCTATTACCTTACACAATTTAGTGTCATCAGCAAAGATGGAGACTTTGCTCTCGATGCCAACCTCAAGGTCATTAATAAACAAGTTAAAAAGCATGTGTCCCAGTACCGATCCCTGAGGTACTCCACTTAAAACTTTAGCCCAACCTGAAAAAGTTCCATTTATGACAACCTTCTGTTGTCTGTCCTTCAACCAGTTTTCAATCCAGATGCAAATATTGTTAATGAGTCCAATTAGCTTTATTTTGTACACCAACCTCTTGTGTGGCACTGTATCAAAAGCCTTTGCAAAATCTAAGTAGACCACATCAACTGCATTAACCTGGTATAAATTCCTACTCACCTCCTCAGTGAAACTAATAAGGTTAGTTTGGCACGACCTATCCTTCATAATTCCATGCTATTACTAAAAATTTTGGTTTCCATTAGTTATTCCTGAATATTATTATTTCGTACTAAACCTTCAAGTAGCTTCCCCACTATTGATGTTAGGCTTACAGGTCTGTAATTCCGTGGTTGTGTTCACGCGGATGTAATCTCGCACCTGGTTGCGGTTACAGGGACAGTAACTCTTACTACATCTGTACATAGAGACACAGTTTCCATAGTAGTGGCATATCGCTGAAATTATGTCTGGAAGTAGACGCCAGTTTGCAGGACTAAATTACATAATAGAGGAGAGCTATAGAAATTGTACGCTTCTCTGCCCATTTATCTCATCCATGCTATGGTATTATACATTGAATTTCTTTAAGGTTGTTATTTGTGAATTCATCTTTGTGATTGGATTGGAGTCAGATTTTAGTGCGATAATGTAATGATGTCATTTATGGGGGTGGAGCTTATGAGTGTTGGCATCTATTTATATGTCTATGTATAACTGGGGATGTATAACATTGACAAAAGGTCCAGTATTTTACTGATACATTGGAAAGAATAAGCCAACAACTCTTTGTGCAAACCTCAGTCTGGTGTGCTACTCGTTTTTATAAATGTTGCTGCATTTTGCCATCTGATCAGCTGTGGGGAGCATGGCAGCCTCCTTTATGATTTTTTTTTATACTAATATAAAATGCACTTGTACTTTATGTTATTTTACGAATTTTTTCTTCAATCATGGCAAAATATAAAAACAGACGTAGACTTCCACTAAAACTGTTAAGTTTAGGATCAACTGTTTAAATAGAAGCATCTGTTGGATGCATAAAAAATTATTTATATAGCGCCATTAATGTACACAGCGCTTCACAGCAGTAATAAACGTGACAATCATATAAATAACAAATAGTACAAATAACACATAATGGGAATAAGTGCTTCAGACATAAAAGTAACATTGTAGAAGAGGAGTCCCTGCTCCGAAGAGCTTACAATCTAATTGGTGGGGAGAACGTACAAAGACAGTAGCAGGGCATTCTGGTAAGTATGTCTGCAGGGGTCCAAGTTTTGTATATCGTGTATAGTATTAGCCACGGTGCTACTCATATGCTTCTTTAAGCAAGTGTGTCTGAGGCTTAGTCCATAGACACTTCGCCCATGCGGAGGTGCGCTGAGGCTCAGGGAAAGTGGTGCTTTCCCTGGCCTTAGAGCGCCCGCCATCCGTGGGCGTGTCTGGGGGCGGGCCAGTGATGTCATGGAGCTGGTTCGCCCTCATTGGGCGAACCGCTCCCGTGACCGGCCCTTCGCTCCGGCGAGCTCTGAAACTTAACATTTGTTAAGACACACGCTTCCGCAGGTGTGTGGAAGCGTGCGCGAGCCCCTGCTAAAGTCACTCTCATTGCGGCTGCAGGGGCTCAGTGCCGAGCAGCAGCACACTTCAGCACAGGTCAGCGCCTAAGCGCTGACCATGCCCGAGGCCTTAAGGTGGGTCTTAAAGGTGGATAGAGAGGGTGCTAGTTGGGTATTGAGGGGAAGGGCATTCCAGAGGTGCAGGGCAGTCATTGAGAAAGGTTAAAGGCGGGAGAGGGCTTTAGATACAAAAGGGGGTAGATTGAAGACATCCTTGAGCATAACGCAAGAGTCGGGATGGTGCATAGTGAGAAATTAGGGCTAAGATGTAAGGAGGAGCAGAAGAGTGTAAAGCTTTAAAAGTGAGGAGGAGAATTGAGTGTGAGATGCGAGATTTGATAGGAAGCCAGGAGAGTGATTTCAGCAGAGGAGACACAGACAGATTTAGGAAAGAGCAGAGTGATTCTGGCAGCAGCATTTAGGATAGATTGTAGGGGAGACAGGTGAGAGGCAGAAAGGCCGGACAGCAGGAGGTTACAGTAATGGAGACGGGAGAGAATGAGGGTCTGTGTCAGAGTTTTAGCAGTCGAGCAACAGAGGCAAGGGCGTATCTTTGTTATATTGTGGAGGAAAAAGCGACAGGTTTTAGATACGTTTTGAATGTGAATGATCTGGGACTGCATAAATGCCTTTTCTATCAGTTTCACTTAATTACTGCATTCTTTACTGTTTAGATATACTGTTTAGAATGTCAGAGGTGACATCATAAAAACAGCGTATTTAGAAAAAGGGGAATCATGTTTTTTTTTCATTTAATGGAAAAATCCTATTGATGTAAACAGAGATTTTTGTTGTAGGGAAAAAAGGAACCGTACGCAAAGAAAATGGAATGTATTGTACACTTACAGCAACACTAAAGCAGCAGCCTAAAAAGTGAAAGCCTGCCGCTGTGCCAGAGACAGTGTCCATACCCATGGACCGGAACCCCTGCAGCATTAACCCTCTGTTGCAGGGTCTGCCACGGTCTTGTGACCTCGGCTTGCCCTGGTGCAAAAACATTTATTCAGTTATACAGATGTATATACTACATCTGTATATCTAAACAGTAAAGAATGCAGTAATTAAGTGAAGCTGGTAGAAAAGGCATTTATTCCCTCCCAGATCGTATTTCATCAGCATTCCTAATCGCTATATTGAATTTTTGTTGATCTCTTAAAAAAGTGACGGAACTCAAACAGAAATAGCCCTGTATGTAATTTTCAAATGGTAAACGAAATTGATAAATAGCTGAGGCCCAAAGTTTCTTGAGACACACTTTATAGGATGAGGTTCTCCCCAGAAATTATGTGAGCAGTGAAAATACTGTTAGCACACATTTCTACAAACAATGTGTAGATCTATATGGGCGGTTCCTTAAAGTGTGCAAGATATAGAATGTTTTCTGTGACATTCTAAGAAGTAATAGATTTTGAATGAGAAATTAAGAATTATGCAAAGAAACATCAGCATTGTTGTGGCACCACATAGGGGACGGCAAGGGACAGTTACAGTACACTGTATTGTGAAATACTCCAGTAGTTTTCTGTTCTGGATAAATATTACACGTAAAAGAATAACGTTAATAACATTGTTAGTATCTTTAACTCGTGTTTTTGTTATGTTCTAAACAAAATTACGTGTTTTTATTTTGGATGTGGTTTTGCCAAAACTCAATTTGTTTAATTTTGGATTTTTACCAAATTATGGGTGGGGTGGAAATAAAAATAAGCAGGTCTTGTTTCACACACCTGCTTGGCCCATCTCTAATTGTTAGATGTTACCTCAGACTGTGGTATTCTATAAGCTGCTTAGCAGCTCATTCTTACTCATCACTGGATCTTAGAAATCTCGGAGGTATCCTTTACTTAGTTAGATACGATTAGTACTATTGTGCTTTTAACAGCCAAACAAGTTTTAGGATGCAATTTTCAAAGCTTTCAAATATATATATGAAACAGCAGTTAATAAAGGAGTTGTGATGCATGACTACGTGTTTTCACTGTTTAAAACTAACTCTTACAGTAATATGGGCAGAGAAAGTATTTACTTCTGTGAAAACTTCCTCCTGCAGAATTCTGTTCTTCTCATCCTTGTTTGTTTTACTACTGCAAGTTTCAAATATCTATGGCATTTTAAATTCTTTATACGAGAGAGAGTAGGAAGTCTTGTCTTGTTTGCATCACACAGTATTTCTCACAGCAGCAAGTCATGTATTGTAATGTAAATAGCTGTGTGTTCTTGTGGTATCCTGCTGAGCAGGACATCGCACATTTCAAATAGCTGTCACCCTGTGTTTAATAATTAAAATCATTATTACACGATATACAAAACAGATCTAAAATAATAAAATAAGCTGCCTCCACTTTGAAACAAAGTTTTTTAAGGCTACTGAGAAGCAGTTCATTGGATGACTGCAGGGACAGACAGGCACATTTTTGGCCAACTCACCCTGCTAAGGCTGCGGTCTCAGTCAGCACTGTAGCAAGCACGCCCTACGGGGGGGGGGCGTGCACAGCGCTGAACCGCGATCTGCGGTCCTGGGAGAGATTAAGTGTTTGCGATGGGAGGGGGCATGGCCATGACCTCATATGGCTGGTTCGCCCTCATGTGGCTGGTTTGCCCTCATTGGCTGAACCACCTCCGTTGCAAACTCTGAGCTCAAATTTCTGAAAACCTGTTGCGCACCGCTGGGGAAATGTGCACGACAGGTTAGTAACTGGGACCGGACTGACTGGGGGGCGGAGCTTGAACGCACAGCTCACGCCGAGGCATGCGCTGTAGAAGGTACTGGGGCTGCGGCCTAAGGCACAGCACACACACACATATATATATATATATATATATACATATATATATATATATATATATATATATATATATATACAGTGTTCGACAAACCTATACATTTGCTCGCCCCGGGCGAGTGGATTTAACCCCCGGGCGAGTAAATATTGGCCCAAGCAGCACACGTTTGGTACTAGGTGGCGAGTAGATTTTTTTGTGTGGCGAGTAGATTTTTTGGTGATTTGTCAACCACTGTGTATATATATATATATATATATATATATATATATATATATATATATATATATATATATATATATATATATATATATATATATGTATGTAACCCTGTTTCCCCCCTCCTCTGGGAATTTACACTGGTTTCTGCTTCTATGTGGTGCTGAAGCCTACCTGTGGTGTCAGGAGAAGCTAGGCTGTGCAATGTTATAGGCAATGGGACAGGCTTTAGGGTAGTTCTTGGGTTACTCACTCATGGTGCAGCCCCTCTAGCCATGATAGGATCCCTGGGTAAGGATATAATCTACCATCATTGCAGTCATTCTACCTCCTGCCCATTAACTGACACCCCGGCAGAGGCAAGGTGAACAAGCAGCTTTATTTTCTTTCCTCATCATCATACTCCTCAGTACAGCATACTCCTTGGCCATTAGGGACTTCTGGATGGTGCTTGCCCAATCTCATGGGGCATTCTGTCTGTATAGGTTCTAAGCCAGACGGCCTAGAGTAGCATGCTTACCCCGCAATGGGGAAGACTCACAGCCCTCCTTTCTCCTCAAAGAAGGGAGACAGACACACACATTCTCTCCCTCTGGGGAAGAGAGAACTCCTTCACCCACCTTACTCGAGGGGGCAAAGATCACGTCCTCCCACCATGAGGTGCAGAGGCAGACCCTCTCCCTCCTTACTCTCTGAAGAGCAGGGGGAAAAGACTCTCACACTAATTTTGGCTACTCCCATAGAAAGCTCTGGAAGGGACGGGCTCATGGACTGTACCCACCTCCAAGGGGCTGTACACAGGCCATGAGACACCACCTACCTTCCTTAACTTTCTAGAGAAGCAGAAGGGGGGTCAATGGCCCACAGCTTAACCTGCTAATACCTGGATCTTAACAGGGCTTACATAGCAGATACACTGTGTGGAGAGAAACAGGTACAGATAGACATACCCTGTTACATTCTCCCCTTGGTGAAAAATCCCAACGACCCCGCTTGGGTCCAAATTTACAGCACCGTCTGTCATCCTGGAAGCCTGCAGAATGACAGAATTACAACACATAATTAATGTATACCATCCACTGACATCAGTGATGGTTTGAACACTTAACAATGTTACTAAAACTTTCCCTAATTATAATATCATGGGTCAGGCTCCTTAACAGGCCGCCCGTCAAAGTCTTCAACCCAAACAGAATAATCTTTGGGTACCCCTGTTTCTTGGCGTACCACTGCTCTGTCTTTAAATATGCAAGTCCCTATCATCCACTCCCCCATAATAGAACATATTAGAGTTTCAGTTATGCATGCTTTGTGGCTTGTCTTCCTTTGCAAATAATCAAGAACAGCCAACCTTAACCATTCCCGAGGGTGGTCATCTATATCCTGCATAATTGGCTCAGGAACGTATGGGAAGTAATACCCATAGGACTGCCTGAACTTGGCTCGTATAGCCCAGTCAGCTCGGCTTAGCTTCACAATTTATTGTATATAGAACAAAGTTCCGTGATTACAGTGCTCAAATGTGTCAGGACACTAGACACATAAATGTAGATTAGTCAATGTATAGCTTGATTGAAGACAACTAATGAAACAGGTGACCTGAGTAACAGTGAGTGCTGGAATATACAGGTATACGCTCATGCGTGAGATGCAAAAGGGATATGTCCTGGTAGGTGATACATGTGAGAAAGCATAAATACTACCCACTACGTCACCTCCTATTAGGACTGCTTCTCCAGAGTATGTAAAACCATGTATTGTGTACTCACATAAGGTCACCTGTATGTCCTCCAGTAGCATGCATCCAAATAGTAGAGGCAGAATGGGTCGTCCCAGAGGGGAAGAGCAAGGAGTGAATCCAGGGTCACAAAGATCCGATGAAAATTGCTTTATTAGTAAGACAACATAGTGCAGACAAGTAAAAGATTCCTTTTACGCGTTTCACACCGCACGCTGACGAAGCACCACGTGCGGTGTGAAACGCGTAAGAGGAATCTTTTACTTGTCTGCACCATGTTGTCTTACTAATAAAGCAATTTTCATCGGATCTTTGTGACCCTGGATTAACTCCTTGCTTGCACGGCTGTGCTCCATCCTCTTCCCCTCTGGGATGACCCATTCTAGCTTCACAATTTTTCTGCCCCTTCCCTTTCCTGGTAACACCTAAAACCCTGGGTCTTTTGGATTAGCTTTCCTATCCAAGCTGGGGGAACCTATAGGGAGGCGGACTCCAATCTTAATTTCATTCACTCGTCTTAAAAGAATTTCGGCCTTCTCATCAATGTTGAATGCTCCCTCCTCCCACCAATGATCTACGATGGGACCACTGCGTAGTATGAACCATGTATATCTCAGTTCAGGGACATAACCCTGGAATAAAGGGTACCACCAGGGACATGGTTCAGGAGAGGTGGATTCAGATCCAGTATTAATAGATCTGGCTGGCACAGGGGACAAGGCACTTGCTGACCCCAATGGTGATGACACTAGGGATGCCTCTGCGAGGGACCCTGGGGACCTCCTAAATGACTTAAAGGAGCCTCTAGTTCCTGGCCTTTTAATACACCTACAAACAGATCTATCCCCATCTGAGTCTGAACTCTCGCTTAACCACCTATTAATATCTATCCTTCAGGGAATTTTGTTTGTACAAACCCCTGCACAGCTGGATCAATAGATTTCACACCCTGAGAACTACACGTGGATGACGCGGCAGTGGCAGGGGCTGAGTGAACCTGGGCAAAGTCCTGTAAGTCCAGTACTGGAGCAATATCAGATGGGGTACTTAAAGCTGGGGTCATGAACTGGGACTCAAATACATCTTTATTAGGGGATACAGTCCTGGGCTACACTTCCATTTTAACTGGGAGTGATGCCTTGGCTGCTGCCAAGCGATGTCCTCTACCTAGTCCAGCAGGGTGTGGCACCAGGGCAGGAACAATCTTCTTTCCCTTCACACAGGGACTCTTCTCTCTGTGGGTGACATCTGGTGGGGCCAGGTCCACACACACCACTTCAGGGCCCAGAGGTGGTGTGACCGGCTCTGCGGGCGCCATCGTGATGATGTCACAACCGGACGCCATTCTCACGAGACTTCAGGTGCAACCACCGCCCGTCGCCATTGATGACATCACTTCTGGTGAGACCGGAAGCTCGTCACCAGGCTGCACACCGAACGAATGATGAAGTCTCCGGGAAGCGCAATATATGTGAAAAGAAATATAAATCGTGATAGTGTAATATTGTTAAGATTAGGATCAGAATATAATGTCTTGGCTTGATATTTAATACTCACAAACGTGAGAGAGTAAAAGGCACATAAAGGTATCTTTTTAGGATGCTGTTAGTTGTCACTCGATGGACAGGAGATGCAGAACTCAGTATTCCCCAAATGTATGGACTCCCAAGGACCTTAATAAAAGATACAACTGGACATAGTGCAGACCGTCTGTACAGTTTATGAATGGTAAGTAAAAAGGCGTTACACTCACATGATATCAGATAGAAACAAGCATTTAGATCTCTATGGATCTCTCTAGCCGGATGGATGATGTCTCCTCTTCCCCTCTCTCGTGGCGTGCGTTCCAGCGGTGCGTTCCACTCGACCGGCAGTGATGTCATCCGCTGCGTCCACTTCCTGGGGTTTCGGCCGGCTCAGGAGAAAAACGTCACTCTACGCGTTTCACCACATAGGTTTCATCAGGACTCCTGATGAAACCTATGTGGTGAAACGCGTAGAGTGACGTTTTTCTCCTGAGCCGGCCGAAACCCCAGGAAGTGGACGCAGCGGATGACATCACTGCCGGTCGAGTGGAACGCACCGCTGGAACGCACGCCACGAGAGAGGGGAAGAGGAGACATCATCCATCCGGCTAGAGAGATCCATAGAGATCTAAATGCTTGTTTTTATCTGATATCATGTGAGTGTAACGCCCTTTTACTTACCATTCATAAACTGTACAGACGGTCTGCACTATGTCCAGTTGTATCTTTTATTAAGGTCCTTGGGAGTCCATACATTTGGGGAATACTGAGTTCTGCATCTCCTGTCCATCGAGTGACAACTAACAGCATCCTAAAAAGATACCTTTATGTGCCTTTTACTCTCTCACGTTTGTGAGTATTAAATATCAAGCCAAGACATTATATTCTGATCCTAATCTTAACAATATTGCACTATCACGATTTATATTTCTTTTCACATATATTGCGCTTCCCGGAGACTTCATCATTACTTCACATCACGAGGATTGACCGAGCAACCTCCACCGGGTTACAGCTGCATCTCCCTATACATCTGTATAAGTATCACTGTTTATATATTTTTTGCACTATTATCACTGTGTATTATCTGAACATTTAGAGCGCCACATTTTGATAAGTTTCCTTTTATATGCACACCGAACGAGGCTGCAACTGGTGCTACCAGCGCGTAGGCCGCGACTAGCTCCGTTGAAACAGAAGAATGGGACGGCTCACCCACGGCAGGGTAGGGGACATCCAGCGTTGTTTCCGTAAGCAGTCGACGGACTCCTCCGACGTCCTCTGGAGCTGGGGATAGGCCTGAAGGCTCTGGTAATTCCGCGTCTGCTGGAACGGGTACTTCTGGACCGGAACTCGTCTGGGTTGGACAGGTAAGGGCTGGTCTTCCCTCCGGAGGTCCCGCAGGGTATAAGTCTTCATGTAGTGGGGGACACCTTCACCAGGACGCGATGACAGGGCGAAGGATGTTAATCCAGGTATTAATCCGATTGCCAATCCTTGGAGTCGGGAAGGAATTTATTTTTCCCCTAATGAGATATCATTGGATGGTATGACACTGGGGTTTTTTGTTTGCCTTCCTCTGGATCAATAAGTAAGTATAGATATAGGATAAAGTAACTGTTGTCTAAATTTAGCATACAGAAGGTTTAACTTGATGGATGTATGTCTTTTTTCAACCTTATCTACTATGTAACTATGAATCCTGGGCTTGCGTGTCCTGATCTGTGTGACCAGATTACTTTTCAAATGCTTGAAAAAGTTTTTCCAAGGAGCATACCGCTGTGAGAAGTGAGCAAGTGGTCTCTTTAGAGTCTCAGATTGCTGTTCTGAAGAGGAAACTTGCAATGTTGAGGGATATTGACAATCTTGAAAGGAATTTAGTGCTCACTGAGCAAGCTGTGGCTAGGACTAGTGGTGCTGTGAGGGAGGAGCATGTAGGTAGCTTGGTTGCTGTTAGTGAGGAGCAGACAAGTAGCTGGGTAACAGTTAGAAGGGGAAGCAGGGGGAAGAGGAAGAAGCAGGCCAGTTCTGAGCTGACTCATCCCAAAAGATTTGCCATATTGAGTTAAGATATTAGGAATATCAGAGCAGAAATGGCTAGGCTGGGAAAGACTGATTCCTCTAGCAGCCAGGGGAATTCCAAACTTCTATGGAAGCTCCAAAGTTTGAAAAAGGTTGCATATATATGTATAATCATCTATATAAACCAGAAAACATACAGTATCAATATTGGGTCCTGAATTGCAATGCAATGCCTTACTAGCGACTTAGGTACCCAAGGGTGCTGGTAGCTTACATAGTTACATAGTAGATGAGGTTGAAAAAAAGATATATGTCAACTGAGTTCAACCTACAGTATGCTAAATTTAGACAACGGATACTTATCCTATAATTGTATTTACCGCATATTGATCCAGTGGAAGGCAAATTAAAAAATCCCATTCAAACATTATCCAAGATGTTTCATAAAAAGGAAAAATGAATTCCTTCCTGACTCCCACAATGGCAATCAGATTATTCACTGAATCAACATTTTTCTCATCCGTACTTATAAGGTATATCCCTGTATACCTTTCTGAAAAGATGTTCAACCATTTTTTTAAAATATGAATTGTATCTGCCATGACAGTCGCCATGGGTAATGCATTCCCTATTACGACTGTCCTTACTGTAAAGAACCATTTCCTTTGTTTCTGGTGAAATCTCCTTTCCTCCAACCTTAAGGGATGACCCAGTGTCGTTTGTACTGCCCTGGGGATGAATAGTTCTTTTGAAAAATCCTTATAATGTCCATGAATATATTTGTACTGCATATAGTTATCATATCCCCTCTTCTATGCGTCTTTTCTAATGTAAACAAATCTAAATTAGCTAGCCTCTTCTCATAAATCAGAGTTGCCATCACGTTTATTAATGTTGAGTCCCTTCTCTTTACTTTTTCTATTTCTATAATGTCTTTTTTTTTATAGAGTAGTGTACTCAATGCTCATGGTGTGGTTTAATAATGCTGTATACAGTTAACATAATTATGTTTACTTCCCTTCCATCCATAACCCATTTAATGCAAGATAAGATCTTATTTGCCTTTGCAGCTACTGCCTGACATTGGGCACTATAGCCAAGTCTGCTGTCTACAAGCACTCCTAAATCCTTCACCATCAAGGATTGACATAATTTGCCTCATTTAATTTGTAAGTAGCCTGCTTATTATTGCTTCCTAAGTGCATAACCTTACATTTATCTTTATTAATCTTCACCTGCCGTTTACCTTTCCCAATTTCCAGTCTATCCAAGTCCTTATGGAGAGAAATTACATTTTGCTCTAATTTCACCACCATATACAATTTAGAGGCCTATGCACTAAGCGTCGATAAAAAAAATCACCATGGTTTTTAAATCACCATTTTTGAGAGCGTTGCTATCACGGTATGCAGAAAGCCCCGAACACCTGTGATAGCAACATTGAAAAAAAATGGCAAGTAGCCGGTAGTGTGATGATTGTCTCTCTAAAAACTAGTAAATGGCGTGGCTTGTAAAAAAAAAATTTTTTGTATTGGCCGATAATCTCACGAGACAATCAATTTGTCAGCGGCCTATTTACATGCTCTATTTATTGTAATCTTTCTCTGTGTTGTTGGGAGTGAGTGAGAGACAGAGAGAGCTAGGCGTTTGGAGGATTTTGGATTGCTAGAGTTGTTGTGAATTTTGATAGGCTTGTCTTCTGTTGTTTTGTGTAGTTTACACATTTTTGGTCTGGTGAGTTTGAATTTTTTTTGTGAGTGTGCCCTTTAATTTGTTTCTCTTTTATTTGTGAGTGGTTGAGGTGTGGATGGGAGGCGTGGGAGTCAGAGGAGTGATGGTGGGGTGACTAGTGGGGTGACTGGTGGTGCTTAGGTGTGTTGTGTTCATATGAGTAGGCGTGGGAGTGCACGTGGCAGTCAGGGGAGTGATGGTGGGGTGACTGGTGGGGTGAGTGTTGGTTCTGAGGTGAGTGGTGTTCATATGAGTAGGCATGGGAGTGCAAGTGGAAGTCAGGTGAGTGATGGTGGTGTGACTGGTGGTGGTGAGGTGACTGGTCATGGTGAGGTGACTGGTCGTGGTGAGGTGACTGGTGGTGATGGGGGCAAGAGTGGGAAGCTCCTGCAGTCTGTTCCGTTGGAAGCAGGGGAGTCCAGTAGCAGCAGCAGAGCTCAGTGGTTGCAGCTGGGTGTAAGAAGCGTATAGAAAATAAAAGAAATATATATTTCAAGGATGAGAATAAAGTCTGTGTGACTGGCATTTTGGAACATTATGACCGGCTGTATAGGCACTTAGTAGGTTAGAAAATCATTTGCAATGACTGTCCCAAGTAATATTGCCATCTATTAGCTAACATTTCTGCCTTCGAATAAAACTGACATTTACATATAAATGTCATTGTTTATATATACACATGCTATCATTGAGTGTTGGCAACCAGGTTGCAAATAGTGGAATTGTATAATTGTATGTCAATATTATATATCCTATAATTTCCTTAGTATGTCTCAAAATTTTGATAATCTTCATGTGCCACAGATATTCATTGTCAAACAGCATGTCAAATAAATGTTAGAAGCGTTCACACATTTGTTTAAAAAAAAATTTTTATAAGATATTTACATAAACCAAGTTATTTTGTTATATATTGAAAGGCAAGAATATTGAAAATTACAAGGTCAAAAAGGATTTGTTGGAAGAAATAAAACTGTCTGTGTCTGCCTGTGGAAATCAGGTCAGAACTCATGACAACTACAGGAAAAGATTTGATGATATTAAAAGAAAATTGAAGGCTAAATTTGAAAGTCTACGTTTACATGCTTCAGGCACTAGAGGAGGACCTCCTGCCCAAATCTAAGGCTGCCTCAGTTAGAGGAGAATCTGAGTGAAAGATTCTTACCCATTGTGGTTGATGGCTTGTTTGGGGATAGGGATATCAGTATGTACGATCACCCGTTTCCCCCAGGTCAGTACTATTACATGAGTAAACTTTTTCACTTGAAATGTAGCAAAATCAATATGAAAAGTACACTATCATTACTGGTCAATATTTAGTATTCTGTTAGGATGACATAAGTTAATAATGTATGCAAACAGAATAATAGTTATTAAATACAGTTTATTCTGTGAGTCTACATAAATAGTATTACACACACCTTCATACATATCTGCATTCACATAGTATGTAGTAGTATTAATACAATGGTATTTGTCAATAGGTCATGTGTTAAATTAGAACATTATTGATATGTAGCATATACAGTTGCTGCTGATCATAGTTAAACTCTTATATATACAAAGAGTCTAATGAAGTATATAGTCTTAAATACTCAGATTACAGATAATGTTATGTTAGCATACTTGACATTATTAACAACAGTCTTCTCTAAACTCTACTTAGTGGCCTATGCATCCCAGGTCAGCTCACAGGAGTCATGCCCCTGCATCCCAGGTTGGCTCACAGATGCTATCCCCTGCATCCCAGGTGTCATCCCCATTAATTGAGATGAGGCCATCAATTTATATGAATATTGTATGGCAATTTCTATGCCAAAACTTCACATTCATATGACCATGGGCCAGTTGCACGTGTGACTGACATCAACAGAGTTGTTATCTCCCAAAAAATTAGACATCTGATATTGCAGTCACATATAAATGTTGTTGAGATATCAAATCAACATCATTACTTATGAGACCACACAAATACTCCATGTTCTGCTGCATGGCAGACTCAATAGGTACCGTTTCAATGGCCTCAAATTGTCATCCCCTTTTACAATCAGATATTTCATTCATTATGAGTGTGACATCATAATTGAATGTGTTACTGACCATTAAATCAGCAGCATTGTAACAACAAACTATGTGACCAATATTTTTTATGTGACAATCAATTAATGCTGTCCTCATTTGTTTACAACAGATATCCCATCTCCTGGAAACATATCTGGATTGTCTGATTCACAGTGTGTGTCCTTCGTTATGGATCTGGAGAGTCCGGGATTAAGCCATGACCAACCTGCTAGCGCCCATCGCAATGATGCCCACAAAGAATAGTAAAAAAAGAGAATAACAGTGCGCAACCAAAAAAAAAAACAAATTGTGATACTAGAACAGTGTCTAATGGTGAATATAAGTTGTTAACTTTACCCTCCTTGATAATTTGTGAAAACAATAAAATCAAGCACAACCCTAATGTGGAAGTGATAAAATTACATAACCATACATATCTGTTGGTGAAATTTGCGTATGCTGCTGTATAAACGGAGTGGCTCAAACACTCCCACGAGCTAGTAACAAAAGACAAAAAACAAGCGCAAAACGCAATAGTGAAGTATATCAAAAACTTTAAAGTGTTAAAAGGGGTATTAAATGTGCGTACATCAAAGGATTAGAACATAAGCATTTCGTGTATCAAATACACAAGTTACCACACGGCCGTTGGCAGGATAGGCGATGGTGGAGAAACCCTCAGGTAGGTATACTTCTGCACACTCCAGGTATTAGTTGGCTCCGTTGCTGTAATCGGTCACCGGCATGCAGATCATCTCACGGCTGTTGTTTTTGCACCTCCGTAGGCAGCAGAGAGTTCTTAGCGTTATACAACCCCACT
Organism: Ascaphus truei; assembly: GCF_040206685.1. NCBI lineage: Eukaryota > Metazoa > Chordata > Amphibia > Anura > Ascaphidae > Ascaphus > Ascaphus truei. The sequence continues at coordinate 101,506,194 of NC_134490.1, forward strand.
ATGTGCTGGTTTGAACAGAGTCTCTCAGTCCACACGGGAGTTATGCCTGCACGAGCAGGAGTCACCAGTTCCTCGTCTCCACGCCTAGCAGCCAGTCAATCGGCAGTGACGTTGCACCTCGCGCAAGCGTGTGACATCACACAATGGGCGTATCTCCAACAGAAGAATTCCGAGCAGAAAGTATCTGGATGATATTTCTTCAGATACGAAACGAGTAGGATTACCGCTTTTATTTGTCAATCTTTTATGCCATTTGTGTGCATTTGCACAAGAGACTGCTCTTTGTGCCGCTGCACTCGCCTCTGAAGTATGCTTTCCTGCCTCCACATATGTGCCCTGATTCGTCTACCTAGAGAAAAAACAAATAGGTAGCGCTATATCCAACAGTGAGCTGGCAGCCGGTGATATAACCCTGACCCCTGATTCGTCTACCTGCAACAAACGTATTCAACCACACACTATGAAGGCAACTGTAAAAGTTTCAAATGCACCCTTGGCACAGCCACGTGCCATAATGCCATGAACACCACCCTTGGCATAGCCACCTCACATAATGCCAGTAACACCACCCTTGGCACAGCCACGTGCCATAATGCCAGTAACACCATCCTTGGCACAGCCACATGCCATAATGCCAGTAACACCATCCTTGGCACAGCCACGTGCCATAATGCTAGTAACACCACCATTGGCACAGCCACCTGGCATAATTCCAGTAACACCACCCTTGGCACAGCCACATGCCATAATGCGAGTAACACCACCCTTGGTACAGCCACCTGGCATAATGTTAGTGACAATACCACCCTTGGGACAGTCATCTGGCATAATGTCAGTAATAACACCACCCTTGCAGACCCACCTTCTGGCATAATGCCACTGGCAACAGCACCCGAAACAGCAAGTGTGCATCCAGGAAGTACAAATGTTCATGGTCGAGGGAGAAGACAAGATGCACAAATCAGCTGCCCATTAAATAGACTGCAAATGTTGCTGCGCAAAAAAATAAAACATTTACATTATTTTAATTTGTTGTTGTTCTTGGCAAAATACATACACATTAAACATGATTTATTAGAAACCAACATTTAGGGTACTTCTAAATTCTGTCTGCAAACTATCTCATTTCATACATATGGTAACAGGGAGGACATCTTCCTCCAAATTTCACTGGACAAACAAGTCCAATAATGGATGTCAAAACTTTACAAAACTTTGTTTCATACATATGTTACTGAACAAAGAAACTAATATTATATTTCAAACAGTGCATGTAAGGGGGATAGAAAATTAAAGGATGTAGTGCACAAGTATGTCCAATTACTAGCTACGAACATTGTGTAATGGGATCATTTATACAGTGGCAGACGCCTTTATCCTAATGAGGCCGAATCGGCGCAACTTTGATAACCGCGGGCAGAAGCGGTTTTTTTTTTTGTCCGGAGTGTATTGCGGAATTTTAGCGCTTGTAATATTAGCATTTTATTATCGCTGTCTGCAATACTGCAATACTGCAATACTGCAATACCGTCTAAAAACTCAGCGAGCTGTTGTCTTGGAAGTCTAATACTTTAGCAGTTCAACCTACGTCAGTACACAGTCTGCGTGTGCGTGCGCAGTAACTGTAAATTTGCATATTTATACATGCATTTGCAGTGCTGTATGTCTTATTTGAAAATTGTTGAAACGCATAGGCGTGTACTGTAACAGTATCACATTTCGGCATATACAGCGCACTCCCCTCGCTCGCCCCCGCACACACACAGGATAATTTACTGCACTGCAGTATTTCAACTTCTTATCTTATCTACAGCGCAGTACACCTCTCCCACACCATTCCTTTGAATGTGTGTCTTTCTGGTTTCAATCACATTCCTGCTTGATAGCAGATGATTAGTGCGCATGCGTCTGTAAATTCACCACTGCTTGCTTGCGAAGTTCAAGAGTGAGTGACCAAAAAAATATATATTTTTTTTTTCTCCTCATTTTTTATTTTTATTTTTTCCACACAAGCCTGCCTAAACCATCTTGATATTACGATATTCAATCTGTGCTGTAGCTTTTGACTGTGACACTGTGCGTTTGACTGCACATGGTTGATTTGTGTGCTTTTTATGTACTGTATTTGGGGGTGTAGGGATCAAATTATTATGATGACCTGCCTTTTGAAATTATGTTATTTCTTTGAACTGCAGTACAGCTAATCCTTCATGCTGCTGTACCACCACTGTTAGAGTATAATGACGCTGACACTGAGCCCAGGAGTCTTGAGAAAGCAGCAGACGCGAAACGATCGTCGACGGGGCTCTTTTAAATTTCTTTGGCACTGTCAGCGTCATTATACTCTAACAGTGGTGGTTAACACTTCACTTTAAGGCTGCGATTTTGAACGCCATCGATATAGTCTTCCACCAGGTATAGCAATCACCAACGTTACTTTACAAGGTGATCAGCAGCAGGTTGCATCTTTGAGCGCAGAATCACTGATTAATGCTAGCAGCTGACATGCAGTCAGTACCAGTTATCTGCTATCTGCTAAAACTATATACCATATATCAGCAATTTGCTGTATTTGATTATACCTTCCATGCTAACTGGAACCACAGAGGTTCAGTGTATGGACAACACTCACAGTCAAATTTGGCTATACACTTATACAGGGAGAGTAGGCAGAATAGCTGAAGCTGATTTGCCCTCCACTCTATATAGCCATACTGTGTTGTTTGGTCTAAGAGAAAGACTATACACCCTATAACAACGCAGTACACTTTGCTGTCCTAGGCTGCAATATATAGCATCTGGACAGTTTATCTGCAGCCACACACCACTATATTCCTCTCCCTGGCCAAGGGGGGAATACATACTTATCTACATTAAGATCTAAGCAATCTGACACTGCCATTTCCAGACTGACATTAGGGGTCTATCTAATGGTAGTGACCCGCTACAGCTGGCACTGTTCCAGCTACCTGACACATAGCGTCATCGCTACTAAAGACACAATCCGAGTCATTTGACAGATTGTGTCATGATCAATTTTTACTCCTTTCTTTGCACCCATATATTTTAATATTAAACCCATTAAATATTATTTTAAGTCAATACATTCATCATTATAGATATAGATAATTGAGTGCTATTCTAACTGAGTTCTTTCTCTTCTGGTTTATTTGCTTTGCCACCAAGCATTCTGCGGAGAGGAATGGCTATACATCTCAGATGTGCCATTGCTGGCAGGCGGATTGTCCGGTTGTTTCTCTTATTTTGGACGATCTCTTTGTCGATCACCTTCAGGAGGTTACTTTCTTCCTTTCGTGGATTTGACTCATCATCCTTTGTTTTCTGGACTACTGAGCATCCTAGGCCATTGTCACATTCCCCTGATGCGAACATGTTTTTGTTATTCTCAGGGGTATGACCATGTCTCTTCTACTGGTTAGGCCTTCCTGTCACTTGGATATGGCCAAGACATGGTTTGGAGAGGGATTTGTGTCGACGTTCTGTTATCACTCTTCTGTGGGCATCAACATAGTTTGGTTTGTGCCTTTTGCCGAGGCACACGTTGCCCACTATCACCCATCCTAAGTCAAGTCTTTGAGCAAATGGGGCGTTGTGGGTTCCGTTACGCTGTTCGCAGACTTTGTGCACCCTCCGGGTGCCCCTACCAAGCAGCAGCAAAATCTTGGCGCCTTGATCTATCTGCGGGATGCGGTCATCTATTCCCCTGAGGTGTGGGTGATGGCGTGCCACGTCTGGTGTGGGAATCTCATTCCTGTTTGCCACCATGTGATTACACTCTATGAGTGTAGGGAGAGCTATCTTTATTCTGTTTTCCACGGAACTTATGGTGTAGCCATCTGCTCTCCTCCCTGTTGTTTCAGTTAGTTCTGCACAGGTTCTGTGTATAGGGTGAGGCATTGTCTTGTGTGTTGAGCAAGCTAAAGAACTCTGACTTTGCCAATGATCTGTTGCTTTGATCATCGATGATTGCGTACATCCTAATAGCCCTCTGAGGTTATCCCTAGGGGTGTACTGTGACAAGGCATATTTTGGAGCTGGACCTTTTGTCACATCCTTCTCCGCAAACCTCGGTACACTGGGATGTGACAGATGTTGGCTATTCCTCTCCTTCCTCCCCGCCATGGAGGAAGGGTTGTTGAGTTGGTGAAGTGTCGGCACCTCTGGATGTAGCGATGTTACGTGCTTGTCACTTTTGCACACTGCACATTTGATGGCTTCTTTACAGTCTTTGGCTAGATGGGTTATGGAAGCGCAGCACTTGAAGCAAACTCCAAACTCTCTGAGTAAGTTCTTGCATTCCTCTATGGACTTCACCCTGAACCCATTGCACTTGTTAAGTGGGTGTGGCTTCTTGTGTATGGGGCATTCCCTGTTTGGCTCACCTGTCTAATCTACTATGTAACTATGTAACTATGTGAGAGGCTCATCCAACATGCGATATGTGTTTGAGACATTAGTTCAGAATGTAAGTTTGGCAAATTACACATCCATAGTATAGTCATTCATAATTGGCATGATTTCATGTTATTTATGTTTGTTACATAGTTACATAGTTACATAGTAGATGAGGTTGAAAAAAGACGTACGTCCATCAAGTTCAACCTATGCTAAATTTAGACAACAGATACTTTATTCTATATCTATACTTATTATTGATCCAGAGGAAGGCAAACAAAAAAACCCCATTAAGGGGAAAAATTAATTCCTTCCTGACTCCAAGAATTGGCAGTCGGATTAATCCCTGGATCAACATCCTTCCCATGTATACTTATTTGGTATATCCCTGTATACCTTTCCCATCTAAAAAGATGTCCAAATCTATTGTATCTGCCATCACAGTCTCCATGGGTAATGAATTCCACATTTTAACTGCCCTTACTGTAAAGAACCTTTTCCTTTGTTGCTGGTGAAATTTCCTTTCCTCCAACCTTAAGGGATGGCCCGAGTCCTTTGTACTGCCCGTGGGATGAATAGTTCTTTTGAAAGCTCCTTGTATTGTCCCTGAATATATTTGTATATAGTTATCATATCCCCTCTTAGACGCCTCTTTTCTAATGTAAATAAATCTAATTTAGCTAGCCTCTCCTCATAAGTTAGAATGTCCATCCCCTTTATTAATTTGGTGGCTCTTCTCTGCACTCTCTCTAGTTCCATAATGTCTTTTCTTAGGATTGGTGCCCAAAATTGTACTCCATATTCAAGGTGTGGTCTTACTAATGCTTTGTAAAGGGGCATAATTATGTTTACTTCCCTTCCATCCATTGCCCGTTTGATGCAAGATAAGATCTTGTTTGCCTTTGCAGCTACTGCATGACATTGGGCACTATTGCTAAGCCTGCAGTCTACAAGCACTCCTAAATCCTTCTCCATCAAGGATTCCCTCAATATATCTCCATTTAATTTGTAAGTCGCCTTTTTATTCTTGCATCCCAAATGCATAACCTTCCATTTATATGTATTTAACCTAATTTGCCATTAACCTGTCCACGTTTCCAGTCTCTCCAAGTCCTTCTGAAGAGAAATTACGTCCTGCTCTGATTCTATTACCTTACACAATTTAGTATCATCAGCAAAGATGGAGACTTTGCTCTCGATCCCAACCTCAAGGTCATTAATAAACAAGTTAAAAAGCAGGGGTCCCAGTACCGATCCTTGAGGTACTCCACTCACGACTTTAGCCCAACCTGAAAAAGTTCCATTTATGACAACCCTCGGTTGTCTGTCCTTTAACCAGTTTTCAATCCATGTGCATATATTATTACTGAGTCCAATTTTCATTATTTTGTACACCAACCTCTTGTGTGAAACCGTATCAAAAGCCTTTGCAAAATCTAAGTAGACCACATCAACTGCATTACCCTGGTCTAAATTCCTACTTACCTCCTCAAAGAAACAAATAATGTTAGTTTGGCAAGATCTATCCTTCATAAATCCATGATGACTATTACTAATAATTTTGTTTTCCATTAGGAATTCTTGAATATTATCCCGTATTAAACCTTCAAGTAGTTTCCCTACTATTGAAGTCAGGCTTACAGGTCTGTAATTCCCCGGGTGTGATCTAGCTCAATTTTTAAATATAGGCACCACATCTGCTTTACGCCAATCTTGTGGTACTGAGCCTGTGGAAATGGAGTCCTTGAATATTAAATATAATGGTTTTGCTATTACTGAGCTTAACTCCTTGAGAACTCTTGGATGTATCCAATCGGGGCCAGGTGCCTTATTTACTTTAATTTTTTCAAGTCGCTTATGAATTTCTTCCTCAGTTAACCAATTGGTCATTAATATGGAGGTTGTGGCTTCCTCCTGTGGTGCTACTATTGAACTTGATTCTTCCCTGGTAAACACAGAGGCAAAGAATTTGTTTAATACCTCTGCTTTTTCCTTATCTCCAATAATCTGCCTACCCATCTCACACTGAAAGGGTCCTATATTTTCTTTTCTTGTTTTTTTGTTATTAAGGTACTTAAAGAACTTTTTAGGGTTGACCTTACTTTCTATTGCAATCCTTTTTTCATTATCCATTTCTGCTAATTTAATTGCCTTTTTGCAATTTTTGTTACATTCCTTATAATTCTGATACGATGTCTATGTCCCTTCTGACTTAAAGAATCTTAACGCCTTCCTCTTCTTGTCCATTTCCTCCCCTACCTGTTTATTTAGCCACATTGGTTTTGACTTATTTCTTTTATACTTATTACCCAAGGGTATACACTGATAAGTGTGCTTTTGTAACAATGTTTTAAAGACTGCCTATTTATCTTCCACATTTTTCCCTGCAAAAACATAATCCCATTGTATTACTACAAGATTAGACCTCAGTTTATTAAAATCTGCCTTTCTAAAGTTTAAAGTCTTTGTTGAACCCAAGTAATCTGTTTTTTGATAATTTATTTCAAATGAGACCATGTTATGATCACTGTTACCCAAATGTTCCAGGACTCGAATATTTGTTATTACTTCTACATTGTTTGATATGACCAAATCCAAAACTGCCAAATCCAAAACTGCCCCTCTCCTGGTTGGTTCCTCCAATAATTTGGGTCATATAATTATCTTTAAGCACCCCCAAAAACCTGTTTCCGTTTGTTGTAACGCTAATCTCATTGCCCCAGTCTATGTCTGGATAATTAAAATCCCCCATTATGCAAACATGACCCAGTTTTGATGCCTTCTCCATTTGCAAATGTATTTTAGCTTCCTGTCTCACAGATATTTGGTGGTTTATAGCATATTCCCACAAACATTTTCTTTATACTTTTACCTCCACTGCTAATTTCTATCCACAAGGTCTCTACATTTTCATCATTCCCTTCATAGACATCATCCCTTATAATAGGTTTTAGATCTGGTTTAACATATAGACATACTCCACCTCCCCTTCTATTTGTTCGATCCTTCTAAAAAAGAGAATACCCCTTTAAATTAACTGTCCAGTCATGAGTTTCATCCCACCATGTTTCAGTAATGCCTATGATATCATACTGCTTCCTTGTAGCTATTAATTCAAGCTCCCCCATTTTATCTGTCAGGCTTCTTGCATTAGCAAGCATGCATTTAAGTTTTTTTTCAGCCTGTACTATTATCTTATCTGCTCCTTCCTTACTGCTCCCACTTGGTTTAGTCTTTAGAAGTTTTCTAGTATTATCTCTATTTACTATGGGTATCTCACTGCTTGTCAAACTTGCACTTGCCCCCATTCTACCTCCATACCACCTTGTATCCTCATCTATTCCATTTAGTTCATTATCTGTTTCATTCCCCTCCCCCCTCCATCCTAGTTTAAAATCTCCTCCAACCTTTTTAGCATTCTCCCCCCTAGCACAGAAGATCCCTCTTCATTGAGGTGCAATCCGTCCCTAGAATATAGATGGCACCTCTCAGAAAAGGAGTCCAAGTGCTCTAAAAACCCAAACCCATCCTTCCTGCACCACTTTTTTTAGCCATGTATTAACCTCCCTGATCTCTGACTGTCTCCCTGCGGTAGCGCATGGCAATGGTAGTATTTCAGAAAATACTACCTTGGAGGTCCTTGCCTTAAGCTTTTGGCCTAAATCCCTGTAATCATTTTTTAGGACCCTCCATCTTTCTCTAACTTTGTCATTGGTGCCAACATGTACCAAGACCGCCGGGTCAATCCCAGCCCCCCCCCCCCCCAACAATCTGTCTACCCGATCCGCAATGTGCCGAACCCGAGCACCCGGGAGACAACAAACTGTTCGGTTCATGCGGTCCCGGCAACAGATTGCCCTATCTACCTTCCTAATAATGGAGTCCCCTACCACCACAATCTTTCTTTGCATCTGAGCATCCTGAGTCCCCACTGTGCTGGAGGAACTATTCCCCTGGCTGCTAGAGGAATTAGTCATATTGTTGAAAATATGCAGAATATTATGTATGACATAACGTGTCAAAAATGTGTGTGTATGTATATTTGAGATCAAATCTATTCACATGTACATTTGTATGTGAAACAAACTTTTAAAGATTATAACATGTAGCTTTAAGTATTTATTAATATAGATCTGAGTGTAGCAAACAGTTGTGGCAAACTGCTCCCTTTATGTAGCGCTGCCGCTTGCCCAGGCTCTTCTGGACACAGTGTTCTAGGGTTTGTTTTGTATAAAAGGGGGTCAAACACGTGTATACACACAAGGGGCCCTCAGCCTTCAACCTTCAGCGGTTTATTTCTCCATTAGTAACACTATACATTTTTAAATACCGTCACTTAAAGTCAAAACAAACAAATAAAAATAACATCTACTCCTGTCAGGAGTCTAACTCACACGCATATCCCTATCTGCAATATTGGCTGACTAGGCCAGTTACCAACTTAAAAATAACACACAGAGAGAATAACATTGAGTCCTTAACTGTGAGATGGGGACAGTGTCACAAGAGACCAATGCTTTTAACACCTTAGTTACCAGATCCTTTGATTGAACAAAGCGCGAGATAAAATAAATTGTGATTTATTTACTTGAGAAAAACACACAGCTTGATTTACAAAATAACACGAATAAATATTTACTGGAACGGAGCAAAACAAAATAAAATGTCCACGGAACGAACTTCACAGAAATAAAGTCTCCAGGCACCAATTCCCAGGAGCGGGATTGGTGCACAAATAGAGCCGTGAGACATTCTTTGGCTAGGGGCGCCTCTTGCGACCCTTGTTTCTTCGCCGAAAGTAATCTTTTCGTTCTGCCCTTGCAGGATTCGTTCGCTAATCCTCAGTTCTGATGAACTCTTGAAGCGGGGTACAAATCTTAGGGCCTCATTCTGTAAGCGTCGATAAGGCACTTATCGACCACTTATCGGCGAAAATGCCTACTCGTATTCAGTAAGCCTTGATAAGTGGCTGATAACGGCCTGTATCGCCACAAAATCTAATGACCAAAATAAAATCGCTGATTGAGCGGCGATCAGCCACTTATCGACCATTTTCGGAATGATCAACCGATGTTGTCTCGTCGTCTTCTTGGACTCAAATGAGGCGTCACGGCCTTAAAAAGGGCTTGTGACGTCACATTTAGCCTCAAAATGGTTAACAGCAACCTGATTGGTTGTTAAAACCATGTGCCGACTTTAATTTTTTTTTTTAATGACGTCACTTAAAGGGCATGATGCCAGTCAATCAGAATGGGTGTGCTTCATTTGCCTTTAAAATGGCTTCACTAAATCCAAGATGGCCGGCATCACATGGTATTTCTGCCAATCAGAGTGTGGAATTGGTTCCCACGATCTGATTGGCTGAAATACCATGTGACGCCGGCTTCGTGACGTCATCTTAAAGTCAAATGAAGCACAGCCATTCTGATTGGCTGGCATCATTCCCTTTAAGTGGCGTCACTTTAAAAACAAATTAAAGACGGCACATGGTTTTAACAGCCAATCAGGTGGCTGTTAACCCTTTTGAGGCTAAATGTGATGTCACAAGCCCTATTTAAGGCCGTGACGCCTCATTTGAGCCCAAGAAGATGACGAGACAACATCGGTTGGGATCTGCCATGGGGCTTTTTGGATTGACAGATGAAGATAGAAGATAAAGATGATCAAGAAATGGTGACAGTTGAAGATAGAAGAAGGTGATTAAAGAAGGAAAAAAGAAGATTTGGGTACCTGATCCAGATCTTCATGGTGGATGGCATCGGATGCTGTTGGAGGCCTTCAAGGTACGTGAGCTTCCTGTTTCCCCGGGAGTCGGAGGGCCAGCGCTTCTAATGGTAAGTAATATATTGAATGTTTGTAAATGTCTTTTTAACAGGTTTTTTTCATTGGATGTGTTTTTTGATTTTTTGGGGAGGCACATTGACTGATAATATATTAATCTGTACCACTTTAGGGTACAGATAAATACATTATTATGACAATATTTGGGGGGCATTTCTGACTTGGTATTGCTGTTGTTTTTTAAAATTACTGTTTATTATGTGGATGTCATTGTTTGTTTTTTTCCTGCTTGATGGAAATCAAATGTTTGTGATTGTTGTTCGTTTTTACTTAAAGTTGTATTATGTAAGCTAATGCGTTTAATGGTTATTTCAGATATTGTTTGAATTTATTTCTTTGTAGTTTAATGTTTCAATTAATTCATTAATGTTGTAGAAATTAATTGGTTTGATTGGTTACTGTTTAGAATAATTCCGAGTTGTTTTAGGAATTAATTGTTTGGATTGGTTAATGGTTTAATTAATTCATTGTTGATGTTGTTATTGCTTGTATTCATTGGATTAGCTGGCTACTGTTTTTATTTCGTGAAGTATGTTTTTTGGAGTTATGTTTTATTATTGTGTGTCTGGTGCATTCATGTATTGTAATTAGGGTGCCCATTGAGTGCTATAGAGGCTTATCATGCCCACATTATTATTATATGGGTATGATGTACCATTATACTACTCAATGGGTACAGGGTGGGTATAGTCAGTCCTGGGTGGGTGCTTAGGCCTCCCGGGTTTGTATCGGGAAGGATGTGTTAACCCCTTAATTACTATAGCGGTTATTAACCGCTAGGGTGATTAAGGGGTTTGGGGCCATTAGAATGTCTTTATTATGTATACAGTATATGCTTTCTGGCAACGGAGGACAGAGGGACATGCTGGTGTGGTAAGTAGAACTGTATTTATTTACTTTATTTATGCATGCTAATGTTGTGTTTAATAATGGGCAAATAATCTATTATCCATATCTGGATAATAGTTATTTTGCCCATTACTGTGTGTGTTTGGGCGGAGGGGGGCGTGTATTGATGTGTATTAAATATTTTTTAATATACATTTCTTTCATAGTGTAGATGTGCAGGGGGTCTCCGGAGCTGAACCGCGTTGGTTTTATGTCCGGGGACCCCCTGTTTCCCGAGATACAGATACCTTTATGGGATGCCAGTATCGCCTATGCTTTGAAATGTCCCGGTCACGTGACGCGGGACATTTCAATGCAGAGGGATACCGGCACTCCATAATATTAAAAAACATAATTTGTGGGCGACATTTTCGCTGTTAGAGGCGGCTCTCTCAGAGCTGCTCTCTCTGCAGCAGAAATGTATCGCCGGGTTAGGCCTTTTCAGAGGCTCTATGCTATCGCTGGCAACAAATCGCTCATTTGGGAATTTTGCTATGAACAGTAATGAAGGCTTGCTGAATACCGTGATAGCAACGCCCCAAAAAATGGCGATTTAAATGCCCTGGCGATAATTTTTTATCAACCTTTACTGCATGAGGCCCTTAGTTACGATGGAATAGTCTTTGTACCGCACAATATATCTTAGATGAATCTCCAGTGAATCTCTGCTGAATCTCTCCTCCCCACTGACTGCACGGAGTTTTAAAACTATTCAAGACTGTCGGTACTATGTGCAGCCAATCTCGACGTGGGAATCAAATCTCCAGATCAAATCAAACCACAGTTGCCAACAGTTCATGTAGACGGGCAAAAGGCTTCATGGTATGCCACGGGTCATGTGCTAACATCACACCTGAGCCGCTTGGCATACCTAACCAAGCCCCCTTCTCCGGCGGCAGAATGTATACCTATGTTTCCGGACATTTGGACATCTGCTAGGCAAACTGTTTATAATAAATCCTTCTAAAGTAACACTGTGATCTGTCACTGTCTTTAATTTCGGACTTCTGCCGACAGCCTGGCGACGCATCAGCAGGGTGCTTCAGAAGTCCGCAATTAAGGTATGCATGATTCACTCACCAGAATAGCCGGTCATACACTGTACTTGCGAATCCCCAATGTATCCGCTGCACCGCCTGTCTGAATGTTTATTTCTTTACTCTCATAACTTTAATGCACTAAAAAGAGAGAAACTTTCCTCTCTTTATACTTGATATAAAAGTTAATAATAAGGAAAACATAACTGCTTTACTGTTTGTACCCCAGCAGCACTCACACCAAATTTCATAGCGCTCGCATACTCCTAACCTAAGTTAGCTCCTTGCTTCTGTTATGCTGTTTCATACGCCTACTGTATAATATATATTATCTTTAACTGTGCATGCAATGTCTTGTATATAATGTATACCCTGTTCATTTATGTAACTGTATTTGTAACCATGTATTATTTGTTTTACTCTGTGCCCAGGACATACTTGAAAACGAGAGGTAACTCTCACTGTATTACTTCCTGGTAAAATATTTTATAAATAAATAAATAATAAATAAATGTGATATAGTGGCTGAAGTTAAAAACCCTTTTTCCTCTTTGCAGTTTGGCAGTGAAACATTGTTGCAATACTCAGAACTAATCCATAACTGTGGCCGCACTCATACAATGTAACTTAGTATAATGATGTGGTCCTCTAATGCTTAGCGGGGGACACACAGACAATTCTAACACATTTACAGTCTTGCAGCCAGCAGTGGGCTGCAGAGCTGATGCTTCACATTTACCCCATATGACTGAGGGGAACTCTGTTACATGTGGTCCCCTTATACCTAGCGGGACACACCCAGACCATTCTAACACAATTACAGGGTTGCAGCCATTAGTGGGCTGCAGAGCTGACACTTTACATTTACCCACTATGACTCAGGGGAACCCTGAGTAAGCCATGTAGGCTTATACAGCTGATACATAGCATTACTTTTGCACCCTTATCCCTGGGGGGAGAGACATAGGCATTTTGAATACATTTGCTGGGTTGCAGAGCTGACACTCTACAATTCCCAATCTGGCTCAGGGGTACGCAGGCGGGCCAAATACTTTTATTAATGGCCTGGGTACCCCTTCACCATCACAGACTGCGTCCCATTAGATCCTCAGATGCTGCAGTATGTGAAGGGGGTGTCCTCCCTGAACTGGATGCAAGGGAGCTGCGATACCCCCAGCCTCCAGGCTCTAGGTAGAGTGAAAAAGCAACCCTCTCTGCTCTAAATACCTGTTCTAGTAATTAGGAGAGCAGGTGAGGGAAAAAACAAAACCACTAATCTCTGGCCTGGAGTTTCTATCCCACAGTCTCAGCAACTGTGAAACTGTGGAATGGATCACTTCCATACTAAGTCTGCACTTTCTTCTATAAATTAGACAGAAAGCTGCCCATTATCCTGCGGCTAGGTCACATATCCTCCCCCCCAGCTTACACCTTCTGGGGTGAGCGACCATGGATATACAGTATTCAGAAGTGTCCCCTATAACACACGAGCTACAGTAATTACCACACATTAAGCGTTCACTGGAAACTAATATGACCCTCTTCCGAAGAGTTCCATTTACTATGTGCAGCAATTACTGACACTATGGTTTGTCATATAGTAACATACTATTCTTGACGAACCTACTTTGTTGACTTTAAATAAGGAACCCCTTTTCTTAGTAACAAGAACTTCCTATACTCCAAGATATAATAAAACTTATCTGTATATATATTCACAAAACCGGACAGTTTCGATCACCTCGCTGGGGATTTCCTACTCTAGAACATGAACAATATTATATAAGAAGGGCCATTAACTTTTTACATTAGACATTTTCAGAAAATACAACCTTGCAATATTCATGCACTGCTCATCCTAGAGGCATAATACCATATAACTGTATTAGCTTATTTGCAAGGTTAAGTGTCCGTGACACAGTCTGCACGTGTAAACTAATCGGTCAGTTCCAACATATTTTTTTTCTTGACTTCCAGTCCATTACATCCTCAGACTTAATTTCAACGCCCGCTGCATCCTGCACATGGCTGGACTGTTCCTTCAGCCTCTGACGAAACACCCAGACCGGATTCTCCTTGGCTCCACACAGTGTGGCGATATCTGATATCTGAAACTATTCAAGCGCAGAGTTGCCCTTCGTCGCCTCAGCTTTCCAATCTTTGAACCTTCTAGGCTCTTCTTACTGAAATGTCTCCTCTCGAGAATTTCTACTCACATCAGAAATTTTTGACTTTCCTTTTGGGGCAATTACAAGGTTTTGGAGAACTAATTGCCTCTGTATAAACGCAGTTCAAATTAACAATGCCCTCAGGATTTTCCATCCACTTTGTGTTTTCAGGACCTGCCACCCACTTGGCTAAAATGTCTTCTGTGGTGGCCTGGTTGTCTTCACGGGCATTAGTTTCTGTAGGATACAGACGCTTGGGCCGCGCCAATGTCTTTTCCTCCAAGTTCATCTGAGGAACCTCCTGCTGGGTAGCACTAGAGTCCAACATAGCTTCCCACTCAGTCTTAAGAGCCTCAAGCTCCTCGCCCAGGTCACGCTTTTGTTTCTCTTACATCTTGTGGCCAGTATGCTCAGACTCCAGGTCCTTACCAGGTCTTGAAGCTGTCCTTCTCTATTTATTTTTTCACTCAGTGCGGCTGTTCAACTTCTTTGGAGTTGAGTCGCGATTCTATGTCTGAGCTGATTCAGAGCAAGGTTTTATTCTATTTCCTTTTCTCTATTCTTGATGGGCCCCCTCATTGGCCATGTGGTCCAGTCGCTTGTGAATATTAGCCATCTCGATTCCATAGCACAATGTCAGGCAGGCCACTGTAATGCTGTGCTCACCACAAACAAGGCGGGACCTCGGTACTGAGGTGGGAATGGTTACTGCACCGACACACTTTATTCGAGCAAATACCCAGTATGTACCTGGCAGATACCTGGAATGCGCCGCTCCTCACCTCTGACAAGCCCCGTTGCGTTTGCCTTCCCAGCCTGGGTTCATGCCTGGCTGACGGGCGGCTGATCTGTTAAATGATAATGATTAGGATTTAATAGGCTGCAATGCTTCGCGTGTCTACCAGATGGCATAAATTCATGAATTGTAATGCAGTATATATATATATACTGTGCAGTATTGCAGCCAGCGGGAATAAAATGCTTCAATCCCTGCCTGGAAAATACCTCAATGCACTCGGGCAGAAAACAGTCACAAACCTCAATACACCCGGGTATACCCGAATTCGTGGGACTAGCCGAGCTCGAATAAAGTGTGTCGCCAGTGTATAAACACCACCCACAGCCATGGGGGAACCTCTGGAGTGTGGATGGTCAGGCAGCCAGGTCAGGATTGGAGAGAGTAGAATGGTTAGGTACTTGCCAAGGTCTGAGAAAGGAGCCGGTAGAATGGTCAGTGTTCGTTTAGCCTTGGTCAGGGATTGGAGCCAGTAGGAGCGTAGAGGTCCATAATCCGTGGCCAGGATTGGAGAAATGCAGAAGGTCAGAGGTAAGCCGGGTACACAGGAGGTGAATCAAAAACAAGGAGCTAGGAGACAAGGCAAGGCAGGACAAGGAACCAGGAAGTGGGAGAACAGGGCTAACTGGAACTATGCTCAGCCAAAGTGCAGGTGGCACAGCTGAGCATATATGGGAGAGCATGACCAATGAGAAAGGGGGGCGGAGTGGAGTCGCGGCTTCCGGAGGCACAGATAGGAGGAGAGACACAGGAGACAGGTGGGCATAATAAAGAGAGTTAACATGCAGCTTGGGAGCGGTGCACACGTGTCATGTGTGTGCGCCGCACGACTTTGATGCCTGTTGCACGCGGGGGGCAGAGCCAGACTCCACAACGTCAGAAAAGCTCCCATGGGAGCGCGAGCGCACTGTAAGGACAGCGGGGTTGCACGAAATATCAGGTAAGGAGTGCACCGCGAGGGACGTGCTCCCCAATTCCTTACAGCCACCTGACGGACGAACACCTCCTCCCTCTGGATGAGCCGTATCTTGCGCTCAGCAATCTGCATCTGCAGCTCTTCAATTTGAGCCTCCAAATCCCCTCTCAGGGCCTTCACCTCTTCCCGGTGCTTGCTCTGAGATTGCGTCAGCGCATCCTTCATATTTTGGAGCTCTGCAGATTTCATCATCAGGGTCGCTGCTTTTGTTTATCAGGCCTTTTCTCCTCGGCGTACTGACTCCTGGGGATGGAGTAGCCTCTCTGCTTCTCTACCTCTTGCTCCTGTTTCTGGACCTTTTCCTGCTCCCTCTCATACAGAGTCACCTGGCATCTAAGCTGCTCCTCCAGCAATGCTCTGGTGACACACAGCGTGGCCTTCAGCACCTCATACTGCTCTGCGGGGACACATTGGGTACTCAGCTGCTTCTGAAGCACTTGTACTTGGTTAGCCACCTGGCCACTTTCTTCCTGCAGGACCCACTGCATCTCCTTGGCATCCTATAGCTGCGCACGCAGCTTTTGCAGCTGGCTCTGCAGTGCTGCCTGTACTTCTACATTTTCCAGGGACAATTGTTCCTTCATTTTTTCTGCTTGGTGAAGCTTCTCCTTTCCTTCACTAGCCTGGTCAGGCAAATCTGAATTTTCTTCTTTCAGACTTACATTCTCTTTCTTTACAGTCTCTAAATCACTGAGGGCATTCTCATAGGCTTCCATCAATGTACACAGCTCTGTGTTTAGACCATGGCCCTCCTGTTGTGATGTTTGCACTTCTGTGCTGAGAGAGTGAACCTCTTGTAGAGCCTCCTTATATTTCTGTTTAGGTTAGCAATCAGTTTGTCAGGCATGTTCTACTTTTCATCCATGGTAGCAATTGAGGTGTTGACCTTTTCCAGACTAGTCGTCACCTCCAACTCACTCCGTAAGAGACACTTTGTTTTCTTCAAAGCCTCGTACTCTTGTATAGCTGGGAGTATACCCCTCTGTACCTCAGCGTAATCTTCTCACTCCTTATCCAGTCGTTCCTGCAGGACTTTATAATCATGGTGGGCAGTTTGAAGTGCAAAAATTAAGTCCTCTTTATCCTGGATCAAGGATTCAGCTTCCCTTTGCTCCTCCTTTTTCTTTGCCACCGTTCCCGTGACAATTCCGCCCATCACTCCGGTCTGCAGCACATCTCGGTGCCTTTCTGACGCATGTTATCCTGACAGCGCAAGTTCAAGTGGTTCGGTCACTTCCTCTGTGACTTGAGAAATACTTTTCTTTTTCTTCCTCTTTCTCTTTGCTTTATTAGCTCCAGAGACATCAGTATTTCTGAGCACACACTCACTGGTATCAGCTTCCACATCTTGTTTGTGCTCACAACGCGTTGCTTGCTTTTGCAGCTGTTTGTCTTTGAAAATTTAGGGACACACATCTTCCATGTGACCTTGTTCAAGACAGGCCCAGCATACTAAATTTATCTGCGGGTATAGCTCTCTTCCTGGGGCCATATACGAGTCGTCATCATCGTCATCATCATCATCGTCATCGTCATCATATGGCCTGAAGGGACACTGTTTTGAATGATTACGTACATTGCAAATCAAACATTTCACGTCGACCATTTAAAAAACCCAGCAGGGAAATCTTGAAACTCAGCACTTTGCTTATGGTGTTAGCTTTACACAGCACAGCAATCCTTTCATACCCGACAGGGCAGACTTTACACTCAGCACTTGCTAGATGCAATTTTCACTTTCTTCAACAAACATTTTGGTTTTCTGCTTGAGTTCAGGGCCTTAACATATCTTCATCTACTGAACTCCGAGTGCTATTGCATCCACACTTCACATATTCTCTGTGTATGCTGTAAGCACAACTGGTCATTCACAGTGGGACAGACTTCACTTGCAGACTCTGCACTTTACTTCGGCCGGGCGGCCATTTTAAATCCCCACTTTTCCTTCTCAAACCCACAGACCTTTCAGTGTCTGCCTGCACTCATCCACCCTATGTGGCAAACTGATCCCTTTATATAGCGCTGCCGCTTGCCCAGGCTCTTCTTGTCAGTCTTCTAGGGTTTGTTTTGTATAAAAGGGGGACAAACACGTGTATACACACAAGGGGCACTCAGCCCTCAACCTTCAGCGGTTTATTTCTCCATTAGTGACACTACACATTTTTAAACACCGTCACTTAAAGTCAAAACAAACAAATTAAAACAACATCTACTCCTGTCAGGAGTCTAACGCACGTGCATATCCCTATCTGCAAAATTGACTGGCTAGGCCAGTTACCAACTTAAAAATAACACACACAGAGATAACATTGAGTCCTTAACTGTGAGTTGGGAACAGCGTCCCATTAGATCCTCAGATGCTGCAGTATGTGAAGGGGGCGTCGTTCCCGAATTGGATGCAGGGGAGCTGCGATAACCCAGCCTCCAGGTTCTAGGTGAGAGAGTGAAAAAGCAACCCTCTCTGCTCTAAATACCGGTTCTAGTAATTAGGAGAGCTGGTGAGGAAAAAAAAGAACCACTAATCTCTGACCTGGCATTTCTATCCCACAGTCTCAGCAAATGTGAAACTGTGGAATGGATTACTTCCATACTAAGTCTGCACTTTCTTCTATAAATTAGACAGAAATCTGCCCATTATCCTGCGACTATGTCACACAGTATATATGTCCAAATAATGACTATTATGTATAAAACCATGCCATACACATCAAGCAAACATGAAATTAAGGCTTAATTGTATAATATGTACTCACCCACCAGCCAACCATATCCAAAATGACCTGTATCGAATGTATGGAAGACTGATGAGTTTCTCAGAAAAGAGGAATCGTGGCTGGAACCCGAGATTCTGGCTACCACATTTAGAATTTTCATGTTGGCATCACATACCACCTGCACATTGATGGAGTGAAAATGTTTCCTGTTATGGTACACATGCTCATTCCCACTAGGCGAGGTCAGTGCAACAAGTGTGCAATCGATTGCACCCATCACACATGGTAGCCCGGCTATGATATAAAAGCCCTTCCCGAGTACCAGCCTGTAACAGGGACTAATCCCTGTTAATAAACTTGCCTGTAATCCAGCAGTGTGCTGGTTAATTGCATACCAGCAATTAACCAACTCCACCTGGCTGATTAGAGCTCTCTTAGAAATAGCCTGTTCTGGGACAGGAAAGGAGGATCCCTTAGTCTCACAATTGGGGGCTGAACCAAGGAAGGACAGACAGATTTTTCCTTAGTCCACACTGGACTGACCAGAGGAACAGATGTCTTGAGCTGCAGAAGGAGTGGACTGTATGCTGATAACAAGACAAGGGGACCAGACCTCTAAACCTGGACGGACATTGCCTTAGCACACAAAGGTGCTGACCCAGGGGAGCAGAGAGGCTTCCCCTACAGATAAAAGAAACAGATAAGACTTTCTTTTGGGACTATTATATATCTGCATAAATGTATATATAATTGGGGCTGTAATTAGCTTAGCTAACTACCCAGTTAGAGAGGGCTGGACTACATGTGTAGATATTCTCCAAAGTTGAGCAGGTTTTCTTTTGCTTATTTTGAATGCTTTTGCTGTGTTAATGGGACAGGCGCAATAAAGCCTAAGTTTAGTTTCACTTTAAATGGTCTCCATTGCGTACCTCTGCACACGTCCCTTACACAGCCACTCTGTCAGCTCTCTAGGAAAATTAATTCCTAACGCGTCTAGTCAGTGCACATAGAAACTGGCTAAAGGTCCGTGAAAATGCAGACTGCGAGACCCCGCCTTTTATGCCCACAGTTGTCTGAAAAGACGCAGAAGTAAGAAAATGTAATGAGTGCAGCATTTTAACAAGGCCAGGGACTGCACGACCTCTGCTTGTTATGGAATCTAAATTTTCTCTTAACTCAGCATAAAGAGCTAAGATTGCTGCTGAACTCAAGCGATATCAGCTAATTATTTCCTCCTCAGTAAGCCCCTCCAAAAGTGTTAGTTCATGGTACAAGCATTGGCGGTGCACCACCTCTCTCCTCCCTTCTCTCCTCCATCCTCTCCTGTCTCCTCCACTCCGTCCTCTCCGTCTCCTCTCTCCCCACACTCTCTCCCTCTCCTCTCCTGTCCCTCGCCTCTCCGTCTCCTCTCTCCCCACGCTCTCTCCCTCTCCTCTCCTGTCCCTCGCCTCACCTTTCCTCTCTCCTTTCCTCTCTCCTCTCCTCTCTCCCCTCCTCTCTCCCCTCCTATCTCCCGTCCTCTCCCCTCTCCTCCCTCCTCTGTCTCTACTCTCTCCTCTGTCTCTCCTCTCTCCTCTGTCTCCCCTCTCTCCTCTGTCTCCCCTTTCTCCTCTGTCTCTCCTCTGTCTCTCTTCTCTCCTCTGTCTCTCCTCTCTCCATCTCTCCTCTCTCCTCTGTCTCTCCTCTCTCCTCTGTCTCTCCTCTGTCTCTCCGTCACTCCTCTGTCTCTCCATCTCTCCTCTGTCTCTCCTCTCTCCTATGTCTCTCCTCCAAAGCCAGGGTTCTCCTTCACATCATAATGTGTCTCAACTCTATCTCCATCTCTGCATCCGACCATGTCTACCATGAAGTAAGTAAGTGACATTGGCTTCGTGTTAAGTAGAACAAAACAAATTAGAAACAACAGCCTCCATGTGTGTTTAGAACCAATGAATATGTGTTCATTAGCATGCCCTAATCATTTTAACCTGATATTTATAGAAGATATGACGTACCTATTCGTATACCTTGGTTAGACAAAGAAAAACAGATGTTTCTAATGCCAGGAATTGTCACGTACCCAACAGTCAGCAATTGGAGGGACAATTTGCGGTTAAGGATAATTGTTACTAAATCATTGAAGCATTTTGGCATTTAAATTCACACGCATCCACAATATAAAAAAAGAAAACATGTTCGAACAATTATAAAGAAAATTGAAGAATTCATTCTGGCAAAAAAAAAATGGTATTGACAATAGTAATACAAACATTATAGATTGATGACAGAAGAAAAAAATTATTAAATAGGTTAGCCATGTTTGCTAAATGTATGTAACCTGTGAGACCATATGTCACCACTGTCACCATAATTTTACTTATATGTTAAGTAACCTGGGCGTGGCACAGAAGCTAAGAAGACCCCGGAAGAAGTCAGAAGAATGAAGACACATTTGGATTGTAATGTTTTTTTATTTTATGGTTACCTGTGGATTGTTTGATCGAGAGTATGCGGTTCCCCGGGATGCGGTGAGTGGGTCATCTAATGGTAAGTAAACAAAAGAAATGTATTTGATTTTACTTTTACAGGTTTTTATTTTTATTTTTTATGTCAGCGATTTTTTGGGGGATATACATACATACATGAATAATAACTTCTTGTATTGTATGTTTATTTTAAAAGATATTAAATAGTTTTTTTTGCTCATTTATTGACCCTGTATGTATGTATACTGTATATGTCTTGGTGGACATACATACAGGGATAATAAAAGCTTGTTTTGCAAATGTTTATTTGGCTTGTTTTGATGGCTTTTAAATTTAATTTGCTGGAGAGCAGTCGCACGCTAGCTCTGCTCCTCTGGTGGAAAAGGAATAAACGCCTAAAATATAGTAAAATCAGCCCTAAAATAATAATAAACTTATAATATATACAAGCCTGAGATTCCCCAGCCTCGGACCTGGCCCGAATTCGCCGGGTAGGAAGAAACGGAGGAGCCTGAGACCTACTCAGGAGGAGAGGAGGGCTGGCGGCGGGGCTCTGTTGCTCTGTGGCAGCTACTGCCCGGCATAGTCAGGGGCTTGGGCCACTAGCCGGACCCTCGTGGACATCCACAGAGATGAGAGGAGGAGAGCCTCGGCGGAGAGAGAGAGTGAGTGGATTCTGCCCCACCCCCCTCCCTCCCTCTTCCCACGCGCACTGCCTGCAAGCCGCATAGCCGCCCTACCCAGCGCAACTCAGCGGCAAATAAATAAATAAATAAAAACTGACGGCTGTGCACCGGGGAGCGTCTGGGGATCCTCGGCTGCCGGAGGCTCGTCTCCCTCTGTCCCCGATCCCAAGATGACCGCCGGAGCCACGTGGGACTCCTGAGGATCGGCGGTTCAGGGTAGCGGCTGGGGCTGACAGCCGGGAGAGCCCCTCCCCACTGGGGTCTCGGGAGATCCCCCCCCCAACTAGATCTGAATGGGGGAATAGAGAATTTGACCCTGCAGAGACAGGCTGCCAACCCCCCTAAAATGGCCGCCGGGTCCACGAGACAGCCCTAGAGCATCAGCCAAAGGAGCGCCTGTCAGCGGGGGGGGGGTGATCTGCAATACTGCGGCACCGGAGCCCAGGTGAGGGGGTGCAGTGCTGCCCTTTAGAGGAGTGGATCCTAAGGGGGTCAAGGAGGGAGCCAGACGGCCGCAGCGAAGCGCTGCAGCGCCAAGTGCAGTAATGCAGTTCTACGAGAAGAAATATTGCAATATTGGAAATATTCCACCCAGAAACCAACCTGTTATTAAGCTAACAATGAAATGTGTTGTTCTTTAGCTAAAACCGTGCACAAATTGTATGATAGGCAATGTTCATTCTTGTGTCAACGTGGATATTGACCGCAAAGCAATGTGTTGTACAAGGTCTAATAGAATACACAAACTGTATGATATGCAATGTTCATCTCCAAGCCCAGGCGGATGCTGACCGCACAGATTAACGTCTAGGTCACCATATATACAAAAACGAACTCCCCTTCCCCTCCCCTTCTTTTGCCCTCCCCACCCCTTTTTCCCCTCCCCTTCTTTTACCCTCCCCCCTCTCCCGCCTCCTTCCCCCCCTCCTCCTGCCCCCCCCTGCCCACCCCCCCCTCCTGACCACAACCCCCCTCGACAAGATTAACCATACCCCATCCTTAGTGTACTCATGGAAGGGTCAAGATTTGATGTCAATGGACCCCTCCCATTGGGCCTTAAGCCCAAACGCTGGTCAGTACTACTGGCTGTGTCCACACGAGGCCACTCTCAAGCCTCGCTTCACCCTATCTCTAACTGACGGAACTGACCCGGCAGGTCTTTACCCCGCCTCCCCCCCACCTCTCCCTCCTCCAACCCCCTGGCGTACCCCACTGGCCTCCCCTCGCAGAGACCCCTCTCTCCCAGCAAGGGAAGAGACTCAATACAGAGTCCAGCATACTCTCCCTAGTGGGAAGGGAGCCACACCAACTGGAACAATTACAAAACGCCCCAATGGCTAGCCAAGCCCCAATAAATCTTATATCTCTAAATGTGAAGGGCCTAAACAACAATAGAAAAAGGAGACTAGCTCTCCAAGAGATGAAAAGGTCCAAAGGAGACATTGTTTTTCTCCAGGAGACTCACTTTACATCACAAGAGCGGCCCAAATTATTCAGCAAAGCATTACCCACGGGTTATTTCTCATCGTTTAACAGGAAAAAACGAGGTGTCACAATCCTAATCCGTCAGGGAATCCCATTCAATCACATCAAAACAACTACAGACCCAGAAGGTAGATTTCTAATAGTGTACGGATCGCTCGCTTGTTCGCAAGTCGCTCTGATCAACATTTATACGCCCAACGAAAATCAAATTGAATTTCTGAAGGCACTACTGGACAAAATAGACCCAGCCTACCTATCTTCAATGATAGTCGGAGGCGACTTCAATATAGCCATAAACCCCCTAGAAGACAAGTCAAACCTACTAAACCGTCCCCACGCTAAAGCATCCCAAAGACTAGCGATAAAGTTTAAGGAAATTATGGGTGAGTACTCTTTGTTGGATATATGGAGAACACAACATCGGGGCCAGAGGGACTATACTTTTTTCTGCTCACCTCACCAGACTTACTCTCGTATTGACTATTTCTTTGCTACCAAAACTATCCTAGAAGCCTCAACAGCCTCGAATATAGGCCCAATAACGTGGTCAGACCATGCCCCAATAACTGTGACCATCTAGACACCCTTTCTCAAATCCAAATCTTTTAGTTGGAAACTCAACGATTCTCTACTGAACCACCCTGAGATTGAAAAGGAACTAAAGAAAGCACTAAAAGAATATTTTGCCCTCAACTCTGATTCGGTTTCCTCCCCGGCGATACTGTGGGAAGCCCATAAGGCAACAATTAGAGGAAATCTCATCTCTATCGTCTCCCACAAAAAAAAGGCCAAAATCAAGTCTCTTAAAGACTTGACGGACAAAATTGTAGAGTTAGAAGGCCAACATAAAGCCAACCCTTCCAGAAAAATATATAAATTATTAACTTCCACTAGAGAGGAGCTTAAAAAACAACAACTAGATGATGTAGAGAAGGCGTTGAGATGGACCAGTCAAAAATATTACGATAAGGGGAACAAGGCCGATAGACTTTTGGCTAGCAAACTAAGAGTCATACAGAAGAGATCACAAATTACAGCCATTAAAGGCAAGTCTGGTGAGGTTATATTTAACGATAAAAAAATCGCAGAGGAGTTCACTGCATTCTACACAGAGCTTTATAACCTTAAAACCCAGGGAGACAGATCGACCGACACAAATTCGAGAATAATCAATGACTATCTCTCAAACTGCCAACTTCCAAAACTTTCAGAAGAAGAAACCCAATTTCTTAATGCAAAAATCTCAAAAAAAGAGCTGACAGATGCAGTAAAAACACTGAAGATTTCCAAAACTCCTGGCCCCGATGTCTTCACCAATACATACTACAAACGGTTCCTCCCGATCTTAGTACCCTATCTCCTAACGTTATTTGACTCTTTTTTAAACGGCTCCCCAATCCCGCCCCCCATGACTAACGCCAACCTTGCCATAATACATAAAGCCGGAAGAGATCCATTACAATGTGGGAGCTACCATCCTATTTCCCTATTGAATAACGACCTTAAACTGTACAGTAAGATACTAGCCTACCGACTGAACCCAGACTGATAAACATTGACCAAGTGGGATTTGTCCAGAACCGCCAAGCAGCTGACAATACCCGCAAAATCATAAACATAATTGACCATGTCCGCTCCACAAGAGCCAAGGCAGTTATACTAAGCCTTGACGCCGAAAAGGCGTTTGACAGAATTGACTGGCTTTTTCTAGATCAAACAATGCAGAAATTTGGCTTCAATGACTCTTTCCTGGAAGGAGTCTGAGCACTTTATCGTAACCCATCTGCGACGGTCAAACTACCAGGGGGGTCGACAAAGGCGTTCGAGATAAAAAATGGCACAAGACAGGGTTGCCCCCTGTCCCCTCTCCTTTTTGCCTTGACAATTGAACCCCTGGCATCACGGATAATGGACAGCGCCAACATCCAAGGCATATCAATTGGTAAAACTACATACAAAATTTCCCTGTTTGCTGATGATGTCATCCTCACACTATCTCACCCCCACACCTCCCTCCCCAATCTGCAGAAATGACTATCTGAGTTCGGTAGGATATCAGGCTACAAAATAAATAGTGATAAATCTGAAGCTTTGAATTTTAATCTTTCTGATTCGGAGTTACAACTGTTAAAACTGAACTTCAGTTACCGATGGAGCCCTTCATACATTAAATACCTGGGAGTAAATGTATCAAAGGACTATAGCTCCCTATATCAATACAATTATCCACCTCTTTTTAACAAAATCAGAAAAGATCTGGATAAATGGGAAGAGTACCAAATTTCTTGGATCGGGAGAATGGTCTCGGTTAAAATGAATATACTCCCCAGATTATTATACTTCTTCCAGACATTCCCGATCCAGGTCCCTGAGTCAGAATTGAAAGATATCCAAAACAGAATATTTAAATTAATTTGGCAAGGAAAAAGACCCAGGGTTGCAAGATCAGTTCTAATGTCACCAAGGTCGCGGGGAGGTATGGGGGTGCCAGATATTTCAAGGTACTATCACGCAGCTCAGCTGAAACAGGCAGTTGAGTGGAACTCAGACCCAGATCAGCTCTGCTGGTTAAAGATAGAGTCTCACTACGACAAAACTTCTCTGCAAGTGCGCCTGTGGGCGACAGACAGAGGCGACAAGGGGGTTGGTAGATTCGAACTAGGAGCAATGGGCCATACGTGGAATATATGGCAAAAGACTAAGACTAAATATCATCTTACGACCCCAGGTTCACAACTTACTCCACTGTACAACAACCCAGAGTTCCCGCCCGGGTGCGAGACAAAGCAATTCGAACAATACTCAAATAAGGGGATCAGAGCGGTGAGCGACCTGTTGAGCGACCAGATGTTCCTGAGCTTCCAAGAATTATGTAACAAATACGATGCGCCTGATCTGGACACATTCAAATTCCTCCAAATTAGACACTTTTTACAAAAATTGTCCCCCACATTGGACTTCCCAGTCCTTACAAAGTTTGAAAAACTGTGCAGGAGGACACACACCAAAAAGGTCTTATTTCACAAATATACATGGTCCTTGAGAGACAAACAAGTCCCGCAGGGCATGACTACATGCTCAAGCGGGCAGCAGAACTAAACATAGAAATAGAAAAAGAGGACAGGGAGGATATCTGGGACGCGGCATCAGGAACTTCCGTATGCACCACGATCAAAGAAAATATATACAAAATAATGTACCACTGGTATCTCATGCCAGTGAGACTGAAACAAATCTACCCTCTGGCTTCTGATCTTTGCTGTAGAGGCTATGGACAAAAAGGGGACATGTCCCACATATGGTGCCTATGTCCAGAAATTCAGAAATATTGGCCCATAATCCAAAATCTAATAAACGATGTCACAGACCTCACAATCCATCTAGATCCACTGACCTTCATACTGGGAAGGCTGATAGAGGAAATCGACCGCCCAGTATAGAAATTGATCTCCTTCATCCTAACACCAGCAAGATGCTCTGTGGCGTCCTCTTGGAAGAAAATTACCCCTCCTACAGTACAAATGGTGAGAAAAAGATGAAACGAGGTAATGTTAATGGAAAAACTGACAGCCTTTCTCAACCATTCAACGGACCGGTTCTATACCATATGGTAGCCCTGGCTGATGCATTAATCTTTGAAAACGCCTCGATTTTCGTCACAATCCGAGACTACTGACCGAGAATGAGGCTGCCAGGGGACGGAGGGGACGGAGGGGACCCCCCCATCCCTTCCGCCCCCTCCCCTACCCCTCCCTAATCTAACCCCCTCCCCATGCTCCCTTCTTTCCCTCTCTTTTTCAGGAGTCTGTCACCTGGGACCACTGAGTGACCCGAGAGGTTGACCACACCCTCGGGTGGGTTATCAGTGCCCCCTCCCCCCCATCTTATTCCCCTCTGTCAACAGAAAGTAAAAAATCAATATTATGGGTTTGTGTAACCACTACTCTATACTGTTTATTATGTAATGTATCAATACCTAATAAAAATGTTTGAAAAAAAATTAATTTGCTGCTTGTTGTACAAATGTGGGTGTAATGTAAATTTTATTTAAATCGAGGTAATAGTTTAGGGTGGTTGCAATAGTGTATTAAAGTGGCTTATTTTTGGAAGTTTGATGGTGGTTACTTTGAAATAGAATATTTTTCTAAATGGTTTGGATTTAGGATTTAAATAGTGAATAGTGTAATTGTTTTTGATTGGATTGTAATTGATTTTAGATTGGATTAATTGATGGTAATTTATTTTGGTTTACTTGCTTTGTTTTTATGTAATGATTGTTTGGAATAATTTATTTGATTTGGAGCATTGCTTGGCATAGTGTACATGATGCACAGATTATTTGCATCATGTACACATTGTAAAATGCAATGTATTTATTGCCATTTGATAGATATTGATTTGGATAGGTGCAGTGTTTTCTTTGATAATGAGAATCTTGTTATTTTGCTATGTGCTATATTTTATGTAATATGACTGTGATGTGTTTTCATTTGGAGATGTGAGATTTTTATTGGTGCATGTATATCCTTTTTTTTTGTAACTTACATTTTATTCAAAGAAAATTCAGGTACAAATATAACATAGCAGAAGGGAGAGGGTTAAAGGATAACCTAAAATAATTCATATTTGCACTCCCCAATACTAATAAATGGCTAGGAAGGATTCAATCCTTGGGTCAGACCCATACACCATTTAATGAAATATAGTTAAAAAAAACATTTAATCAACAATTATGCAAAGACTAATACACAAAGTTAAAAGAAACAGGGAGTAGGTACAGGGGAGTGAGTGAATGAATGCTGTATTGTTCTCTGTAAAGATATAGCTAGCGAATATATAAATCGTAGCTAATGCAGTAGCCCTGCGAAGAAATCCCTCCCCAGCCTCTGAATCTCTCGTGTTGATTGAGGTATACAAATATCTCAGCCATATATAGGACTTATAACACGCACGACGTATGTTTACAAAGTGGTTATCGCTTGATGTCTCTCCTTATGGGGGTATCGCCGAAATAAATAAATTAATTCATAAGCATGTATCTGCCAGAGTCCGTAGGTACAGAAAAACATAGCATCAGTAACGCATATATATCAGTTAATCATTACTGAATCCCTCGTGAGGGGATCTGCGACAGATCTATGCTATAAAATACAGTACTACATAGAACTTCCCCCAGAAGGTGTCCCGAAACTTAGCCTCTTATAAAGATAGATATTTCACATATCATAAGTGCAGGTAGTATAGTGTCAGCAGGAAAAATACATAAGGGAAGCTCTAAACCAATTCTGATGAGACGCTTCAGCCCTGCTGGGGAAGTATATGACCTGGCGTGCCTGGCATGTACAGCTCACTGGCTACTCCATAGCCTGCGCTCCCTGATGACGTCACGAATGAGGTGTCATAAAATCACCGACGATCGTTTCGCGCCCCCTGGCGCTTTGTCAAGGTAAAGGAGGTATAGAAAAGAAGCCACTTCCCTGGTGTTTTATGTAGATGGGCCGGAGGAGTGTCTTTGCAGGTGGGCCAATCAACACCGATGGGGGTGAGTGACGCAGATGCGTCCTGGCTACGGTTTATGCCGTATTGACACTGTGTGTGCCAGTTGTGATCTGCATATGAGGTAAGTGTATCACGTGTCCCTATTGCTATTTGCAGTAAAATAGACCATAATAAGAGTCATAATGACCTCATGAAATAACGAAGGTAGTATGCCATGGATCATGATAGAGACCCTGCGAGGTATATATCAGGTGATCCCCTTTTGACAGTGGTGCGTGGGATAGATGTCTGAGCATCTTTGCAATGGAATGGAGTATCCTCTCACTATTAAAATAGAATTAGCTGACTAATAGACAGTGGATATGTAAATATGTAGAAATGTATGAACATTAAATGGCCACCTCTATGAGTCAAAACGGTCATATGGAGTTTATGACCCCAACTGTATACCCGGATCCCCTGATAGAACTATTTATGATAAGTACTCCTAGATAGGGGGTCTAGTGGTCTAGCTGGGTAAATAAAGGGAAGGGGAGAGGGAAGGAAGTCACGTAGCAATAATACAGAGATGGTTAGATAGGGGTATCACAGGAAGGGGGAGTAGATGTACCCCTCATTGAGTCCTTTGGGATACAGCGTCTGGAGCGTGAATATCCATTTGCACTCACGCTGCATCAGACGCTTATCCCAGTCCCCTTTACGTGGCCCCCATGGTAGGTGTTCAATCCCACAGAATGTAAGACACCGCGGGTCACCATTGTGCTGATCATGGATGTGGCGTGCGACTGGGGTATCTAGAGTGTTCCTTATGGATCCTAGGTGTTCGAGGACCCTCACCTTCAGTGCTCGATGTGTCTTACCCACAAATCGCATGCCACATCTACAGGTGATAAGATATATCACCCCTACTGTGAGACAATTAATAAAGCCCTTATGGTTAGTGGGTAATTTTATAACCTCATCTGTTACCATTTTTACAAAAACATCCACATTCGAACATGATTCGGAAGGGGGGGTGAAGGTAGATTTATTTTTAAGACTCGTGAATGGACCCTCTCCTGGGGTCCTACTACATTCTGCATCCAAATCTGCCAATATATCAATGTGTTCTAGTTCGCTATTAGTCAAATTTTCAAGTGCTGTCCCTCGTACGGAGTTCTGTCTCCGTCTTTGGAAAAATTTATGGAGCAAGAGTTTCCTCGAAAATAGATTTAGGTCCTTTATGCAATCAAAAGGGACCAAATCACAGGTAGGGGAAAATGATAACCCTTTGCCTATGGATGAAGGTGAATGACACGACTCTTAATTTTTTGGATTTAACTGTCTCTAAACAAGCGGATGGGAGACTGACGACTACAATATTTAGGAAGACTACAGCTACAAATAGTCTCTTACGCGCAGACAGTCACCACCCTCGGCACATAATTAGTAACATACCCACCGGCCAATACCTTAGGTTGCGCAGGAATTGCTCAACCATACAGGAGTATAAATAGCAGGCGGTGGATATGAACCTGAGATTTGCTGAGCGCGGTTATTCCAAAAATGCAATCAAAAAGGCCTACTCAAGGGCAAGAGACACATCACGCACACAGCTCCTGGGCGATCGACAACAAACAGAGTCACAAGATAACAAAACTATTAGATTTATTGGTGACTTTAGTAACCAGTGGAATGGATTACGCGATATTTTCAATAAACATTGGCACATCCTGATGAGTGATTCTGACTTGAGACAGGTGTTAAAGGAGAGACCCACCATGACCTGTAGAAGGGCGAAAAACCTCAAAGATAGGTTAGTCCATAGCCATTTTACAATGCAAACACAGAGAACATGGTTAGGCGATAGGCGACCGATGGGTTCTTATCCATGTGGCCGCTGCCGAGCGTGCCCCTTCATGAAGGCCACTAAGAATTTCTCAGACCAATTGGAGACTACTGTACACACCATTAAGGGCTTTATTAATTGTCTCACAGTAGGGGTGATATATCTTATCACCTGTAGATATGGCGTGCGATATGTGGGTAAGATACATCGAGCACTGAAGGTGAGGGTCCTCGAACACCTAGGATCCATAAGGAACACTCTAGATACCCCAGTCGCATGCCACATCCATGATCAGCACAATGGTGACCCGCGGTGTCTTACATTCTGTGGGATTGAACACCTACCATGGGGGCCACATAAAGGGGACTGGGATAAGCGTCTGATGCAGCGTGAGTGCAAATGGATATTCACGCTCCAGACGCTGTATCCCAAAGGACTCAATGAGGGGTACATCTACTCCCCCTTCCTGTGATACCACTATCTAACCATCTCTGTATTATTGCTACGTAACTACCTTCCCTGTCCCCTTCCCTTTATTTACCCAGCTAGACCACTAGACCCTCTATCTAGGAGTACATATCATAAATAGTTCTATCAGGGGATCCGGGTATACAGTTGGGGTCATAAACTCCATATGACCGTTTTGACTCATAGAGGTGGCCATTTAATGTTCATACATTTCTACATATTTACATATCCACTGTCTATTAGTCAGCTCATTCTATTCTAATAGTGAGAGGATACTCCATTCCATTGCAAAGATGCTCAGACATCTATCCCACGCACCACTGTCAAAAGGGGATCACCTGATATATACCTCGCAGGGTCTCTATCATGATCCATGGCATACTACCTTCGTTATTTCATGAGGTCATTATGACTCTTATTATGGTCCATTTTACTGCAAATAGCAATAGGGACACGTGATACACTTACCTCATATGCAGATCACAACTGGCACACACAGTGTCAATACGGCATAAACCGTAGCCAGGACGCATCTGCGTCACTCACCCCCATCGGTGTTGATTGGCCCACCTGCAAAGACACTCCTCCGGCCCATCTACATAAAACACCAGGGAAGTGGCTTCTTTTCTATACCTCCTTTACCTTGACAAAGCGCCAGGGGGCGCGAAACGATCGTCGGTGATTTTATGACGCCTCATTCGTGACGTCATCAGGGAGCGCAGGCTATGGAGTGGCGAGTGAGCTGTACATGCCAGGCACGCCAGGTCGTATACTTCCCCAGCAGGGCTGAAGCGTCTCATCAGAATTGGTTTAGAGCTTCCCTTATGTATTTTTCCTGCTGACATTATACTACCTGCACTTATGATATGTGAAATATCTATCTTTATAAGAGGCTAAGTGTCGGGACACCTTCTGGGGGAAGTTCTATGTAGTACTGTATTTTATAGCATAGATCTGTCGCAGATCCCCTCACGAGGGATTCAGTAATGATTAACTGATATATATATGCGTTACTGATGCTATGTTTTTCTGTACCTACGGACTCTGGCAGATACATGCTTATGAATTAATTTATTTATTTCGGCGATACCCCCATAAGGAGAGACATCACGCGATAACCACTTTGTGAACATACGTTGTGCGTGTTATAAGTCCTATATATGGCCGAGATATTTGTATACCTCACTCAACACGAGAGATTCAGTGGCTGGTGAGGGATTTCTTTGCAGGGCTACTGTGACGCATTAGCTACGATTTATATATTCGCTAGCTATATCTTTACAGAGAGCAATACAGCATTCATTCACTCACTCCCCTGTACCTACTCCCTGTTTCTTTTAACTTTGTGTATTAGTCTTTGCATAATTGTTGATTAAATTGTTTTTTAACTATATTTCATTAAATGGTGTATGGGTCTGACCCAAGGATTGAATCCTTCCTAGCCATTTATTAGTATTGGGGAGTGCAAATAGGAATTCTTTTGGGTTATCCTTTAACCCTCTCCCTTCTGCTATATGTACCTAGTTCCCGTATGCACCCCTGATCTACACATTTCTATACATTTGGAAAGCGGGAACACATCTTGTTTCATCACAAATATAACATAGCATATTTATGTGCGACTTGAATACAGCATTTTCATACGACAACAATACTGAAATCTGTTAAAAATTAAGACAGGACAAGACCAGACAAGACGAACTATGACAAAACAAGACGACACATAATTAGACCATTCTATCATAGGAAAACCAGATGCATCACAACTCAAAACGGGGTGGGGGGGGGGGGTGGGGAATGACCAGATGGGTAAGTGGGGGGAGCTGTAGGGGCGAGAGGAAGCATGAAGGAAGTTGATGGGGGGGGAGAGCCACATCAGCCTGCCTGCTCCAAGCCAGCATATCACCATGCCGCGTCTCATCCTGTGCTTCTGTCCGATGTCCAGCCCCATTGCTGTGTGTCAGGAAATCTTGCTACAGATTTGGACCTCTCATTAACCCTATCAAAGGAGAACGCGCCTAGAACTATCAATGCCAATTTGTGGTACGTTCCACCCCCGGGATGTCTGACTGCGCCAGCCAAGGCAACCAAATTTTTAGATTATTGACGCCAGTGTCATTAACCAGACTCGTTAATTTCTCCATCTGGCAGACAAACCAAATCCTGTTCCGAATCTTTGGGATTGAAGGGATCTCATTGAGTTTCCATACTGCTGCAATCTCGCACCGGGTCGCCAGGGCAAAATGCCCGATTAGCTTTTTATTTGCTTTTGGCAGGCCCGCCAGTGGTCTATTCAATAAAGAACAGCCACGGGTCTAGGGGAATTGGGAGGCTTAAAATCCTTTGGGTCCAATCTCTAATTTCTTCCCAAAGAGAGGTGATCCGTGGGTAAGACCACAGCATATGTAACAGGTCAGCCGACTCTCCACACTGTCGAGGGCACAGCGGGGAGAGTCCCGGCACATACCTAGATAATTTTAGTGGGGTGTGGTACCATCTCATTTGGACTTTATACGCATTCTCCTTTAATGTGATGCAAATTGAGCTTTTAGCCGCGGCCAGGTAGATCTCGTTCCAGTCCTCATCCTCGAGAAACTCGCCCAAGTCAGCCTCCCAGAGAGCTCTTTACCTCGGGTGTTTCTGTCGGGGATCCTCAGAACCCTGTATAACTGCGAAGTAAGTCCCGATGTATCTGATTCTGCCAGACAGACCTTTTCAAAATTAGTCAACGTAGGGTAGGGGGCTAATTTAGTATAAAATGCTCTGACCTGAAGGTATTTGAAAAATTCGGAGTGAGGGATATTTTTTTTCGGATCTAATGTGCTCAAATGATTTAACCTTTTTGCTGTTACCCTCCAGGTCCTTAAGACATAAATATCCCATGTTTTTCAAAATAGAGGTGTTTCCACCTAACAGGCCCGGAGCAAAATCGGGGTTCCCCCATAGGGGAGCCATCTGGGAGTTTTTAGTAGTGAAGGAGTGTCTGAACTTAGATGCGTTCCATATCGCCAGCGAGTTGGTCATAGAGGAAAGTGGCAAATCAGTATCCACTCGTGCTGTTTTGAGGAGCCAAATCAATGATTTTAGCTCTAGCGGGGAGCAAACCGCTCTGTCTAATTCCACCCATCTTTTCAATGCAGGGCTGGAATGCCATTGAACAATTTGGCTTAACTGTGCTGCTTTATAATAGGATAACAGGCAGGGTACCGCCAAGCCCCCTCTGGGGAGGATTGCTTCATAATTGATCTGTTTACTCTCGGCTTCTTGCCTCCCCATATGAATCTGGAAATATCAGACTGAAGCGAGAGTAAATCTTTCAGTCTCAGTGTCACCGGTAACATTTGGAATACTGTAGGTATAGGATACGGGGGAGAAGATTCATTTTAACACTTTGTATCCTACCTATCCAAGAGATTCTCTGAGAAGACCACTTCAGGATGTCAGACTTCAGAGACCGGATCAGGGGAGGATAATTTGCCTTATAAATGTCTCTGACATCTGTGGTGATGTGGACTCCAAAATATTTAACTTGGTTCTGTTTCCAGTTGAAATTAAAATTTAGCTTTAGTAATTTTTCTACCTCTTTGGGGAGGCTAATGTTAAGAGCCTCAGATTTAGCTTGATTGATTTGATTTTGAATCCAGATATTTTTGAGAATTTATCTAGTAAGTCAAAGAGATTTGGAAGAGATTTGTGAGGGACTGTGAGAGTAATAGTAAAATGTCATCGGCATACAATGCTGCCTTGTGAGATTGCGAGTATATATCTAAACCCGCTTTGTCCGGGCAGCTACGAATCCGAGCTGCTAGGGTTCTATACAAAGGGCAAACAGGGGGGGGGATAACAGGCAACCCTGTCTCGTGCCGCTTTTCATTTGGAATTGAACAGATGGAAAGCCCTGATGTATGACCCTAGCAGTCGGGCTTGAGTATAGCGACATAATCGCACCTCTCACCCGATCCCCAAAGCCAAACGCCCCGAACATCTCTTTTAAATATGGCCAGTCGATTCTGTCAAACGATTTTTCTGCATCCAGACTTAACATCATATTTTGTGATTTTCCTCTATTAGCCAATTCTATCAGATCAAAGATTAGTTGGGTGTTATTCGCTGCTTGCCTACCTTTAATAAAGCAGACTTGATCTGGATGTATCAGTCTGGGCAGGATCTGACTCAGTCTGTTGGCCACTAATTTGGCGTAAATTTTAACATCAGTGTTGATAAGGGAAATTGGCCTATAACTTTTACAATCCAGCGGATCTTTGCCTGATTTGTGGTTTAATTATATAGACGCCCGAAGCATCTCACCGGGAATCGGGCCTCCCGCTAAGATCGCGTTATACATGTGGAGCAGCCTAGGGGCTAATACTTTGCTAAATTTTTTATAGTATAGCCCTGAAACTCTTTTATGGCCTCTATAGTGAATTCAGCCCCCAGACTCTCTCTGTCATCGTCTGTAAGCTTTACCAGATTCGAGTTTGCCAGGAAGTCTCCTAGGGCCTTACTCGTTTTGGGGGGGTGAGACACTTTCTCTCCGTTATAGAGTGATTCATAGAATTTGCTAAACTCGTCTACTATAATTTTGGGGTTGGCCGAGGTGGAACCAGATTTTAGTCTAATCGCCTGAATATTGTAGTTGGCCTGCCTATTTTGCAGTAACTGGGCAAGCATCGTATCCGGCCTGTTAGCCTTCTCGTAAAATTTTCTCCTAGACCACCACAGCGAGTTGTCTGCTCTGGACGTTAATAGTAAATTTAATTCAATCTTAATGTCCTTCAGTTCCTTGAGGACCTGCAGATCTGGCCTTCTTTTATGGCTTTCCGAGAGGGCGCTTAGTTTAGACTGAAGGGTGGCAATTTTGGCATCCCTCTCCCGCTTGCGTCTCGCTGCGACACTAATCAACGTGCCCCTAAGGGTCACCTTGTGAGCCTCCCAGAGGACTAACTGAGAATCCACAGATCCAGCGTTGATCTCAAAAAATTGGCCAATCTCCCTACCAATGTGTTCGCATATATCTGGGATTTTCACAAGAGATTCATTTAGTTTTCAGTTTGAAGAAAAACACTTTGGAGGGAGGAGCCCCCCAAAATGACCCGTGCTGCTGAGTATGCAATCCAGAACCAAATAACAAGTACAGTGTTCTTGCAAACAAACCCGGGTAGTTGGGAGTCAAGGCAGTAGTAAGAGCATATGATGCAAGCCAAAAATATTTTTTTTTTTTGGGGCACACCATTGGTACCGCAGGCCCGCGGACTCCCGCAGACACCCGCGGACACCTGCAGGGATTCTGGGATGCCCGCGGGGATCACCCAGTGACACCCGTGGGGTCAGCCGGGGACACCCGCCTACCTGTTGTATGGATGGTGTGCCTGCAAAAATGTAAACAAAGAAATTTTCCTAAGTCCTGCTCCTTTTGCACCTGCCTTGAGCTGGCGTGCTTTTTTTGACACATTTTTAAAGAACGATCACTTATCGTAGCTTTGAGAATTGCGCAGACTGGCAGAAATCAGCGCATTTAGCTGATCGTACGAGCTTTGTGGGACTTAGAAAAATGTCTTGAAAAATGGCCGTTTTAGAGCACAAAGTCCCTGTTATCACTGCTCAGTGAATCGCGCAGAGCGCAATATCACGTTCTTAAAGCACATTGCACTCTTAAAACGACTTATCACTGTTTAGTGCATACCCCCCTATCTATCCTTGAAATGTCTGTGAATTGACTGTGTAACCTCTGTTCTTTTAATGTAACCATGTATTGTTATAACTCTGTTCCCAGGACATACTTGAAAACGAGAGGTAACTCTCAATGTATTACTTCCTGGTAAAACATTTTTATAAATATATATTTTTTCGTTAATATAGATGTTGTGGCTTCCGCCTGTTGCAAGATTTTTGCAATTGACTCATTGGTAAATACAATGGCAAAGAATGTATTTAATACCTCTGCCTTTTCCTTATCTCCCCTAATTTGCCTGTCCATCTCACACTGAGAGGGTCCGATATTCTTTTTTCTAATCTTGTTATTAAGGTACTTGAAGAACTTTTCAGGGTTAATATTACTTTCTAATGCAATCATTTTTTAATTTTCAATTATTGCTAATCTTATTGCCCTTTTGAAACTATAGTTATGTTCCTTATAACGGAACAAAACTCAGGCGCTAACTCTATATAGGGTAGGTAGGAGGAAGAAGATATGTACTGTATGGTGGAATATTACCGTATCGGCTGATGCCAAAAGCTCTCACAGAAAGATGATAGAATCTGGAATGGATGTGTCAACTGCTCAACCCCTACAAAGGATCTACCCAAGATCCTAGGAATAGTGACAAAAAGACAAAAAAAGGGAGAGCAAATGACAGATAAACAGCTACAATAAATAAATAGAACCATAATCTACATGGGAATGGTAAACATGCAACACTGAGGCTACTGAAGACCTATCTGAGTGTGAGGATAAGGTAGAAATATACTATAAGAACTACTTACACGGCCATGTGTAAGTACAAGCAAATAGAAATGTCTCCTTTGGACAATTTTGGAACGAATTAGAGCAATGTGTTTCGCCGACTGCGCGGCTTCGTCAGACTCAATGCAAAATTGTCCAAAGGAGGCTTCCGTAGTTTTCTCCTGGTACTCGATTTGAACTGCGCAGTCTCTCTCCACCGGGCGTGGGAGGGGAGATCTTACACTGCGGGGGGTGCAGGCGGACTGCAATGGAGCTGTCCTGGACTTTTTTACATGAGTGTATACTATCTGCGACTTTGCAAATAAATATGTATATGTTGACCTGAAATGCCATTTATCCTCCTGAATGCTGGGGGAGCTGTGAGGCAGTGTGGTTACACCAAGTGGGACAGCACAGTCCATGGGGAGACCCTGAAGTATTACAGTGCATCTGAACAGAGGACTTCTCTTCACAGAATCTCCTCACAGAACTTTCTATTTTCCTGTACTTACACATGGCCGTGTAAGTAGTTCTTATAGTACAGGGGTGGGGAACGTCAGGCCCGAGGGCCATATAAGGCACCCAAAATCATTTGGTCTGGCCCTGCTAAGGCAACTGCTATAACCAGGGTCACACTAATTTTTTTTTAAATGGCCGCCGCGTGCTTGATCGGGAGGAGGTGGTGTGAGGCGCCGGCAGCCCTACACGATCCCCAGCAGCCACTGTACTAGCCCCAGCAGACACTGTACTTCCCCCGCACTCCACCCGCAGCAGTCCCCGCACTTCCCCAGCAGTTCCCCCCGTCCTTACCCCAGCAGCCGCCCTACACGATCCCCCCAGCAGCAGCAGCAACTACCAGAGGTGGGGGGGGGGAGGATCTGTGTGCCTGCCTCTCTGTGTCTGTATGGCCCGCGAACGATGTTATAAATATTCAAATGGCCCTTGGCAGAAAAAAGGTTCCCCACCCCTGTTATAGTATATTTCTACTCTATGTTCCTTATAAGTCTGATATGATGCTTCTGTCCCTTGTGACTTTAAGAATCTAAATACCTGCCTTTCCTTCCCCTACCTGTTTATTTAGCCACATTGGTTTAGGCATGTTTCTGTTATATTTATTACCCTATGGTGTTCATTGATAAGTGTACTTATCTAAGAACATTTTAAAGATTGTGCCTTTACCTTTTACAATTGTTCCTGACAAATGTCATCCCAATGTATTCCTTGTATTTATGTATGTATGTATGTCTCTATTTATATTGCGCCATTAATGTACATAGGTTCACAGTAGTAATACACGTGACAATCATATAAATAATATAACCCATGGACCCCCACCCGGTCGCAGATTGGACCACCTAAGGTGTTCTATGGTCTGGCTACATGTCTCTGTGTGGTCCATACCTGCTGGCAACAGGAGGGCCTGAGTCTCCCGCTATGACATGGGGGACATCAGGAACAGGTTACTGGGGTGAATGCCTTCTTTCTCGTTCAATGGTGCAGCGCCTCCATCTGTAGTAAGCCCCAGGAACGCGGGGTGGAATCCCTACCACAGAAATCCCTCTCACAGGGATGAGAGATTCCAGTCTCACACAAGGTTATCTTTAAAACCAGCTGACTCTTTATTCTCTTGGGCAGCAGCTGCAGCTGACAGGTACAGTTGATGCACAGTCCACTAACTGTTCTCCCTTGTGATGGTCCCTGCCGCCACTCTGAACCAAAGGGCATCCAGAGTGGGGCTAGCTCTTCCCTCACCCCCTAAGCAGGGTGAGAGATATTTGGTCCACTTATAATTCACTAGCTATATCAGCTCTACTCATGAGCTGATCACTCCTGTCCTCCCTAACACTAACTCACTCTACTGTCAGACTGACAGAACTCACAGAACACTAAATAGGAAGATGCACTGCTCTTTATGATCTCAGCAGGCACCGCCCCTGTGTCTCTTGATTGGACACAGGGTCAGGTGACCCACCTCCACCATTCAGGGCAAGTGCTTGAAGTGGGGGAAACCCATGATAACTCCTGGCAACCTGCCCTTATCAGGAATTATACCAGGAGGAGGATAGAACTATAGCCCCATTTCTTACCAGGGCTACAATAACAAATAATACAAATAACAGATCATGGGAAGAAGTGCTTCAGACATAAAAGTAACATTTAGGAAAAGAAGACCCTGGTCCGAAGAGTTTACAATCTGATTGGTAGTTAGGAAGAATGTACAGAGACAGTAGGAGGGTGTTCTGGTAAGCGCGTCTGCAAGGGGCCAAGCTTTATGTATGAGGTGTAAAGTATCAGCCATGGAGCTTCTCATATGCTTCGTTAGGCAGGTGTGTTTCAAAATGGGTCTTAAAGGTGGATAGAGAGGGTGCTAGTCGGGTACTGAGGGGAAGGGCATTCCAGAGGTCTGGGGCAGTAAGTTAGAAAGGTTTAAGGCCAGAGAGGGCTTTAGAAACAAAAGGGATAGAGAGAAGAACGCAAGGGACGGGATGGAGTATAGCGAGAAATTAGGGCTGAGGTGTAAGGAGCGGCAAAAGAGTGTAAAGTTGTAAAAATGAGGAGGAGAATTGAGTGTGTGATTTGATAGGAAGCCAAGAGAGGGATTTCAGCAGGGGAGACACTGAGACAGATTTAGGAAAATGTAGAGTGATTCTGGAAGCAGCGTTTAGGATAGATTGTAGGGGGACAGGTGAGAGGCAGGAAGGCCGGACAGCAGGAGGTTACAGTAATCGAGATGGGAGAGAATGGTGACCTGCGTCAGAGTTTTAGCAATCTAGCAACAGATGAAATGGTGTATCTTTGTAATATTGCGGAGAAAAAAACGAATGTGAGTAGAAAATGTGAGAGAGGAGTCGAGTGTGGCCCCTAGGCAGCATGCTTGTGCTAAATGTAGTGGTGGTAAATGTATTTTGGGGTGTGGTACTGTAAGTGTATTTGGGGGGTTGTAAGTTTATTTGTGCAGGGGGGAATTGTATTTGGCGGGTGGGGATGTTTGTATCTGGGGCAGTGTTTGCATTTGGGGGGGGGGTGTGGTGTGTCTGTATCTGGGAGGTGTAGTGGTGTATGTATCTGAGGGAGGTGTCGTTTTATATTAGGGGTGTTGTGTGGGCATTTTGGGTGGGGCAATTGTATGGGTATTGGGGGAATTGTATGTGTAGCTAGAGGAGTTGGGAAAAATGAGTGTGAGGAAAGGGGGGATTGAGTGATAGGGGGTAATTTAGTGATAGCAGAGGGAGGAGAGAAGAGAGGAAGTGTAAAAGGGAGAGGGGAGATTGAAGGAAGAAGAGGGGTTGGGAAGAGTGAGAGAGAGGGGAGAGAGAAATACAGGTATGATTTTGGGGGTGGCGAGCAAAGCTCTCGTCCTGGGCCCCAGGAAATCTGTTTGCAGCCCTGACATGGCCAATTATTCTCCCCAAGAAGCTTTTGGGGTCACTGCAGTAATGTTCATTAGTATTATACATTGCTGCTCGTGTTATTATAAGTAGAGAAGCTTTGTTTTTTCCCCCAAAATGATCTTATTGATTTCTCTGCTTCAGTGCTGATGGGGGCCACACTGCAAAGTGTAGCTCAACCACTCACCTTATCAATGTGCCACTTGGAACACCTCACAGCGACTGCTCAACAACAACACCAACCAGATTGTTAAGTTTGGTCATTCTGAACATTTCCCAAAAAGAGGTCAGGTACAAAAATGCTTAAACAATGAGAAACACCAGCTGGACTCTAATGGGGATTTATGCCGTCTATTTAAATTATCCCAATGAATTCTGCATTCTAGAAACAACACTGACAATATCCTGCTGCTTATTTATATTGCTTTCTAAACAAAGAAGCATTTATTATAAAACACTATTATTCATCATTTGCTGAGAACCTTCTAGTACAAAGTCAAATCTAGCATGTTGTAAAGAGACGTCAAATTTAGGAGGCCAGGATATACAATGATTGTCCCTAAGGGACAAGCAAGGCATAAATTTAGAATTAGAAAAATCAACAGCTACAGCATATGCATTACACTACATTTCTACAAGGGTTTCAAGACAGGAAACGCTTATTTAAAGAGTGATGTCTTAGGATTTGCATACATTTTAAAGTACATTGCCACGTCATCCCAATTCCCCCTAAAAAATAAAATGCACAATTATATTGCACTAACCAACGGACTAAATAATCTTCCTAGAGAACATTGGCTGGAATTCAAGCTGAAATGCAGGCACTCACATCCCAATTCAGTGGTTAGCGCCAGATCGGGTGTGACCTTAAAAGTATATTAGATCTGTACCAAGTTCACAGAGATATTTAGCATTATTAGACAATGCAAAAACTTAATTTACAGATGTTGTCAAATTTGTATGCAAATTAGGCAACACAACTGTAAATTCATACGTTTCTGAACACTAAATCCTCAACTTCTCCTTCAGCTCCACATGTGGTCCTTAATTGTGTTAAAGGTATTATTAATATAGAATATGTATTAATGTTACACTTCTTTAAGTGAAGGAACAATATAATATTTAAAAAAAGCATTAATCTACTTTAATGCTGCTTTTCTGGTCCAAGCAATTATGAGTGTATGGGGTTCCATATGTTTGCTGTGTTGTGCCATATCACAGCAGAAAATAGTTTTCAAGTATAAAACACAGATAAAGATTTTCAAAGCCTAGGAATCGTTGTACCTCAGTGATGTTATGTGATGATATGATAACTATATACAAATATATTCGGGGACAATACAAGGAGCTTTCAAAAGAACTATTCATCCCACGGGCAGTACAAAGGACTCAGGGCCATCCCTTAAGTTTGGAGGAAAGGAGATTTCACCAGCAACAAAGGAAAGGGTTCTTTACAGTAAGGGCAGTTACAGTGTGGGATTCATTACCCATGGAGACTGTGATGGCAGATACAATAGATTTGTTCAAAAAAAGGTTGGACATCTTTTTAGATAGGAAAGGTATATAGGGATATACCAAATAAGTATACATGGGAAGGATGTTGATCCGGGGAGTAATCTGATTGCTAATATTTGGAGTCAAGAAGGAATTTATTTTCCCCCCTATGAGATATCATTGGATGTTATATCTCTGGGATTTTTGTTTGCCTCCTTCTGATCAATTTCCTGTAAATACAAAGAAGGATAAGTACAGTATCTATCATCTAAATTTAAGTATCTGTTGTCTAAATTTAGCATAGGTTGAACTTGATGGACGTATGTCTTTTTTCAACCTCATCTACTATGTAACTATGTATGTGGCGATGGCCAGTATGAATGGAACGAATCTTCCGTTTGTCAGTGACACACAGTTAGGTGTCAGAATATATCCAAGAAATTCCCCCTCTTTCAAATAAAAACAACACTTGTCCACTCTGGCATACAATCTGTGTATACGTAACATTTTGAATACCTCACTCACATGTTTCACGTGTTATGTTTTCCATTAAGAGTAAATTAGAATGTCATCCAGGAACACTGAAAAATGCCAAGTAGAGTCCTAAAAAATGTGATTGACAAAAGCTGTAAAGTCACAGGGGCATTCCAGAGTCCCAACAGCTTTTCACAATATTCAAAATGTCCATACATTTTTTTAAGTTTTAAACCATTTTGCACTCATCCCACATGCGGATCCTCAGCAGATTGTTTGCCCCCTCTTAAGTCCAATTTAGAGAACCAGGACACAGCTTGAACTTGATCAAGAGTCAGAACAGGGTATCGTTTTTTTTTAGTAGTCTCATTAAGTTCTTGATAGTCACAAAAAAACAGTGGTAGCCCGACAGGTGACATGGAATGTTCTTTAAAACCTCTCTGTAGGTTTACATCGATATATTCTTTCAGGACCAGGTTTTCTTTAGGGGACAAGGAATAGATTTTTCCATGAGGTACAG
Source organism: Ascaphus truei (assembly GCF_040206685.1). NCBI lineage: Eukaryota > Metazoa > Chordata > Amphibia > Anura > Ascaphidae > Ascaphus > Ascaphus truei. The sequence goes on from NC_134490.1 coordinate 101,549,780, forward strand.
TATGTCTTTTCCCAGAATCAGGTCAATAGGACATTCAGAGGACTAATGCAGGGGCAAAACCTCTGCATCCACTGGATCAAAAACATCCCTGAAGTGCTGATATTCTTCAGGTTGCTCCTGTTTAGAGTTAGCCACAAAATGTTCCAAATATATACAGAAAGTAGAAAAGAAAGAAGCAAAGATTGCTCTCACTCCAATGAATGTAGGGTGCTAATCATTAGTGGTGGTGTAACTGTAAAAACATGTAAAGATGACAGAAAAGAAACAATTTGTCAAAGTCAGGTAAGGTCCACAAATTAAAAAACAACGTCTAAAAAAGTATTTTTACAGCAGTGTACTCATAGAAGGAAAGAAGATACTTCAAAAAGGATCTCTGGGCAGCTGCAGTCTCAAATAACACTGACCAGGTCCAGGGGCAAATCTAGACACACAAAAAAAAAGAAGCACAAACTTTCATAGTGTTATTCAAGTTTTAATTAAATAAATAATTCAAATGTCAAAAGGTCCCAAAACATATGATATGGAACATGGAGTTTCAAAAATTGCATGAGAAATAAAATACATTAAAAAAGGGGACACAGCAGTTTACAAAAATTGAATAAAAAAAGAACACAATATTGTGTCACAGTGTGAACAGGAACTATATATGCAAGTGCCCTTACAGTGTATATGAAGGGTATCAGCTTATCTGTGTGTACACATGGATCATCCAGCGCAGTTAACTAATGTAAGGTCTCTGTCTCATTGTGTGACGGTATTCGTGGGAGGGCTAAAAGGTAACCGGAGCTCCGACGTGATTTAGCAGAAGTCCTGTGCCCTAATAGGGCCGCACCTTCACTGCACACAGGAACAGGTGTGTTGGCGTGCTGGTAGAAGAATCAGGTCGAAATGTGCTCCTAGTTAGCCTTTGCTCCAGGCTAATAAACAACAGGAGCTCCAACGGAGTTCAGCAAATGTTCTTTGCCCTTAATTAAGCCTCACTTTCCCGGCATCAAGGGACAGAAGTACTAGTGTACTGGTTTGCCTTCTAGATTGAAATGTGCTTCTTAATATTTGGACCAACATGTTTCGCTGTCTACCAACTTCATCAGGGTCCATCCTTAGACGTTTAAGAAGGGTGTTTTATAGAGGTATGTGCAAGGATGAAATTAAGTGCATGCTAATTGAATGACCAATAATTGTTAACAAAAAATAACACTAGGTAGGTCATGAGATACATACCCCTTTATATACACTGTAAGGGCACTTGCATATACAGTTTCTGTTCACACTGTATGACACCATTGTGTAATTTTTTTCTTCAATTTTTGTAAACTGTTGCCCCCCCTTTTTTATTTTTTTTATTTATCATGCAATTTTGATACTACATGGTCCATATCATATGATATGGGACCTTATGAAATTTGAATTATTTGTGTCATTAAAACTTGGATCACAATATTGGACTTTGCACTTTTTTTCTTTGTGTTCTGAAGATGTACATGAAATATTTCTATTAAGAATTAAACTGAATGATCTTTGGAGACATTTCTCCTCACAAAAGCGTGACAGAAAAAAATCTCCAGAGTATGCTAATTGATATCCGTATTGTGAGTTGTTAGCCATGGAATTCAGAGGCTCAGCTTTAATATGATGCCTTTTCATCTGGAAATTTGGTGGCTTCATAAAACCTTTAACCAACACTGAATGTGGAAGGCAGTGAATTGTTTGTGGTCTCCATAATATCGTTCCGGGAGAGGGGGTACATGTTCTGTGCCTCCAGTAAAGAGTTGTACCGTGGGTTGGGCCACAAAACATTTCAGTTGAACCAAGGTATAGAGACATTTACAGAGGCCATGCAGCTCCCCCGGCATTAATTTAAATTCCATCGGGAAGTGAGCAGGACCTCTGTAAAACCCTGCGCCACCTATCCCCAGTGAATCTCGCGCCCCCCACTTTGTGCACCCCTGCTGTAGGGTATTGACGTGGGCTAGAAGTGGAGCATGCCTATGACGAATAGCCATAATGTTGGTCTTTAACTCATTTAAAACGAGCAAGTATCCTAGTATTTTGTCCAGATCAGCTTGGGTGTGTAAAAATGGCTGCTCCAAATTGTGACAACATGGCAGCAGGACACACAAGCCAATGAACTCCCAACACAGCTAAATCGGGAGCAACCCCACCCCCTCTGACAACACACAAGGGGTTGACAAGCTGCACCTAGGGGCCGCAAAGGATACTGGAGCTGAGAAAACTGTAAAGAGGGGTTCAGTTGCAAAGAAGGGTCAAGGTGCAAGGAGGGATCCAAATGTGAAGAGCGGTAGCCAGCAAGGTACTGTTCAAGGCGGGTGTCAGGTAGGAAAGTAGTCAGATGGGCGAGGGTTGGCAATGAGGAATCAAGCAGAAAGGGAAGGGTCCAAACAATCAGGGTAAAGTCCAGAAAAACGATAAGGGGCGCTGTAAGAGACATGTGCAGAGGTACAACCAGGGAGGCAGATTTGAGGAAATTAAACCATGGATTTATTTAGCCTGTCACTTTAAACAACACAGAGCGTACAAAAATAAACAAAGAAACAGCCTATTTCTGTGTAAGGGCTAACTCACTTCCACAGTCCCTATCTGCAAGGCTGGGGGGATAAACCCCTTACCAATCTATCACCCCAAAGTCTAAAGAGGTACCTCAAAGCAGGTGACCCTTTATGTCAGACTCTGAAACTGGGTTTCTGTCCGTTGAGGGGCCAGCCCTCATGTGTTCTCAAGAGTCTCTCTGTCAGTTCACAGCAGACGGCTTTTACACTTGACTGATTAACCAGGTGGATACTGGTTATTTGTCTAGCTGAAATTAACCAGCTCTCTGCGGGATTCCTCAGACCACTACAGGCTTATATTGAAGCTTTATTTAAACAAGGATAAGTCCCTGTTACAGGGGCCATGAAAATAGTGGCTATGAAGGTATGCCTTCATGACTGCTAAGGTCACCAATGGTCTAATACAAACACCCTAGCTACCCTACTACCATTGTATATCATAGCGGTGTAACCTCTATTGCATACAAGTGCTTAACCCTACATTACTCCTCCAGCCAGCCTAACCTTTCTCCCCTAGGCACCAACCCCCATAACCCATGCCCTCTAGTCCCCATAAAACCTCCCCCCCTACAGTAATGGGCAATAGCATTTGTGGAATGTCAACCCCACCCACTGGAATGTTAATGAGCCAAGAGGACACAAATAACTGGTTGTTCACAGCTGCATTGAATCTCAACCACCCCAGTATACATCTGCATTGCCCCAAAGGCAGACAGTCTGATGGGGCTCCCCAAGAGCTGCGCCCCTCTGCACAGCACCAGCGTGCTAAGGGTTAACATTTGCTTGTACAGCTCAACCCCCTTATCATGATGAAAACGTTGTATGGTGCTCTAAAGAATACAGCGAACACTACACATGTCTTGATTGTAGAAAAGTGGATTAACCCAATAACGGATATAAATATGAAATGTCCAAAAGATGCATGTAAACACTACAATCCCACAATGCACGGTAGTAAGGATGTTTGAGTAGTAAGCATCTATAAAGGAACAATCATTATGAATAAAGTCCAGAACTATCCTGGAGAGACTCACATGGGAAGGTGTCCACGATGAAGAGTGGGTCCTCAGGTGTCCAGGTGTCCACGGGTTAACTGTGCCTCCGCCTGTTGAAGAGCAAATGTAGCAAAGGAGGGGAGAAAACGGAGCACTAGATCCACGAGGCTATGCCAAAAAATGCAAGGATGCGTTCCCACAGTGCAGGCTTATTTAATGGTCAGATACAAAAAAGATACACACCAACGCGTTTCGGACTACAACAAGTCCTTTCTCAAGGTGAATAAAATACTTACCCCCCTGGAGTGTTATTTATATGAATTACCTGCACCTCTGTGCCAATCGCGGCACTTCCGCATTGATCACGTGATCGGAGCGTCAAGCGTCATTGCGTGGTGGTGCGTCATCTCACGCATGGGGTATCGCGCCTGGACACACACAGGACCTAGTCAGGGAACGAGTGAAGCATGAAAACGTGACCACAAGTGCCCTGAACTGTGTCTCATGCCTTGCCCAATGCGAGAGTCCCAGCGCGTGAATGGGTGTGACGTCATCACGTCACGCTAGATGAGGGATGATTGGGAGGTGTAATTAAAAAAAAAACTTGAAAAAACTTTATTGAATACACACACTCCAAAGGGGGAACATCAAGGTAAACTTAATGAAAAATTAAAAAGACATGACAAGTGTTATAAAAAGACAAACGTTTAAAAAAAACAATAACTGTTTAACATTAATTAAATGAACAACCTTTGATATTGGGTATTGTTCTCAAAATATCATGGTAACGATGGGTGTGCATGGGGTTGAGTGATTACACTTAATGTATACATTAGTATATGGCAAGAAAACATACAAAATATATTCACTAATTTAGGTTTGCTTTTTAGAACAACCCCAATGCCCCTAAGGAAACTGACATAGGACTGAATGGGTGACAAATTGTTTAATGAGAATTGTACAATCCTGATCTTAATTCGAATAGGGTTATGTACATATTGTGCATTAAGTAATAAGATCTAATATAAACCTAGTTGGACATCAATACTTTACAACTTGATTTTGGTCACTCTGTAGGAGGGACAATCTGTGAGGTAGTATTTGAAATATGTAATAATTATCAGGGTTGTGCAATGTCTCTATTATATGGCACAAATATATTGTATAACGGAAAATTAACATTTTTATATTTTATGCACAGTCCCTGAAAATCAATTCCATAATGTTTCAACATTATTCTCGGACAATTATATCTAAGCAACAACACTCGAAGGAGCATACATTTTAAGTATTAGAACAGGTTTTATGTGTCGAACAAGAGAGATCCTATATCCCAATCGGAATTTAAACCGTGAGGGATCCGTGTCTGTAAGGTGAAAATCCAATATAGTTCTCTCTTGTTCAGAACATTCAACCTATTGCCCCCTCTCGTGGGGAATGGTACATGTTCTATACCTTGGCAGGTTAGATTGTTAACATTGCCCAAGCTACAATGTGTGAAATGATTGGACACTGGGTGACTGGTATCTTTTTTTGCAATAAGGCGCAGATGTTCTAATATACGAACTTTGAGACATCTTATAGTGCGGCCGACATACTGCTTGCCACAGCCACATTTGAGCAGGTACACCACGTGTGTGGTGTCACAATTAATGAAATGTTTCAACCGAAATTTGTTTTTAGTTTTAAATGAAATGAATTCAGTAGTTTGATTCATAAATTTACAAATTTTACATTTTGAACACTTATGGTTACCCAGGGGTGACCTATTGACAGGTACTGACTCCGAAGAGAACATGCTTGCAGAGACATAGTTAGCTATTGTTTTAGCCCTCCGAAACACGAATCTAGGACCCTCCTCATAAATAGAGTGTAGTATTGGATCTGCTGCCAACACTGCCCAATGTTTTTTGACTATGTGTTTGATAGTCATTGCTTGATTACTGTGTTGAACAATAAAGTATGGTGATTGGGAATGTTTCATTTTTCTATTTTTACTCCTGTCCAGGAGATCCTCTCTACTCATCAAATTAACTTCTTCAAATGCTTTATTAAGATCTTTCTTATTGTACCCCCTAGCTTCAAAACGACTCATCAGGTCAAGGGATTGTATGAGAAAATCTTCATTTTTTGTACAAATTCTTTTTAATCGTATTAGTTGGCCTTTTGGAATGCCCCTAATGAGTGATTTAGGATGGCAGCTGTCAGCACGTAGCAGTGTATTACGTGAGTTTGATTTCCGATAAACAGTGGTGGTGATATTTTTGTGCATATCAATAAATAAAAATAAATCTAAGAAGTGAATATGGTGAAAGTCATAATTTGCCGTGAATTTTAGATTTAAGTGATTATCATTAAGGTGCTCAATAAATAATAAGAGTGAGTGTTCATCCCCATTCCAAATAAAGATAAGGTCGTCAATGTAACGTTTGTAAAAAGTGATAAGGTGTCTAAAGGGATTTTTTTCCCAAACACGTGGACCGACTCCCACCAACCTAGGAACAAGTTTGCGTAGGAGGGGGCAAAACTTGTCCCCATGGCGGTACCACGTGTTTGTAGAAAAAAATCCCCGTCGAACATAAAGTAGTTGTGGGTTAACAAAAAATGTATCGCATTCAAAATAAAAGTGCTCTGTGCCGGTGGTAAATCTGAATGTTGTAAATAAAACCTGACAGCTGCCATCCCATGTTCATGCAGTATAACTGTATATAGCGATGTTATGTCAAGGCTCAACCAAATATAATTACTTTCCCATCTGATGAGGCGAAGTTGATTCTGAAGATCTCCACTATCTTTTATGTGTGAAGGTAACGCTTGCACCATGTTTTGTAGGAAATGATCGACATATCTTGATACACCATCTCCCAAAGATCCAATACTGGAGACAATTGGCCTCCCTGGGGGGGAGACCAAAGTCTTGTGGATCTTTGGGAGATGGTGAAAGATAGGTATGATGGGATAGGGACGAAACAGGGCCTCCAGTTCGCTGGAGTCAAGGGCACCCAAAATGGAGCGCTCATCTAAGAGTGATCTTAGCTCCCTTACAAATGTATCAGTGGGGTCTCCTCTCAGGAGAACATAGGATGATTGGTCATTTAATTGTCGAAGGGCCTCAAGTTTGTAATCCTTTTTGTTGAGGACCACAATGGCCCCTCCTTTGTCCGCTCCCTTTACAACCAGCGAGCTGTTGGCCTTTAGTGTATTGAGTGCAGCCCTCTCTAAGACAGTAAGGTTATCAATTGTATGGTGCAATGGTGAGAGAGAGAATGAGTAACCTCTGGACAGGAGAGATAGATCTCGTTCTATGAGTTGCTCAAAAGTAGCCAGACAGTTGCCTTTCATGTGTGCTGGATAAAAAACAGATTTTTTTCTGAAGCCCGATGGTCGTCTACCTAAAAAGGAGGAAGGGACATCTGTATCATCAGTATTTTCAATAATCAAATCAACCAAATCCTGTGCACAACAATGCTCTTTGAAGGTAAACTGCTTGACATAATGAGCACAATCTGTAATATTAGAAACAGGAGAAAGAGGGTCAGTGTCAGCAGATACTGTTAGATTGGTATCATCCTTACTAAAAAATCTTTTTAGAGTCAATTTGCGTACGTATTTGTGAAGGTCAATAACAGTTTCAAATAATTGAAAGTCATTACAGGGAGCAAACTTTAGACCTTTGTCAAGGACCGATAGTTCAGCCTGGTTAAGGACAATATCGGAAAGATTGATAACCCCAGTTTGGTCAATTAGAAGTTCTTCTTTCTTTTCTGGGGATTTTTTATGTTTCCTTTTTTGGCTCCTCCTTGTGTGTCTGTACTGACCCTGTTTTTTGACCCGAAGAAGGTCCTGGACTCATATTTTGATTCCCCATAAAGATTTTTATTGGAGGATGCACCCCCTTGATATCCACTTTGCCTCTCTGTGGGGTGGTCAGGATTGGAATTATCTCTATCATTAGACAACCTACGTCTGGGAAAATTCTCCACATCTGAACCTTCAGATTCTGCACTGGTAGACTGTGTGAAGGATATGTTCTTCTTCAAAATGGATTTTTGTTGCGGCTGTCCCCTGGCTTGATTGGATTTATGTGGTGTTGAAAAATTAAAATTCTTAGGGCGGGGAGGTCTTTGCCAAACATATACCTGATTCCGGATATAATCTTGTTTGTCTCTCTCAAATTTAACTTGTTTTTTGGACATAACTTCTTTTTCCATGCTCTTTATGTTGTTTGATAAAGCCAAATCAAGATCATCAAAACCCTCCATTTTTTTATATTGGGAGAGATTCTTTTGTAAGGATGTAATTTCTTCATCCAATAATGATTTTTCCTTTGTTTTGGCCTTTATGATTAAGTCAATAAGTGTAAAAGAGCATGTATTGAGTGTCTCCTTCCATTTGGCCTCAAACTCTTGGTTGATGAAACCAAACGTAGGAGATTTCTTTATTCGTAACCCCCTTGGTATTCTTTGTGTTGTTGCATAGTTTTGTAGCGAGATAATATCCCACCATAATCGTATTTTGCTGGATAATGTTTTTTCTAATTTAGAAAAATGAATTTTTAAATCTGACACATCCTCACAGTCAAGCTCTAGGGTGTTGTCAAAAACCTGTTGAGCTTTCTTAACTCGCTGGGAATTGTCTGAGCAGTTGAAAGCGAATTGCACAGAAATGTCCGTATCAGTCTCCAAGTCAGTTTCTATCGAATTCTGATCCATTGTGTAGTCTATAATAAATGTTGTATGTACAACAAACTACAAAAAGCTGTAGGGAAAAAACGCACCTTGCTTAAAAAATATTGTGTTGCTGATTCGAGCCACCCCACAACACAGATACAATGATGAAAACGTTGTATGGTGCTCTAAAGAATACAGCGAACACTACACATGTCTTGATTGTAGAAAAGTGGATTAACCCAATAACGGATATAAATATGAAATGTCCAAAAGATGCATGTAAACACTACAATCCCACAATGCACGGTAGTAAGGATGTTTGAGTAGTAAGCATCTATAAAGGAACAATCATTATGAATAAAGTCCAGAACTATCCTGGAGAGACTCACATGGGAAGGTGTCCACGATGAAGAGTGGGTCCTCAGGTGTCCAGGTGTCCATGGGTTAACTGTGCCTCCGCCTGTTGAAGAGCAAATGTAGCAAAGGAGGGGAGAAAACGGAGCACTAGATCCACGAGGCTATGCCAAAAAATGCAAGGATGCGTTCCCACAGTGCAGGCTTATTTAATGGTCAGATACAAAAAAGATACACACCAACGCGTTTCGGACTACAACAAGTCCTTTCTCAAGGTGAATAAAATACTTACCCCCCTGGAGTGTTATTTATATGAATTACCTGCACCTCTGTGCCAATCGCGGCACTTCCGCATTGATCACGTGATCGGAGCGTCAAGCGTCATTGCGTGGTGGTGCGTCATCTCACGCATGGGGTATCGCGCCTGGACACACACAGGACCTAGTCAGGGAACGAGTGAAGCATGAAAACGTGACCACAAGTGCCCTGAACTGTGTCTCATGCCTTGCCCAATGCGAGAGTCCCAGCGCGTGAATGGGTGTGACGTCATCACGTCACGCTAGATGAGGGATGATTGGGAGGTGTAATTAAAAAAAAAACTTGAAAAAACTTTATTGAATACACACACTCCAAAGGGGGAACATCAAGGTAAACTTAATGAAAAATTAAAAAGACATGACAAGTGTTATAAAAAGACAAACGTTTAAAAAAAACAATAACTGTTTAACATTAATTAAATGAACAACCTTTGATATTGGGTATTGTTCTCAAAATATCATGGTAACGATGGGTGTGCATGGGGTTGAGTGATTACACTTAATGTATACATTAGTATATGGCAAGAAAACATACAAAATATATTCACTAATTTAGGTTTGCTTTTTAGAACAACCCCAATGCCCCTAAGGAAACTGACATAGGACTGAATGGGTGACAAATTGTTTAATGAGAATTGTACAATCCTGATCTTAATTCGAATAGGGTTATGTACATATTGTGCATTAAGTAATAAGATCTAATATAAACCTAGTTGGACATCAATACTTTACAACTTGATTTTGGTCACTCTGTAGGAGGGACAATCTGTGAGGTAGTATTTGAAATATGTAATAATTATCAGGGTTGTGCAATGTCTCTATTATATGCCACAAATATATTGTATAACGGAAAATTAACATTTTTATATTTTATGCACAGTCCCTGAAAATCAATTCCATAATGTTTCAACATTATTCTCGGACAATTATATCTAAGCAACAACACTCGAAGGAGCATACATTTTAAGTATTAGAACAGGTTTTATGTGTCGAACAAGAGAGATCCTATATCCCAATCGGAATTTAAACCGTGAGGGATCCGTGTCTGTAAGGTGAAAATCCAATATAGTTCTCTCTTGTTCAGAACATTCAACCTATTGCCCCCTCTCGTGGGGAATGGTACATGTTCTATACCTTGGCAGGTTAGATTGTTAACATTGCCCAAGCTACAATGTGTGAAATGATTGGACACTGGGTGACTGGTATCTTTTTTTGCAATAAGGCGCAGATGTTCTAATATACGAACTTTGAGACATCTTATAGTGCGGCCGACATACTGCTTGCCACAGCCACATTTGAGCAGGTACACCACGTGTGTGGTGTCACAATTAATGAAATGTTTCAACCGAAATTTGTTTTTAGTTTTAAATGAAATGAATTCAGTAGTTTGATTCATAAATTTACAAATTTTACATTTTGAACACTTATGGTTACCCAGGGGTGACCTATTGACAGGTACTGACTCCGAAGAGAACATGCTTGCAGAGACATAGTTAGCTATTGTTTTAGCCCTCCGAAACACGAATCTAGGACCCTCCTCATAAATAGAGTGTAGTATTGGATCTGCTGCCAACACTGCCCAATGTTTTTTGACTATGTGTTTGATAGTCATTGCTTGATTACTGTGTTGAACAATAAAGTATGGTGATTGGGAATGTTTCATTTTTCTATTTTTACTCCTGTCCAGGAGATCCTCTCTACTCATCAAATTAACTTCTTCAAATGCTTTATTAAGATCTTTCTTATTGTACCCCCTAGCTTCAAAACGACTCATCAGGTCAAGGGATTGTATGAGAAAATCTTCATTTTTTGTACAAATTCTTTTTAATCGTATTAGTTGGCCTTTTGGAATGCCCCTAATGAGTGATTTAGGATGGCAGCTGTCAGCACGTAGCAGTGTATTACGTGAGTTTGATTTCCGATAAACAGTGGTGGTGATATTTTTGTGCATATCAATAAATAAAAATAAATCTAAGAAGTGAATATGGTGAAAGTCATAATTTGCCGTGAATTTTAGATTTAAGTGATTATCATTAAGGTGCTCAATAAATAATAAGAGTGAGTGTTCATCCCCATTCCAAATAAAGATAAGGTCGTCAATGTAACGTTTGTAAAAAGTGATAAGGTGTCTAAAGGGATTTTTTTCCCAAACACGTGGACCGACTCCCACCAACCTAGGAACAAGTTTGCGTAGGAGGGGGCAAAACTTGTCCCCATGGCGGTACCACGTGTTTGTAGAAAAAAATCCCCGTCGAACATAAAGTAGTTGTGGGTTAACAAAAAATGTATCGCATTCAAAATAAAAGTGCTCTGTGCCGGTGGTAAATCTGAATGTTGTAAATAAAACCTGACAGCTGCCATCCCATGTTCATGCAGTATAACTGTATATAGCGATGTTATGTCAAGGCTCAACCAAATATAATTACTTTCCCATCTGATGAGGCGAAGTTGATTCTGAAGATCTCCACTATCTTTTATGTGTGAAGGTAACGCTTGCACCATGTTTTGTAGGAAATGATCGACATATCTTGATACACCATCTCCCAAAGATCCAATACTGGAGACAATTGGCCTCCCTGGGGGGGAGACCAAAGTCTTGTGGATCTTTGGGAGATGGTGAAAGATAGGTATGATGGGATAGGGACGAAACAGGGCCTCCAGTTCGCTGGAGTCAAGGGCACCCAAAATGGAGCCCTCATCTAAGAGTGATCTTAGCTCCCTTACAAATGTATCAGTGGGGTCTCCTCTCAGGAGAACATAGGATGATTGGTCATTTAATTGTCGAAGGGCCTCAAGTTTGTAATCCTTTTTGTTGAGGACCACAATGGCCCCTCCTTTGTCCGCTCCCTTTACAACCAGCGAGCTGTTGGCCTTTAGTGTATTGAGTGCAGCCCTCTCTAAGACAGTAAGGTTATCAATTGTATGGTGCAATGGTGAGAGAGAGAATGAGTAACCTCTGGACAGGAGAGATAGATCTCGTTCTATGAGTTGCTCAAAAGTAGCCAGACAGTTGCCTTTCATGTGTGCTGGATAAAAAACAGATTTTTTTCTGAAGCCCGATGGTCGTCTACCTAAAAAGGAGGAAGGGACATCTGTATCATCAGTATTTTCAATAATCAAATCAACCAAATCCTGTGCACAACAATGCTCTTTGAAGGTAAACTGCTTGACATAATGAGCACAATCTGTAATATTAGAAACAGGAGAAAGAGGGTCAGTGTCAGCAGATACTGTTAGATTGGTATCATCCTTACTAAAAAATCTTTTTAGAGTCAATTTGCGTACGTATTTGTGAAGGTCAATAACAGTTTCAAATAATTGAAAGTCATTACAGGGAGCAAACTTTAGACCTTTGTCAAGGACCGATAGTTCAGCCTGGTTAAGGACAATATCGGAAAGATTGATAACCCCAGTTTGGTCAATTAGAAGTTCTTCTTTCTTTTCTGGGGATTTTTTATGTTTCCTTTTTTGGCTCCTCCTTGTGTGTCTGTACTGACCCTGTTTTTTGACCCGAAGAAGGTCCTGGACTCATATTTTGATTCCCCATAAAGATTTTTATTGGAGGATGCACCCCCTTGATATCCACTTTGCCTCTCTGTGGGGTGGTCAGGATTGGAATTATCTCTATCATTAGACAACCTACGTCTGGGAAAATTCTCCACATCTGAACCTTCAGATTCTGCACTGGTAGACTGTGTGAAGGATATGTTCTTCTTCAAAATGGATTTTTGTTGCGGCTGTCCCCTGGCTTGATTGGATTTATGTGGTGTTGAAAAATTAAAATTCTTAGGGCGGGGAGGTCTTTGCCAAACATATACCTGATTCCGGATATAATCTTGTTTGTCCCTCTCAAATTTAACTTGTTTTTTGGACATAACTTCTTTTTCCATGCTCTTTATGTTGTTTGATAAAGCCAAATCAAGATCATCAAAACCCTCCATTTTTTTATATTGGGAGAGATTCTTTTGTAAGGATGTAATTTCTTCATCCAATAATGATTTTTCCTTTGTTTTGGCCTTTATGATTAAGTCAATAAGTGTAAAAGAGCATGTATTGAGTGTCTCCTTCCATTTGGCCTCAAACTCTTGGTTGATGAAACCAAACGTAGGAGATTTCTTTATATCAGATACCAGTCACCCAGTGTCCAATCATTTCCCACATTGTAGCTTGGGCAATGTTAACAATCTAACCTGCCAAGGTATAGAACATGTACCATTCCCCACGAGAGGGGGCAATAGGTTGAATGTTCTGAACAAGAGAGAACTATATTGGATTTTCACCTTACAGACACGGATCCCTCACGGTTTAAATTCCGATTGGGATATAGGATCTCTCTTGTTCGACACATAAAACCTGTTCTAATACTTAAAATGTATGCTCCTTCGAGTGTTGTTGCTTTGATATAATTGTCCGAGAATAATGTTGAAACATTATGGAATTGATTTTCAGGGACTGTGCATAAAATATAAAAATGTTAATTTTCCGTTATACAATATATTTGTGCCATATAATAGAGACATTGCACAACCCTGATAATTATTACATATTTCAAATACTACCTCACAGATTGTCCCTCCTACAGAGTGACCAAAATCAAGTTGTAAAGTATTGATGTCCAACTAGGTTTATATTAGATCTTATTACTGCTGCGGCACAGTTTATTCGAGCATTTGCCCGTTCTGTGCCGCAGCAGTAGCCTGGCGCGCGCCCGAGTGTGACGGGCGCACGCCGAAGCAGCGGAAGAGCGCCCTCCGATCGGGGCGCTCTCCCTACCGCTGCCGGGTCCGCCGGGTCCCCCGGAACCCCCTGCCGCTGTCCCGCGATCGCGGGACACCAGGGCTCCCTCGGGGAGCCCCTGGACACACGTGCAGGGGGCGCACGCTCCCGATGACGCGTGACCGCGCGTCTATGACGCGCGGCACGCCGAGGGGCGGCCACTAGCAAGCCGGGAGATTTCCCGGCTTGCGGTACCGACCACACTTCAATAAAGTGTGTCGGTAGTGAACTTAATGCACAATATGTACATAACCCTATTCGAATTAAGATCAGGATTGTACAATTCTCATTAAACAATTTGTCACCCATTCAGTCCTATGTCAGTTTCCTTAGGGGCATTGGGGTTGTTCTAAAAAGCAAACCTAAATTAGTGAATATATTTTGTATGTTTTCTTGCCATATACTAATGTATACATTAAGTGTAATCACTCAACCCCATGCACACCCATCGTTACCATGATATTTTGATAACAATACCCAATATCAAAGGTTGTTCATTTAATTAATGTTAAACAGTTATTGTTTTTTTTAAACGTTTGTCTTTTTATAACACTTGTCATGTCTTTTTAATTTTTCATTAAGTTTACCTTGATGTTCCCCCTTTGGAGTGTGTGTATTCAATAAAGTTTTTTCAAGTTTTTTTTTTTAATTACACCTCCCAATCATCCCTCATCTAGCGTGACGTGATAACGTCACACCCATTCACGCGCTGGGACTCTCGCATTGGGCAAGGCATGAGACACAGTTCAGGGCACTTGTGGTCATGTTTTCATGCTTCACTCGTTCCCTGACTAGGTCCTGTGTGTGTCCAGGCGCGATACCCCATGCGTGAGATGACGCACCACCACGCAATGACGCTTGACGCTCCGATCACGTGATCAATGCGGAAGTGCCGCGATTGGCACAGAGGTGCAGGTAATTCATATAAATAACACTCCAGGGGGGTAAGTATTTTATTCACCTTGAGAAAGGACTTGTTGTAGTCCGAAACGCGTTGGTGTGTATCTTTTTTGTATCTGACCATTAAATAAGCCTGCACTGTGGGAACGCATCCTTGCATTTTTTGGCATAGCCTCGTGGATCTAGTGCTCCGTTTTCTCCCCTCCTTTGCTACATTTGCTCTTCAACAGGCGGAGGCACAGTTAACCCATGGACACCTGGACACCTGAGGACCCACTCTTCATCGTGGACACCTTCCCATGTGAGTCTCTCCAGGATAGTTCTGGACTTTATTCATAATGATTGTTCCTTTATAGATGCTTACTACTCAAACATCCTTACTACCGTGCATTGTGGGATTGTAGTGTTTACATGCATCTTTTGGACATTTCATATTTATATCCGTTATTGGGTTAATCCACTTTTCTACAATCAAGACATGTGTAGTGTTCGCTGTATTCTTTAGAGCACCATACAACGTTTTCATCATTGTATCTGTGTTGTGGGGTGGCTCGAATCAGCAACACAATATTTTTTAAGCAAGGTGCGTTTTTTCCCTACAGCTTTTTGTAGTTTGTTGTACATACAACATTTATTATAGACTACACAATGGATCAGAATTCGATAGAAACTGACTTGGAGACTGATACGGACATTTCTGTGCAATTCGCTTTCAACTGCTCAGACAATTCCCAGCGAGTTAAGAAAGCTCAACAGGTTTTTGACAACACCCTAGAGCTTGACTGTGAGGATGTGTCAGATTTAAAAATTCATTTTTCTAAATTAGAAAAAACATTATCCAGCAAAATACGATTATGGTGGGATATTATCTCGCTACAAAACTATGCAACAACACAAAGAATACCAAGGGGGTTACGAATAAAGAAATCTCCTACGTTTGGTTTCATCAACCAAGAGTTTGAGGCCAAATGGAAGGAGACACTCAATACATGCTCTTTTACACTTATTGACTTAATCATAAAGGCCAAAACAAAGGAAAAATCATTATTGGATGAAGAAATTACATCCTTACAAAAGAATCTCTCCCAATATAAAAAAATGGAGGGTTTTGATGATCTTGATTTGGCTTTATCAAACAACATAAAGAGCATGGAAAAAGAAGTTATGTCCAAAAAACAAGTTAAATTTGAGAGGGACAAACAAGATTATATCCGGAATCAGGTATATGTTTGGCAAAGACCTCCCCGCCCTAAGAATTTTAATTTTTCAACACCACATAAATCCAATCAAGCCAGGGGACAGCCGCAACAAAAATCCATTTTGAAGAAGAACATATCCTTCACACAGTCTACCAGTGCAGAATCTGAAGGTTCAGATGTGGAGAATTTTCCCAGACGTAGGTTGTCTAATGATAGAGATAATTCCAATCCTGACCACCCCACAGAGAGGCAAAGTGGATATCAAGGGGGTGCATCCTCCAATCAAAATCTTTATGGGGAATCAGAATATGAGTCCAGGACCTTCTTCGGGTCAAAAAACAGGGTCAGTACAGACACACAAGGAGGAGCCAAAAAAGGAAACATAAAAAATCCCCAGAAAAGAAAGAAGAACTTCTAATTGACCAAACTGGGGTTATCAATCTTTCCGATATTGTCCTTAACCAGGCTGAACTATCGGTCCTTGACAAAGGTCTAAAGTTTGCTCCCTGTAATGACTTTCAATTATTTGAAACTGTTATTGACCTTCACAAATACGTACGCAAATTGACTCTAAAAAGATTTTTTAGTAAGGATGATACCAATCTAACAGTATCTGCTGACACTGACCCTCTTTCTCCTGTTTCTAATATTACAGATTGTGCTCATTATGTCAAGCAGTTTACCTTCAAAGAGCATTGTTGTGCACAGGATTTGGTTGATTTGATTATTGAAAATACTGATGATACAGATGTCCCTTCCTCCTTTTTAGGTAGACGACCATCGGGCTTCAGAAAAAAATCTGTTTTTTATCCAGCACACATGAAAGGCAACTGTCTGGCTACTTTTGAGCAACTCATAGAACGAGATCTATCTCTCCTGTCCAGAGGTTACTCATTCTCTCTCTCACCATTGCACCATACAATTGATAACCTTACTGTCTTAGAGAGGGCTGCACTCAATACACTAAAGGCCAACAGCTCGCTGGTTGTAAAGGGAGCGGACAAAGGAGGGGCCATTGTGGTCCTCAACAAAAAGGATTACAAACTTGAGGCCCTTCGACAATTAAATGACCAATCATCCTATGTTCTCCTGAGAGGAGACCCCACTGATACATTTGTAAGGGAGCTAAGATCACTCTTAGATGAGGGCTCCATTTTGGGTGCCCTTGACTCCAGCGAACTGGAGGCCCTGTTTCGTCCCTATCCCATCATACCTATCTTTCACCATCTCCCAAAGATCCACAAGACTTTGGTCTCCCCCCCAGGGAGGCCAATTGTCTCCAGTATTGGATCTTTGGGAGATGGTGTATCAAGATATGTCGATCATTTCCTACAAAACATGGTGCAAGCGTTACCTTCACACATAAAAGATAGTGGAGATCTTCAGAATCAACTTCGCCTCATCAGATGGGAAAGTAATTATATTTGGTTGAGCCTTGACATAACATCGCTATATACAGTTATACTGCATGAACATGGGATGGCAGCTGTCAGGTTTTATTTACAACATTCAGATTTACCACCGGCACAGAGCACTTTTATTTTGAATGCGATACATTTTTTGTTAACCCACAACTACTTTATGTTCGACGGGGATTTTTTTCTACAAACACGTGGTACCGCCATGGGGACAAGTTTTGCCCCCTCCTACGCAAACTTGTTCCTAGGTTGGTGGGAGTCGGTCCACGTGTTTGGGGAAAAAAATCCCTTTAGACACCTTATCACTTTTTACAAACGTTACATTGACGACCTTATCTTTATTTGGAATGGGGATGAACACTCACTCTTATTATTTATTGAGCACCTTAATGATAATCACTTAAATCTAAAATTCACGGCAAATTATGACTTTCACCATATTCACTTCTTAGATTTATTTTTATTTATTGATATGCACAAAAATATCACCACCACTGTTTATCGGAAATCAAACTCACGTAATACACTGCTACGTGCTGACAGCTGCCATCCTAAATCACTCATTAGGGGCATTCCAAAAGGCCAACTAATACGATTAAAAAGAATTTGTACAAAAAATGAAGATTTTCTCATACAATCCCTTGACCTGATGAGTCGTTTTGAAGCTAGGGGGTACAATAAGAAAGATCTTAATAAAGCATTTGAAGAAGTTAATTTGATGAGTAGAGAGGATCTCCTGGACAGGAGTAAAAATAGAAAAATGAAACATTCCCAATCACCATACTTTATTGTTCAACACAGTAATCAAGCAATGACTATCAAACACATAGTCAAAAAACATTGGGCAGTGTTGGCAGCAGATCCAATACTACACTCTATTTATGAGGAGGGTCCTAGATTCGTGTTTCGGAGGGCTAAAACAATAGCTAACTATGTCTCTGCAAGCATGTTCTCTTCGGAGTCAGTACCTGTCAATAGGTCACCCCTGGGTAACCATAAGTGTTCAAAATGTAAAATTTGTAAATTTATGAATCAAACTACTGAATTCATTTCATTTAAAACTAAAAACAAATTTCGGTTGAAACATTTCATTAATTGTGACACCACACACGTGGTGTACCTGCTCAAATGTGGCTGTGGCAAGCAGTATGTCGGCCGCACTATAAGATGTCTCAAAGTTCGTATATTAGAACATCTGCGCCTTATTGCAAAAAAAGATACCAGTCACCCAGTGTCCAATCATTTCACACATTGTAGCTTGGGCAATGTTAACAATCTAACCTGCCAAGGTATAGAACATGTACCATTCCCCACGAGAGGGGGCAATAGGTTGAATGTTCTGAACAAGAGAGAACTATATTGGATTTTCACCTTACAGACACGGATCCCTCACGGTTTAAATTCCGATTGGGATATAGGATCTCTCTTGTTCGACACATAAAACCTGTTCTAATACTTAAAATGTATGCTCCTTCGAGTGTTGTTGCTTAGATATAATTGTCCGAGAATAATGTTGAAACATTATGGAATTGATTTTCAGGGACTGTGCATAAAATATAAAAATGTTAATTTTCCGTTATACAATATATTTGTGCCATATAATAGAGACATTGCACAACCCTGATAATTATTACATATTTCAAATACTACCTCACAGATTGTCCCTCCTACAGAGTGACCAAAATCAAGTTGTAAAGTATTGATGTCCAACTAGGTTTATATTAGATCTTATTACTTAATGTACAATATGTACATAACCCTATTCGAATTAAGATCAGGATTGTACAATTCTCATTAAACAATTTGTCACCCATTCAGTCCTATGTCAGTTTCCTTAGGGGCATTGGGGTTGTTCTAAAAAGCAAACCTAAATTAGTGAATATATTTTGTATGTTTTCTTGCCATATACTAATGTATACATTAAGTGTAATCACTCAACCCCATGCACACCCATCGTTACCATGATATTTTGATAACAATACCCAATATCAAAGGTTGTTCATTTAATTAATGTTAAACAGTTATTGTTTTTTTTAAACGTTTGTCTTTTTATAACACTTGTCATGTCTTTTTAATTTTTCATTAAGTTTACCTTGATGTTCCCCCTTTGGAGTGTGTGTATTCAATAAAGTTTTTTCAAGTTTTTTTTTTAATTACACCTCCCAATCATCCCTCATCTAGCGTGACGTGATGA
Organism: Ascaphus truei; assembly: GCF_040206685.1. Classification (NCBI taxonomy): domain Eukaryota; kingdom Metazoa; phylum Chordata; class Amphibia; order Anura; family Ascaphidae; genus Ascaphus; species Ascaphus truei. The sequence continues at coordinate 101,569,170 of NC_134490.1, forward strand.
CGTCACACCCATTCACGCGCTGGGACTCTCGCATTGGGCAAGGCATGAGACACAGTTCAGGGCACTTGTGGTCACGTTTTCATGCTTCACTCGATCTCTGACTAGGTCCTGTGTGTGTCCAGGCGCGATACCCCATGCGTGAGATGACGCACCACCACGCAATGACGCTTGACGCTCCGATCACGTGATCAATGCGGAAGTGCCGCGATTGGCACAGAGGTGCAGGTAATTCATATAAATAACACTCCAGGGGGGTAAGTATTTTATTCACCTTGAGAAAGGACTTGTTGTAGTCCGAAACGCGTTGGTGTGTATCTTTTTTGTATCTGACCATTAAATAAGCCTGCACTGTGGGAACGCATCCTTGCATTTTTTGGCATAGCCTCGTGGATCTAGTGCTCCGTTTTCTCCCCTCCTTTGCTACAACCCCCTTATCACGCTGTGCTTAGGGTCCAAAGAATCAACTCGCGCTATAAGCGGATCGCGTTAGAAATAATGTACCATTGTATGTATTGTACAATAAAGTATTTAAGATACCAATAATCGTGTTGTAAAGTATTCATAAATATGAAAATTGGGAGCCACGCTTGCATCGCGTTATAAGTGGATTCGCGTTGTAACGGATCGCGTCATAACGGGGTTGAGCTGTACTTTGTGGAACGTCAACTCTACCCACTGGAATGCTAATGAGCCAAGAGGACACAAAAAACTGTTTGCTCAAAGCTGCATTGAATCTCAACCACCCCAGTGTACATCTGCATTGCCCCAAAGGTGGACAGCCAACGGGTTTGAGCCATTTGCTGCCATTCGCTGATGTTTGGTGATGTTAGAGTGATGTTGAAGCTGCTCTATTTCAATCTGAAACTCACAAGCCCTTTATCCCCTGTACCCAATTTTCCAACTCTTATCTGTCCATGAAATGTCTGTGAATTGACTGTATAGCCCTGTTCTTTTAATGTAACTACTGTATGTATTTTTATAACTCTGTGCCCAGGACATACTTGAAAAGGAGAAGTAACTCTCAATGTATTACTTCCTGGTAAAACATTTTTATAAATAAATAAAAATTAGCCAAATGTGGCTAATATAGCTTTTTGCCATAGAAAAGCATAACAGTAAATACATTACAAATAAAATCATTAAAATAAAAATAATCGCATCATATAAAAACTATCATTTTAATCCATTGATTGTCACTGTGGCTAACTGTGCCCTCAATGGAGGCCTAGATAGCCACAATACCAATCAATGGTAACCCTAAATAAATAAATATGTTACTTACCCCCGAGGCACCTGGGGAGGAATGCAATAAAGGGCCAATGCCCAACCATAGAAAAAAAATACAACAATCTAAGCCCGATAAAAAATAAAAATCCTTAAAACCATGTAAAATCACCCAAGACCAATGGCAAAGTTAAAAATAAAAATAAACCAAAAAGCAGTTAAAAATAATACCTACCCAATGGCACAAAAACAAACCATATTTGAAAATCAGGGAAAATAAATCCAGGCCCGATGGTCTTTGTTTAATCCTTTGGAACCCATGATGGACATTGGTGGATCCTCAATTTGCCAAGAAGCCCTGGATCCTCCGTTACAAAGTTAAATAATAGAAGAGCTGTCTCCAGTGAGTATTTTTTCTTTTCTTTAAAGCGTTCTTTTTTTTCTTCTTTTTTGCAGGATGTTGCCTCTTCCTCTTTTACCATTCTTCTGAGACATCCCTGGTCTTATATAAGGCCTGTGACAACACAGAAGACCAGTCAAATGGTACACAACAAATCTTAAAGACATAATCCAGAGACCTCACACCAACCTCTGCCCACGAACTAAGCAAGCTCTCAATGCACCCAACCCTTAGCCCAACCATAATGTTCCCCTCCCTGCCCACCACAAAGACATCTTAACAATTACTCTATGCCCATCACATGAAATGTTCCATATGTAACCCCACTATTGCTTTACTAACTATTGTTCAGAGCCCTGGATATGTGCGCTGTATAAACGTTGCTATAAATAATAAAATAAATCCTATTGGTTGATGTAGAGAAGGAGAAAAACTGGAAGAGCACTACTGTAGGTGTCAAAAAAGTAGAAAGGAGGGTGCATATCCCATAAAAAGATTATTTATTGGTCATGGAAAAACAGGGCAATGGAGAGCCCTACCAACGTTTCACGCTTTACAGAGCGCTTTCTCAAGGTACCTTTTTTTCTTACATTGCAATGACGGGTTGGAAATAAACACAATACACAGATGGATTTCCGTTAATACTGCTAGGGGTTATTAAAAAGCTGCTCAACCAAGCCACATAGAGGAATTTTAACTAATCCTCACGGATTGAAGTTGAAACAATCAATCTGCAGATTTTACCCCACGGAATGGATTTTGATGGGAAAGCCCGGAAAATTCCGCGGGAATGGATTTGGATTCGTTCACCCATCTCTTTTCACCAGCACTCTAAGTTCCAGGTGAATTGTAAGCTTTTCTCTATCTTTTGTTTGCAAGTAATTATGGTGCCATAATCAAACAAACAAATATGAACAAAAAAATGAAGTACTGTAGATGATTGTCTTAAATCCAATGTTTCTGATGAAAAGCAATAGATAGACTTATTTTTCACAAGGTACAAATAAATGAGTCCATTACTTTAAGGGTGAATAAATCTTTATAGAAAGACCAATTAAACTGAGTTGCTTAAAATAAAATGTTTTGAACCCGCTTGATTAAATTAACCCATTAAGGAGGTACTGACTATCAGATTATTTCCGATCACACTAATTACTGGGTAACACCATGATAGCATTGAATAAGATAAAAGGAGCGCTCATCTGTGATATAAATTATTCTGAAAAAGTAAACAAGTGTCAGACAAGGATGTGGACCAGAAAAACGTTGTGAAAAAATGCTGCACTTATTGTGCAAAATATTAAAAAAAATTAAATATATTGTGAAACACAAAAATGTAGAAAATATGAATAATTATAATCTAAGACAGTAAACAGGACACTAATTAGCGAAATATAAACAAACAGCACAATAATGGAACTCATAAGTGTGACCTACACATTTTTTTATAATGGGAGTAGCAGGATACAAGTGTAATAGGAGACTCTAATATATTGTCCATACATGCAGGAGAATAAACCAGAGAGAAGTAAGTAAATAATATCAACAAAGCTGCTCGTGTAGAAACTCAGATCCATAGAAGGAAGTGCATCCACTATCCTCATAGGGAATAGTAGGTAGAAGTTGGCCTGGAGAATCTCATCTCATTTGACTCAGAGTTTTCTGGATCACAGATAGAATTATTCTAGGTAGTACACAAATTATGTGTGTAAATACAAAATGAGGACATTAGATAAATCTTAATAAATGCAAACAAAAACTTTATGGATAAAAACACAAAATTATTATAAACAGTTATATAAAATATGAAAAAAAAACAATGCTACAGCAGTGTCAGGATCGCGGCTAAACCCTGCCACAGACGCATCTCGCACCAATACAGTACCAGGGACATACACAGACCCCTGTCTGCACGTACACGCCGCACTAGTAGGGAGATTTCGGGTCCTTAATCCCGTGACGTAAACACGGCAGAGAACCTCGTCGCCGATGCAGTCGCCTCACGTCACACCCCCCCGTGTGCACACGCCGCGTGGCAGGTAATGACAGGACCGAACTCAGCTGTCTCTCACCTGATAACCATTCACCTTCCTCCTATCGGCTCACAGCCTACATGTGACATCACTACACCTGCTACCTCCCTATTAGCTCCTGTTCCTTTATATGCCCAGTCAGCCCTCTGCTGGTTGTTGAGCATAAACTATTGTTTGTGTATCGTGCTTGATGCTTACTGCCTGTTGCTGTACCTTGCCTGACCTTCGTTGTGAGCCCTGTTCGTACCTGGACTTCCCTCTTCTGTACTTGGACCACGTCCTACTTCTGGACTCCCGCTCTCTCCTCGGCTACGGATTACTACCACTCTTCTCTCTCCAATCCCAGACTACGGCAAGTACCCCCCAACCTACCTGTACTCTCGTATCCTCACCCGACTACACAACCCTGACTATGAAATCCAGACCTGGACCCGTGTTTGTAGGGCGGCGGTTATACACATCCCCACCTCAGCCTCGTGGTCTAGTCCAGTTTGTGGTGAGCACACAATATGCTCAGCCCTACAAACATCTTCATCGAAGATGGAAGCCGTAGCCGATGTGCAAACGGATTGATTTCCTCCATGACTACAAATGGTCCAATGAACCTGGGTGCCAGTTTTAGGGACGGAACCTTGAGTTGAATGTTTCTGGATGGCAACCAGACCTCGTCTCCTGGTTTAAATTCTTGGACCTCCCTTCGGTGCCGGTCTGCTTGGGTATGGAAACCATAGTTAAATAAAAAGGTGCAACTCCGCGGTGGATCCGTTACATATATTGTTAAGAGCAAACTCGGCCCAGGGAAAGAGTTTGGTCCAATCGTCCTGATTATCAGACACGAAACACCGGATGTATTGTTCCAAAGACTGGTACATTCTCTCGGTCTGGCCGTTGATCTGAGGATGGTACCCAGATGAAAAATGTAGCTCTATCCCCAGTCGCTGGCAGAAGGAGCGCCAGAATTTGGATATAAATTGGGTAAAGATGTCTGCCTATTTCGGAGCATTGGGAAGGCCTCTCAATGGAACAAAGTGAGACTGTTTCGAAAAATTATCTACCAGAATGGTATTTATTCCCTTAGACACCGGCAGTTCAACTATAAAATCCATGGCTAAGTGCGTCCAAGGGTGGTTCGGAATAGAAAGTGGGTGAAGGAGTCCTGGTGGTTTATCCCAGGGAGTCTTACTCCGAGCACATGTTGGGCACACATCAACAAAGTCCTTCATGTCCCTTCGCATCCTGGGCCACCAGAAGGTACATTCTACTAGATCGATGGTCCTACTGGTACCCAAATGTCCAGCGGTCTTGGAGGAGTGGCCCCACTCTAGTACCTTCTTATGCTGAGGTGGTGCGCTGAACAGATGACCATCCGGGACCACCAGGCCCTCTGGATCGTGAGACTGCTGTAGAACAATGTTCCTCAAAGCATCAAAGGTATTAGCCGAAAGAATATACTTGGAGGGTATTATTGGTCTCAGTTGCTCCTCGGTCTTGTTGTCTAGAGAGGGCATCGGCCTTGATATTCTTCGAATCCGGAAGGAAGGAAATAATAAAATTGAACCATGAGAAGAACAGTGACCACCTGGCTTGACAGGCCCCTAAACAACGAGCACCCTCGATATAAAGCAAGTTCTTGTGGTTGGTGAGAATTGTGTTGGGATTCTCTGCACCCTCCAATAAATGTCTCCACTCTTCCAAGGCTAACTTGACAGCTAAGAGTTCCCGATTATCGATGTCGTAGTTCTTTTCTGCTGGCGAAAATTTATTTTAAAAGAAAGCACAGGGGTGAAGTATGGTTTGAGGGCTCTTCCTCTGAGAAAGAATGGCACTGGCTCCGATGTCCGACGCATCTACCTCCAAGGTGAACGGCAGCTTTGGGTCCGATGAATAATGATCGGTGCCGAAAGAAGGCGGTCTTCAAACGATCAAATGCTTGTTTGGCTGAAGACAACCATGAGGAAGGATCCGCACCCTTCTTGGTGAGAGCAATTATGGGGGCTACAACTGCAGAGAAATTTTGGATGAAGGGCACATAATAATTTGCAAAGCCCAAGAAGTGTTGGATAGCCTTAAGGGTTGTGGGAAAAGGCCAATTCAGGACTGCCTTAACCTTCGCCGGATCCATGGTGAGACCATTGTTAGAAATGATATACCCCAGGAAAGTTGTGGACGTTTGGTGAAAGTGGCACTTCTCAAGCTTCACAAACAGAAGATTCTCTCTAAGGCGAAGAAGAACATGTTTGACGTGGGAAATGTGCTCCTGTTCGGTTTTGGAAAAAATCATTATGTAATCCAGGCACACGACCACAAATTGATTGAGAAAGTCTCTCAAAAACTTATTCACGAAGTCCTGAAAGACGGCCGGGGCATAACAAAGCCCAAAGGGCATGACGAGGTATTCGTAGTGGCCATCGTGAGTATTGAAGGCCGTCATCCATTCATTGCCCTGGCGAATCCTTACCAAATTGTAGGCCTCTCGAAGATCTAATTTGGTAAAGATGTTGGTCCCCTGTAGACGGTCAAAGAGTTCCGGAATCAGTGGTAGGGGATAACAGTTTTTAATGGTAATCTTGTTAAGACCCCTGTTGTCAATACATGGTCTTAGAGATCTATATTTTTTTTCATGAAAAAGAAACCTGCACCAGCTGGAGAAGAGGATTTGCAGATGAAACCCCTTTGTAAGTTTTCGAAGATATACTCCTTCATAGACTTAGTCTCGGGAAGTGAAAGAGGATAAGAAGTACCCCTGGGAGGTACAGACCTCGGTAGTAAGTCAATCGGGCAATCGAAGGAGCGGTGCGGCGGCAAGACCTCAGACCCGGCTTTATCAAACACGTCGCGGAACTCGGCATAGACCTCCGGCAGTCTTGCTTCTACCTCCTTAGGAGTAGTAGCTCAACAGGTGCTGTTGGGCGATACTGAACAGTTCTCGAGACAGAACGAACTCCACTGGACCGCATCCTTAACTGACCAACAAATGCGAGGATTTTGCCGCTGAAACCAGGGTAACCCGAGAATCACGTCCACTGATGACGTGTGTATAGCATCCAACTGAATCTCTTCTGAGTGGGCCTCGCCAGTCTGTACACGAAGAAGAATGGCCTCTAGAGAGATAAAGGCGGGCTGCAGTGGTCGACCATCAATGGCTTCTAACCCTCCCGGGAACTTCTTGTGGACGAGGGGAATCAGGTTCTTCTCTGTGAAACCTTAGTCGACAAAGTTACCTCCCGAACTGGAGTCTACAAAGGCCAAAGCCAACCCATGGAAACCCTCACCAGAGAGAGTAATGGGGACCAGAATCCTTGAAGGAGGCTTTGACGAGATAGGAGATAGGGAAAGTGTTCCCAATGTGAGTCCCCTGGGCCACCTACCAGTTTTTGAGATCCCCCAACTTCTGGAGACAGCGAAGCGCCAGGTGCCCAGGACTGGCACATTACAGGCACAGGCCGGTGTCACGTCGGCATTGTTTTTCGGTAGCTGACAACTTATTGCCTCCTACTTGCATGGGTTCATGACTATGGGAGCGGAGGGATTCACGTGTGCTCACCTGGGAAGGAGAGACTATTGAGGTGAGCGGTTGATGTCGGGCTCTCTCAGACCTCCTTTCCTGTAGCCGCTGATCGACGCAAATGCAAAGGCGATCAGCTCCTTGAGAACGGATATTCTGGTAGCCACAGGATGCGGTAGTACAGAGCACAGCGAACAACAGGCATTATTGCATTACTGGGAGGTACTATACAGGTGACTTGAGGCGGTCTGAGACTGTGTCCTTATTGGGAGTGATGTGGTAGGGTTTATATATCTCTGCTAACAACACTCACCAGGGCCATATACATACATGTCTCTTATATACGCCCACCTGCATACCCCAGCACTCACTTGTGTACTACCTACCGTTGATTAACGCTCTTCAATCAAGATTGTTTATATATATTGCCATCAAACCCGGTCATTTGTAGCACTATACTAGAACATTGTTCTTTTACCCTACAGCTCCTTGAGAACAGTCGGACATTCCTGTGCCGCGAGTTCGTCCTTCATTGTCTCCGAGAGACCCTGCCAGAAGGCGGCCAACAAGGACTCGTTCCATCCGGTCTCTGCCGCCACGGTCTGAAACTCGAGGGCATAGCTAGCCACCATCCAGGTTCCCTGGGAGATATGAAACAGGGAAGATGCTGCCTTGCATCCGGGCATGTCGAAGACTCTGCGGAACTCCCGTGTGAACAGCTCAATATCCTCGATCTCAGCTCCCAGATGGGGAAAGCCCAGGCCAGGGCGTCGTCAGTGAGCAGTGAAATTATATACGCCACCTTTGATCTAGGAGAGAGGAAACGAGAAGGCATAACCTCAAACTGAATAGCACACTGGTAAAGGAACCTACGGCATCCATGCGGATCCCCTGCATAGCGGTTGGGAGTGGGAAGTCGGGGTTCAGACGTCGGGGTGAGTGAGTCTGCAAAGGGCGCGTTGGCGGTAGGAACCAGGGAGGGAGACGCTGTAGGGAGAGTGAGTTCTGGTTCCTTAAGAAGGCAGAGGTACTCCTGTAACAGAGCCATGCGCTGATCATGGTGCTCAACATACTGTTCCAATTTGGAAAACAAGTTGGCGTGCATGCTCAAGACTCGCCCCACCTCAGCGGGGTCCATGTTTGTTGGGCTGAGCATACTGTCACGGTGTGTTCACCACAAACTAGACGGTACCGCGAGACAGAGGTGGGGATTTGAAATAACACCAACCCACAGCCGCGAGGGCGCGTCTTGATTGTAGATTGGTCAGGGTAGCCGGGTAAGGGTTAGAGAGATCAGGATAATCAGTGATACTTGCCAAGGTCTGGAAAGGAGAGGTACGGATCATTTCGGGTACTATAGCCAACGTCAGGGTTGGAGAGGTCTGGATCGTCATGGGTAATACGAGGTCAGGGAGGCAAAAGAGCGGAGTCCAAGAGTAAAGCCGGGTTGGTACATAGGAGGTCACTGAAAACAAGGCAGAGCAAGGTAGCACGAGACTGGAACAAGGCAAGGCACTGGAGAGGTGAAGCACAGGTAACAAGAACGTTGCTCAGCCGAGGAGTGAATGGTGAGCAGGGAAAATATATGAGAGACACACCAATTGGAAGCCAGGAGCCTGGAGGTGGGGATCAGGAGGAATCCAACGCAGGTTAGGTTCCAGGTGCAGAGGCACCTATGTCTTTAACGAAGTGGGCGTGCGCCTGTGTGAAGAGGCGTGCATGTACGGTGCGCACGTGTGAGGAGAGGTCCCCAGCTGGCGCCGGGGCGCACATCTGAGCCGGCAGCACGGCGTCCGCATGACTGTGGCAGCAACGGCAGGGAGAAGAAGGGACTGAGGCCCCGGACTCCCTAGCGGTTAGGGGTTCCGTGCCGGTGGTAGCGTGGCACTCCGACCCCCACAAGAGGGCACTCTGGGGGCAGTGCACCTCTGCAGACCTCAAAGATACCCCCGGGCGCAAGGTAACTGCAGCTTAAACTCTCTTAAATATTTCACAGGGAGACCGGACTGTGGCCCGCTATGCAGTCAAATTTCATACCACTGCCGCCGAGATCGTCTGGAATGACGAGGCCTTGACGACAGCATTCTGGCTAAAGATAAGATGAATATTGAATGTATGAACTTTTATTTTTACAGGTTTTTTTTATTGGATTTTTTTTTTTAATGCTTTTCATTGCCCATTGACTGCGAATGTATTAATCTGCCTGTTTATTGTACAGATGAATTCAGTGGGAGCCAATGCATTTTTTGGCAAATGCATTTCTTCTACTGTATTACCTGTTTTATTTTCTATGTCTTTTTATTGTTTAAATTAAATTGAAGAAACAACAAGGGAGATAGGGAGTGATCACAGGACCATACTAATTGAATGAAGTGATTGGGTATATAAATAGGTAATCAAATGGTGGGTGCAAACTGTGAACTGAAAAGTGATTCAGAAAAAGGGAGAAGGGGAAACACAAAATGGATGTGCCCCCTAAAAGAATTCACTTAAATGCACACCAACAAAGTGTAAAAATTAACTTTTAATAAATTTACATAAAACATATATTACCAAAGTAATGTGTAATGTGAATTTAAAAATGTATTAAATCAACATAATCAAGCATCCGTTGCCTCAATTATAGAGTCATACTATCCCAGTTGACCACTCAATATTATTGGGATATAGAGGACAGAGGATGCTGTGAGTCAGGGTGTTAACCCCTCTGGAGCAACGGTGAGACCAGATGGTGAAACGTATATATAAATATTCACAAGTGAGTGGCCGACGGATTCAATATCCAGCTTCCCTGCTAAATTCACATCACTACGCACTTCAATGAAAAATTAGCAGTATATTTGAATAAGAGTGCTAAAGTGGTAGAGTTGGCAGATACATTAATAATGATGGTGAATACACTGTATCACGAGACTGCCAAACACAGCAGTACTGGGGTGAATTCACAGTACTGAACTGTGAAAACGCCTCACATGGGGAGCAAAGAATGCAGGCACACTGACTGAAAATAAATGAATAAATAACTGACTACTAGGGTCTACACAGTTAGGACCAGGAGACTGCAGACACTACATTAAAACAGCTCCAAGTAGGAGACTGACAACATTGCGCGTCCAACGCGCGTTTCCCTCCAGCAAAGGTGCTTCTTCAGGGACAAATTTTACTGGGGGAGAGAGGTCTAAACCCTTTTATACCCTTGCAGTACCCTAATTGCAAAATCAATGACTATCAGCTGTTGCCCATGCGCACTGAGCTCTCGCCCAAACTAACTCGATAAACTGCTCAGATGCTAATAAAAGGCAGTATCAGGGGACTCCTTGGCATTGTACCTTTATTTTAAGATGTTTATATCGTGAACCGATCATTGGTAAAGCTTCTGAGGCCATAAAACATAAGCGCCGCATAGAATGTTAACTGCGCATGCGCGGGGACTTAGAAAACATTTCTATTATGGCCCGTAAGTATTGCGCATGCGCGGGAACTTAGAAATAATTTCAATCGGTTCCATACACAGCTTTACCAATGAATCCGTCAGCCACTCACTTGTGAATATTTATATATACTTTTCACCATCTGGTCTCACCGTTGCTCCAGAGGGGTTAACACCCTGACTCACAGCATCCTCTGTCCTCTATATCCCAATAATATTGAGTGGTCAACTGGGATAGTATGACTCTATAATTGAGGCAACGGATGCTTGATTATGTTGATTTAATACATTTTTAAATTCACATTACACATTACTTTGGTAATATATGTTTTATGTAAATTTATTAAAAGTTAATTTTTACACTTTGTTGGTGTGCATTTAAGTGAATTCTTTTAGGGGGCACATCCATTTTGTGTTTGCCCTTCTCCCTTTTTCTTTAAATTAAATTGATTTGAATTGTCATGGCTTGTTTTTTTCTTTTTACAGATTGGTTAGTGATTTTATTTAACGATGTATTTTGGTGGCTATTGGTTTTAATTAATTATATGAATTAATTGTTGTGTTGGCTACTGCTTTTAGGTATTAAATGTATTTTTTGGCTAGTGGTATGATTTATGTAATTGATTGCATAGTGGTTTTGATTATTTTATTGATTGACTAATGGTTTTATTTCTTTAATTTATTGGCTAGTGGTTTTATTTAGTTAATTGCTTGGTTGGCTAGTGCTTTTAATTTTTGTTTATAGGTGTTTAGGTGCTTAATTCACATTACACATTACTTTGGTAATATATGTTTTATGTAAATTTATTAAAAGTTAATTTTTACACTTTGTTGGTGTGCATTTAAGTGAATTCTTTTAGGGGGCACATCCATTTTGTGTTTCCCCTTCTCCCTTTTTCTGAATCACTTTTCAGTTCACAGTTTGCACCCACCATTTGATTACCTATTTATATACCCAATCACTTCATTCAATTAGTATGGTCCTGTGATCACTCCCTATCTCCCTTGTTGTTTCTCTAAGTGACTTTCTGGGGTACTCTAGTTAACCCCTTCTAGGGAGTGGATCCATTTCTCATACATACCATGGCTGGTTATCTTACTAGTGGCATGGACATGTCTGGCTGGCAAGATGAGGCAAGAAATGTTTTTACTAAAACATCACAGGGTACTTCAGATACAGGTCATGATATCGTTAACTATTTTCGCAATATCTCTCAACTCCTACGCACCCAATCTCAAGTCTGGTGGGAGATCACAAGTCTGCAAAGCTATCTTGACTCGAATATGATCCCCAGAGGACTGAGATTGAAACTGAGTCCTGCGTATCACATTACTTCCCAGGACTTTATTAAAAAGTGGGAAGATATTCTGTCCAGATGCTCTAATGAGCTTAGGAATCTCCTCATTGACCATGAGAAATCAAGGTTAGATGTGACTAATAAAGATCTTGATGTCAACCTCAAGGACCTTAGTAAATACAAGCAACTACAGGAATTTGATGAGATGGAGAAAAAGTTGGAAACTAATATGATCAAGTTTAGACAAGAGCTGAAGGATAGAAAACACACTAAATATCTGCGTGATACCAATGACTACGAGCACAGTCTATAGATACCCAATTAGGTCTAGGAGAAGGGGGACTTACTCTGACTATTCCTCGTCAGAGACAGATGCCTCTGACAGTGAACAGAAGGGCTCCAGACCGAAGGGTTCCAATAAAGGTAGAGGTAGCAAGGCCACTAAAGATACTCAGGCTGGTTTTTTAGCACAGGCCCTCCAAAACGTAAAACCAGGAGAGGAAAAAAGGTCTTTAAGAACCAAGAAAAACCCAAATGCACCCACCTAAAGACTACTAACTGTATAGACAACGATGCCCTGCAAGTCTTCAACCTGTCCAGCCATTCCTTCAGTGATAGTCAACTTATTCTGTTAAAGAAGGGATTGTCCTTTTCACCCACCTCGGATTTCAATTTATTCGAGTGGGTGAAGGATTTAAACCTTTTTGGCAGACGGTTACTGTTACATAAATTCTATTCTAAACGTACTGCCAATAACCCCAATGCACTCACTGATGGTATGAGTGTACAGGAAAGACAGGATGTTGCAGACCTTTGTCAGTTGTTTGACCAAAACACCTCACCAAATAGTGATATAACTGGTCCTTTTACTCACCTTAAGACCAAGAGTCACTTTACCCCGCCCATTACTATCTGTCCAGCTGTTGAATTATTTGTCAGTTGCGTTACTAAGGACCTAGAAGCCGAACCTAAACATTATAAGTCTGACAATAACCTCACATCTGAGAAAAGAACTGGCCTAAGAGATCTGATGTCTAACAAAGCCTACACCATTAAACCATCTGATAAAGGTGGAAACATCGTCATTTTAGACACTGAAGCCTATGTTAGTGAAAACATGAGGCTTCTCAATGACAAAGATTGTTATGAGACCCCTGAACGTAGTCCTACACCTGAATACAAATTAGAACTATTGAACATCTTACAGGATGCCCTTGATACAGACATGATAAGCCGAAGTGAGTTTGATTTTATGTACCCCAGGTCACCTACTGTGGCGACATTTTACACCTTACCGAAGGTACATAAACGCTTACAGTCCCCTCCTGGTCGCCCAATTGTCTCGGGCAATAATTGTCTGTCCGAAGGCAGCAGTATCTATCTGGACAAGGTCCTAAGGGATTTCGTTATCAGCCTTCCATCTTACGTTCAGGATACGAAAGACACACTGAAGAGACTGGACGGTATTCATGTTACATCCCAGACCATTCTTGTAAGTCTAGATGTTGAGTCATTATACACTTCCATCGTTCACAAGAATGGTCTTACTGCTGTCAAATACTTTTTAGCAACTAGGGACTGTAAGTTTAATAGACACAACTCATTTGTTTTGGATCTACTGAACTACGTTCTAACACACAATTACTTTGTTTTTGACGGGCTCTATTACCACCAGACCCAAGGTACGGCTATGGGCACGGCTTGTGCACCCACGTATGCCAACTTGTACCTGGGCTGGTGGGAGCTTACCCACGTTTTCAATGAGGAACTATCTATGTACACTGACCACATTTCTATGTGGATCAGGTACATAGACGATATCCTGCTCCTATGGGAAGGATCCAGTCAACTTCTGCACAAATTTGTTGGAAAGCTGAATTCAAATACGCTCAATCTGAGGCTTACAACTGTGCTGAGTACCACATCAATAACGTTTCTAGATCTGAATATCTATGTTGATGGTGAACGAAACATCCAAACTAAGTCTTCGGAGGAACTGCTCCACGATCGAAGAATTTACTACTCAATCCAAAGAACTTCGATCCAGGTTCCTCAACCGTGGGTATAGTATCAAAACATTGAATAAGGCTTATCATCGGGCACTAGATAGTGATAGGGTCTCACTCCTGTCCAGCAATAAGGAAAAGGTGAAAGATAAAACAATCAGAGTCATTGGCACCTTTAACAAAAGATGGTGGGCTATCAAAAAGATCTTTGCTAGACACTGGCATCTTCTTCAGGCAGATGACGATCTGGTGAAGGTTATAGGCCCTAGACCCACTATTACCAGCAGGCGGTCTAAGAACCTATGGGACTCTCTAGTGAACAGCCATTTCCAGCGTGCTAGAACTACCACTTGGTTGAGTCCCGTGAAAGGCATGTACCGCTGCCAGGGGTGTAAAGCGTGCAGACATATCAACGTTGGCAAAGTATTCGCCAATCATGACAACACATCACAATACTGTGTGAATAGTTTCATCAATTGTCGTACTACCAACGTTATCTATCTTATCACATGTAATTGTGGTAAGAGATACGTTGGTAAGACAACCAGACAACTACGCAGACGTGTTCTTGAACACATTAATTCCATCAAACACTCTGCAGAGACATCGGTTGCTAGACATGTCACACAATGTCATAACGGCGATACCAGCGTACTTAAATTCATGGGCATCTACCAGCTGAAATGTCCCATGAGAGGCGGCAACACTGACCAATCCTTGCTTCGTATCGAAGCGGAATGGATTTACAAGTTAAAAACCAGGAGCCCCAATGGTCTTAATGAGGGGTTTACCTTTAGGCCCTTTATTTGATTAAGGGTTCATTGGGACGGACATATATATCTTTGTGTCCCTGTACATTGTGAATATATACTTCACTGGTCTCTCTGACAACCAGCTATATCATTTTCATTGTCCACTATGACAGTTTGCAGCATCTGGTATTGAAATATTAAATAGACTATAGAATTATTATTATTTAGATTAGTGACTATAATACTAAAGTTCTAAACCCAGCAGTGGGTTTAGTGTTTGTGTAGTGTTCGTGTATGTGTGTATATGTGCTGTATATAATGAGCGTAGACAATAAATTCTGTGCATGTATACATTTACGCGTTTCGAATTGTTTAATTGACTTATCTATCACTGCATTGTAAGTTGACACATTGTGTAGAACAATATACTCATGGGGGTTTGCTAACAATTTTATTTGTATAATTATCTTATATAAAATGTGTAATATAGGTCCTATATACCGCTATCCTCTTCCTATAGCTAGTACCCGATCTATTTGCTTTACAACACTCCTATCCAGGTCATCACCCCTGAAGAAGTGCGCATGCGCACGAAACGCGTTGGGCTATTGAGAAGCATTCTAAAGCTGTACTGTGAGAGGAGCAGACCTTCCAAACAGTTTCCAGAGTTGCAGGCTATAGGAGGTGCAATCGGCAGTAAGATCTGGTAGATCGTCCCGCCCGCTGTGACGCACTTCCGGGCGCGGTTGGAGGACTCCACGAGGAGAGGAGGAAGTGCCTCCATTACCAGCCAACAGCATTGGAAACTCCTGAGGGCTACACGTGGCACACGTGCCCCAACATCACCTGCCGGACGTTCACCATCCCCACCTGCATTTATTCTAGGGACTTGCTGTAAGTAGGATTCCGGTTTTTACACACCGTATCCTAGACCTCCTCGTCACTAGACAGCTGCTATTTATT
The DNA here is from genome assembly GCF_040206685.1 of Ascaphus truei. Taxonomy (NCBI): domain Eukaryota; kingdom Metazoa; phylum Chordata; class Amphibia; order Anura; family Ascaphidae; genus Ascaphus; species Ascaphus truei. The sequence continues at coordinate 101,584,781 of NC_134490.1, forward strand.
TTATTGTGTTTATTAAATCATTTATAATATTAGTCAGCTTAACTGTCTTTGTTTAGTGTTGTCTTGTGTTATGTATGTCAGTCTGTCTTTATGTGTGTGTTTATTGGTATAAGTTATACAGTGTCACACTATGATCTTGTCCTTTTGTCTCCCCTGCATGATTTAACTAATCCTGATGCTGAGGAACCTGTTGACAACTGGATCAAAGCAACATTTGCTGGACACTCCAATTCACCAATTTGAACTCTAACTCTCCCATTTGGACTTTAAGGCGCCGGTCTGTATTGTTTCCCTACTCCTATCCAGGTGCCATCAGCAGGAGTGTGGCTGTTTGGTTTCATCAGCCCACCTCTGCCGATTCTATGTCTCTACCTTGGCAATTGTTGCTATATTGTAGAATTTCTGAGTCCTCACGCATGCGCACTATGGTTGGGCAGACACTATAATATTCCCTAAGTCCCCGCGCATGCGCCATACCATCTGCTAGAAATCGCGCAGAATTTCAAAGTCTCACGCATGCGCAATACGTTTGCATTTGTATGAAATAATTTCTAAGTCCCCACGCATGCACAGTCCGAACGGCTAATAACCACGAAGAATTTCTAAGTCCCCACGCATGCGCAATACCTATGGCTAGGAATCACGCAGAATTTCTAAGTCTTCACGCATGCGCAATACGTTTGCATCTGTATGAAATAATTTCTAAGTCCCCACGCATGCACAGTCCGAACGACTAATAACCGCAAAGAATTTCTAAGTCCCCACGCATGCGCTATACTTATGGCTAGGAATCGCGCAGAATTTCTAAGTCTTCACGCATACGCAATACGTTTGCATTTGTATGAAATTATTTCTAAGTCCCCACGCATGCGCAGTCTGAACGGCTAACAACCACGAAATATTTCAAAGTCCCCACTCATGTGCAATGTGTATGGAACCGATTGAAATTATTTCTAAGTTCCCGCGCATGCGCAATACTTACGGGCCATAATAGAAATGTTTTCTAAGTCCCCGCGCATGCGCAGTTAACATTCTATGCGGCGCTTATGTTTTATGGCCTCAGAAGCTTTACCAATGATCAGTTCACGATATAAACATCTTAAAATAAAGGTACAATGCCAAGGATTCCCCTGATACTGCCTTTTATTAGCATCTGAGCAGTTTATCGAGTTAGTTTGGGTGAGAGCTCAGTGCACATGGGCAACAGCTGATAGTCATTGATTTTGCAATTAGGGTACTGCAAGGGTATAAAAGGGTTTAGACCTCTCTCCCCCAGTAAAATTTGTCCCTGAATAAGCTCCTTTGCTGGAGGGAAACGCGCGTTGGACGCGCAATGTTGTCAGTCTCCTACTTGGAGCTGTTTTAATGTAGTGTCTGCAGTCTCCTGGTCCTAACTGTGTAGACCCTAGTAGTCAGTTATTTATTCATTTATTTTCAGTCAGTGTGCCTGCATTCTTTGCTCCCCATGTGAGGCGTTTTCACAGTTCAGTACTGTGAATTCACCCCAGTACTGCTGTGTTTGGCAGTCTCGTGATACAGTGTATTCACCATCATTATTAATGTATCTGCCAACTCTACCACTTTAGCACTCTTATTCAAATATACTGCTAATTTTTCATTGAAGTGCGTAGTGATGTGAATTTAGCAGGGAAGCTGGATATTGAATCCGTCGGCCACTCACTTGTGAATATTTATATATACGTTTCACCATCTGGTCTCACCGTTGCTCCAGAGGGGTTAACACCCTGACTCACAGCATCCTCTGTCCTCTATATCCCAATAATATTGAGTGGTCAACTGGGATAGTATGACTCTATAATTGAGGCAACGGATGCTTGATTATGTTGATTTAATACATTTTTAAATTCACATTACACATTACTTTGGTAATATATGTTTTATGTAAATTTATTAAAAGTTAATTTTTACACTTTGTTGGTGTGCATTTAAGTGAATTCTTTTAGGGGGCACATCCATTTTGTGTTTGCCCTTCTCCCTTTTTCTTTAAATTAAATTGATTTGAATTGTCATGGCTTGTTTTTTTCTTTTTACAGATTGGTTAGTGATTTTATTTAATGATGTATTTTGGTGGCTATTGGTTTTAATTAATTATATGAATTAATTGTTGTGTTGGCTACTGCTTTTAGGTATTAAATGTATTTTTTGGCTAGTGGTATGATTTATGTAATTGATTGCATAGTGGTTTTGATTATTTTATTGATTGACTAATGGTTTTATTTCTTTAATTTATTGGCTAGTGGTTTTATTTAGTTAATTGCTTGGTTGGCTAGTGCTTTTAATTTTTGTTTATAGGTGTTTAGGTGCTTGTTGCATCTGTTTTATTATTGTGTATTTTGGACATTCATGCTTTTGTATTAATGTGACCATTGACTGCTATAGTAGCTTATCATGCCCATATTATATGGGTATGATGTACTACTTTGCCACTCAATCGGTACAGGGTGGGTTTAGTGTGTCCAGGGTGGGTGGTTACATAGTTACATAGTAGATGAGGTTAAAAAATGACGTAGGTCCATTAAGTTCAACCTATGCTAAATTTAGACAATAGATACTTTATCCTATATCTATACTTACTTATTGATCCAGAGGAAGGCAAACAAAAAAACCCATTAAGGGGAAAAATTAATTCCTTCCAGACTCCAAGAATTGGCAATCGGATTAATCCCTGGATCAACATCCTTCTCATGTATACTTATTTGGTATATCCCTGTATACCTTTCCCATCTAAAAAGATGTCCAACCTTTTTTTGAACAAATCTATTGTATCTGCCATCACAGTCTCCATGGGTAATGAATTTCACATTTTAACTGCCCTTACTGTAAAGAACCCTTTCCTTTGTTGCTGGTGAAATTTCCTTTCCTCCAACCTCAAGGTATGACCCCGAGTCCTTTGTACTGCCCGTGGAATGAATAGTTCTTTTTAAAGCTCCTTGTACTGTCCCTTAATATATTTGTATATAGTTATCATATCCCCTCTTAGACGCCTCTTTTCTAACGTAAATAAATCTAATTTAGCTAGCCTCTCCTCATAAGTTAGAATGTCCATCCCCTTTATTAATTTGGTGTCTCTTCTCTGCACTCTCTCTAGTTCCATAATGTCTTTTCTTAGGATTGGTGCCCAAAATTGTACTCCATATTCAAGGTGTGGTCTTACTAATGCTTTGTAAAGGGGCATAATTATGTTTACTTCCCTTGCATCCATTATCCGTTTGATGCAAGATAAGATCTTGTTTGCCTTTGCAGCTACTGCATGACATTGGGCACTATTGCTGAGCCTATTGTCTACAAGCACTCCTAAATCCTTCTCCATCAAGGATTACCCCATTATATCTCCATTTAATTTGTAAGTCGCCTTTTTATTCTTGCATCCCAAATGCATAACCTTACATTTATCTGTATTTAACCTCATCTGCCATTTACCTGCCCACGTTTCCAGTCTCTCCAATTCCTTCTGAAGAGAAATGACATCCTGCTCTGATTCTATTACCTTACACAATTTAGTATCATCAGCAAAGATTGAAACTTTGCTCTCGATCCCAACCTCAAGGTCATTAATAAACAAGTTAAAAATCAGGGTGTCACGCCTGTATGCCCGCAGACCTGGCAAGACCCCAGTACTGAGGTGGGAACGGTATTACCCCACACACCCACAGCAGTGGGAGCAAGCCCGGAGTGTGGTATAATGTTGCTGGGCCTGTTGGAAAAGGTGGTTAAGATACTTGCAACGTCTTGTAGGGTTAAGCGTAAGAATGGTCTTGTCCGTGTGCCAATATCCAGGGGTACAGAGAGTAGAGTAGTCGAAGTTCAAAGCCAGGTCCAAGGATTCCAGAGGTCAGCAAAGTAGAGTTTGTAGCAAGGTTCAAGGGTAACAGAGAACAGGGTAGTCCAGGACAAGCAGGGGTCAAAGCCAGGGAAATCCAAAATAACCCAGGAGCAGGTACTAGCAGGAACACAGAGGGAGCAAAGCATAGGTCAGCACACATAGGGAAACAGGAACTATGCAGAGCGATGATAGAGAGGACAGACAGGGATTATAAAGGAAGACACACCAATAGGAGAGAGGGGAGAAGCAGAGAGAGAAGTGGGAGACAACAAGGATAGGTCAGGGAGAGAAGAGGAGGAGACAGAGGGGTCAGACAGAGAGATAGCTTGCAGGGAATGGAAGGAGGAGTCAGGAGAGTGACAGGCCTTAGAAGAGGAGCGTGTGCACGCGCCCTCTGTACGCTGAGTGCGTGCACACAGGCAGAGCGCTGCGCCGTGGGCACGCCAGCGGAGGGAAGCAGAGGACCGGACAGGATCGCCACCGGAGGTGAAGGACTGGCAGCGGGCATTGAGAGTGTTGCCGCAGTGGCTCGGGGACCGCGCGGGTGCGCGAGACTTGCGGGGCATGCGCTGAGGCAATGGGGCAGTCAGAGAGGTAGACGGAGCGGGACAGGAGTGGGTAAGCGCAGGGAGATTGGCAAGGGAAGGGACAGAGGGAGAGAAAGAAGGGGAAGGAATCCCCTGAACCGTCACACAGGGGTCCCAGTACCGATCCCTGAGGTACTCCACTCACGACTTTAGCCCAACCTGAAAAAGTTCCATTTATGACAACCCTCTGTTGTCTGTCCTTTAACCAGTTTTCAATCCAGGTGCATATATTATTACTGAGTCCAATTTTCTTTATTTTGTACACCAACCTCTTGTGTGAAACCGTATCAAAAGCCTTTGCAAAATCTAAGTAGACCACATCAACTGCATTACCCTGGTCTAAATTCCTACTTACCTCCTCAAAGAAACAAATAAGGTTATTATGGCAAGATCTATCCTTCATAAATCCATGCTGACTATTACTAATAATTTTGATTTCCATTAGGTATTCCTGAATGTTATCCCGTATTAAACCTTCAAGTAGTTTCCCTACTATTGAAGTCAGGCTTACAGGTCTGTAATTCCCCGGTTGTGATCTACAGTAGCTCCCTTTTTAAATATAGGCACCACATCTGCTTTACGCCAATATTGTGGTACTGAGCCTGTGGTTAGTCCTCCTGGGTGGGTAGTGGTGCAGGGTTTGTTAACCCCTTAATTACTATAGTGGTTATTAACTGTTAAGGTGATTAAGGGGTTAGGGGTCATAAGATTATATTTTTTTAATGTATCTTTGCTGGCTTTGGAGGACACGGCCCTGCAGTATGCTGACAAGGACACCCTTCATATTGGCAGGGGTAAGTAGAACGGTTTTTATTTACTTTATTTATGCTGGCTGGCTTATGTTTTGTTTAATAATGGGCAAATAATCTATTATCCATATGTGCTTGGTGGGGGGAACGTGTATTTATTGAAATGTAGGCCATGTTTTATTTTGTTAAATACAGGAATGGTACCGCATGTCAGTGGGGACCCACAGGGACCACCCGAGGACCCCCGGACATCCACAGGGACCAACTGAGGCCCCCGGACACCTGCGGGACCACCAGAGGGCCCAGAGACACCTATGGGAACCACTCAAGGACCCCCAGACCCATGTGTGAACCACCCGTGGGCCCCCAGACACCCTTTGTGTTGTCCCCTTCCTTCTTTATATGAGCACTTTCCTCTGCACACTACCATGGTGCAACGCTTTGAAGGCCAGTGATTTTACTTACCAGTGATTTTACTTACAGTAAGTAAGCATGTCTCAAATACGTCACATTTTTATAAGATTTAATGTACATAAAGCATCTTTGAACTGTTGTAATACATTTCTCTTTACCAGGAGTTAGTAAGATTGAAGTCACTGTTTTCCGTTTCTCCTTAAAAGGCCAGGAGATTATGCAATTTTGAAAAGATCATATTTAATATATAAATGACTCATGCAGATATTGCATCTACACGTTTATAATAAACTTAACCCCTTTGCTACTACCCTTCAGATGAAAAGAATATCTTCATACGGTGCTATTTTAAATTGGCAAGAGAGATTTAAGAATCTGAACTGGCGGAAGTGATTTAAAATAGGTACAGTACGTTTGCAGGTTCAAAATGCAAATTTCAGGAAATGTAAACTTCGTCCGGAAGCTTAACTTGAGCCAAAATCTGAGAAAGACTCATCCTTAGATTAGTTTAAATTAATGTTGTTTTCATTTTTTTGTTTTTGTTTTGTGCTTTTTTACAAACGGGTCGAACTTTAAACAGAAAAGAAAAAAAAACAGACTTTTGTGAAAAAGTTCAAAAAACATTTTGGCCACATTTTGAGAGAAAAAAAACTATAGAGTTCGGGCAAAACCAAAACACGAAACCTTTTTAGAACAAAAGCAAGAGTGAAAGTCCCCACCCTTGCAAGTCATTATTTCATCCTTTCCAGAAGTACATGGAGGAGCAGCCGCGAGTGAGAGAGCAGGAGAAATGGCACTGGCTTCAAATCCAGATACTGACACGGAACAAGAGGGGGACGAGGAAGAAATAAGCAGTCAATCCCTTCTCCCAGTACGGTGCTGTGACTTCGAAAGACTTTACAATGATTTAAAATCCCTACTGCAGGCGGAAATTAAGGAGGTAAAAAGAGACGTGGTGAAGCTGGGGACCAGAACAGATGACCTGGAAAATAAAGTGGATCTCACCATCAAAGCAGGGGAAAAAACGGAGAAGAAGACAGGCGACTTGCAGAGGCAGATAGATGAACTAAAAGAGCGGCAAGAAGATGCAGAGAACCGCGACAGGCGGAATAACATCCGAATAAGGGGGTCTCCAAGGAGGTGGGAGACTGCGAAGAGTTCACTGCGCGCTGGCTGGAATCCCTGCTGCCGGACTGCGGCAAGGAGGCTCTGGCCATGGATCGTTGCCATAGAGCCCTCCGCTCCCGACCAGTTAAAAACGAACAGCCGCGGGACATTATTATCCGGCTGCATTTCTACACTACCAGGGAGGCAGTCTTACGCCAAACAAGGGCCCTGCCATTTGTCGAATTCGAAAATAATAAAATGCTAATTTTTCAAGATTTGTCCCCGTAACTCTATTGAGGCGTCGCAGCCTGCTGCCAGTCACTAAAGTTCTGCGCGAGCAGAACGTGCGGTACCGATGGACCATCCCGTTCGGGTTGCTAGTGGCGCGGAACGGGAGGTCCATCACGATGAAAGAACCTGCAGAGGGGCCGGAGTTCCTAGCCAAAATAGGCCTGAAGGGTGCCCCTGTAAGGGCAGCGGACGAGGCAGACACACTGGAACCTGAATGGAGCGGAGGAGCGGGCTCACCAAAGTCCAAGGGGAGCAAGAGGTGAAGGACTACAATAGCCACGATAATGGCTCGCACAATGTTAAAAGTTGTTAAGTTAAATTTCGAGAAAGTTGCCTGCCTGTGAGCTGTGGGATCTTCCAGCTAGGAAAAGCATGGCACCTGTAATGCCCCGGTGAAAGGGAAAAGTGGAAGCCCCCGGATGATTCCCGAATACCCCCCATAAATCTGCACGGTGCGGCGACAGCTCCTGGTAAAGAAAAGAGAGAAACTCACCTTTGATTCCGGACCGGGAGGTAAAGAGAAGATGGCGGGCAAAATGTCGCTCTTCGAGATCCAGCGTGAGGCAAAAAACCAGGAAGAGGTAAAAAGGCGGGAGGAGAGAGCGCGCTCCATCCTCCTCGAGGCAGCAGACAATCCAAAATGGCGGTCGCCGGAAACCGGAAGTTGTCATCAAATGGAGCCGTACAGAGAGACGCCATCTTGGTTGGGGCAGCTGACGTCATAAGCAGGCGGGGGCGCCCCGTCGAACGTCAGCCAAGAGAGGAAAGCCCCACTTAGGAGCCCAACCTGGCGCCAGAAACAGGGAAAGCAGCGGAAGGAGAGAGGGAGGTCTAGAAGGCCGGATGGTCATGGGGTGGGTAGGGATAGACGGCGGGCCGCCCAAAAAGAAGGAGGCAGATTAGCACGGAAGACAGGGGAGGCAGAGGAAGAGGGAAGGAAGGGAAGCGAAAGAGGGGACGAGAAAGAAGGGGGTGAAGAATAAAAGGAGGGGGCCTAGAGAGGGACATAGGGGCAGAGGATATAAGAGCGCATAGGTTCGAGGAGAGAGAGGCAGAGGGTAGGCAAGGTAGAAGCACACTTTAGGGGCATATAGAGTTCAAGTAGAGGTCCAGGTTAGAGCTCATACAGGCAAGTTAAGGCAACTATGGTTATGGTTGTATGTTCAAAGGGTTAAGTGGGGTATAGAGAGAGCGCGGGCACGGGGTGGAGAGGGAGCTTCACGCTCTGGGGTCGGCATGTTCTGCAGATGGGGCCAGGGGAGGTGGGTCCCCCTGGATTCTGTTAAAGTCCTTTGGGGGGTAAATGAGGGTCATGGTCAGGAGGCCACAGGAGCTGCCACCCCAAAGGCGCTGGACTTGGCTACAGGACAGGGAGGCCCTGGAGCCGAGGACATATTGTTCTTTTTGTGCATGTACTTATGTGGTGTTTTTTCCTTTTGTGTTCCCTAGTGGACTTTCCCTCTGTGTCACACCCCGCCACCCCTCACCCCCTCCCCCCTTTACATGTGCGACCAAGGCAGGAGACAGTGAAATTGGAGAAGTCGGAGCCATGAGTAGCGCACCACCGCTGAAGAACAGAACACCCCGTAAATGCACCGATAGAGAGTCGCCTCGAGTCACGCAAAATGAATAAAGAGATCAGGTGCATTTCCCATAATGTCAAAGGCTTTAATAGCCCCGCAAAATGTAAGTTGGCCCTTAAAGATCACAAACGACACAAAGTTGACATTCTCTTTCTCCAAGAGACCCACTTTTCCAAAGTTAGCTTTCCCAAATTTTTAGACAAGGACTTTAGCACAGTACACCTAGCATCAGTAAAAGAAAAAAAGTGAGGGGTAGCCATTGCAATCCACAATAGAATATCGTTTAAGCTAGAAAAGAAGGTAGTGGACGCAGAGGGCAGATTCCTTATTCTCGTAGGATCCGTACAGGGTCAGTCCATGACGGTGGCATCAATATATGCACCATGCGAGCCGGCTTCAGAATTTTTTTCCCTTTTCTTCCGGAAACTGCAGAAGGAGGCAAAGGGAAATATGATTGTGGCAGGGGACCTGAACAGGACGTTAAACCCTAAGCTTGACCATTGCACAGCACCTAGCCTCCCCCTCAGACAGGATGTACTAAACATTACCCAAGGACTACGAAACTGCCAGCTAGTGGATATCTGGAGGGAGCAACACCCACAGATCAAAGATTACACGTTTTACTCAAACCCCCATAACCACTATAGTCGGATCGATTATTTCCTTGTGTCCAATAGACTGGTTCCAGTGGTCTCCCACTTGGGAATACACGACATTTCGTGGTCAAACCACGCACCTATACAGCTGCGGTGCACACTAAATTTACTAGACAGGCTGGGAGCGGGCTGGAGACTAAATGAGCTGTTGTTAAAAATTCCAAAAATTGAGAGAGAGGTCGCAGACAAGATCAAGGAATATTTCACGGAGAACGAGGGTAGTGTGTCATCACACGCCACTTTATGGGAGGCCCATAAGGCTACCCTTGGGATCTCTTATGTGGCTAGATGCTAGACGCAAAAGAGAGCAAGAGAGCCAGATCAAAGAGCTGCAGGAGAAATTGGCATCCCTCACCGCAATGCATAAAAGCTACAAAAATGACTCTGCCCTTAAACAAATTTTAGATACCAAACGACAGTTAAATATACGATTGGCTTCCCAGACTGAAAAGGAGATGAGCTGCACTAAGCGCAGGTTTTTTGAGAAGGCGAATAAGCCGGACACCCTCCTAGCCAGTAGACTCAGAAACAAATTACCAAACTACCACATTCAATCTATTCGCTCGCAGGGGGGGGGGGATTTACCTCGAATCCTAAGCGGATCGTAGCGGAATTTAAAAACTTCTATGAAACGCTCTACGATGGTGGTAAGGTCATACACAATCAGAGAACGAGGGACAATCTCCGAGAATTTTTAAAAGAGGCGAAATTGCCAACACTGAGCAGGACGGAGAGAGAGGCGTTACAGAAAGACTTCTCTTTAGAAGAGTTAACGGAAGTTGTAAAGTCCCTTAAGCCAGTCAAGGCGCCCGGTCCAGATGGCTTCTCAAACCTCTACTACAAAAAATATGTGAAAATTCTAGCCCTGCATATGCTGAAACTCTTTAATTCGGTCTTGCTAGGGGCCTCGTTCCCAGCACAGATGCTTCAGGCGTCTATCTCTCTGATCCATAAACCTGAAAAGAACCCAGCAGACTGTAAGAGCTACCGGCCCATCTCTTTGATCAATACGGACATAAAAAAAATTTCTAAGCTTATAGCTAATAGAGTGGGTAACGTCCTTCCCAGATTGATACACCCAGATCAGGTGGGGTTTATCGGAGGAAGGCAAGCGGCAGACAATACCACACGAATAATCGATTTGATTGATCTGGCTCTAAAGCAAAATATTCCGTCAATGGTATTGTCTGGACGCGGAAAAAGCCTTCGATAGGATCGACTGGCCCTAGCTGAGGGGGACACTAGAAGCATTTGGCGTTGAAGGACGCCTACTGGGAGCCATTATGGCACTGTACAAGGGGCCGGCGGCAAGGGTGCGACACCAGGGGTTCCCATCGGAACAGTTCCAAATCCGTAGTGGCACGAGGCAGGGATGCCCGTTGTCCCCCTTGTTGTTCGCCCTCTGTATAGAACCCTTGGCGGCACATCTGAGAATCAACCCGGATATTTCGGGAATAGCATTAAAAGAGCAGTCACATAAAGTGGCGCTGTAAGCGGATGATGTGATCCTGACATTATCCAAACCTCTCACCTCTCTGCCCAATGTTTTTTCAACTCTGGGGAAGTTTAACCAAATTGCGGGGTTCAAAATTAATCAGGCCAAGTCGGAAGCCCTCAATCTAAATTTACCTAAACCAGTGGAAAAACTAATTGGACTAAACTTTAACTTTAAATGGCAGCCCTTCACGATCAAATACCTAGGGGTATATCTAACTAAAGATTACAAAGCCTTATATAAGGCAAATTATCCCAGGTTGTTTAAGACTCTACGAGAGGATCTCAGGAGATGGGCGGAGTGTGGCATCTCCTGGATAGGTAGAATTCATAGCGTAAAAATGAATCTCCTTCCGCGGGTGCTATACCTTTTCCAGGCCCTCCCGATCCCCCTGCCAAAAGATGAGAAATAAAAAGGGCCCAAGAATTAAAAAAGATATCTTGAGGAGGCCGACTTCAAGAGAAGGGTTGGGGGTGCCTTGCTTGCTCGCCTACTACGAAGCGGCCCAGCTAACGCAGATTCTGCAGTGGCACGCCGACCCGACTCTCCGGAGTTGGGTGGCGCTTGAGAGAGAGTGCTGCGCACCCTTAGAGCTGCGAAACCTAATCTGGCTACCCAAGATAAGCCGGTCCAGAATGCGGACACCTCTGCAGGCCATGCTGAGTTCCTTAAAGGTTTGGGAGGCCACCAAATTTAGATGTTCTCTAACAACACAAAACTCCTTGATGACCCCCATTTGGGGTAACCCGGACTTCGCTCCAGGCAAGGATAGTTCTAATTTTTCAAAGTGGATTCAGTCAGGGTATCTCCGACTAAAAGATCTGGAAGGAAGAAAATTTGTCAAAACCTTTGACCATATCAAAGAGGAAAAAAATATTCCTAACACTGAATTCTTTAGATACCTACAGATCAGGAAATTCTATAACAAGGCCCCTATTCGGCCCTGGAGAACAAATTTTGAGCAGCTGTGTTCAAGAGGAACGGACACGAGGGGACTAACCTCTAGAATGTACAAGGAAGTGATCTGCCCCGAGACAGAAGACGAGCCCAGACTTAGCTACATGAGACAGTGGGAAGCAGATTTAGGGGAGACACTAGAGGACGAGGACTGGGATAGGATCCTGCAGGCAGCAGCTAAAAGCTCTATCTGTACCACGTTAAAGGAGAACGCATATAAAGTTCTGATGCGTTGGTACTACACCCCAACAAAACTATCTAAATTTGTCAGAGGCTATTCTACGCTCTGCCCCAAGCAGTGTGGAGAAAGGGCGGACCTGCGCCACATGCTGTGGTCATGCACAAAGGTGGCTCCGATTTGGGCGGAAATTAAGGAGTGGCTACAATGGTTGATAGGTGTGGAGATCCCCCTTGACCCATGGCTGTTCCTACTGGGCAGGAGGGTCCGGGGGCTCTCGAACGCAACTCATAAATTAATTACACATTTTGCTACTGCCACCAGATGTGAGATCGCAGCATTGTGGAAGCAACCAGATATCCCAATTGTACCCAAAATCAGAAACAGAATTTGGTTTGTTTGCCGGATGGAACAGTTGACAAGTCTGGTTAACGACACCAGCTCAAATTTTCTAAAAGTCTGGTCACCATGGCTGGCGCAGACAGACATCCCGGGGCTAGACAGTGCCACTATTTGCAATGATAGATAAAACATGCGTTCTCCGGTGACCAAACGGATCCATGACCATATAGATCCAGTAAACGAACCGTAGGCAGGAGACCAAAGACACGGGGTCACCCCGAGCGGCGGTGATAACGTTCATTAGCATCAGAGGTAAAATCGAGCAGATGCCGGAAAAGCGGGAAGATTGAGCAGAGGCTCCCATCAACAAGGTCGCCCCCTCCACATCGCCCCCCCCCCCTCCCCTCCCCAGCTTCCCTGAGGTCCTGTCTCCCTGTCTGTCTTGTGAATCCTGTCGGTCAGGTTCTTGTTTTTTGTCGGTGAGTGGAGTAGAAAACGCGGTGGTCCTATGTAAGCCAATGGGTTGTGTTACCATATATGTAATGTACCACCCAATAAAATCAAAGTTATAAAAAAAAAAAATCCAATGTTGTACTTGCCAAATTGAGCAATTGGTGAAATCACTGTATTCAATATTTCTTTTAACATCTATAACATCATGTCAAAGAAAACCTCTTCATCTGTGCAAAATATACTTGTATTTGTTCACAGAATTACCATAACATCGCGAGTTCACGCAACACAGCCGCACTATATAAACTGCACATTTTACAATCAGAGTTTGTCGGGGCTTTTGGGAGACAAGTAGAGACACTGGGACACTGGAACACTGGGTCCTGGGGGAGATTACAGCTTGTGAGTGATTCTGTAAACTTCTGAGTAAATAATTTGTCATTATAATTATTTTACTACTATTGTTTTATTGGCAGTGTGAAAGGTAGTTATTTTCTTGATATTAGTGCGTATCCTTTGTCTTTATTTTCATAACTTGTCTCTGTGTTTTGTGGGTGAGAGAAGTGAGCGGGAGAGGAATGGGAGCAGAGGAGTAGGGCAGGGGAGTGGGTGCAGAGTATAGGTGGAGGGTGTGTGAATTGAGGAGTAGTGCAGGGGAGTGGGAGTGAGGAGAGAAGTGTGCTACGACTGTGAAGGATAGGAGAAGAGGTGGGGTTAGGATGCCTCAAAGTTCTGAAGTTAGAACTACTGTAGATGACCCCAGGGACACAGGAGAGGACGGAATGGATTCGGAGGAGGAGTTAAAGGCGGCTGGGAGGAGTAATCATGTAGAGCGGGACACTACAGAGCCTGATAATGGTGACTCAGATATAAAGGTTCTGTTCGCTGTAGAGCCTAAAACATCGCATTGTAGGCATTTTACAAGAGTTAGAAATATTCACTTCAATTCAGCAGACAATCTACTCCAGAAGAGGTTCCCGACTTATATGACAAGATATTTGGTTCAATGGAACTAAAACTTACAAAAAGAGAAAATAGAAGAAATAATGTATGGTCAAAGATTAATAGTCTGGAAGCGTATAATTTGTTGGCCAAAATATAGAAGAAAAAATACTTTTTAAATTAAATATTACAATTAGAGATTTTCTGCCTTTTATGCAGTAATAAGACAGGGTTATTAATTATACAATGCTAAGTTTTAACGCTTTTGTATGTATGTTGATCGTGTTTTTTCCTTCCCCATGCTGGAGTAAAGTTCAGCTCAATTCAAATATATGGGGTAAAATCTTCTACAGCACAAAGAACACAGTTTCATAGTAAATAACTCACTGATTTGTTGTGATTCTCACTGATATTTAGCATCAGAAGTCTCAGACTTCAATAGTTTCAGTACTTTGCCAATAAATTGCTTTTCTTTGGTCCGAAACACTCAAATATGACTAATTTCAGTTCCTTTCAGGTAGACATCTCTGTACTGAATAGGAGACTGTAAATGCAAAATCTCAAATATACGGTATAATCTCCTGTCTTATTTGGTATCTTTCCGATTGTAGTTTGTTTTTTTGCATTTCCCAGGACACGTGAAAGCTGGGACATAATATTAAAAGTTGTTTTTTTAGATGTGGCAACTGAAATAAAAGCAGATTATTGTATAATATGAGTATTTTTATAACTATGAATTTTATATTTTAACATTATCCTCATTTTAAGTATTTTCATGACGACTAATATAGAAATTCCATCCTCCATTTCCAGCATTCTTGCAGAACTCATTTAAATCCTAAGGGACATCCAGGAGAAACGCATACAGTGGCAGCCGCTTTAGAATAAAGTGGCTGCCACCGCGGGAATTTTTAACCCACGGACGGCGCGCGGCTTTTTTCGGCCGTTTTCGGACGGTTTTCCCGCGCCTTTCAATGATAAGCGCCATCATCGCTTATCTGTTGAAGCGGCCGCCGCGCGGGAAACTCCGTTCAAATTGGAGAAAAGCCCCGCATTTAACCCGGCAAGCTTTAGAATAAAGCTGGCCGGGACAGTACATTATTTCACTGCTAGACTGAGGCTAATCTCCGTGGTCATAATATTTATCCTAAACAAGAATCATTGTAAGAGAATGTAATAGTTAAATCTTCAGGAACTGTAGAGTCCCTCGTAGTGTCTCCGTTTAACTCCGCGAGACCCTATGTTTCAAATAAGACAACAACCAAAAATATACATACTGTTTATACATATTGTGTATGTAAAGAAAAATCTATTTTCTTTTTCAAATGTAGCAAAGAGAAGACAGATAAACTCACGTAGTGCAAGCGGTCCTACGGAGACATGTGGAGCACAATGTTTCAGGGTATAGAAAAGTCTCATCCTCCGGCACCTAAGGTAAGCTTTAAAGGAGTGAAATAAAGGCAATCAAATGTTTGAGTAAAATAATGTGTTCTGAGGTGCTAGTCCATAATAAACCCTCTAGCGCCAGAAGACACCTTACAGCCAGTTCATGTGAATGGATCAGAAGATGCTTTTCAGCACTGGAAGGTGTCTAATGGATCAGCACCCCATTGTAAATTTAGGTAATTATGCCTGAAGAAGAGCTCCAAAGATCTTGTCACATGTTCTTGTAGAGGAGCATATTTGTTGGATATTTGTTGTGATATCTTTTCATGAAAGATCTTTGAAGCAGTTTTACATACAGTTTGAACACCACACAAGTCTTTTCTTCAGTTAAACAATGCTTTACAAAAGTTATAATAATGCAGATTGTAAAAAATGAAAGCAAACTATTGCTACATTACTCGTGCTTTATTTTTCATGTATGGTAATACTTGACCCATCAATTGCTACTGGTAGATTTCACAGTTTATATATCCAGTTGTTCGGCCTGCCTCCTACCTAAACCTACCATCTTTGGAAAAATAGCCAAATATAAAAGTAACTGATACAGTGTAAGGAATCGGGGAACACGTCCTTTGCGACGTGTTCCCTCCTTAGCTATCACCGCACAGACCTCCACTCTGGCACCAGCGCTTGTGCTGCTTACATAGTGCACGCAGCTCATCTATGTTGCCGCGGAGCTTAGCTCCGCCACCTCGGACACGCTGCACTTCTCTCGCACGTGACGCAGTGCACCGCTCCCCAGCTGCGTGGCAAGTATTCTTATTGCCCACTTGTCTCCTGCAGCCTATCTCTGCCTCCGCAGAGGCCACGCCTCCATTCCGCCCCATGCCTCATTGTATCCTGTCTGCTATAAATGCCTTGCTCATTCACTCCTGCTTTGCTGAACATAACTGGTTGTAGCCTTGAGCTCCTGCGTTTGTTGTGCCTTGCTCCTGTCTTGTCTTTCTTGCAGTTTGGATTCCACGTGTACGAACCTGGCTTGGCTTCTGAACCACTCTGGATATTCACCCCAGCTTACCTTCGACTCTGCAGACCTCTCCAACCCAGACCACGGCTATAGGGACTTCTACGATTCTGACCTCTCCAATCCCAGACCACGGCTTAACGGACTTTGACAATTCTGACCTTTCCATCCCAAGCTTCCACGCGTTGAGTCTCTGGCACTTGCGGCTTGATCGTTACTGCATCCGGGGACTGTAAAGCCATCATGTGAGGCTGAACTATCACGAGAGGAAGGACAACCCGGAAGAACAGTGATGCGCACACCAGAGGAGACGCCAGCGCAACGGACCCTCCGTGACAGCCTGTCACAACTTGGTTCTCACTCCACTCCCGGATAGCATCGTGCCGCATCTTATGCTCATGTATGGGGCTTTCCTGGGAGTTCTGATTGCCTGCCCCATTCCTGTATTTTTTCTTTGTGATTAGAGTTTATTGCTTCCATCCATCTGGTTCTACTTTTTCTTTTTTTGTATTCCACTGGGTATACTTAGAGTGCAGTTGTCGTACACACAGATACATGCCCATCTGTGTGACCTGCTGAGACCACCACCCACAAGGCATAGTGCCTTGTTGTTCCATGGTACATGCTTATTGTATGTTTTTCTCTTTCTGAGTATATCCTTTTATAGTGTTACAGTGTGCAGGTGTTGCACACACAGTTATATGCTTATCTGTGTGACCTGTTGAGATTACCACCCACAAGGCTTAGAGCCTTGCTGTTTCATGGTACATGCTTATTGTGTGTTTATTATATCTCTCTATTTTCATTTGAGAGGTATCACTATTCATACAGTGTTGCACTATATTTTCATTTTTTATGTTTTATATGTTTTCATCGGTGTCCTGCACTCCCTGATTTCTCCAACCCATTACCTTCGACTCTGCATACCTCTCCAACCCAGACCACGGCTATAGGGACTTCTACGATTCTGACCTCTCCAACCCCAGACCACGGCTTAACGGACTTTGACAATTCTGACCTCTCCATCCCAAGACCTTGACAAGTATCAGGACTAACCCACTCTCTCCAACCCAGACCCAGCTACGTTGAAAATCCGCCTGCCAGGCACGCTTCCGCTGCTGTGGGTGCGTGGTTCTGTACTTCCCCACCTCAGTACCGGGATCCTGTCTTGCTTGTGTGCAGCGCAAGCATTACAGTATGCTCAGCCCAATGAACATGGACCCCCCTGAGATGGGCCAAGCCCTGTCTTCTATCTCTGAGCATTTCCAATACTTGGACAATCAGATTGCTTCCCTGACACAAAGTCTGGCAACTCTTTCTTTCAACCAATCTCAATCTAGAATTGTTAGGCCTGCTACTCTGTCTGTTTCTACCCCTGAAGTCTCTCTCTCTCTCGCCACGTCTCTCCACTCCCAATCGCTATGCAGGAGATCCCCATGGATGCCGAGGTTTCCTCAACCAATGTGACATACAGTTCGGGCTAACCCCTTCCCGCTTCTCTTCTGATAGATCTAAGGTGGCATATATTATCGCTTTATTAACCTGAGACGCTTAGGCATGGGCATCCCCCATCTGGGAGCAGAGACCTGAACTTATCCAAGACTTCCCACGCTTCAAGAGAGAATATAAGCAAGTCTTCGACACCCCTGGCTGTAAGATTACTGCTGCTTCTTCATTGTTCCACATTTCACAGGGTCACAGATTGGTTGCAAGATATGCTCTGGAGTTTCGGACCATCGCAGCAGAGATGGGCTGGAATGATGAGACCTTATCTGCAGCTTCCTGGCAAGGTCTCTCCTAGACATTAAAGAATGAATTAGCTGCTCAAGAAAGACCCACGGTGCTTGAGGATCTTATTGCCGTATGCATTAGGGTAGATCAATGCCTTCAGGAAAGGAGGCATGAACGCCATCACTCACGTTCTCTCACACCAACTGCTCCTATCTCCAATCTGCCTCCTCCCATTTTCCCAGCTCTTGAGGCTCCAGAACCGATGCAGTTAGGAAGTCACCAGATCTCCCCTTCAGAGAAATAACGTCGGAGGACTGGAGGATTATGTCTCCACTGCGGAATGTCGGGTCACCTGGTGCTTCACTGTCCCACGAAGCCGGGAAATGCAAACACTCAATGAGGTATGAGGGGATCTCATTGGGTACCATTTCTTCTTCCCCTCCTATTAAGAAAGGTCTGCCTACCAGGGTCATGCTGTCGATCTTCCTTGAGGGTCCTGGCTTTCTAGTTCCTGCCTCTGCCTACATCGATTCCGGGTCTGGGGGAAATTTTGTGGATCAATATTTCGCTACTAAACATAAGATTCCCCTGGTCAAGAAGTCAGTGGGTCTAGAAGCTATCGATAGACGTCCTCTCCAGCCAGCCTTCATTTCATTAGAAAATCCAACTCTTACTCTCTTCACCATAGATGGTCACAAGGAGGAGATCTCACTGGTTGTTATCCATTCACCCTCAGGGCAGGTAATTCTGGGCCTCTCTTGGCTCCAACAACACAACCCGCTTATAGGCAGGACAGACAAGAAAACTATACAGTGGTGTGTTGCCTCTGAAGTTGCTTCTTTTTCCTCAGTACATCGCTGGTGTAGTGACCAGTACTCCTGCCAAAACTACGCTTCCTGAAGTACATGCAGCTTTCATTGATGTTTTTGATAAGGTTCGTTCCGAAATCATTCCTCCTCACCGTCCTTATGATTGCCCCATTGATCTTCTGCCTGGGGCCATACTTCCTAATGGTAGATCTTATCCTTTGTCTCTTCCTGAGACTAAGGCTATGTCGGAGTATATTCAGGAGAACTTAAAGGGGGGGTTCATTAGGACTTCCTCCTCTCCAGCTGGGGCGGGGTTCTTTTTTGTTAAGACGAAAGATGGTCCTCTCCGCCCATGCATAGACTATAGGGGTCTTAACAAAATAACTCTGAAAAATCGTTACCCCTTGTCGCTCATTTCTGAATTGTTTGATTGTCTACAAGGTTCTTCCATTTTTTTCTATACTCGATCTTCTTGGGGCCTACAATCTGATGCGTATTCGACAATGGGACGAATGGAAAACGGCCTTCAATACGCGAGACGGCCATTACGAATATTTGGTTATGCCTTTCGGACTCTGTAATGCCCCAGCTGTCTTTCAAGAATTCATGAATGATATTTTTCGGGATTTCCTCAACATTTTTGGAATCGTCTATCTCGGTTATATTCTTATTTTTTCTAAATCTATATCCGAACATATCCAGCACACTAAGCTAGTGCTCTCCAGTCTATGCGAGAATCATCTCTATGCCAAGACGGAGAAATGTATTTTTCACCAAACGTCCACTTCTTTCTTGGGATATATTATCTCTGATAAAGGCTTCTCCATGGATCCTGATAAACTCAAGGCAGTTCTAGATTGGCCACAACCCACTTCTCTCAAGGCGATTCAGCGGTTCCTTGGCTTCGCCAATTATTATCGGAAATGTATCCGTAATTTTTCCGCCACAGTGGCTCCTATTCCCGCCCTGACGAAGAAAGATGCGGACACTTCTTCCTTGTCTCCTGAGGCATGCCAACCCTTATAAAAGCGGTCGTCTCTCCTCCCATCTTACGCCATCTGGACCCTAAGCTTCCTTTTACTTTGGAAGTAGACGCCTCGGATATTGGAGCAGGAGCCGTACTTTCACAGAGACAGTCTCCCCAGGATAAGCTACATCCCTGTGGGTTTTTCTCATAACAATTCTCTCCTGCAGAGCAAATCTACGATGTTGGCAACAGGGAACTCTTGGCTATCAAGCTTGCTCTGCAAGAGTGGAGACACCTCCTGGAGGGTACTGAAAATCCGATTTCGATCCTCACGGACCGTACAAATCTTTTATATATCGAGGGTGCCCATTGCCTCGGTTCCCGTCAGGCTAGCTGGGCATTGTTCTTTTCTATATTCAACTATATAATTTCCTACATTTCTGGTACTAAGAATCTAAAGGCTGATGCCTTATCCCGTCAATTCGGCAGTGAAGACAAATCCGAAGATATTCCTGAGACCATCTTACCCGCCAAATATGTCATCTCGGCTAACTCTTTCGATGCACTGGACAAGATCCTGGAGACTCAGATGCTCATCCCCGAGGGTATGGAAGTGCCGGAGGGCTGTTTATATGCTGCACCTCAATTTCAGCAGAAAATCCTTGAGTGGGGTCAGTCCTCTAAGTCTGCTAGTCCCCTGGTAAAAAAAGAACTTCCGATCTGATCAGACGCACCTTTTGGTCCAATATGTTTAAGGATATCAAGGAATTTATCCACTCATGTTCCACCTGTGCTCGAATTAAGTCCACCCGCAGTAAGCCGTCTGGTCTGATTTGCCCTTTACCCATTCCAGACCGACCATGAACCAACCTCTCAATGGACTTTATTGTCGAGCTTCCAGTTTCTAGTGGGATGAATACTATTCTCGTTATTGTTGAAAGGTTTTCCAAACAGGCCCATTTCATTCCCCAAGGATACAGTCACGAGCTGTTTATTATCATTTAATTACGTTTTAACCCCCTATTTTTTATTCAAGGTTATCAATAAAGTATATTTTAAATTTACAACATTACATTCCGAGTGATTGAGTGCTGCAAGACTGGGTCCTTTTTCTTCTGTATGATACCATTTCATTACCATTTAATTCCCCTCAAGGGTCTTCCTAATTCTGCCACCTTGGCAGATATTTATATCAAATAAATATGTCGTATTCATGGAGTTCCACTCTCTATAGTGTCCGATCGGGAGTCACAGTTCATCTCGAAATGTTGGCGTGCCTTCGCTCAAACGTTGGATATCACTCTTCTTTTTTCTTCTGAGTACCATCACCAAACCAACGGACAAACCGAAAGAACAAACCAGTCACTAGAGCAATATTTGCGATGTTTTATTTCTGATGCACAGGATAACTGGGTGTAACAACTACCATGGGCCGAATTTACCCATAACTCGCTCAGAAATGAGTCCACCCAAGAAGCACCATTTTTTTTTATAAATTACAGGTTCCATCCAGCTCGTCTTCCTATTTCTTAAAATCCTTCCGGAGTTCCACCTGCAGATTCCAGAGAACTCGCTCCAAAATTTTTGGAAGAGAATTCAAAAAACTCTACAGATGGCAGAACTCAGGTAAAAGATACAGGCGGATCGCCATCGCCGTAAGGCACCCAAGTTTAGGCCAGGAGACAAAGTGTGGCTTTCATGTAAAAACATAAGATTGAAGATACATACAGTACACTGAAACTGGCTCGAAGATTCCTGGGTCCATTCACCATTCTCAAACAGGTAAATTCCATGGCGTATCGCTTGCAACTGCCTCCAGCTATGAGAATCCCGGCAGTCTTCCACGGTTCATTGTTAAAGCCTGTTTTTAACGTTTTCAGTTTCCTAACATCTCACCTCCACCTGTCATCGTGCAGGGTCAAGAAGAATTTGAAATTGAATCCATAATCGATTTCAGATACTCCAGAGATGTGGTCTAATTCCTCATACACTGGAAAGGCATTGGACCGGAGGAACATTCTTGGATACCTTTTCATCAGATTCATCCTCACCGCTCATTGAGGCGGTTCCACACCAGGTTCCCGCACAATCCTCATGGGAATCATCCTGAGGCCGATTCTCAAGGGGGGGGTAATGTAAGATATCGGGGAACACGTCCTTTGCGACGTGTTCCCTCCTTACCTGTCACCGCACAGACCTCCACTCTGGCACCAGCGCGTGCGCGTACCCCGGCTCTGCTTACAGAGCGCGCTCAGCTCTTCTATGTTGCCACAGAGCTTAGCTCCTCCCCCGCGGACACGCCTCGCTTCTCTCTCACGCGCACGCACACGTGACGGCGTGCACCACTCCCAAGCTGCGTGGCAAGTATTCTTATTGCCCACTTGTCTCCTACAGCCTATCTCTGCCTCCGCAGAGGCCGCACCTCAGTTCCGCCCCCTGCCTCATTGGATCCTGTCTGCTCTAAATGCCTTGCTCATTCACTCCTGCTTTGCTGAGCAAAGATAAAAAAAGAAAAAGAAAAGTAATTGCGCCAAATGATTGATTCGTGAAACCCTTGAGGTTAAAATCAATAAATACACAATTAATTATAACGTGACATGAACCATTCGGGATCATAGGGGTCTAATTAAGAGTATAAACACTAAAAGTAAGTAAAAAAAACAAAAACCCAAATGAATTGCTGCTTCCAATACAAGGGACCCCAGTCCTTGGTAGTGAGCTCAAGAGAAAGAAAAAAACAAATAGGAAGCGCAGTGAAAAACGGGTTAATGGCAAATTGACAACTTTATGTGGATATAAAAATCACAAAATAAATGATATACAACAATTGTTATATTAAAAAACAATATTGAGAATAATGTCCATATGATTGGAATCACTGGTGAGCGGTGATCGTAGCTGGCTGCTGCAAGCAGAGAGTCAAAAGGATAAACAAAGGTGAGTAAAGCAGGTGCAGGATTGCAAAATTGAATTATAGTGCAAGGTTGAAAATTTCCTAGGACCAGGGTGACGGCCCCAGATATGCACAGATCGTTGGGGGGTGGAAACAAGTAAAGGGGGGGGGGAGAATGTATATGGGCCGTTAATAAGCCACTACTGGATGAGCTCACCCAACCTCCGATCGTTATTTTGGAACGGCACGTAGATTCCTCCCTATAGATTCCTCCCCAGCCAGCTCCTCCAAGTCTCAGATGTAAGAGACCAACTGAATCCAGCCATACCAGGTTTCCGGGTATGGCATCACGGCCGGACGTGATGCACTAACCCTTCCCGGCTACAGCAGGAACTGTTGAATCCTCCTCCGCAGCACAGATCGCCAGACACAGACAGACACGCCAACAGCAACGTCACCGCCGCTTCCTCCAGGGCACACAGCAGTGCCAGGTGAGACCAGTCAATGGGACAAAAGGGAGCACAGACCCCTGGCTCCTCCTCCTACGCGTTTCACCATCAAAGTGGCTTCATCAGGGATACCATAGAGTAGAGATCATAGAGTATATATACCCCTAGTGATAGCTGCACTAATTAAAAAATCCGCATTACATGTGTATTCACTCAATCAATAAAAACAAGGGAATAAATGAACTCCTACTCACAGTATAAAGAATGGTTCATGTCACAAAAAACACACAAGCAATTAAAATACACAATGATATAATACCATAAAATGAATAACTTTTAAAACTGTAAATACATATATATAAATACATTAAACATAATAAAACAATCTCTTTATTTAAACATTTAATGGAAAAAATTGCAGATCTAAATCAATCAATAAATAACATTCTCACATCTACTATTGAAATGCTAAAAGATCCAGCTCCTTACTGAGACCCCTTGGACTCAATGTTTGTCATTTAAAAATCCAATAATTCTCCTGTTTTCTGAGCCTTAATAGTCTGTCTCCTCTCATGTTAGTTTTCTGAATCTGTTCAATACCTGTCATAGAGAGTCCGTCAATACACATATTATGTTTGTAAGGAAATGTCTAGAAACTCCATGGCCTATAAAACCTTTTAAAATATTTCTTCTGTGTTCTGTAAAATGTTCTTTTAAACTTCTTTTTGTTCTTCCTATGTAATAAAGGCCACACCGGCAGGTAAGTAAATAAATAACATATTTGGTATTACAATTAATGAATTGTTTAATTTTAAATACTTGTCCTGTAGCGGTAAACATAAATTCAGTACTTTTGTTAACAATATGTTTACAGGTCAAACAATTAAGGCGTCCACATTTGTAACATCCTCTCGGGCATGTCGGTAACCACATATTTTCTGGATGTGGATCTTTTGTTAGAGTGTTTCCACACTTTCTCAAAACTGTTGGAGCTAAAACGTTTTTGAGGTTTTTTGCACGTTTAAAAACAATCTCTGGTTTATTTTTGAGGGTTTTTCCTAAAATTGGGTCATTTTGGATAATTCCCCAATGTTTCGCTAGAATCTTTCTTATTTCATTAGAGGCCCCATTAAACTTTGTGATGAATAAACAATTGTTTCCATCAATGGGGTCAGTTTTCCCTTTCCTTACTTCTTCACTTTTTCCTTCAATTAGTGATTGTCGATTTTGCCCCCTTACTAAAGCAACATACAATTTATCTTTTTTGTAACCTTTTGCCAAAAATTATTTATATAATATTGCTGCTTGTTCCTCAAAATCAGAATCTTTTGTACAGTTTCTACGGACTCTCAAGAGTTGACCATAGGGAATATTATTAATCCAAGACCTTGAATGGTTGCTTTTTTGGTCAAGGTAACTATTTGAATCAACTTTTAAAAAAAAAGTTTTTGTCAAAATATTTTTCCCTTCATTGAATAAAACTAAATCTAAAAAGTTAATCGATGTCGGATTATGTTCATGGGTAAAATGTAGATTGATATCATTTTTGTTCAAATAATCATAAAATTTTAAAAGGTCTTCTGTTGTACCCCTCCATATTATTAAAAGGTCATCTATAAAACGTTTATAAAAACAAATATTCTTGATGAAGGGATTGTTGTGCCAAATATTATCAATCTCCCATTTCTCCTTGAACAGATTTGCAAGGCTAGGGGCAAATTTCGTCCCCATAGCTGTTCCAATATTTTGTATATAAAATTTCCCTTCAAATAAAAAATAGTTATTCTTTAAAATAAAATCTATACTTTTTGTAATAAAAGATCTCTGTTCCTTACTCATAAAAGGGTCCTGTTGTAAAAAGTAATCGACAGCCTCAACTCCTTTCTCGTGTATAATACTTGTATATAAGGCTGTCACATCACACGTAACCCATAAAAGATCATCCGCCCATTGAATATTACTTAAAAGCTCTAAAATATGTTTCGTATCTCTTGTATATGATTCTAGTTTCTTCACATGGTTCTGAAGATATGAATCCACAAACTCCGACAAATTGGATGTTATAGAGTTAATCCCAGAGATAATTGGGCGTCCAGGGGGGTTTTATTAAACTTTTGTGGATTTTGGGCAGATGGTACATTACCGGAGTGCTAGGGTGTTCCACATTTAAAAACTTAAATTCTGCTTTATTTAAAACACCTTTTTCCAAACCATTGTTTAAAAGGTTCATTTGAAACTTCATTAGTGGATCTTCCCTAAGCATAGAGTAAGACTCTCTATCTCCCAAGAACCTAAGAGCCACCAACACATAATCAGTTCTATCTTGGATCACTATGCCGCCCCCCTTGTCTGCCTGGCGGATAATAATATCCTTATTATTTTTCAAATCTTCCAGAGCTTTTACTTCACTAACCGTTAGATTAGGTCTTTTTCTTGGAGGATGTTCACAAAGTGTCTCAAGGTCTTTTAATACAAGATCATAAAACACCTCAATATTATGTCCCTTAGAATGTGACGGGTAAAAACTAGATCTGGGCTTAAAATTCGAATGAATAGTTTCATTAACATTTACAAGAGAATCCAAAAGAATCCCTGCTTCCAGAGACCCTTCATCCTCCTCTAAAAGTGCAACCATAGACGTAATGTATTCCTGCTCATTTACCTGTATCGCATTATCATATATCGGAACATTTTGTGTTGCATTTTTAAAAAAATGCCGTTTTAGTGTTAGCTTTCGTGTAAACCTGTGTAAATCAATAAATAAATCGAATAAAACGGGTCCACTAGTCGGTGCAAAGGAAAGACCTCTCTCAAGGACCATGCTTTGTTCTTCAGTGAGCGGGAATTTGAAGTTGAAAATACTTCCCTGATTATTTTCCCTAGCTATTTTACATTGTCTCTTTCTTTGAACTTCCTTGCCCCCTCTGCTACCTCTCTAGTTTTTTCAGATCTTTTTGGGTTTGTATTAATTGTTTCTTCCGTTTTTCTAAAAGTATTCTCTCTTTCTCCTGTAAATCCTTCAGGTCTATATCCTTCCCATATTTTGTGTCTAACTGTTTCATCTTCTTTGCTTTTTTGTCTCTCTCTAAAAAAGACACTGCTGATGTATTTCTGAAGCTATCTAGAAGACCAGACCTAATCTTGGGTTTGGCTCCTAGATTGGCCTCTATCTGAGAAACCTCAGTAATTCTGAATGTGTCTGAAATAGGTCTTGAAGAATCTGGACCTAGATCCTTTGGAGTTGAGAGATTAAAACCTCCCCCAATTTTGGGTACCGTCTTACAACTAGATTATCTATGATTTTTATTTTTATTATTATCATTTCCCTCAAAAAACCTTCCAGACTTAGCAGGTCCTACAGCCCCCCTATACTGGTTTATAGAAGTTTGCATCGGTGGGTCCAATCTCTGATCGTCCCCATTATTAGAATTCAAATGTTGGCCCTCTCCTGCATGTGACCTATACTTCTGCGATCTAGGATAAACTTTTCCTTCACGTTTAGGGGCCAAATTTCTCTGTTTATTTGTAGCATAGTCAGTGTAGTCTCTATCAAAATTTTTATCTTTGGATGATATCAATTCCTCTTCAAACTTCTCTAGTTTTGAATCTGTAATTCCTACTAAATCACAAAATTCAAGAGTATCACTAAACAATTTTAGTTCTCCCTGTAACTGATCAATTTCTTCTGCTAGATTTTCTAGGATTTTTTCTCTATATGTAATAAGTAATCTAATAAGAGCAAAAGAGGAAACATCTAAAATTTCATTCCAAGATTTGGTAAATTCCATATCATCAAATGCAGACTTCTTTGAAAGTCTCAAACCTCTTGGAATTCTTCCCTCATTTAAATATTTAAAAAAATAAATAAACATCCCACCAATGGCATGCCTCTAGCTTCAGGAAATGCTCTAATCTGGAAAATTCAGAAGATAGGTCACAAACATCTTCTTCCACTATTATTTTGTTTTGCACCTATTAGGTGTTTCCTTCGTTTTGTTAATCTATCGTTTCCTGACCTAACGCTTGCCATCCTCTAAGGGACTTTATAAAAAAGCAGAGATTTCCAATAAAAATAGAATTATGTTACAAAACCTCCAGTGAGGACAATACAAGAAGTGTTTCAAGATAACAAACAATTCGGCCGCACTCTAAGAGTGGATTAAAGATAAAAAAAGAAAAAGAAAAGTAAGTGCGCCAAATGATTGATTCGTGAAACCCTTGAGGTTAAAATCAATAAATACACAATTAATTATAACGTGACATGAACCATTCCGGAGCATAGGGGTCTAATTATGAGTATAAACACTAAAAGTAAGTAAAAAAAACAAAAACCCAAATTAATTGCTGCTTCCAATATAAGGGACCCCAGTCCTTGGTAGTGAGCTCAAGAGAAAGAAAAAAACAAATAGGAAGCGCAGTAAAAAACGGGTTAATGGCAAATTGACAACTTTATGTGGATATAAAAATCACAAAATAAATTATATACAACAATTGTTATATTAAAAAACAATATTGAGAATAATGTCCATATGATTGGAATCACTGGTGAGCGGTGATCGTAGCTGGCTGCTGCAAGCAGAGAGTCAAAAGGATAAACAAAGGTGAGTAAAGCAGGTGCAGGATTGCAAAATTGAATTATAGTGCAAGGTTGAAAATTTCCTAGGACCAGGGTGACGGCCCCAGATATGCACAGATCGTTGGGGGGGTGGAAACAAGTAAAGGGGGGAGAATGTATATGGGCCGTTAATAAGCCACTACTGGATGAGCTCACCCAACCTCTGATCGTTATTTTGGAATGGCACGTAGATTCCTCCCCATAGATTCCTCCCCAGCCAGCTCCTCCAAGTCTCAGATGTAAGAGACCAACTGCGCTTCCTATTTGTTTTTTTCTTTCTCTTTTGCTGAGCATAACTTGTTGTAGCCTTGAGCACCTGCATTTGTTGTGCCTTGCTTCTGTCTTGCCTTTCTTGCAGTTTGAATTCCACATGTACCGACCCGGCTTGACATCTGAACCCCTCTGGATATTGACCCCAGCTTACCCTCGACTTTGCAGACCTCTCCAACACAGACCACAGCTATAGGGACTTCTACGATTCTGACCTCTCCAACCCCAAGACCACGGCTTAACAGACTTTGACAATTCTGACCTCTCCATCCCAAGACCTTGGCAAGTCTCAGGACTAACCCACTCTCTCCGACCCAGACCCGGCTACGTTGACAATCCGCCTGCCAGGCATGCTTCTGCTGCTGTGGGTGCGTGGTTCTGTACTTCCCCACCTCGGTACCGGGGTCCGGTCATGCTCGTGGGCAAGGCAAGCGTTACATACAGGAAGAAAATTAAAATTGTTCTCTATGAGATCTATACAACTGAACATAAGAAAAATGAAGATATAATAAACTCTGTAAGCAAATAACCCTGTTTATAAGGCATTTCATAATAGTAACAAAAGTATGTATTACTGTACTAAACCCTCAGTTGCCAGATTGGCCAGCAAAGCATGCTCTGCTGGGTTAGTGTGCATTCAATTATGTTTAAACATGTTGCATGAAATGCTCATACTATACTGTAGCTTCCTTTACAAATGGGGACATCAATGCACTTACACAAGCTGAACAAACATTTAACTAGATTCTTGCAACATCTTCTTTGAATTACACAATCAAACTTTTTGCTCTGGTTATACAGAATAAAACTAAACACCTTTTATTATTGTCTTACTCTTGTACAGTGTTGAACTTCTGGAAAAAAAATTGTCTGAATTCACTGTAATATCATGATATCAATTTTGAAACCTCTTAAACAATACATTTATTTTAGAAAGAGACCGCCAGTTCAGAAATAGAATCACGGAAACCGCAGCTGTGGAGAATTCATTTCCTTCTCCTTTTTGTAGCAGTGAGGAAACTTTCTTTATGTTTACTGTAATATTGTCTCTTGATTCAGCGACTATTGAACACTCCAGACAAAATGAAACTGGTCACAGCCCACTTGTTTGCCAATTCAATACTAGGAAACTACGCAGCGCAAGAAACAACAACAAAGATTACCCACGGAAAAAGAAAATCACATGAAGTGGGAGTGCTCATACGAAATTAAAATGTACAAATAGGAAAAATGCACCTACATGAGGAGAACATTGTCTATTTTAATATATTAGGCCTATTTTAATTATAAATATCTGATTATAACTGTCAATTCAAATTCTGTATGCATTCATTGGTGCACAATACACAGTAGTTATGCAGTAAATAGACTGTATTAATTCAGTGTTATTCTCTGAATTATTACACAATCAGCATACTAGTGTAGCCCTCTTTCCCTCTAATGTGAAGGGTCTAATGTGCTGGCGTTACCTGTCGGCTCACAGGGATCTGAGCCTCCGCGACTGGGATCCTGGGGTAACAAATATACTGAGTGGCAGCACCTCCACCTGCACGGGATTCCAATTGGATTGGATAACCCCGAGCAGGAACTATTAATAACAGTCCACAGGTTATAAGAATATAAATAATAACATTTACTGTGAGCAATAACCATTAACCACTTACAGGCAATAGCAATACTAATGGTTTACAGCTAAACCTCGCCGCGCAGGGCGTTGTCCCACCACCGTGTATCCCCACACCGTGTCCACAGTACAAGAGGTGTCCCTTGGTCACTTCACCCAATAAGTGTCCCCAAAAGATGCCCACCCCTCTAGGCGTGATCAGCGCCTTATTATATAGGTGTTCTAACAACGAGAAGCAGGGGATCTGCCAATCCAACGATATCCTCCGCTGGATGGGATGTCTCCCTATGACGTCCACAATGATGCTCACTCACTCTCTGGTAGTCTGGTCCCAGACTGCTGCAGCAATAGTTCAAATGAAACTAACTGAAGGGCCTTCCCTAGATCAGCCACAAGCTTAGGATGAGTTGGGGCCTATCTGGGGCCTAGGGGATTTCTGGCCTAGTGCAGAGGGTCACAGACCCCTGCACCTCTACAACCTCCCCTAACTGCATCCCTGCTCCAACTGCCAGCAACCCTCAGAGTTACAAATGTATCAACTGCCTCACAGAAGAATCCTTTCACTTCATTGGCCAGGCCTGGCCACCTGACCCAGCCCTGTGGCCTTCTGGGGGCTGTAGTCCCCCCGGAACCCCCTTAACATTGGCGGCGCTTGCGCTATCTCTAATGGCCGCCGCAATGCTCCCTGTGCACCTGATCCAGCCCTGTGGCCTTCTGGGGGCTGTAGTCCCCGTGGAAACCCCTTAACATTGGCGGTGCTTGCGCTATCTCTAAAGGCCGCCGCAATGCTCCCTGTGCATGAGCGAACCCTGTAATGGCCGCCGCACCAGGGGAAGATACTGCGCAGGCGCGCGCAATGCAAAGATGGTGGTGCCCCGATCCTATGCTCCCGTCGGAACTCCAACGATGCGCTCGCCACTCCGGCAGCCCCCACAACAACCCCCCTTCTCCCCAGCTGCAGCGGAGATAAGGGGCCAGTCGGGGAACCCAGGTCACATTCTACCCCCGGTAAAACACCAACGACCTCGCTTGGGAACAGCGAAACATATTATGACCATACACATATTTTTACACAATAAAAATGCAGATCATATATACTGCTGCGGCCGAGTTTATTCGAGCATTTGCCCGTTCTCGGCCACAGCAGTAACCTGGCGCGCGCCAGAGGGTGCCGGGCGCGCGCCGAAGACACGGAGGAGCGCCCTCCGATCAGGGCTTTCTCCTCCCCGCTGCCGGGTCCGCCGGGTCCCCCGGAACCCCCTGCCGCCGTCCCCCACATCGCGAGACACCAGGGCTCCCTCGATGACGCGCGGCACGCCGAGGGAGTGCGGCTAGCATGCCGGGGCATCCCCAGGCTTGCGGAGCTAGCCGCACTCAAATAAAATGTGCCGCCTGTGTACAACTTATCACGTCATATCAGCTCTACATGAGATTATACATTTCACTGAACATCACTATGACAGATCTCACTTTACTGCAAGCCCACTGCTGAGCCTCATAATGGGGTGCCCCAAATTGATCATAGGTCATCCTCATTGGAGGCTGACCAACTCTTTGGCTCTGGGGGAGCTGCTCTTTGGGCACACCCTCTGGAGAGTAACTCACATAGTCCTGAGGCTCAGCCTCTTCCTTTGAGGGGACTAATGTCTCTGCACAGTCTTGTTGAGGTATAAAGCAAGGGCTCTGTGGATCCAGAGGCTGGCTCATGGGAGCCACTCTATTTGGTGCTTGTTTACAGGGCCCTTTACCTGCAGCTCCTCCGGGAAGATGCCCGTGGGATCTGGGGGCCCCTTTGAGAGGGTCCCTCCATAGGTGGTGTCAGCAATAGTCTCTTGACCGACCTCTGTTAAGTTTGGTTCTCCATCCAAAGGAGTAGCTGGTATTTCAGGTTCATCTTCTCCTACGTGAGGAATGGGAAGCAAGTGATTTCTATGCCATACCTTTACCCGGCCTTCGGAGTCTTTGATACGATAGACCGGGAAGCCAGGCATCTGAGACTCAACTTCGTATACTCCATCCCTCCAACGATCAGCGAGTTTATGCTTCCCTGGAATCCCTAAATTACGAATGAGGACAGCGTCTCCAGGATGAATTTCTCGATGGCGAACTTTATGGTCTTAACGCCGTTTGTTACTACCATTTGTCACGCTTGTGCTCTCCTCACAAGCGCAGGGAAGAAAGGGAAGGACCGTCAGCGAGGTGGGGAGGCCATAGGGGATACGAAGGGAGTAAGTTGCCGCGTAGCTTGGGATCGGCGCACGTAGTCACGTGACCACGCCGCGCGCATGAGAATGCGCGATGCGTTTGGAGGTGCGGTGCCTACTCAGAGACACGAGTGATCCAGCTGCATGTGCGCGCACGCTCTGACAGCAGAGCGGGAGTGCGCACTCTCAGGCACCAACACGGGGGTTGTGGGAAGCCAACGCTTCAGCACAGGAGTCTGGAAATGGAAACCAGGAAACATGGAACATGGGCATGGAGTCCAGAGCACAAGGTAACATCCAGAGAAGGACTGCTTCTTGGAGAACGTCCAGACTTCTTAAAGGCATAGTGACCGAAACAGCAAGGTGCAGCGAAACTAAACATAACATAAGGGTTCTTAGTCTAATCCATTAGCCAAGGAATTATAAGCCTGCTACCACGTCAAGGTGAACCCTACTAAGCAGGTACCTACACTACCCGACGATAAACTGACCTCAGTAGTATAAGAGTGACTGTCCCAGTCTTCCGGGATCCACAGGAGATAAGTAAAGGTCCCAAGGAGGTCCAGACAGGAACAGTATGCGATGAGTACTAGCAGGCACCAGGGCTGGTAGCAAACGACTAAATGCAAAGAGAAAGTCAAAGAGAGGCTTACTTCCTGTCAGGAGGAAGAGGGCAGGGTTTGCCAGAAAGCAAGATGGCGTTGCTTGCTTCAGAATCCTTAAAGACACAGGATCTTGACTCGCAGCTAGAGGGCGGCGATCAGAAGTAAACAGGTAAGGAAGGGACCCGCCGCAGGGGGCGTGTTCCGCGCATCGTTACAGTACCCCCCTCTTAAGGATCGAACTCCGAGCAATCCAAGAGACTAAGGGGCAGCGATGCATCGGAAGGAAGACTCGCAGCTAGAGGCAGCGCCCGCCACACAGAGAATCAACAGGGAATCTTGACTCGCAGCTAGAGGGCGGCGCACACCATACAAGGAGACATCAGGGAAACTAGGCAAGAGGGCAGCGCCCGCCACACAGAGAATCAACAGGGAATCTTGACTCGCAGCTAGAGGACGGCGCAGCCATACAGAGAGACATCAGAGAAACTAGGCATGGGTAGAGAATACGCCAGATAGTGCCTGAGAGTAAAAAATAGGGAGCTTTTCCTCTGTAATGGGAGACACAAGGGATTTCTCTTCTGGAGCTAGGGATGTGACCTTGGCTGACGAAGAACAGGGAGTTACCAAAGGAGGCTCAAGGGGTGCCCCACAGGGGTTAATAGAGGAATGACCCTGGGAACAGAACTTAGACATTCAAGCTTAGAACGTGGAAGTAGAAAGGATTCTTTCTCTGACGGGGAAAGCACACAGGACTGCCTAGCAGGGGTTAAAGCAGGAAAACCCTCAAGGGCTGGAATGGGAGATTCAGAGTTAGAAATAGAGGGAAAAAGGGAAAGTTGACTCGCAGCTGGATGGCGATGCACGCCGTCACGTGTACGCGCCACACGTGAGAGAATGCGTGACGCGACCGGGGGTGGCTGGGCTCCGTGGTACGAGTAGGAAACCGCGGGTGCGTGCATGCTCTATAAGGAGAGCGGTAACTGAGATGCGGCAAGTAAGGAGGGAGCACGCCGCAGGGGGCGTGTTCCCCGATTCCTTACACCATTCAATTGAGATGAGGCCTTTTCTGCTAATTGGTATGCTTTCTGCAAACTTTTGCAACCGTTGTATGTACTTGAAGTGCGTCCTATTGGATACCCCATCGGTAGATATCCTCAGACGTATATCCACTGGTAGCCGAGCTTCTCATCCGAACATCAGAAAGTAGGGAGTGAACCCAGTGGATTCATGACGAGTGCAGTTGTAGGCATCCACTAAGGATTCCACATGTTTACTCCACTCGCTCTTCTGAGAACACATTAGGGTGCCGAGCATGTCGAGGACAGTTTGGTTGAACCTCTCCGGCAGATCTTCTTCCTCCGTATGATAGGGAGTCGTTCGAGACGTGGTGATATTTTGCAGCTTAAGCATTTCCCTGATGAGATTACTTTCAAAGTCCCGGCCTTGGTCTGAGTGCAGCCGATTGGGCAGTATGAACAAAGTACTTTCCCCATACCCATAATACTTTGGCTACTGTAACAGCCCTCTGACCTTTGGTTGGAAAAGCTTGTGCATACCGAGTATAGTGGTCTTTAATCACAAATACATTGCTGATACCTTGGGCATCGGGCTCAATACAAAGAAAGTCCATGCATACGAGATCCACGGTCCCGGAGCTTTTTAAGTGCGCCATTGGAGCAGCCCTTGTGGGCAGGGTCTTCCGTTGAATGCACCTGGAGCATAGCCGGCAGTGCTGTTTCACTGACTCTCTCATGCGTGGCCAGAAGAACCGGTCTCCTGCAAGTACATACGAATTATGGCCCACACTGTGTCGATGTTGGTCCCCAATATGATAGGAGCATTGGTGTGTTCTTGAGGTTCCGGGCACACCAGTGCTTCCACTTCCATGGGGTGATGCTTGCTTGTATTCAGTTGAGGAATGTCTAAGCAAACCTTCACTACGCCATCAATGGGGTAATCCTCGTGGCTTAGTCCCTGCAGCTTCATGGCATCTGCTGACTGCAGCGGCAGATGGTGGAGATGTTCATCGTAAAAGGGCCGGTACACAATCGTTACTTGAGAACCAGTGTCCAGCAAAGCCGATGAATATATACCTTCCATGATGACCCGTACAAGGGCAGCCGGTCCAACGCGACATCAAGAGTCCGGCTTCAGGATGGTCTCAGCGGAAACCGCAGTTGTGTCGTCAGCGGGCAGGGAGGTGGCTTCAGCAGCTTGAGTTGTGCACATCATGATGTTGAGACTGGGATGATTGGTTCAGTGCTTCCACAGCGGCAGGGTCACCCCCATTATGGAGCTTTCACTGGTTGAGCGACTGCCACTGCTAGGCCGGGTGCTCAGCCCAGAGATGGGACAGGCATCGGGGGTGGACGTTCAGCCCAATTATTAGCTCCTGCGAGAGCACTTGGAGTAAAAGAAATGCTGGGAGTGAGAGGGTCTACTTGGTTAGGAGTACTGGACACCGGGACAGTAGGTGGCCAGTTACTGGCGAAAGGTTTGTCGGAAATCTGTTGGGTCTGTGGAGAGTCCACAGATGTAAACATGTCCCTGATTTTGAGTAAGGCCGAGTATACGAGGGGGTAGCCTTCTGGCGGGGCCTACGGGGCTTGTAGAGTCAAAGGGGCTGTTTCCCAGCATTTCCCAAGCCAATTCCAATCTGGCTTTCGCCCCAAACACTCCACGTAACTACCCTGCTATAAGTTTGCAATGAAATCCAGTGTGGAATAGAACAGGGACAACTCACTGGTGCAATATTCCTAGATTTTGCAAAGGCTTTTGATACTGTTGATCATGCTATCCTGCGTAACAAGAGACAGGGGGTGCCCAATGCTGCATCCAATTGACAAAACATATAAAGTAAAATACTTCAATAATAATAATTGGTTATTTAGTTAACCCTTTGGCCAAAGGCGTCATAAGCCTGCATACCAACGTCAAGGTATAACCAAAATAATGCAGGTCCTACACTACACTGTGAAACCTTTCCTTTTACCTCTGTGAGAGGGGAAAAAACCATAATGGGTCTTGTTCCTGCAGCAAGTGAAATGACCTTCCAAGTTAAAAGGGTGAAGGAGGAGGAGTGAGCTCTGGGGGGAGGTGCCACAGCCTCCAAAGAGACATAGGTTAACACAGATACCCAGCAAGCTCAAACTCCCCCACCCACCACAAAGTGAATATATATTTATGTCAACCAGAGAGCTACTGAGCGTGGCAATTGTATATAACAAGAGACAGGGGGTGCCCAATGCTGCATCCAATTGACAAAACATATAAAGTAAAATACTTCAATAATAATAATTGGTTATTTAGTTAACCCTTTGGCCAAAGGCGTCATAAGCCTGCATACCAACGTCAAGGTATAACCAAAATAATGCAGGTCCTACACTACACTGTGAAACCTTTCCTTTTACCTCTGTGAGAGGGGAAAAAACCATAATGGGTCTTGTTCCTGCAGCAAGTGAAATGACCTTCCAAGTTAAAAGGGTGAAGGAGGAGGAGTGAGCTCTGGGGGGAGGTGCCACAGCCTCCAAAGAGACATAGGTTAACACAGATACCCAGCAAGCTCAAACTCCCCCACCCACCACAAAGTGAATATATATTTATGTCAACCAGAGAGCTACTGAGCGTGGCAATTGTATATAACAAGAGACAGGGGGTGCCCAATGCTGCATCCAATTGACAAAACATATAAAGTAAAATACTTCAATAATAATAATTGGTTATTTAGTTAACCCTTTGGCCAAAGGCGTCATAAGCCTGCATACCAACGTCAAGGTATAACCAAAATAATGCAGGTCCTACACTACACTGTGAAACCTTTCCTTTTACCTCTGTGAGAGGGGAAAAAACCATAATGGGTCTTGTTCCTGCAGCAAGTGAAATGACCTTCCAAGTTAAAAGGGTGAAGGAGGAGGAGTGAGCTCTGGGGGGAGGTGCCACAGCCTCCAAAGAGACATAGGTTAACACAGATACCCAGCAAGCTCAAACTCCCCCACCCACCACAAAGTGAATATATATTTATGTCAACCAGAGAGCTACTGAGCGTGGCAATTGTATATAACAAGAGACAGGGGGTGTCTCTATCCTGCGTAACAAACTCCAGAGCTCTGGAATAGGGAAGCATGCTTTAAACTGGTTTCAGTCCTACCTATTAGGTAGATCCCAACAAGTGTCCATCTCAGGCTCTAACTCCAATCCCCTTGATATCACCTGTGGCGTCCCGCAAGGCTCTGTTCTGGGGCCCCAACTCTTCTCAGTGTTCATCAATGATCTTCCCACAGCTTGTAAGGAAGCTTCAATACACATGTATGCAGATGACACAATCCTATATGCACACAGCCATAGTCTCTCCAACCTTTTTGAGACTCGAAAACTGGATTTCCCAAAACAAACTGTTTTCAAACACTGACAAGACTGTAACAATGGTATTTGGGACCAAGACTATATTTGTAAAGCTTCCAGTGACTGAGCTCCAGTTCAGAACCATCGCTAACACCACCCTAACTCTTGTTACTAGTTTTAAATACCTGGGCATATTATTTGACTCCCACTTAACATTCGGAATGCACATTGATACCCTGACATCTAAAACCTATGCCAAACTAAGTGTACTTTACAGGAACAAATCTTCCCTAAGCCTGCTGGTCAGAAAGTGTATCGCACAGCAGATGCTAATGCCAATTATCAACTATGGAGACATAGTATATGGCTCGGCACCCCAAACACACCTTAGCAAACTTGACACCCTCTACAATTCAATTTGTCATTTTTTTCTCCAATGCAACTACAGTACAACACACGTCACTGCGAAATGCTCAAAGAACTAGATTGGTCATCACTCGAGTCTAGGCGCAAAGTTCACCTTTCCTGTCTTGCCTTCAAATACTTTCTGGGTAAGCTACCCATCTATCTGAACAAGCTCCTCACCCCTACCACATGCATCAATTATTATCTGAGATCAGACTCCAAAAGACTGTTCATGGTCCCAAGGCTCAACAAAGTATCCGGCCGTTCCTCCTTCTCTTACCGTGCACCCCAAAACTGGAACAACCTACCGGAGACTCTCACATCCACCAACAGTTTAAGTACTTTCAAAACTAAGGCTATCTCACATTTTAATCTGGTCTGTAACTGTTACATAAGCCTATAATAAACATCTTCTTTAACTGTGCATGCAATGTAGTGTTTATAATGTATACCCTGTTCATTTGTAATTTTTACTCTATGCCCAGGACATACTTGAAAACGAGAGGTAACTCTCAATGTAATACTTCCTGGTAAAACATTTTTATAAATAAATAAAATAAATAAATATCCTGTCCCACTGTCAATAATATGGCACTTCATTGGATGGTGGTGTCAAACTCTGTCGTCCCCGTACCCTCACTTTGTCTAGGCCCAAGAGCTTCTTTAGGGAGTCCCGGATTTCACTTTCCTCTACTAGAGCTGGGACACTCCCTACTGCCACTACGTAACTGGGCGGTTCTCTGACCTTGAAGGCACAGGCATGGACCTCATGACTTGAAGGAGTTAAAATGATGAAGAATTAATTTTGACTGAACGCTAGGGCACTCCAGGTCTAAGATCTCAGCAGCACCTGCAAATGTAGCCCTCTTTCCCTCTAATGTGAAGGGTCTACTAGTGCTGGCGGTACCTGTCGGCTCACAGGGATCTGAGCCTCCGCTACTGGGAGCCTGGGGTAACGACTATACTGAGTGTCAGTGCCTCCACATGCACGGGATCCCAATTAGATGGGATAACCCATCCAAATCACTTACTGTATAACACAATTTAAAGGTAAACATCCAGCCTGAGCACTTAGGGAGTTCCACTAGGAATTCACCAATAATTGTCTGGCAGGGTGAGGCATGGTACAATATGGAGGAGCCTTTAGGGAGTTCACTGCACGGCATTGGTGACACATGTAGGTATGGGGAGTGCTGGTGGGCATCACTGAAATTATTTTAATTATCCAGGCATAGACTGGGGCAATGAGATTAGCGTTACAACAAAAGGGAACAGGTTTTTGGTGGTGCTTAAAGACAATTATATGACCCAAATTATTGAGGAAATAACCAGGAGAGGGGCAGTTCTGGATTTGGTCATATCAAACAATGTAGAAGTAATAACAAATATTCAAGTCCTGGAACATTTGGGTAACAGTGATCATAACATGGTCTCATTTGAAATAAATTATCAAAAAAACAGATTACTTGGGTTCAACAAAGACCTTCAACTTTGGAAAGGCAGATTTTAATAAACTGAGGTCTAATCTAGTAGTAATACAATGGGATGATGTTTTTGCAGGGAAAAATGTAGACGATAAATGGGCAGTCTTTAAAACATTGGGGCTTATGCAGAGAGCATAGATAAGGAAATAGCCCCATCTTCTGGCGAAAAAACTAGCCAGGAATCCTTAAACTCGGGAGAAAATGGCGCGATTTTTAAAAGTGCCCAGAAAATTTTTCAGAGCTGTAAAACTCGCCAAACTCGTCAAACTCGTGGCGAGAACCTGAAACTCGCCATGCTAATATAGCGTGGTATTCCAGAAGCTCCAAATCGCTGGAACACGCCAATATGTGCATTAGTATGGCGAGTTTCAAATAGCCAGAAAAAGTTGGCAATTAGCAGTTTTTTGCCGAAATGAGTTAACGACGTTCTCTGCATAACACCTTCACTAACGGCAAATCTGTGGCTATTTTACAGCCATTTTAAACTTTTTTAACGTTCCTCTCTGCATAAGCCCCATTGTTAGAAAAGCACACTTATCAGTGTATACCCTTGGGTAATAAGTATAAAAGAAATAAGTCAAAACCAATGTGGCTAAATAAACAGGTAGGGGAGGAAATGGACAAGAAGAGGAAGGCGTTTAGATTCTTTAAGTCAGAAGGGACAGAGACATCGTATCAGAATTATAAGGAATGTAACAAAAATTGCAAAAGGTCAATCAAATTAGCAAAAATGGATAATGAAAAAAAGGATTGCAATAGAAAGTAAGGTCAACCCTAAAAAATTCTTTAAGTACCTTAATAACAAAAAAATGGGAAAAGAAAATATAGGACCCTTTCAGTGTGAGATGGGAAGGCAGATTATTGGAGATAAGGAAAAAACTGAGGTATTAAACAAATTCTTTGCCTCTGTGTTTACCAGGGAAGAATCAAGTTCAATAGTAGTGCTGCAGGAGGAAGCCACAACCTCCATATTAATGAACAATTGGTTAACTGAGGACGAAGTTCAAAAGCGACTTGAAAAAATTAAAGTAAATAAGGCACCTGGCCCCGATGGCATACATCCAAGAGTTCTCAAGGAGTTAAGCTCAGTAATAGCAAACCATTATATTTAATATTCAAGGACTCCATTTCCACAGGCTCAGTACCACAAGATTGGCGTAAAGCAGATGTGGTGCCTATATTTAAAAAGAGAGCTAGATCACAACCGGGGAATTACAGACCTGTAAGCCTGACTTCAATAGTAGGGAAACTACTTGAAGGTTTAATACGGGATAATATTCAGGAATACCTAATGGAAAACAAAATTATTAGTAATAGTCAGCATGGATTTATGAAGGATAGATCTTGCCAAACTAACCTTATATGTTTCTTTGAAGAGGTAAGTAAGAATTTAGACCAGGGTAATGCAGTTGATGTGGTCTACTTAGATTTTGCAAAGGCTTTTGATACGGTTTCACACAAGAGGTTGGTGTACAAAATAAAGAAAGTTGGACTCAGTAATAATATATGCACCTGGATTGAAAACTGGGTAAAGGACAGACAACAGAGGGTTGTCATAAATGGAACTTTTTCAGGTTGAGCTAAAGTCGTGAGTGGAGTACCTCAGGGATCGGTACTGGGACCCCTGCTTTTTAACTTGTTTATTAATGACCTTGAGGTTGGGATCAAGAGCAAAGTCTCCATCTTTTCTGATGATACTAAATTGTGTAAGGTAATAGAATCAGAGCAGGATGTAATTTCTCTTCAGAAGGACTTGGAGAGACTGGAAACGTGGGCAGGTAAATGGCAGATGAGGTTTAATACAGATAAATGTAAGGTTATGCATTTGGGATACAAGAATAAAAAAGCGACTTACAAATTAAATGGAGATATATTGGGGGAATCCTTGATGGAGAAGGATTTAGAAGTGCTTGTAGACAGCAGGCTTAGCAATAGTGCCCAATGTCATGCAGTAGCTGCAAAGGCAAACAAGATCTTATCTTGCATCAAATGGGCAATGGATGGAAGGGAAGTAAACATAATTATGCCCCTTTACAAAGCATTAGTAAGACAACACCTTGAATATGGAGTACAATTTTGGGCACCAATCCGAAGAAAAGACATTATGGAACTAGAGAGAGTGCAGAGAAGAGCCACCAAATTAATAAAGGGGAAGGACATTCTAACTTATGAGGAGAGGCTAGCTAAATTAGATTTATTTACATTAGAAAAGAGGCGTCTAAGAGGGGATATGATAACTATATACAAATATATTCAGGGACAATACAAGGAGCTTTCAAAAGAACTATTCATCCCACGGGCAGTACAAAGGACTCGGGCCATCCCTTAAGGTTGGAGGAAAGGAAATTTCACCAGCAACAAAGGAAAGGGTTCTTTACAGTAAGGGCAGTTAAAATGTGAAATTCATTACCCATGGAGACTGTGATGGCAGATACAATAGATTTGTTCAAAAAAAGGTTGGACATCTTTTTAGATGGGAAAGGTATACAGGGATATACCAAATAAGTATACATGGGAAGGATGTTGATCCAGGGATTAATCCGATTGCCAATTATTGGAGTCAGGAAGGAATTAATTTTTCCCCTTAATGGGGTTTTTTTGTTTGCCTTCCTCTGGATCAATAAGTATAGATATAGGATAAAGTATCTGTTGTCTAAATTTAGCATACGTTGAACTTGATGGACGGAAGTCTTTTTTCAACCTCATCTTCTATGTAACTATGTAACTATGCTGCTATGCATAAATGTGTGTGTAATGTTTTTTGGAATTAGATAGATGTAATTTTTTGTGTTGTATGCTGTACTTTAGGTCAGGGTGAGGCTTGCTTTTGTATATTGTATTCTTTTTGGTACTTATATTTGGTATGATGGTAACCTGTTCTCTTTAACGATTGAAATAGTTAATTGTCTAATTGTTATGGATGGTAATTTAATTGTTTTGGGATGTGATTAATGAATGCTAATTGATTATGGTGACTTGCTTGGTTTAAATAGTATACTTGTTTTGATTTAATGGTATTTTGTTTGGAATATTTTATTGTTAACATTGATTTGCTGAGTGTACATGGTGCATAGATTGTATGCATCATGTATACAATGTAAATTCAATGTTTTGATTGGCATTTGATGCTTTAGATTGGAAGATGACATTTGATTTGTTTCGGGAAAAGGATTTTATTTGACTGTGGATGATATGGAGAAGTGGTATTTTTATTAGAGCATGTTTTTGTTAACCCTTAAACATTTCTTTGTATATTGGTTCATCATGTGTATTTTTTATTTTTTTTGCATGATGAAGCCACTGTACAAATTAATGGGTGAAGGGTTGGTATCGGGCCAGGGTGGCTTAACCCCTTAATTACATTTGCGGTTATAATCCGATAAGGTGATTAAGGGGTTAATTGATCTCAGAATGTAATTGCAATGTGTTGGCTATGTATTTTGTTGGCAACGGAGGACAAGGATTTTGCTGGCGAGGGGGCTTCTTATTGATGAGGTCAGTAGAACTTTATTTATTTTACTATGCTAGTTAATGTGTTTAATAATGGCCAGATAATCTATTATCCCTATCTGGATAATAGTTATTTTGCACATTATTGTACTGTATATGTTGGGGGGGGGGGGGTGTATTGATGTATTTAATGTCTAGGACATGTTTATTTTTTTAACATACAGGGTTGTTTCCTTTTGGTTTGCGGGAGACCTCTGGAGACCACCTGCGGTATCCTCGGGCTTCTCACGGGTAACAGGCTGCCGGGTCCATGGGGGACACCTGTGGGGAAGAACCAGTGGCCCCACATCTGTGGGGGCACCGCGGACCCATAGGGACCACCCGTGGGTCCCAATACCCCCGTGGGAACCACCCGAGGCCCCTCAGACACCTGTGGGTCTGACCCGGGGCCCCCCAGACATCCGCGGGCCGACAGTGGAGACCCAATTGTGGCCCACGGTAACCCGCGGAGACCACCTGATGGACCATGGCACCTTGTGGGAACTACCAACAGGCCTCCAGATCCTGTGTGAAACATGATGCTGGATTACTGTAGGTCTGTGAGGTGACCCGTCAGGCCCACCAGGGACTCACATGGGTCTGGGGTATTAACCCTGTATGTAAAATAACAAATCATGTATTTATGGGAGGGCACAGAGGGTGGGTAATGTATTTAATAAATATAATGATGTTTATTGTGGGGCTGTGTATTGTTTTTATTGTGGGTACTGTGGGTGGGGGAAGGGGGTCTTGGCCCCAAGGGTATGTGGGTAGGCCTCCCGGCTGGGGAGTGGGTGAGGGTGGTTAGGCCTCACGGGGTGGGGGGTTATTGGGGGAGGGTATGTAGGCCTCCCGAGTGGTGGGTGAGGGTGGGTTAACCCCTTAATGACTGTAGCAGTTAATCACCGCTATGGTGATTAAGGGGTTAGGGGACATTACATTGGCTGTTTTTATTCTTGGTCATGTTTTGCAGCATCGTAGAGGGCATGGACGGTGATGAAGATGAGGATGGCCTTCATCGTGTCAGCCGGACATGGGTGAGTAGTATATGTATTTATTGTATTTATTGTTCTTTATGTATTTTAAATGGGCACATTCACTATTATCCATATGTGGATAATAGTAATTTTGCACATTACTATACTGTATGTGTTAAGGGTGGTGTATTTATGTGTTGTAATTTTTTTGGGGTGCACAGAATTGGTACTGCAGGCCTGCGGGGAACACCCGCGGCCCCCGCCGGCCTCTAGTATCATTGCTGTACATCCCAAAAATGTGATATATGTAATGGGGGTATAGGGGTTGTTGGGGGCACAGGGGGTGTATGTTGTTTATTGCAATGTTTATTGGGGGCAATTGTCCCTAATAAACATGCTATTATGCCTTAACCCCTTCAATGCCTTAGCGGCTATCCGCTATAGTAATGAAGCAGCATTAATGTATTTTAATAATATTGTGCGGGAGCAGGAGGTCCCCGGAGCTGAACCGCATTGATTTGTGGCTCAGGGACCCCCTGCTTCCCGAGTTACAGGCCCCAGTTTGGGGCATCGGTTCCATAGTCGCCGCCATATTTATAGTGGGCACGTCGCGTATGGGACGCTATAAAGATGGCGGCGACACTGGCACCCGATGACACATACCGGGGCCTGTAACTCGGGAAGCAGGGGTCCACAAAGCAATGCGGTTCAGCTCAGGGGACCCCCTGCTCACTGTACACTATTATTAAAAATACATTCATGCTGCTTCGTTACCATAGCAGATAGCCGCAAAGGTAAGGAATGAGTGTTTATTGATATGTGTGTTTTACTCATAGTGTAGATGTGTAGAGGGTCTCTAGAGCTGAACCAATTTGGTTTTAGGTCCGGGGACCCCCTGCTTCCCGAGATACAGGCCCCTTTATGGGGTGCCGGTATCCCTCTGCTTTGTTTACATTCCACGGTCACGTGATTGGGACATTTAAATGCAGTGGGATACCGGCACCTCATTTTGGATACATCAGCTTAACACCCTGTCTCCAAATGGGTTAAATGAAGAAATTGATATGGCAGCTTTTTTGTAAAATAAAATAAATTTTATATTTTTA
This sequence comes from Ascaphus truei, assembly GCF_040206685.1. Classification (NCBI taxonomy): domain Eukaryota; kingdom Metazoa; phylum Chordata; class Amphibia; order Anura; family Ascaphidae; genus Ascaphus; species Ascaphus truei. The sequence continues at coordinate 101,628,758 of NC_134490.1, forward strand.
TTACAGATTGATGAAATTGGAAAATTAATCTATATTTAGTTATTTTATAATGTTTTAAAACTATGTAATGGTATTGCTTTGCAGTGTTCACAGAGTATTTAATTAATTATTTTAAAGGTACAATAAAATTATGGTTTTACTTTCTTCAATATATAATTATGTTTATGCTATTAAAGAATATTTTCTAATCAAGCTACATACTCGTGAGAACACTGTAGATTAATACTAATAGGGCACCGATGTACAGAATTGATCAATTGATGTCAGTAACTAATTGTTTAATGAATTCATGTTTGCTATATAATGTCGTGACTTGAGCAACCAGCAATGAACGTGCCCCTGAGGAAGAGGACAAGCGTCCTTGAAACGCGTAGGGCGGACATTGCTAAAGGTTGCTGCTGTGGCTGGCACTCGGCACTAAGAGAACACAGTGAGCAGGGATCCTGGAGTTCCGTCTTCGGAGAAGAAGCAGGTGACTGCCCATAATCCAACCCCCCGATCGACGTCACGCGCCGACGTCGCGAGTCATCTGACGCGGAAGCTGAACGGTTGCTGATCGGGACAACGAGGAGGGCCGTGCATCAACGCAGCAGAAGAAGCGAAAAACGTCCAGACACCCCTGTTCCTGCGGTTGTTATTTATACCGAGATGCCTATACCAATTTTTATTCTGTGAGTTTTTATAACCGTTTTTATTTTCCATAAATCTGACAATATTACCCTATGGGCCTTGCGCTTTTTTCTTTTCTCTTTCCTTGTCTATAGCTTTCCCTGGTCCCGAGGTTGGTTCCAGATGAAAAAAGGCTGCATACCCATAGGAGATCAGGCTTGGACTCTGTATTTGGGACCACAAAAAGCAAACTTCTTGGACACTAAGTATTTTAATTGATTGTAACAATTGTTGAATGTTTTGCTGTGTAAATCCCTTGTAACTCATTTTCTCCCTTTGTGTGTTATTAATACACAAGGAGGCTGATAAGTAAGAGCGCTGGTGGACACATTTGGAGGCAGAGGGGCTTACACCCACCTGCTCACAATTGTGTTATACTCAATTTCACATCACTTTACTAATCTAAAACCCTTCATAGGCTGCTCTGCTTATATAGTATGGAGTCTCAGCACAGTCTAGATAGAGCCTCTCAACATAATTTTTTAGATGAGAGACTCCAAAGACGTGGTGATATCAAAGAAATTTTCCCATGTAACAATAACATTACATCTGGATTGATTTCTACACTAGATATTAAGAGTGAATTTAGACACTTGGAAAAATTGCTGAAAGATGAAACTTTCTCATTTTGGGATAAGACCAGTTTAAATGAGTATCTTATTAATAATAGAATTCCCCGAGGACTTCGCATTGATAAAAGACCTACATTTGAAGATAAAGTTTTTTCAGATACGTGGAATGAAATTTTAGATAAAAGTTCCATGGCCCTCATGAAATTGCTAATATCATATCGCGATAAACAGTGTAAAAATCTAGAAATTGAAATACAGAAATCGTTTAAAAATATGGCCAAATTTGAACTGGATAAAAATTATATTAACTTTAGTGACATATTGAATCATCGTATTAAACAATTTGAGATTGACACAAAAATAAATAAAAGTGACAAATTCCTAAGGGACAAGCAAGATTATTTAGATAATAAACAACGTAATTGGTCAAAGGATAAAACTAAAACCAACAACAAAAAATCTTATAAAGCTAATCTAGAAAGGAACCCACCTAAGCCCAATCTTATCGATAATGGTAATAGCATATTACCAGATAATACTCAGTGTAACACTGGGGGTATTATTCAGGATTTTAATAACAGAATATCAACTAGAATAGATCAAGTTAATACACCCAGAGAGGCGAGAACCTCCGAAATCATTGCAGTAAATATCCCACTTAGTCATAGGTTTTCCCCCATCAGAAATTCTGAAACCCCACTATCTAGAAGGGAAAATATCAATAGTAATAGTTTAAGATTGGGAGCTAGACCAAAAACACATGCCCCTATAACTAATGCTACTATCTCTAATGTACAGAAGGCCTCTACTCCTAAGGAACATTTTTTAGGGAGAACAACGAGGTCACGAACCCGGCATACGGGGCAAGAAAAAGAAAAGGAAAGGATAGAAAGAGACCTAAGGAAGATGGAGTTCTTTCACCCAAGAAAGACAAAGGGGCCCCACGAATTACTAGAAGAGGTAAGAGAGGGGGGATCAAGAGACAAAAGAAGGGAGAAATTTGGTTCCCCACAAAGGAGACACTAAGAGAAGTGGGTATATTTAATTTGTCCTCTAGAATTCTTAATAATGAACATATGCAGGTTTTAAAGAAAGGACTGTCCTTTGCCCCATCGAGCAAACCCAAATTATTTGATCTCTTTATCGATCTAAAGAAATTTATTAGGAAAATGACTCTGAAACGACATTATCTTAAATTAAAGAATTTTAATATTATTAATGAAGATAAAAATGTAGATATAGATATTACCAATTTAACTTATCATGACTTAGATAACTCTCTTTTAAATTTGGAAGATCTTACCATTCACGATTGTTTGCTAGGTAGTGCCAATATAGAATTAATAGAAGCTGAAATCAAACATACGAGTTTTAAACCTAAATCCATTTTTAATCCCGTACAATCAAAAGGAACATTTTTAGACACCTATTTTGCCTTGGTGTATAAAGATTTTAAACTAATGTGTGAACAGGATTTTTATGTGAAAAATATCAAGAGTAACTTATTTCAATGGGAACTAAAAGCTATTGAGGATCTGAAACAAGATAATAGTTTAGTAATCAAACAGGCAGACAAAGGGGGGGGCATAATAATACAGAATAAGGAAGATTATATCCTAGAGGGTTTACGACTAATTAATGATAATACCACTTACCAACTGCTTAAAAAGGACCCGACAGGAGTTTTTAAATTAGAGTTAGATCACATGCTAAGGGAGGCCCTAATGGTAGGTATTTTAAGTAAAAAAGAGCATAGTTATCTTTCTATAACCCATCCTATAATCCCCTTTATGTACCATCTGCCTAAAATACACAAAGATTCTATTCAACCCCCAGGTAGGCCAATAGTGGCAGGAATAGACAGTTTAACATCACATCTGTCCAAATATGTAGATTCCTTTTTGAAAGAATATGTAGTTCAGCTCCCCTCTCATATTAAGGACACCACACACATACTCAATTTAATTAAACAAGTACAATGGCATAAAAATTTTATTTGGGTCACTTGTGATGTGGAATCTTTATATACGAATATATTACACATAGATGGATTGCTAGCATTAGATCATTTTTTAAGAAGGGATGTTTCCATGGCAGTTACCCAAAGAGAGTTCATTTTAGATTGTGTAGGATTTATTTTAAATAGGAACTATTTTAAGTTCCAAGAATCATTTTATCTTCAAACTAAGGGAACAGCAATGGGGACATCATTTGCCCCCAGTTACGCAAACTTGCTGATGGGATACTGGGAGGAGTTATTTATATGGAATAATAACCCCCATTTGGCCAACCTAGTACTTTTTAAACGGTTCATTGATGATATTATAATTATATGGAAGGGCAGTATATTAGAATTAGAAGAGTTTTTAGGATATATTAATTCAAACTGTTTTAATTTAAAATTTACGTCCAGTTTTAGTTCCACAAATATAGTATTTTTAGACTTGGTTTTAACTAGCTCTGATAACAATGAGATAATTACTAGTACACACTATAAAAAGGTTGACAGCAATAAATTCTTGGATGCTGCCAGTAACCACCATCCACGATGGATAAATAATATTGCCTATAGTCAATTCCTTAGAATCAGGCGCAATTGTAACCATCAGAAAGATTTTGTCAGACAATCTCAATTATTAAAAACAAAATTATTAAATAAGGGACATGACAAACACAATGTATACAGGGCCTATCAGAGAGCTTTAAACATGGATAGATCACTCACACTTAAACAAAATGGTAACAACAAAACTAGTCAGGACACTCAGGATGCATTATTTATTACACAATACAATGGAGCAGCTACTAAAATTAAAAACATAATGACACGTCACTGGGATATATTAAAATGTGATCCAGTGTTAGCACCTATCATTTCTGATAGACCTCGCGTAGTTTATAGAAGAGCACGGACCATTAAAAACATTCTAGCCCCCTCTAAACTAAGGCAAACAAATAGACTTGTAAATAAAACGGTAGTATCATCCAAAAGAATAGGTAACTATTGCTGTGGAGGGAGGTGTATCACATGTAAATATATAAATAAAGGAGCCGTGTCTATTAAGTCAAAATATTCAGTTAAATCATACCCCATAAAAGATTTTATCAATTGCAAAACTACATTTGTAGTATATTTATTAGAATGCGAATGTGGTCAACAATATGTAGGCAGAACCAAAAGAAGTCTAAAAGAACGATTTTTAGAACATAGAAATAATATTCTGAAAGGGTTAATGACCCATAGTGTCCCTAGACATTTCTTTTATAAACATAATAAAGATCCAGCCAAATTAAAGATCACAGGAAGAACACATAGGGCCCAACGAATATGGAGGAGACAGGGTGCTAAGGCTGAGACAACGAGAAACTTTTTGGATACATCAGCTTAACACCCTGTCTCCAAATGGGTTAAATGAAGAAATTGATATGGCAGCTTTTTTGTAAAATAAAATAAATTTTATATTTTTATTACAGATTGATGAAATTGGAAAATTAATCTATATTTAGTTATTTTATAATGTTTTAAAACTATGTAATGGTATTGCTTTGCAGTGTTCACAGAGTATTTAATTAATTATTTTAAAGGTACAATAAAATTATGGTTTTACTTTCTTCAATATATAATTATGTTTATGCTATTAAAGAATATTTTCTAATCAAGCTACATACTCGTGAGAACACTGTAGATTAATACTAATAGGGCACCGATGTACAGAATTGATCAATTGATGTCAGTAACTAATTGTTTAATGAATTCATGTTTGCTATATAATGTCGTGACTTGAGCAACCAGCAATGAACGTGCCCCTGAGGAAGAGGACAAGCGTCCTTGAAACGCGTAGGGCGGACATTGCTAAAGGTTGCTGCTGTGGCTGGCACTCGGCACTAAGAGAACACAGTGAGCAGGGATCCTGGAGTTCCGTCTTCGGAGAAGAAGCAGGTGACTGCCCATAATCCAACCCCCCGATCGACGTCACGCGCCGACGTCGCGAGTCATCTGACGCGGAAGCTGAACGGTTGCTGATCGGGACAACGAGGAGGGCCGTGCATCAACGCAGCAGAAGAAGCGAAAAACGTCCAGACACCCCTGTTCCTGCGGTTGTTATTTATACCGAGATGCCTATACCAATTTTTATTCTGTGAGTTTTTATAACCGTTTTTATTTTCCATAAATCTGACAATATTACCCTATGGGCCTTGCGCTTTTTTCTTTTCTCTTACCTCATAAAGGCGCCTGTATTTCGGGAAGCAGGGAGTCCCCGGACCTGAAACCAATGCGGTTCAGCTCCGGAGACCCCCTGCACATGTACACTATGAATAAAATTGTTTTAAAAATCATTTTTTATGTGCCAATGTTTGCGCAGAGAGAGCAGCGGATCTCTCTCTGCTGCAGACACATCTCGGCAGGGAACGGCTTCTCGGCAGCTTCTCGCCAGGCAGCCTGTCTCGCCACAGTTTACTCGCCATTTTTTCAAATGGTGGAGGCGCATTCATTCGCCAGGGATTCGGCCCTTCCTGCATACAGCGAGGGTAACACGCCAAAAACATGGCAAATTCAAACCCTGCCGAATGCAATTTTCCACTGCTTAGTGCATAGACCCCTAAGTTGGGGTCCAGAAATAGGGACACGTTTTAGGGGTGTGGTGCGGTCTGAGCCCAGAGAGGAGCGCAGAAGGCTCCAGGTGTCCGAGTCTGACTCGGCCAGTGGGTCAGACCGGGACTCCTGGCAACGCAGGCTCTTGTGTGCAGAGCCGGGGTCTACCAGTTTAGATAGGGTTTGGACTGGTAGAAGACAGCTAGTGGTACAGAAGGAGTGTAGGCAACAGTTGTTACATGGGGTCCATTTCACACCACTAGTGGGGCATCAGGGGGCCACTTGCAAGAGAGCCCAGTTGTTGCAGCCTTGCTACTCGCTGGGGCCATCCGGGGCTGGAGCAGAGTTTTGCTATGCCAGGGATGCCTGGCAGCAAGTAGGTAAGGCGGGTGATCATGCGAGGCCAGCCCTGAACCCGTTACAAGTGATAGGGGAACCTTACCAAGGGGTAGCTATAGACATAGTGGGACCCCTCATGATCCAGAGTTTGTCTGGCAAGTGTTACATGCTCATGGGGGTAGATCCTGAGGCTGTGACGCTTGCCACCATCAATGCGAGGGCAGAAGCATTGTTAGAGATTTTTCCTAGAGTAGGTTGCCCTAGTGAGATTCTGGTGAAATTGATTGACTAAAAAATACCACACAGAAAAGCGCTCAACTATTAAAACAAAAAATGTGACTAAACTGTGCTTACAGTGCAGGCTAAGGCCTTGGCCATGTTTAGCGCTTGCTGGCGGAAGCGTGCTGACGCGCGCTCCCGCTCAGCACTGAGCCCCTACAGCCGCATTTAGAGCGGCTTTAGTAGGGTCTCACCTGCGCTTCCGCAGGTCTTAGGGGAATTTAAAATTCCCCCGCTTGCCGGCGCGACAGGCCGGTCACTTGAGCGGTTCGCCCAATGAGGGTGAACCAGCTCCGTGACATCACTGACCCGCCCCCGGCCAGTGATGCGCCCGCCCCTGGCCCGCCCCCTGACAGCCTGCTGACAGCGCGTGCGGTAAGCAACCGCAAGGCCAGGGAAAGCACCTGCCTCAGCACGCCAGCAGGGAGCATGGCCGAGGCCTAAGAGGCAAAAGTGATAAAACCACTGATGCCCAAAAATATGTGCCAGAAAACTCTATCCAAAAATAATCAATAGATATCTATTGATTTTCTGTCCATAGGCTGCCATACTGTCACTTCTAATTATTGCATGAGGTTGGGATTCTCTTTGCTGTGTACTATCTAGTTGTTACACACTGTTTTCTAGCACTCTTTATCTCTATTTTTTGGGGGCTCATTTTGTGCTGCACAATGGTGTGTTTGTCTTTTTTCTTCCAATACAGCATAGACTGACATGGAGGACTGCACATTGAGAATCCCGTTGATATAAGGGACTGACCCACCACATCCTATATTCAAAGGACTGTTTTTTCATATTGGACTGGTATCGTATATCAGGGCCTGCGCCAAGGAGTACATGCTCTGTCCTAGTGAGATTCTAACTGATCAAGGGTCACAATTCATGCGTGAATTGTTACAGGGTCTCTTGGGATGTGTGCGGGGTAAAGCACCAGCGCACCATCCCTTATTACCCCCAGGCAAACGGTTTATGTGAGAGGTTCAATGGGACCCGGAAGCAGTTGCGTCAGGCAGGTATAGGGATTGAAGGAACAGAGTGGGAGATTCACTTACAGCACTTGCTGTCTGCATACCGAGAGGTACTGCCAGAGTCTACCAGGGTATCTTCCTTCAAGCTGCTATATGGTCGCAGGGTCCGGGAACCTCTTGATTTACACTGTGAGAGGTGGACGGGGAACATTACCCAGACTGATGCGTCTGTGCGACAGTATGTGGCAGCTCTCAGAGACCAGTTAGAACTGGTTATGGGGTTGGCACAGGCTGATCTCAGGGAGATTCAGACCAAGCAGCAGACTTGGTGTGATTACAAGGCCCCTAGCAGGTCATCCATTTCAGGACAGCAGGCAATTGTTCTGCAGCCCACTCCGCAGAACAAATTAAAGGCTTCCTGGTCTGGACCGTACCCGGTTTTCAGGACAATGAATGAGTACACCTATGGTGTGAAGGAAGATGGTGAGACAGAGAGAAATAGGGCTTATCATGTTAACATGTGTAAGGAGTATTTCAAGCAGAGTGTGGCATCAGTGCTGGCTGTTTGTAGCACAGTGATGGGGGACCCGGCGAACGATGCTCTGCCTAACCTCCTAGGGGAATCTAGGCAGGGGGGCACAGTGGAGCAGGTAGGGATAGGGTCCCAGTGCAGTGCACAGCAGCGTGTGCAAGCGAGGGTTATGCTAGGACCGCATAGGGTTCTGTTCCCAGGTAAGGCAAAACACATAGCCCAGATCATCCAGTGGAGACTGGTGATCAGAGACCTCTGCATAGGTATGCCTATCAGGTGGTAGCAGAGAGTGTAGAGAGGGCACTGGAAGGGATGCACAGGTTTGCAAGGGCATACTTGGACAACATGGCTGTGGTTAGTATGTCGTGGGACTTACATTTAGTTTCTGTAGCTGCAGTGCTGCAGAGGATCAGGGAGGCAGGGCTGACGCGGAAGCCTACAAAGTGGGTGGTGGGTATGGCAGAGGTACTGTACTTGGGCCACCGAGTGGGTGGAGGGCACCTTAAGCCAGAACCAGAATGGGATAAGGTTTTGTTAGGCACTTTTATGGTATTTCTTTTCTCATTTGTTAGGCACTGCAGGTTGCTACAGGAAGACTGTACCCCAGTACAGCGCAGTGACCCAACCCTTGACTGACGTGACCCAAAAGCGACTCTCAGGTCTGGTAGTCTGGTCTCCTGCCTGTGGACTCTGCCAGGGGGGTGAGGAGGGGGATGAACCTCCCATTTTGCATCTGAGCAGAAAACTGCTGCACAGGGAAGTGGCATATGCCACTAGTGAGCAAGGGGGTCTGGGGGAGAATGGCCAGTTGCAGCGCTGGACTCTGGCATTGCAGGACTTTGACTTTGCTATTCAACACCAGAAAGACAGCCAGCATGGCCATGCTGATGGACTCTCCCCACAGGATATTCCTCGTGAACCAGAAACCTCAAAAGGTTCCGGGTGTGTGGGACCACCAGGAGAGGTGGTTGCCACAAAGCCCTCCTATTGAGGTGGGGAAGTCTGGCGGGGAAGGGGTTAACCCGGCTTATAATAAAGGTCAAGCCCACTTGCTTACCCCTGACCCATGTATTGGGGTCATAGAGTGTTAGCTCTCGGGCACAGGCATTGTGTATGCATTACTGTAACTGTGTGCCAAATTTGAGAAAACTGCAATTTTTATGTTTTACATTTTTCCAGAGATGCTGGGACCAGGAGATTTTCAGGAGGTAAATTTCAGGGTGTGTTTGCTGGAGTAAGTCGTTACAGATTGTGGCTATGTATCTGGGTTCTCAAGTTATTAGTTACCCCACAAATGTATCTGGGAATCAAGAGAGATTCTCAGATACATAGAAGCCCAGGGCTCCGGGCTGACCCCATCCTGAAAACGTTCTTGCGACTCATCACTAGGACGTCCTGCTTCAGTATAATCCAGGAAAAAGTAAAATGAGGCACAGGGTTCCCTAGTATAAGGGAGAAAGCCCAAGTAATGCCCAGGTACTCTGAATCCAGGATAGGGGTTCAGGGGGGAAATCATATCATGTGTTAAATGAATGCATTATGATAACAATGTTTTTGAATCAGGGGGAAAAGACTGTCAATTTGAACTTTATGTGTTGTTTGCTACGTGATTACTATTTGTTCAGCTGTTTGGTGTTTATCACTTTACCATTGATTGTGGGGGTTATATATACTCTTGTCTTTGTCTTTGGCATTATGCCTTTTCATTTGAGAAAGACCTTCTAAGGTCGAAACGGTCGTTGTGTATGGCACAATAAATTTGAACTTTTGAAAAATCCGTGGAGCGCTGGATCCTTCCTTTATAGTTCAAGTCTGGATGATTGTAACAGGTATCCCTTTTGAACCAGCAGCACCAGTAATACTGTTATGTATATGACTTGTGGTGTGCAGCATATAATTGTTGTTTTTTGACTAATAGATGAAAGAGACATTTGTCCCGGAGGTGCGATCTGTTGTGTTAGCAGGAAAGGCTAAATAAGCACAAATATTCATAGCTTCAAAGAGTCCGTTCAAACGCAAGGAACTAGAAGTGTGAATCATTTGTTAGCCCTTCCATGCTAATTGAGGCCCGTATCCTCAGATCAAAGAAACCATGTGGCCAAGGCCAGACTTAGTGGCATTTGAGCCAGGGGGGCAGAGGGGGGGTTCGAATAGTGAGTGAGCAAAATGGTGACTCGGGCACATGTTCTCTCACTACTCTGATGCGAGGTGACAGGTGGGGGAAGATAACATTTTTCTTGCACATGCTCAGTTGTGATACTGAGGCTGTGTGCCAGTTGTTGCAGGACTGGAAGAATCTGACGATAGGTGTAGAAATTGGTTCCCACGCCAGAGATTGGCTGTACAATATGGAAATAGGACATTTGGAGTTTTTAAAAGTTGGTGCAGTACTGCACCGACACACTTTATTCGAGCAAATACCCAGTATGTACCTGGCAGATACCTGGAATGCGCCGCTCCTCACCTCTGACAAGCCCCGTTGCATTTGCCTTCCCAGCCTGGGTTCATGCCTGGCTGACGGGCGGCTGATCTGTTAAATGATAATGATTAGGATTTAATAGGCTGCAATGCTTCGCGTGTCTACCAGATGGCATAAATTCATGAATTGTAATGCAGTATATATATATATATATACTGTGCAGTATTGCAGCCAGCGGGAATAAAATGCTTCAATCCCTGCCTGGAAAATAACCCAATGCACTCGGGCAGAAAACAGTCACAAACCTCAATACACCCGGGTATACCCGAATTTGTGGGACTAGCCGAGCTCGAATAAAGTGTGTCGCCAGTGTAAGTCAGACAGTTAGTTCCATCTAAGAGTTCCATCAGTTCCAAATGGACAGGACTCACTGTGGTTGCTTACCCTCATACAGAGGATTGTTTGGGGAGGTGGTTTGGCTATACGCTGCAACTGCAGACAGCTATCGGGACTTTCAGTGACTGTGCGCATGCGAGTGACGTCATCTGGATGTGACATGACCAGCGGGTCTGCGATCAAAATAACAGCAAGCGTGATGGCGGTGTCTGAGCCCTGAAAGCACACTGTGGAGTCTCCAGATTGGGATCCAGCATGGAGGGAGTAATAAAGTTTCTATCAACGCTGTTTGTTAACTGCCCTATCGTGAGTAGGATTCCAATTTTTACATCACCGGATGGGATCTCCACAGTCTATGTTCTCTATGTCTATTTAGACAATTGTTTTGTCTTTTTATAGGTTTTTTATTCTTAGTAATAAATAGCACCAGTTTTTTTCAGCTATTTTGAGTTATGAGTGTGTGGTTGTAAGTTGTTGTGGTCCTTTTTAGTTTCATTGTTTTATACCAGTTTTGCACTATGATTTTTTTCTTTGTTTATTTTCACGTCATGCGACATCAATCAAGATTCATCTGGTAATTAATTGGACACTAAGGACTGGTCTGATATTTAATCTGTGATCACCTTAGGTGTTGTATGGTAAATCTAGGCGCCAGTTATATTGTGTTTTCTATGTGTTTATCTTGACCTGTATCGGTCATAGTTTCTAGGCAGCCTAGACCTTAACAAAAAAAACCGCTCTATTTTAATCACTTTAGTAATAATTTTTACTATATTGTTCTAAGCATTAGCGCTGTAAGCACATATTTTTCTTTATTATCACAAATACAAAGCTATACGTGACAGCTCCAATGAGTCCATGCTTAAAACATATGTCCAAAAAAAGTCCCATCTTGCTGCTTCTCGGCAGCTACTAGTTAAGCACGAGTTTGAAAAGCTAGCGAAAAGTGGCTTCTCACCGCGCGTTCTGCAAATTTTTTTGAGCACCAAAATAATTTGGCAAAAAAATCTCTTATCGCCAATTTTTCGGGGTTTACTGAATAACTGTTGGCTTTTTTGGCGTAAAGGTGGTGATAAGTGACATATTGGAGCTTTGTGCATAGGCCCCTAAATCGGAAGCGCTGAATATAAATCTCCCAAAAGAAGTAGAAAAGTTGATAGCTATTAACTTCAACTTTAAATAGCAACAGACTTCTACCAAATATCTGGGAGTCCTTCCTTACAAATAGTTACAAAACTCTTTATCATGCACATTTTTCCCAACTAATTCAAAGTCTCAAGGATGACATTGGAATTTGGTCCACGTATAATGTTTCATGGATTGGTAAAATACATTGCATTAAAATGAACCTCCTCCCCCATATTTTGTGCTTATTCCAGACCCTACCGGTGCCGGTCATACTAAAAGAGATCCTCTCCCTCTAGTTCTTGATCACTAAATTAATTTGGAAGCATAAGAAACCAAGAATCAGAGGAAGAGTTCTGGGAAGACCGACACTGGCGGGTAGTTTTGCCATATCTTGCTTGTTGTCCTATTTATAAGTGGCCCAACTCTGTCAAATTGTCCAATGGCACATTACTCCTAATTTGAAAAAATGGGTTTCTCTAGAAAAAGAAGTCTGTCTACCTTTAGATCTAAAGACTTTAATCTGGTCCCCAAAAAGGATGATGAATTCGCTAAGAGATCCGCCATCCTCTATGAGCACCTCACTGAAAATCTCGGAGACCGCTAATGGCCCCACTACTAATTAACCCTGATTTTGCTCCCGGTCTGAACGGAAAGGATTTTACAATTTGGCATCAAAAAGGGCTTCTTAGACTAAAGATTTAGGAAAGGATAATATAGTAAAGACGTTTGATCAAATTCGGGAAGAAAAAATATGCCCCATTCTGAATTCTTCAGATACCTTCAGCTTCGGGCCCTTTATAATAAACATATAGCCTTTCCCCCACTAACGAATTTTGAAAAATAATTTATACTTGAGCCAGACACGAGTGGGCTTACCTCACAAATGTACAAAGAAGTTACTTGTTTGGTTGTACAGTTTACACTGAAATTGCAGCACATGAACCAATGGGAGGTTGACTTGGGCAAGGTTTTGGAGGAAGAGGACTGGATTGAAATATTGGAGATCACCGCCAAGAGTTCAATTTGTACCACATTAAAGGAGAACGCATGTAAAGTTATGATGAGGTGGTATATCACCCCGGTTAAGCTTTCCAAATTTATAATTGGATACTCTCCAATGTGTACAAAAAACTGCGGAGGACAGGCAGATTTGTTGCATATGCTCTGGTCTTGTCCTCAAGTTGCATCCCTCTGGGGGGGAATTAAGAATTGGCTACAGAGGATATTGGGCCTCGATTTATCTATGGATCCCTGGTTATTCCTTCTAAATAAGGCCTGCACAACCTGTAAAGTGAAACGGCCCAAACTGCTCCAAGGAAAGCAGATTCGGACCACACTTTAATTGAAATTATCTAATTTCCGGGGTTATTTAAAAAAAAAAACTCCCTCACCACCCCCCTCATGACTCTTACTTGCAGGGTCCGGCGGCATGGTGCGGCGATCTCCGTCTTCTCCCCTATAAATTCTACTCTTTCCCCTGCCGGTGCTGAAAAAATGGCTGTGCAGCGTCAAATTACACTGCTTTGCCATGGCAATGGCGTCACGTATCATCACATTGCCATGGCAGCACAGCGTCTTTTGACGCCGCATGGCCATTTTTTCAGGACCGGCAGGGGACAGAGAAGAATTTGAAGGGGAGAAGACGGAGATTGCCGCACACCGTCGCCAAACCCCCGGGCCGCACAGTGATTCCGGGCGGGCCGCTTGCGGCCCAAGGGCCCACATGTTGTGAAGGCCTGTTCTAAATAGATCAGTGCAAGGTTTGTACAGATCTGAAAGTAAATTGGTTGCCCATTTTGCAACTGCAATGAGATATCCCACAAATTTCCAAAATTCGTGATAGAATTTGGTTTGTCTGTCAAATGAAGAAATTGACAAGCCTGGTCAATGATACCGGTTCTAAATTTCAGAATGTTTGGCAACCATGGTTAGCTCAATTAGATATTCCAGGAGTGAATATGACCACAATTTTGCTATGGTAGATGTAGGTGCATTCTCCTTTGATGTACAATTCAATTCGAACAAGCGGAGGATTATATTTGAAGTCTTTGCCAGAATAGTGCGGAGGCAGTAACGATTGGACCAATCAAGCAGAAGAAAGTAACTAGACCCGTTCCCCCCTCCCCCCAAATGTGTCCCCCCTGATTTTTGTTTAATCCCAGAAATTGTAATGAATGTTGTGTATGTATACTATGTTTAATTACAATATACAGTTGTGTGAAAAAGAAAGTACACCCTCTTTGAATTCTATGGTTTTACATATCAGGACATAATAACAATCATTTGTTCCTTAGCAGGTCTAAAAATGAGGTAAATACAACTTCAGATGAACAACAACACATGACATATTACACTGTCATAATTTATTTAACAAAAATAATCATTGTCTTGTTTCATGACCCAATTTCGGCCAAGCTTTAGCTGCCGGACAGATGGCCTCACATTCGACTCTAGAATACTTTGGTATACAGAGGAGTTCATGGTCGACTCAATGACTGCAAGGTTCCTAGGTCCTGTGGCTGCAAAACAAGCCCAAATCATCACCCTTCCACCACCGTGCTTGACAGTTGGTATGAGGTGTTTGTGCTGATATGCTGTGTTTGGTTTTCGCCAAACGTGGCGCTGTGCATTATGGCCAAACATCTCACTTTGGTCTCGTCTGTCCAAAGGACTTTGTTCCAGAAGTCTTGTGGTTTGTTCAGATGCAATTTTGCAAACCTAAGCCGTGCTGTCGTGTTCTTTTAGAGAGAAGAGGCTTTCTCCTGGCAACCCTTCCAAACAAACCATACTAGTTCAGTCTTTTTCTAATTGTACTGTCATGAACTTTAACATTTAGCGTGCTAAATGAGGCCTGTAGAGTCTGAGATGTAACTCTTGGTTTTTTTGCAATTCCTCTGAGCATTGAACGGCCTGAATTTGCTGTGATGTCCACTCCTGGGAAGATTGGCAACTGTCTTGAATGTTTTCCACTTTTGAATAATCTTTCGATGGACTTTAAATTTTTGGAAATGGCCTTATTTTTTCACACATAGCTTCTACATTTTGGCTTTCTTTTTGTTAAATAAATCATGACCCGGTGTAATATGTCATGTGTTGTTGTTCATCTGAGGTTGTATTTACCTAATTTTAAGATCTGCTAAGGAACAGATGATTGTTATTATGTCCTGATATGTAAATCATAAAATTCAAAGAGGGCGTACTTTCTTTTTCACGCCACTGTAATGTAAGTTACAAAAAAGGAGAAAAACCTGTGGAAGCTTGAGGGACTTCTCAAACAGCAAATAATAGGAATAGTTATATTCTGTCCCAAGATCTTCTTTTAACACCTACACATATTTTTGTGTTTCCAGGTGTTTTTAAGGGTCCAATTGGACCTTTCCGCAATCCGTCCATCTGGAGATAGACAGAGGTTCATATTGACTTAACCTTCACCTGTTTAAATATATACTGCAGAAGCCGAGACATAAAATGAGTGCCTTGGTCAGAGAGAATATTTTGGGGTAGCCCTAATCTTGGAAATAAATCAATGTGTTGGTTAGCTACTTGTTTTGCCATGATGGAACATAATGGGAATGCTTGAGGCATACTCAACAAAAACTAACATATTTTATTTATACCTACCAGTTGAAAGGTCTAAGAGCTCCACCAGGGCTATCCCGAGTCTTTCAAAGGGCCTTCCAACCTAAGATAATGGCCCCCTTGGGGAACAGCAGAAGGTATAACTTTGTCATTGATTTTCACAATCTTTTATACTGTATTAGAAGATGAAAGTGCTATCATATAAGATATAATAATAATAATAGGGTTTCAAAGACAGGAATATGATTGATGGCCTGATTTTTAAGTAAATGAAGACAGTAAACCAAAGCCTCGCCTTTTGCCTCACAAAGTCAAAGGTTTATATATATATAATTATTATTATTATTAATCATATATATTTTTTTATTATTATTATTATTTATCAAAATTCATCTTTAATCCAGAAACAAGATAAAATATATTAAGCACTGCTATTAATTTATTCAAATACTGTTCTGGATGTGAAATAACAAGTAAAATGTAATCTGCAAACATAGACATGTTTTATAATGAGCTGGACCTATTTGAATACCAGTAATTAGATTATCCTCCCTAATCTTTTCCACTAATGCCTCCATAACCATAGCAAAAATAAGAGTTGAAAGAGGACACCCCTGTCTTGTCCCTCTAGAAATTAAAAAAGACCCATTAACTAAAACCTGAGCACAAAGAGATTTATAATTTGCTAATATGAATTTGATAATGTTAGGACCTAATCCAAATTTGTATAATACTTGTTCCATAAAAGACCAATCTACTCTGTCAAACACTTTTTCTATATCCAAAGCTAAAGCTACTGAAGAAATCTAGATTTTTACAGATGTTATAAAAAAAATTGATGTCCTAAATTAAATCCAGATTGTCAGATTGAGCAAGTTTTCTCATGGCTAATATTTTAGTAAATAATTTAGCATCTAAATTAAGTAAAGCAATAGACCTATAAGAGGAACATAATTCTGTATCCTTATCTGATTTAAGAAGTAAAGATATTGAAGCATCCATCATAGATGGAGTAACTTGTTCAGAAACTAGTAATGAATTAAAAAGATTAGTTAGATGAGGTGTAAGAAGAAAATATACATTTCTATAAAAAGATGCAGTATATCAATCTGGGCCAGGAACTTTATGCATCTTTTTTTTTTGTTTCAAATATTTATATTAGGCAATTATACAACAACACACATCATACACAATGTACAGCCTAATACCGGACATTTTTTTTTTGGGGGGGGGACGAAAAAAGCTTGACAACCTTAATTGTCATACAGGAGAGGCCTTCACAGAGGGAAGGCGAGGAAAGTAGGACAAGATGGGGGGGGGGAGGGGTACCCTCCCCGGCCGCCGGGCATATGGCTTTGACAGTTTTAGCTTTTAGAAACGGGATGTCCTGGTTCTCCTTGCCTGGGTAAACTATTTCCCTGCGTGGCATGTGTGGGTAACCTTTATCTTATAAAGATTAACCAGGGCTCCCATATTCTGTAAAATGTAGTTAATTTTTGCTTAAGGAGAGCCGTTAACGTCTCCATGAGCATCACCTCATTGATCCTCTTTTTTATGGTTCCTTTGGAGGGGGTGGATATTTTCTTCCAAGATGCCGCTATCTCACATCTTACCGCTGTAAGAATGAAGGAGATTAATTTCCTAGCTGGACGGTCAATTTCGTTCATTGGCCTGGCCAGTAGGTAGGTCAGTGGATCAATGGGTATTTATTTATTTATAAAATATTTTACCAGGAAATAATACATTGAGAGTTACCTCTCGTTTTCAAGTATGTCCGGCTCCGGTGTGTCTGTCCAGAGGCCATACTTGAAAGGGCTCAGAGATGCCTAGGTGTGAGGCCATATGGGCCCTGGGATTATTATAGAGCACCCATATCCTGGCATTAAACAAGGCAACCTAACACCCTTTGCTAAACAGCCAGCCGCTGTGGAGCCTCGCACCGTGGGGGGGGGGGGGCGAAGGGGCAGAGGAGGCTATTTCAACTGCCCGAAGAAAAGGCTCAGGGGTGGGAAACCCTGTATGAGTGTTTTTGATTGGTCGTTATGCGGTTGCTAAGGTTTTTTGATTGGGCTGCAGGTTTTCTGGGACCTGGACACCAGAGGTTTGAAAAGCTCTGACACAGGTCAGATTCTTCAGTTCTAAGTGTTCTAAGAGTCCCATTGGAGAAGTGGCCTGGAATATTTTGCTGTGTGTTTGCAATTAGGAAAGATTAGTTTTGTTATCCCAGTTTTCCAAAGTGTGTCTTTTTACTGTATTTTTGTGTAACATTGTTGTGTGCGTTCATTAGGTGAATAAACGCAATTTATTTTTATCTCTCTGCTTGCTCACTCAATGATCCCGGTAATTAAAAGTTGTAATAAGCTGGTCTTACCGTGACAAGCGTTATTTAATGGTATCTCAAGGTCGATGACCTCTTTAATAAAGCTTTGGACCCCAGACCAATATTTCACAATTTCTGGACAAGTCCACCAGATGTGGGCCATGTCCCCCCGTTGTCCACAGCCTCTCCAACAGAGATCGGATGCCAGAGGGTATATTTGTTGTAATCTCACTGGAGTAAGATACCAGCAAAAAATAATTTTATATATGTTCTCCTTCGTTGTGGTACATATGGAAGTTCCTGAGGCTGCTTCCCAAATTTCTTCCCAGTCCTCTCTGTCAATAGTCATGTTCAGATCTGCTGCCCATTTGAGCATGTAATCATTGTTTGGGGGGTCCGACGACTTCCCTAATTCAGCATAGATTTCTGAAATTTGACCTTTTTGGTGGGTATTGACTCTACATAGGCGTTCGAACTTGGTGAGAGAGGGAAATTCTGGTTTTGGGGATATTTTTTTAATAAAATGTCGGATTTGAAGATATTTAAATGTGTCCAATTCTGCAATTTCATATTTAGCCCGTAAATCTTGGTTGCTCAGGAGCCTCTCCAGACTTAAGAGATCCGCAATCGTCCTGATTCCTTTTAACTTAAATTGATCGAACAGCCTGGATCACCATCCAGGAGGGAATTTCGGGTTGTTAAAGATGGGCGTGAGTTGTGAGCTAGGTGAAGAGAGCCCAAATCTGGACTTATATTTCGACCAGACCTCCCAAGTGTTTCTTGTCGCCATTAGTTGCAGTTTGTGCAGTTGCATATCTCCTCTATCCAGATTCCAAAGGCACACTTGTAGAGAAGGCATTCTGGCATAGTGTGACTCTATTTCTACCCAGCAACAATGGGCTGGGTCTGTATTCCACATCACTGCTTGTTTTAGTTGGACAGCCAGATAATATTTTTTTATATCTGGAATGCCCATGCCTCCCCTTGCTCTTGATGACAACAGTACTGACCTAGCGACTTTGGGTCTCTTGCCCTGCCAAATCAAATTAAAAAGCCTATTTTGAATATTCTTCAGTTCAGCGCCAGGTACCTGGACAGGAAGCGTTTGAAAGAAATATAATAATCTGGGGACTATATTCATCTTAACTGAGATCATTCTTTCAATCCAAGAAATCTGGTAACCTTCCCATTTATCCAGATCTTTTTTGATTTTTTCCAGGAGAGCTGGATAGTTATCATGGTATAGAGATCGATAGTTCCTTGATACATTTACTCCCAAATATTTAATGTATGAGGAACACCATCTATAGCTGAAATTCAATTTGAGCCATTTCACTTCTAAGTCTGAAAGACTTAGATTTAGGGCCTCGGATTTCTCGTTGTTTATTTTGTACCCTGATATTTTACCAAAAAACATCAGTTCCCTTTGAAGGTTAGGAAGGGAAGTTTGGGTTCGATCAAAGTCAAAATGATATCATCGGCAAATAAGGAGATTTTGTCATTCATTTTTCCGATTATAATACCCTGGATATTCGTGTTGTTTCGTATTTTGGTCGCTAGAGGATCGATAGTGAGGGCAAAGAGAAGAGGTGACAGGGGGCAACCCTGCCTTGTGCCATTTTTGATCTGGAATCTTTCAAGATTTCCACCAGAGAGTCTAACCACAGCGGATGGATTCTGATAGAGCACGCGAACTCCTTCTAAGAATGAGTCCTTAAAACCAAATTTCTTTAAAGTGTTATCCAAGAATAGCCAATCAATTCTATCGAATGCCTTCTCTGCGTCCAGGCTTAGTAGCATTGCCGTTGCACCCGTCAAATGAACATGGTCAATTATATTAATTATTTTACGGGTATTGTCCGAGGCCTGGCGACCCGAGACAAAACCGACCTGATCAATATGTATTAATCTAGGTAGAATGGGATTCAGTCTGTTCGCCAATATCTTACTATACAGTTTGAGATCATTATTCAATAGGGAAATTGGCCTATAGCTACCACATTGTGCCTGGTCTTTCCCTTCTTTGTGTATAATAGCTAAATTAGCTAATGACATTGATGATGGGATTGGATTCCCCTCCATGAATGAGTTGAACAGATTTAGTAAATGGGTGGACAATATTGGTAGGAATTTCTTATAGTAGACATTTTTAAAGCCATCACGGCCCGGTGTTTTGGAGACTTTTGATGTTTTCACTGCCGCAGTCAGTTCTTCCAACGTTATTTTAGCGTTTAACAGAGAGTTTTCCTCTTCTGTCAGGGAAGGAAGGCAGCAATCAGCTAGATAGTCAGTGATTGCCTCTGCTTCAGCGGGTTCTGAATTAGGAGAACAGGTTCTCAGATTGTATAGCTTAGTATAAAATGTGGTAAATTCCTCTGCTATTTTTTTTTCATTGTATAATATCTCCCCAGACCTATTTTTGATCGCAGTCATTTGTGATCTTTTTTGTATTCCTCTTAACTTGCTAGCAAGAAGTCTGTCGGCCTTATTACCTTTATCATAGTATCTCTGACCTGTCCATCTGAGAGCTTTTTCTACAGTCTCTAGTTGGATCTGCTTTAATTCGTTTCTGGCAGCTGTCAATGATTTATAAATTTTCCTGGAGGGGCTAGATTTATGCTGTTGCTCTAGTTTAACAATTTTGTCTGTAAGCTCCTTAGATAACTTTACTTTAACTTTCTTCCTGTGGGATGTAATTGAAATAAAGTTACCTCTAATTGCCGCCTTATGGGCTTCCCACAGGATTGCTGGGGATGTGACCGATCCAAGATTCAGTCTAAAGTAGTCCTTACGGTCTTTTTTGATCTCCTTTTCTACCTCAGAGTGGTTTAGTAGCGAGTCATTTAATTTCCAGCTGTACGAGATTAATTTAACAAATGGGATTGAGAGGTTCAGAGTAATGGGTGCGTGATCTGACCACGTAATTGGGCTGATATCAGAAGTGGCGACGGCTTCCAGGACATTCTTGGTTGCTAGAAAATAGTCTATACGGGAATTGGTCTGGTGAGGGGCTGAGTAAAAGGTGAAATCCCTTGGTCCCTGATGCTGGGCTCTCCAAATGTCCACCAAGGAAAACTCCTTTATAATATCTTATAATCTTAAAAAAATTTCCCCAGTCTCAGGGATTGGGCAGGGTGTGGACGGCCAGGGACAAATGACTTGTCTTCAGCAGGGTTTAGTGCCATGTTAAGGTCCCCACCAATTATTATTGACGACAGGTACTCAGGGTCCACTTCCTCTAATACTTTTTTTTATGAAATCTGCCTGATTCTTGTTTGGGGCATATAGGTTAATCAGTACGATTGCCGATTCTGAAAGTGAGCCATATACCACAAAGAACCTACCCTCTGGATCCGTTTTTGTTTTTATTAGATTGAATGGAATTCCCTGACGAATCAGAATCGCGACTCCTCTCCTTTTACTACTAAATGATGAGTAAAAACTCATGGGAATGCGTTTTGGAATGTTTTAGGAGGATCTTGGGATGTGAAATGCGTCTCCTGAAGAAATATAATATCTCCACCTGATTTTTTCATTTCCAGCAGGGCTAGTCTCCTTTTCCTATTATTTTGTAGTACTGGGGGGAAAGGGTGGGTGGGGAGGTGGCATAGTGGGGGGGGGGGGGTCAGTGATTCAATCTCGTTACCATACATTTAAACCTTTTCACTGACTTTAGGTAACGCAACAATATTGGGTGAAGCAGGAACTCGGATCAAGTAAGCCCTGTCTAGGTAGGCATTAATTTGTCACTCCTTTCCCTCAGGATGGCGTACATTGTGCCTTGCGAGCATGGTTTAAACCCATTTGGATGTACAACTAGATTGGGGAGGAAGGTAGGGGGGGGATGAGGGGAGGTATACACTGGCGACACACTTTATTCGAGCTCGGCTAGTCCCACGAATTCAGGTATACTCGGGTGTATTGGGGTTTGTGACTGTTTTCTGCCCGAGTGCATTGCGTTATTTTCCAGGCAGGGATTGAAGCATTTTATTCCCGCTGGCTGCAATACTGCACAGTATATATATATATACTGCATTACAATTCATGAATTTATGCCATCTGGTAGACACGCGAAGCATTGCAGCCTATTAAATCCTAATCATTATCATTTAACAGATCAGCCGCCCGTCAGCCAGGCATGAACCATGGCTGGGAAGGCAAACGCAACGGGGCTTGTCTGAGGTGAGGAGCGGCGCATTCCAGGTATCTGCCAGGTACATACTGGGTATTTGCTCGAATAAAGTGTGTCGCAGCAGTACAGCTTGGTATTGTTCTTTCTGTGTAGTATTTAACCTTATACATACGATTAGAGGACATAAGCTCATTTGGGAACCTCTCTCGTAGAGTCAATTATCCATTTGGAGTATTTTTCGCGTCCTGAGTTGCTCCCTGAGGATGTAGAGGGAAGGGGAAGGGGAGGGGGGAGAGGGAAGGGGGAAGGGAAAGGGGGGAGGGAAGGAAGGGGGGGAGAGGAGGGGGGAGGGAGGGATGTGCTCCATCCAATCTCTATCCCCTGCTTTGAACCCTCTGATGAGGTTCTACTGTAGTTGACATATTTTAGATGGGTGATTCACCACTGTGGTTTCGGTTGGCCTTCTCTGAAGGGACCCTATGTTGCCCCTACTTCTCCTTTTAGAAGAAATACATTATACCTTACATGCAGAGTTTACCCATGTTTAGATTCATAAACAGAGATGGACGGGGACGGGGGTGTGAAATATACAGCTTGACATCATTATTTCTGTGTAACATAAAGGATTCGCCCAATAGACCTGGTCTCAATTGGGTAACATTCAAGTGGGAGCACTTTTCCATTTGGAGGGTAATAACGCCATGGGTTGAATCTTGAGGTTATCAAAGAATGGGGGAGGGGGAGGGCAGGAGAGTGGGGTGGGAGGGGGGAGAAGGGGCAGAGGGGAGAGGGGAGAAGAAGGGGGAGGGGGGCAGGGAGGGGCAGAGGGGGATGAGAGGGGGGAGGGGTGGGGTGGAGGGGGGGTGGAGGGAGGGGAGGGGGATGGGGGATCATAACCACATTATTACGCCTTAGACAACTACCATTAAGAGCATCCTTATGAGTGTTTCAAAAACTGAGACATTGCTAATCTCTACTGCTTGTTTTCCTGCATGGGATCCCCATCGCTTTGGGGATTTAAAGACTTCATTTTCTACGAGTCTGTGGGGAAAAAGGGGGGGGGAAGAGAACCTCTATCGGGAGGAGGGAGAGGACCTCTACCGGGGGGGGGGGGAGACCCCAGCTTCCCCCTCTCCACCGAGGGAGGGCAAAACAAAACTGGGGGAAGGATAGTGGCCGGGTCCCACGTAGGTCTCAGCTTTCTCCTGGATAGGTGCTCCTCTACTCTCTCCTCGGGCTTGCGTGCAGCTTCCGATGAAGACGTGGTCAGATGGATGCTTTGGGACACCCTTCGGGGAGGGGGTTGTTTGCCGGAGGGCCATGCAAGCGGCGTCTCAGATGGGGTGGTACGTCCTAGGTCTTGGCCGGGCCTACTTTCCGAGGCTTACATAGCTGCAAGTGGTGTCCCACGGTCAGCGGACTCAGTCGGTAAGTGTAGGGGGGTGTTATTTTACCTTCGTCAGCTTCTGGCCCGCCAGACGCTCCGAGGCTCTTACGGGAGGGTCTTCATTGTCTTGGCTCGGGCCCATTGTGAGTCGCTGGGCCTGGACGGTGGGAGGGTCAGGCCAAGGGCCCGTGCGAGCTGGGCCATGTCTTCAGGGTAGCGGATAGTAAAGTACTTTCCTTTGTTGTTTATGATGAGCTTAAAAGGAAATCCCCATTTGTATTTTATTTCGCTGTCCCGCAGTAGGAGAGTTAGTGGCTTCAGTTCCCTGCGCCGGTTAATGGTGGTTTTAGACAGGTCGTTGAACACTTGGAGTGGCTCCTCTTGGAACTGGATCGGGTCTTGATCTCGGCAGGCAGCGATTAGCTTTTCTTTAGTTGTGTAACTATGCAAGCGGACAATCACGTCCCTTCTCCGGTTGGGGTCGTCAGACCTCAGTCCGAGTGCATGGTGGGCTCTGTCCACCTCAAGCTCTCTCTCCTCCAGGTCCCCGCAGACCGATGTGAAGAAGTCTCTTAGGTATTCTTTGAGGTGACCAGGAGAAACCGTTTCAGGGATACCGCGGATTCTGATGTTCTGCCGGCGGTCCCGGTTCTCCTGGTCCTCTAAGCCATCTTTTAGAGAATTTACTTCGACCCCCAGCCGGGTGATCTCCTCATCTGCTGCAGGTTGATGCTTGAGGGCCTCCTCCAGCCTGTTCTCTAGTGCCGTGGTTCATCCCGTGAGGCCTAGTATGTCCTGTTTGAGCTCGGCTACTGCTTCTCTCAGGTCAGCCTGCAGGGATCGGTAAAGTTTGCCGTGCAGCTCTTCTAGATATTCCTTGGTAATCCCCTCGTCCGAGGTTAAGGTTTCTTTAGACCGATCTCGATCTGTTGTCGCCGTCTTTGCGCCGTGTGCGTCGGGCGGGGAGATGCCATCTTGTTTATTTGCTCCCGCATCGGAGCTCTGTTTTGAAGGGGAAAAAAACTTGGTAACCCCCTGACCAGGTTGGTTTTTTGATTTATTCGACATCTCTGGGTATTCAGAAGTTAGGTTGAGGTATTTTGGGGCCGGAAATCTCGGGGTAAAAGTGCCGATAATTGTGTTTATTCGTGAGGGTCTCAGGAGCTCTCCTCTTACCCTTCGATACTGGATGACGTCATCGGCATGCCCCCAACTTTATGCATCTTTAACGTTTTAATGGCCTTAACCAATTTTTCCTCTTATATTGGACACTCTAGTATTTCCCTATACTCCTCCGAATTATGAGGTAGTGAAATAGACTCCAAAAATGAAGTTATAAGAGACAAATTCACTTTATCCCTAGTATAAAGTTTTTGATAAAAGTCAAGTAAAGTATCCCTTTGAATTTATCCTCATATCATCTGAGATCTGACTCCAAAAGACTGTTCATGGTCGCAAGGTATAGCAAAGCATCCGGCTTCTCCTTCTTCTCTTACCGTGCACCCCAAAACTGGAACAACCTACCGGAGATTCTTACAGCCGCCACCAGTCTAAGTTCTTTCAAAACTAAAGCTGTCTCACATTTTAATCTGCTCTGTAACTGTTACATACATCTATAATATATACAGGCATACCCCGGTTTAAGGACACTCACTTTAAGTACACTCGCGAGTAAGTACATCTCGCTCAATAAGCAAACGGCAGCTCACGCATGCGCCTGTCTGCACGTCCTGAACAGCAATACCGGCTCCCTACCTGTACCAAAGCTGTGCGCAAGCGGGGAGAGTATAGAGCCCGTTACAAATGCGTTATTTACATCAGTTATGCACGTATATGAGGATTGCAGTACAGTACATGCATCCATAAGTGGGAAAAAGGTAGTGCTTCACTTTAAGTACATTTTCGCTTTACATACATGCTTCGGTCCCATTGCGTACGTTAATGTGGTTGCCTGTATTATCTTTAACTGTGCATGCAATGTCTTGTACAGTACACTGGCGACACACTTTATCGCAGTGCGGCCAGATCCGCAAGCCGGGAGATTTCCCGGCTTGCTAGTGGCCGCCCCTCGGCGTGCCGCGCGTCATAGACGCGCGGTCACGCGTCTTCGGGAGCCTGCGCCCCCTGCACGCGCGTCCAGGGCTCCCCGAGGGAGCCCTGGTGTCCCGCGATCGCGGGACAGCGGCAGGGGGTTCCGGGGGACCCGGCAGCGGTAGGGAGAGCGCCCCGATCGGAGGGCGCTCTTCCGCTGCTTCGGCGCGCGCCCGTCACACTCGGGCGCGCGCCAGGCTACTGCTGCGGCACAGAACGGGCAAATGCTCGAATAAACTGTGCCGCAGCAGTATATAATGTATACCCTGTTCATTTATGTAACTGTATTTGTAACCATGTACTATTTGTCATCTTAATATATAAAATCAAAGGTTGGTACTAGCTGCGGTGAATGTGATTGGTCCGTGGCCACCCCGACTGTCATTGCCCAAGAGGTACGCCCCACTGTGACACACACCGCCCACACGACTGTCATTGGCCAAAACTTACACTGACATCACTGACACACACCTACTTCACTGTCACACACTTGCACTGACAGCATACCCCCAAAGAAGCCCTGCAGAGTCCTTGGTAAGTTCATCTCACATGCCCCACTGTGTACACACACACACACACACACACACACACTCTCTATCCTGGATCTCATCCTACCTCTCCCATCGTACTTTCAGTGTCTCTTTTGCTAATACCTCCTCCTCCTCTATTGATCTCTCTGTGGGGGTACCCCAGGGCTCTGTCCTGGGACCTCTTCTCTTTTCTCTGTATACACTCTCTCTAGGTGACCTAATAACATCTTTTGGGTTTAATTATCACCTCTATGCTGACGACACACAAATATATTTCTCAACACCCGACCTTACACCTACTGTACAAACCAAAGTTTCTGAATGTGTCTCTGCTATATCATCCTGGATGGCCCTCCGCCGCCTTAAACTCAACATGGCTAAAACAGAGCTCCTCATACTTCCTCCCAAACCTGGCCCTACTACCTCCTTCCACATTACTGTTGGAACTACGATAATTCACCCAGTAGCCCAAGCACGCTGCCTAGGGGTCACACTCGACTCCTCTCTCACATTTGCCCCTCACATTCAAAACATTTCTAAAACCTGTCGCTTTTTCCTCCGCAATATAACAAAGATACGCCCTTTCCTCTGTTGCTCGACTGCTAAAACTCTGACTCAGGCCCTCATTCTCTCCCGTCTTGATTACTGTAACCTCCTGCTGTCCGGCCTTCCTGCCTCTCACCTGTCTCCCCTACAATCTATCCTTAACGCTGCTGCCAGAATCACTCTACTCTTTCCTAGATCTGTCTCAGCATCTCCCCTCATGAAATCCCTCTCCTGGCTTCCGATCAAATCCCGCATCTCACACTCCATTCTTCTCCTCACTTTTAAAGCTTTACACTCTTCTGTCCCTCCTTACATCTCAGCCCTAATTTCTCGTTATGCACCATCCAGACTCTTGCGTTCTTCTCAAGGATGTCTTCTTTCTACCCCCTTTGTATCTAAAGCCCTCTCCCGCCTTAAACCTTTTTCATTGACTGCCCCTCACCTCTGGAATGCCCTTCCCCTCAGTACCCGACTAGCACCCTCTCTATCCACCTTTAAGACCCACCTTAAGACACACTTGCTTAAAGAAGCATATGAATAGCACTGTGGCTATTCTGAACACATGGCACATAAAGCTTTGCCCCCTGCAGATGCACTTACCAGAACTCCCTCCTACTGTCTCTGTACGTTCTCCCTACCTACCAATTAGACTGTAAGCTCCTCGGAGCAGGGACTCCTCTTCCTTAATGTCTAAAGCACTTGTTCCCATGATCTGTTATTTATATTATCTGTTATTTATTGGATTACCACATGTATTACTGCTGTGAAGCGCTATGTACATTAATGGCGCTATATAAATAAAGACATACAATACAATACAATACACACACACACTCACACACACACACACACACTCACACCTGAGACCATGCTTCTTCACCTAATATCACATGAGATCCATATTAGATGAATGTTACATCTCTTAAAGGGATAAGTTGGAATCTACATTTTACAATATTAAGTGGCTGCTGTGAGTATCTCCTCACTAACTGTCATTTAATGCCTAAACATATTGTTATTTATTTGCTTAACTGAAAAGGGAATAAAAAAAACATATGTTTAGTAGAAATTAATCTGCCCTCACACAAAATGGCTGCTGTGAAAATCTCCTCACTGTCATTGAATGCCTACAAATATTGTTATTTATTTGCTTTCACATGCTATTATTATGTATGTAGAAATGAATCTGTCTTTACACAAAATGGCTGCTGTGAGAATCTCCTCACTGTCATTTCATGCCTACTATCATTTTGCCTCCGCCCCTTATTGACATCAGATCAGAAGTTTCTCAGTCAGTGTGTAGTTGGCCTACATTTATTACTCACGCAGTGCAGTTGTGGGTTTGTTTTTATATGTTTGCTCCAACTGGAACTACTAAAAATTATACTTCTTATTTTAAACAACATCAATTTATTTTATCTATTTAAATTCCGGCCAACGCCGGGTCTCGCCCAACAGTATCTGTGCACATGGCCGCTCCGCAACACTCCCTGCGCACACTCATGCTATAACAAATCAGTGTGGCATGAGCGAGCAAGGTCCCCCCCCACCACTGTCGTCCCCCCCTCCCCCTCCTAGCGGGAAATTTATTTTATCTATTTAAATTCCGTGCAACGCCGGGTCTCTCAGCTAGTATTAACTATGTCCAGGACATACTTGAAAACGAGAGGTAACTCTCAATGTATTACTTCCTGATAAAATATTTTATAAATAAATAAATAAATAAAATAAAATAAATAATTCAAATACATTACATTTTTAAAGTGGTCTGAAAAAGATAAAAGGTGTTTACGCCGGTAACAATTCACACATTTCTCACATTGAAACATATATATTGTGATATATTCTTAACATCTATTTGTCAAATGATTTGAATAGGCGCCACAAATACCATAGATGAATAAAATAAACCGAATAATTAAACAGTATATGTAAAACACAAAAATGTAACCTGAAAAGATACTTCTCAACCTTTCCTGGAAATATGCGAGGATTTCCAACAGATGCAGTCTTCTTGTGCTGCAGCCAACCAAGAGAGGAAGACGCCGGACGCCAGAGTTCCTTCACAGCCCTTCTCCTAGCGCATCGCTATCCCGATACCAGCGGATGCGGTCATCCGCGAGCAGGAAGTGACGTCAAACGCCACTGTCAGCCGGCGAGGCAGGAGATTCTAAAGGAGTGTGGGAACATTTGCAGGCACAGACCGTCGAAAGATACTTTTATGTGTACAATCCGTTTGTACTTTTGTGAGTACATCTACCATTTCTTTATATGACATAAAAAAGCTAAGTTACAATCTACACCATTGGGCTGTTTTTGTCTCTTTGCATGTATGATGTGAGCACTACTTCTGCTGATTCAATTCTATTGCAAGATAATCTACTGGGGCCATTAATACCTTAAGAGAAGGAACCCATCACCACACTTTCTGCAATTTGTCAGAACACTGCATGATTATTTCTACTTTGTTGTAAGTAGAAAATCCTCAAGAGCCAAGATTTTCATCTAGCCAGCATTGTACCAATATACTGCACAATTATTGTTTTTTTATATTTTCTTTATTCACATGTATTGTACCTGATTTGATCGCTCCCTTCCCACCCCAACAAGAATATTCTTAACATCAACACCCAATAACAATAATAAAAAATGGCTACATAAATCCCCAGTAGCAGCTATCTCTATCGTCAAAAGAGGAGATAAGAGAAAATGGATCAAACTCTCAGACCCATGCCTGAAGGGGCAAGTAGAGAATCTCTCTCTTTCAAAAAAAAAAAAAAAACCCAAAGTTATCTAACATACTACTGAGGCTTCCCTGACCCCCACCCCCACTTATATACCTTCAAGGTGTTGTTATTCATATCTGTATATGCTATATGCAATCATTTCCCACGCCGTTTAACCTTCCATATGATAAAAGATGACCTATGTTGCTCTAAAAAATTAATTCCTGTAAATAAAGCTGCATTTTGATTTTTAACCCATTTTGACCTTAAAGAGTTAGTTCTTCACGTATCTCTACATACAGTATATCAATAACACATCTAAATTGTGTACACTGTCTAAACTAAAACAACATAATACAACCCATCAATTACAATAAATGGAATATACATATACACACACATACACATACATAAACATACATATATACACGCACATATATATCAGTAAGAGTCTGATGGTTACCATGGCAATTCTACATACATATCCAATTAAGCTATTTGTTATGTATTTTTTTTAGAACTCTCATTAAGAATTAGGTTCTCCAGGTTATTGTTCATATAATTACCAGTGTCTTATACAATGTAATATATGGTATATATCAATTTTTTTATTTTTTATTTTTTCTCTTTTTACATCTCCTTTAATTATTTAGGATATCTATGGAGATCATTTTGACACCATTTTAATGTGAGCAATATCTTTATTTTGATTATATGATCCACATTAGTATTTGATTGTTCACTATATGTATTCTAGCTATGTATGTAGAATTGCCATGGTAACCATCCGACTCTTACTGAAGCACTAAGGGAACATGTTTAATTACCCTAATTAACTAGTTATTATCAGCTGATCCCAGTGCTTTAAGAAGCTGTTGCTTCCATTAGCTTGCCAGCCGTAAGGCGGACTAAGTCTCCAGAAGTGCGGCATCTCTCACTGTGTCTCTCACTGCGGCTCTCACTGCGTCTCTCACTGCGTCTCTCACTGCGTCTCTCACTGTGTCTATCATTGCGTCTCTCACTGCGTCTCTCATTGCATTACCGTGTGTCGCGAGATTAAACACAGAATCACCCTTTTGACTGACTGTGCATTGGAGAAAGTGATCTGAGTGCTACAGCCACGATCCCACCCACAGCGGTGCCTGGGACTGCGCCGGGTGTGTATTGACATCACTTCCGGGTCATTGGCAAAGCGGAATACGCACAACGCGAACTACACGCGGAGAGACAGTGAGGCGTATACTGAGCCGAGCTGGGGACTCAAATCTGCGAGCTATCAGCCGTTGTTTGTGAGTTGAACCACAATTGTTTTTATTAGTGTAATAAATTGTTCAAGCAATAGTACACCAGCAATATTACACCAGGAGAGCGCGCCTCTCTTTTCCCTTCCCTTTTATCTTTTTACAGATTATCTTTGGGATCAGTTGCCCTTGTGAAGAAGGCTGCCAGGAACTCCCAAATCTCCACTTTGGATCATTGATTTTTATTCCTTGCTTGGACTTTATACAAGGACTGAGTATATTTTATTGTGTTTAGTTATTTTCTATTTACAGGATTAGTGTGTTATAGGTTCCTTCTGTTAATATTGAAGTGAAACTTCTTTAGTGGCACCTCATTCGAACTGGGGTAAAAATGGATTGTGGAGACAGAAATGAAACGGATGTGACGTCAGTGCTGGCAGTTGAGGCCGGGCTGTGTTCTGGCTCAGCCCGACCGCCAACACTGACATGATCCCAACTGCTCAAAAAATCAGATGCGGCGGCGATAGCCACCGGCGCCGCTCCCTACACGGCCGCAGACATACGGCGGCGCCGCTCCAAACGGCCGCAATTTCCCCCAGGTGGATATGGGCACGGGCGGCATCCGGGGGAGCGGGGACCCGCTGACCGTCTCCTGGGATCAGACCCGCTCTCTGTCCCAGCCGCGCGCTCTGCCGGGCTGGAGACTCTGCCGGGCTGGAGTGGAGACTCAGACAGAGCCCCCATGTGAATGCGCATGCGCTGCTGGGCTCACTCGAGTACAGGCAGCAAGGGGAGCTGTTCAGCTACCGCCAAGCTCTGCGCTGCCTGCGCCGCGCATGTGCAGTAGTCCGCCCTCCACTGATGCGGGCATTCGCGGGCCCCCTGTGTGGGCATGTGTGTGTCAGTCAGTGTGTGCATGTGTGTCAGTCAGTGTGTGTATGTGTGTGTGTGTCAGTCAGTGTGTGTGTGTGTGTGTGTGTGTGTGTGTGTGTGTGTGTCAGTCAACGTGTGTATGTGTGTATGTGTGTGTCAGTCAGTGTGTGTATGTGTGTCAGTCAGTGTGTGTATGTGTGTCAGTCAGTGTGTGTATGTGTGTCAGTCAGTGTGTGTGTATGTGTGTCAGTCAGTGTGTGTGTATCTGTGCCAGTGTGTATGTATGTGTGTCAGTGTGTGTGTCAGTGTGTGTGTATGTGTGTCAGTATGTGTGTATGTGTATATGTGTCAGTCAGTGTGTGTATGTGTGTCAGTCAGTGTGTGTATATGTGTCAGTCAGTGTGTGTGTGTGTGTATGTGTGTCAGTCAGTGTGTGTGTATGTGTGTCAGTCAGTGTGTGTGTATCTGTGTCAGTGTGTGTGTGTGTGTGTGTGTGTGTGTGTGTGTGTGTGTGTGTGTGTGTGTGTGTGTGTGTGTGTGTGTGTGTGTGTGTGTGTGTGTGTGTGTGTGTGTGTGTCAGTGTGTATGTCAGTGTGTGTGTATGTGTGTCAGTATGTGTGTATGTGTATATGTGTCAGTCAGTGTGTGTATGTGTGTCAGTCAGTGTGTGTATATGTGTCAGTCAGTGTGTGTGTGTGTGTGTGTGTGTGTGTGTGTGTGTGTGTGTGTGTGTATGTGTGTCAGTCAGTGTGTGTGTGTGTGTGTGTGTGTGTGTGTGTGTGTGTGTGTGTGTGTGTGTGTGTGTGTCAGTCAGTGTGTGTGTATGTGTGTCAGCAAACCTCAGTTGCAAGCTTTCGACGCCAAACCCTGGCCCCCCAAAAGTGACTGGCTCAGCCGGAGCCAAGTAATCCTTCAATCCGCACCGCCCTGCCTCTAATCCACCCAGGGGAGGGCAACACCAGAAACCAAAGTTTCTGAATGTCTCTCTGCGATATCTTCCTGGATGGCCCTCTGCCGACTTAAACTTAACATGGCAAAAACAGAGCTCCTCATACTTCCTCCCAAACCTGGCCCTACTACCTCCTTCCACATTGCTGTTGGAAGTACTATCATTCACCCAGTAGCCCAAGCCCGCTGCCTAGGGGTCACACTCGACTCCTCTCTCATATTCTCCTCTCGCATTCAAAACATATCTAAAACCTGCCTCTTTTTCCTCCACAATATCACAAAGATACGCCCTTTCCTCTGTTGCTTGACTGCTAAAACTCTGACTCAGGCCCTTATTCTCTTCCGTCTCGATTACTGTAACCTCCTGCTGCCGGCCTTCCTGCGTCTCACCTGTATCCCCTACAATCTATCCTAAACGCTGCTGCCAGAATCACTCTACTCTTTCCTAAATCTGTCTCAGCATCTCCCCTGCTGAAAACCCTCTCCTGGCTTCCTATGAAATCCTGCATCTCGCACTCAATTATCTTCCTCACTTTTAAAGCTTTACACTCTTCTGCCCCTCCCTACATCTCAGCCCTAATTTCTCACTATGCACCATCCCAACACTTGCATTCTGCTCAAGGATGCTTTCTCTCTACCCCCTTTGTATCTAAAGCCCTCTCCTGCCTTAAACCTTTCTCACTTTCTGCCCCACACCTCTGGAATGCCCTTCCCCTCAATACCCGACTAGCACCCTCTCTATCCACCTTTAAGACCCACCTTAAGACACACATGCTTAAAGAAGCATATGAGTAGCACCGTGGCTAATACTATATGATACATAAAGTTAAAGTCTCTGTACGTTCTTCCTACTTACCAATTAGATTGTAAGCTCTTTGGAGCAGGGACTCCTCTTCCTTAATGTTACTTTTATGTCTGAAGCACTTATTCCCATGATCTGTTATATGTATTATTTGTTATTTATATGATTTATATGATTGTCACATGTATCACTGCTGGGAAGCGCTTTGTACATTAATGGCGCTATATACGTAAAGACATACATACATACATTCATACAGATAGGAAGAGACAGTTCATTAAAGATTGCAATGAATATCTGAGAAAATGAAAGACTGAATCTGGTACTGGGATTTTTTCAGAACATGAAAAATGTACCTTTAAAGTGTCAGTCCCACATAGCAAGTTAATAAAAACGGCACATAACATTAAAGTACTCTTAAAAATCAATTGTCATTAGAAATGCTAAATTAAGCATTTATAATTTAAAGACATAGCTACTACTGTATGTCATGGGGTCTGACACTTCATGGGCCTATAGCTATGTAATAAGCTTCATGCTTGTTTTTCGAGGGAAGATCATGTTCACGCAATCCATGAGGAAGTGGAACGAAATTAGGAGGTTTCCTCCATTTCCGTTCCATCATCGGTGAAGGAACGATCACATCATCCCTTTAGAAGTTGGTACTGGAGGTTCTGTAAGGTGTACTACTGTAAGTAGAAAACATGTTTGGTATGGAAGAGTGGTAGATGAGCGTGGGGTCGACAGAAGACATTGAACAGAGCTAGAAAGTGGGATGGCGGGGCTCAGAACTCAGCCGTGTCCTGGGCTCCTTCTACTTGTGGAGTGCCTTCCCAAATGCAAGTTAAATTGCCCCCCCCCCTCAAAAAGTAGGTTCCAGTCATCCAATCAGATGAACAATATCTCAACCTTCACCATACCATACCGTGACTCAGACATGCCCTGGGCCACTGAGAAAGGTTAGGGGGAATTGGGGGCCCAGGAATCCTCTATGTCATGCCCTTTTGGGTTGTTTATGGGTGGCATTGTGGGGCATGGTGGGGCCGAAGACACTTGTGAAGATGTGCGAGATATGCTGCAAACTAAAAGAGTGCCCGTTGGCTAGTATAATAGTAGAGAGGGGGCTATGTCTTAAGTTTAAGAAATCTTTTAGCGTGTAGGTTTAAGGAATCTTTAAGCATGCAGCCAGGAGTTTTTGATATATAACCCCCTTAGTTTGTGTAAGTGGACTTACTAAATGTTCCTGTTCCAATTCTTCATTTTTGTCAATACATTGTAAGGGTTATATTTTTCAAAGTAGATATTTTACATGCAGATATCAAATGTCATTCAAGGGTATAGTGTGTGGCAGAACACAGCCAAATGACATCCAAACTTGGAAAAAATGAAAAAAAAAATCCAAGGCAAACTCCAAATAAGCAGATCCATTTATTGCAGGCTCAACAATAGTTGGACAGGATGAACGCACCTACGCGTTATCACCTTGATAAAGTACTCCGGCATGAAACGCGTAGATGCGTTCATCCTGTCCAACTATTGTTGAGCCTGCAGTAAACTGCTTATTTGGAGTTTGCCTTGGAATTTTTTCATTTTTTCCATGTTTGGATGTTGTTTGGCTGTGCTCTGTCACACACTATACCTTTGGATCTGCATATACTTCAGACTGCACGCCTTGGATGTTAACAGGTGGTCATGGAAGCTGGCAGGTAACGGGCCATAGTGCCCTGCTATATATCCTGTCTTGACAGCTTAAAATTGTTCTATATATTGCCTGTATATGATTGGGTGTATATTGGTGTGTCTCAATTTGTGGTTGTCAGGTGGACACCACTAGACACATATCCTTTTCAGGCCAATATTAATTATTATATATACTGGACATTTTGATAGGATCCGGACATTTATGCATTATATCAACAAGTTGCTTATAGAGCCGCATGTGATTTCTTGAGCACCACTCTTCACACTAGATATCAAATGTCACCATTATTGTACTGCAATTTAGCATAAAACACTGCACCTTCTGTATGCATTCCTGTTTTTATGCTGTAGGCAGCACTTTGAGAACAGTAAACTATTATTTCAAACATATGTAAAAAAAATTACATCTGTCTTTCAAGATTTTCTAGAAAACCCTGGCTGAAAATGCAAAGAATAAACATTTGCATTAGTTATTTGTATTAAAATATGCAGACATTTGCACAGCGTTCAGCCAACTTATAAATTTTTATAACTTCTTCGAATTGCTAACATTTTTTTAACACACTGCATTTGTTCAGCTTTGTGAGGAACTCAATAACAATCTTTCTGGTCTGCAAAAAAAGGGAAAGAACATTATAATAAAGAATGCAGAATAAATAAAAACAAAACAGTACCGGCCGTACATCCATCAGACAATGGATATGTTCATGGTTTGCTACAAGCAATTATAACAACACAATGCCCTGCATGTTGACTCCAATAGTGAAAAGAAATTCTCTAGTTTTTAAAGATTTTCCTGGCTTTGTGTCAAGAAGAAATTCTGACTTCTGTGCAATGTAAGTCATGCACATTTTAAATACTGATGAATAATGTGTCCTTTATTCTGTGAACTGTTAACAGCTGTAGAAACTATTATAGGCTGCTTAGAAAACATGTCTTTCTAGTCAATGTTTCAGACGCTTAGCAATACCAAAGCTATTTCTAGGGCAAGACTAAAGCAAAATTAATATCGCGTTTGATTTATATTTGTAACAAAACAACAAACTTTTGATTTCTCCTTTCAAAATAGCCATTACAGCTTTCATCAAAAAAGAGGAAAAGCAGTTGACTAAATTCATTGAAATATAAAAAGGATTAAAGAAATGTGCTATTTAGACCACCCACGTTTAGCTTGACAAGGAAGATACTGTTGTTGTGACTGTAACTTTCTTAAATATGATATTCTGGATGTGTTAAAGATATTCAGTAAAGTAAATGCCATCAAGATAAATTGTAAAATGTTTAGTAAAATAAACTAAACGCATGAGATTTTGACCATACCGCTCAACCCGAATACCTACTATAGAATTGAATAAAAGAATAGCATCAGGGTGCAACAAGGAAGAACACGTATAAACACAACAAAGGTATGATCACTGAAGGGTCAGAAAAGGTTCCCTAACAGACGCGCACACTGTGGAGAAATGGCATAGACTGTATAAGTCCGCGAGATCTAAGTGCCTTGCTTAAGTAGCTGTTGTAGTAACCTTAGACAAAGATGGCATGTAGACTGATGAACATCCAAGTATGGTCCAAAATGGGCCGTAAAATAGAAAAATAAAAAATTGTTTAATTACATCAACATGATAACTACAGTGAAATATTATTTACAGCGATAATGTTTAAAAACCCAAAGTGGAGGAGGCGACTCAATAGCACTCAGAGATATCCTCAACCCCTAGTATAAGTAGCCATATACATACAAGCATCCATATGTAGATATGTATGTACACACACATACAAATTGTCTGCAATGATAAACAGATAACAACAGCCTGCCAGGGTTGTTGATGCATAAGGTGTGTGTGGTGGTGACACACAGAATATGTCTGCACTTTGTATCATCTGATAATTAATCCAAATATTTCTGAATGGTCATAGCCCCTGTATTTAGGTATGAGTGAACTCAGTGATTCAACGGATCGTTTGCTCTAATGTGGGAGTGCATGTCTTTATCTTCGGTTTTGGTGTAAATACAGTCTGTATCGGGTAAATAATATACCAGTTAATATCTGTCTCAGCTATCGTATATGTCTCTATCGTCAGTATGGATCAGAGCTGTATAAGTGTAACGGGTGCTCACCACAAATATGATGGGACCGTGAGGCTGAGGTGGGGATGTTAGTATAAACCATCCTCCAACCACATAAATGCACCCGGAGTGCAGAGTGATAGTCATGTAGCCATGTCAGGGTTGGAGAAGTGAGGGTAGTCGTAATACATGCCGTGGTCAGGGGTTGGAGAGGTCGGATGGTCGTAGAGGATAGCCGGGGTCAAGGAGCAGAGATGGTAGAGGTCCAGATGCAAGCCGAGGTCGAGGTAGAAAGAATTCGGGGGTTCAGGTACAAGCCGAGGTCAAAACACAGAAGAACAAACAAGAACAGAATGTGCAAGGCAACAGAACAAGGCAACAGAGGTTTTGATGTAAGCACTACGTTCAGGACGATTTGCCAGAGGGTTGGCTGACAATATAAAGGGCTGAGGCCCAATGGAGAGGTAGCAAGCAGCTGCTGGAGATTTAGGGAGAAACGCCCACTCGGTAGCAGGCGCCCAATGGCAGGGTGGGTGGAGGCGGAGTGAGCCGCAGGTGCAGGTGATCCTGGGTTTAGAGTGGAGTTACGGTTAACCCCTCACGTGCTCTTGAAGACGTGCGTGGTCTCCTGGAATGTGATGTGTCAACCATGTTGGGACGTGACGTTGGGGCGGGGTCTAAGCCCGAGCCTGGAGGTATCCCTCTGTCTGATGGTGCGGGGGCCTGTGGGTAGCTCCCGTAGTCTGTGGCATGTCACCCGAGTTGTCACGGGGTCTGTGGCAGTGGCGGAACCTAATGCTGATCTTCACAATGAGTAAGTATACATGTAGACCAAAAGTATTGTATCCAGGAATAGTCCTTGTGATGGTAGGGGGTAACTGGCCTCATATAAAGGTGAATCTGGCTAGCTACCCCTAAACCGTGTGTTTTTGGCCGCCTCTGCATGCTTGCAGGGTGGCTACAGTTCATATGTTATGTCCCTGTTTAGCTACCATTAAGACAAGGTTTTTTTAAGCTATGTCCGCAGGCATGGCGGCTACAGTTTGGAGGTTTTGGACTCCTTAAGGGAAAAAGCCTCAAAACTGTGTTTCAGTAAATAGAACCGTTATACTGCATATTGGGGGGGAAATTATGTTGGATCTTCTAAATTTTATAAAGCACTTGTGTTCCCGCTATCATTGTATTTTTCCCCCAGCTAGCATGTGTGTTTTGTGGATTGCATATGTGCATTTCTATGGAGGTAGACTCAGTGATTCAATCAGCTGAGGTGCCTGCATAGAAATGTGGATTGAGACAAAGGCTGGAAGCAGAGAGGTACTGAGACAATTGGTGAGTGGGGAAGGGTGGACAATCATGTCCAGAGATGGGCTTTCAGAGTCTTTGTTCCCTGCAGACTCTGAGGCGCCAACCCAGCGGGAGGCATAGGGCTGGCCAGGGGGAGCTGTTGCTGGAAAGAAGTCCCGTAGGCACGATTCCCATTAGCCAGTTCGAATTCCCCATTTCCCAGCAGCTCTGTCACCACGTGGCAGTCTCGAGCGCCTCTGTATGCCCCCTCTTCTGGAATTGGTGACACAATCTCAACCCGTGCTCTGGTTGGCCAGTGGCTCCTTCCCATGTAAAGGATAGCAACCGAGGGCTATGAAAGGAGCGCTGCCTATCAGGTACAAGAGCGATTTTGGATCCTGATGGTAATCAGCTGGAGATATATTTCAGAGTGACTGCTGTGAGTTCAGCACTCTGATATCCTGGACGAGAAGATCAGGTTTTACTTGAAGCAGGCCCCTGCACATAGAGAGGCTAGAATCTACTCCCAGATCTCATGTTGGTATTGTATTCCTGTTATTGTGTATTTATCTTGTCTGCTGGCTAGCCAGAATAAACCTCATTTTATTCAACAACTTTGTCCCATCTGGTGCTAGTGACCCCGGTGGTTTTGGTGTAAAAGTATTGGTCTCCCGTGACAGTCTCATATTGGCAATCATTAGATTTTAGCAACAGAATAGTACATTGTATCTCCCATTCAGAGTATATATCCCTAGGCAATCAGTAAGCCATAACAACAAAATGGTACCTTTGTGTAGCAAAGTGTAGTGTAAGGCTAGTGTATCTAGATATAAAGTTCCATAAATGGAAACGTCTCAAAGGTATCTATTATCAGAAACGGTCTGTAGTAGATGCAAGGAGCCGAAAGGAAAAAACTATGATACAAACTGTTCAATGCTGGAGTCCGTGGTTGCGCCGCCTCACCAACCGACATCACTGTCATGAAGTCACTAAAACCGGACACACGTTTTGCGTGACACGGCATGTGACACAGCATGCTTCATCAGGGGAGGACTCATCAGGATTCATTACCTGATGAATTGTACCATATCATGGGAAACGTGCATCGGGCTTTAGTGATGTCATGACGGCTGGTGCCAGTCAGTAACGTCAGTTGGTGATGGCTGGTGACGTCGTGTTGCATGACAACATGATGTCAGAATGACAGAGACAAGGTAAGGAGGGGGGATCATGAGCAGGGGTGGGGGGAGACCAGGCAGGGGGCACAGGGGGAAAGTTTGTGTACCCCTATAAGGCAAACTAAATAATAAACAAAACCCTACTCCCCTTTGTGAGACTAACTAACAAAGCAGATCACTAGCTATCCAACTGGGTAGCTAAAAACTTCCAGATTAACAGTACTGTTCAAATGTCAAATACACAAAAGAGAGTTATTAGCTTTGAGGTGCTGGGGAATCCCTCGCAGGGTCTCCAGGTAGTTCCTCTGGAATGTCACCGCTTGGCTCCATCAGCAGGGTTTGAACGTCAGTTCCTTGTATTCCAGCGCTGTGTACAGCAGCTTGTTCGCCCTCATTGCAATTCTGTCTGGGTGTGGGTCCCTGCTAGTCCCAGCAAATCCTGCTTCATGCAGGCCTGGTGAACC
Organism: Ascaphus truei; assembly: GCF_040206685.1. Taxonomy (NCBI): domain Eukaryota; kingdom Metazoa; phylum Chordata; class Amphibia; order Anura; family Ascaphidae; genus Ascaphus; species Ascaphus truei. The sequence continues at coordinate 101,668,527 of NC_134490.1, forward strand.
AGAGCAACCAGTGTCCTTCCTGATTGGGAAACGTCAGTGCACAAGGTACAGGAAGCAAGGAGAGGCATGTCTCCCCTGCATGGAAATCTGTGGAGACGGGCTCAGGAGGCGTGTTTGATGGTGAAAAGGGGAAAATATTGTTTGGATTCCATTGGAGCCTAAACTGTGAGCAGGACAACCACAAGAAAGCCAGGAGTCCACTACCACATGCTGGGAAGCTATCCACAAACGCTGATTTGCCAAGGGTCCGTCTGTAAATGCAATATTGTGCTAACTCCAGTCTAGTATAATAAATTTACTGTGCCATGATATTCTCTCTTTTGTTTGTATCAAGTCAAGTATCCTGAATAAGCTGAGACCTAGCCTCATCTATTAGATGTAACCTCTGAAACTCCATGTGGAAATGAATTTCTAGATTGAAAACCGCCCTAATCTGTAAATGTATAAGATTAGTTTAAAGTGTCTAAATAGGGTAACAACTTTTATTAATACACCGTTGTCCGCTTTTTGTATTTATCTATTCCATGCTTAACATCTGTACTTGAGTCAACACACCGGAGGACATCTTTCTTTCTTGCTCATATTTTGGAGGGACGTGGAACTCTCTCTTGGACTCTGGCAGCTGGACTTAAGTATACCTTATATTGGACTCTATACCTCCACTCAATATATATTTAGTTTTGTATCAGCACTATTTTGTATTAATTTTAAATTATTAGGTTAGTGTTTAGCGCTACGTTTTCTTCCTTTTTGCAAGCTTCTGCAGAGGAATTTGACCCCCTGCATGCTGGAAAGCATGCATACTGCACTTCACTCCAGCATACAGAGACACTGACGCTGTCACAATATATATATATATATAAACAGTGTTCGACAAATCACCCAAAAATCTACTCGCCCAGCCAAAAAATCTACTCACCACCTAGCCCCGCCCCCAACCCCGCCCCCAGCCTCGCTTTAAAATAAAATATATAAATAAAAATACATTTAATAAATTCCTAGTCAGAACAATATTCATTT